>NC_140992.1:72796609-73396609 GCF_052327205.1 Somniosus microcephalus | reverse complement strand
CCCCTAATTCCCTTATAAGCTAGGAAACTGTCTATCTCCGTTTTAAATTTATTTAATGTCGCAGCTTCCACAGCCCTCTGAGGTAGCAAATTCCATAGATTTACTACCCTCTGAGTGAAGAAGTTTCTCCTCATCTCAGTTTTGAAAGGGCAGCCCCTTATTCTAAGATTATGCCCCCTAGTTCTAGTCTCACCCATCAGTGGAAACATCCTCCCCGCGTCCACCCGATCAAGCCCCCTCACAATCTTATATGTTTCGATAAGATCGCCTGTCATTCTTCTGAATTCCAATGAGTAGAGGCCCAACCTACTCAACCTTTCTTCATAAGTCAACCCCCTCATCTCCAGAATCAACCGAGTGAACCTTCTCTGAACTGCCTCCAGAGGAAGTATATATTTTCTTAAATATGGAAACCAAAACTGAATGCAGTATTCCAGGTGTGGCCTCACCAGTACCCTGTATAACTGAAGCAAGACTTCCCTGCTTTTATACTCCATCCCTTTTGCAAAAAAAGCCAAGATTCCATTGGCCTTCCTGATCACCTGCTGTAACTGCATACTAAACTTCTGTGTTTCATGCACCAGGACCCCCAGATCCCTTTGTACTGTAGCACTTTGCAGTTTCTCTCCATTTAGATAATAACTTGCTCTTTGATTTTTTCTGCCAAAGTGCATAACCTCACACTTACCAACATTACATTCCATCTGCCAAATTTCTGCCCACTCACTTAGCCTGTCTATATCCTTTTGCAGATTTTTTATGTCCTCCTCACTCACTGCTTTCCCTCCCATCTTTGAATCATCGGCAAACTTGGATATGTTGCACTCGGTCCCTTCCTCCAAATCGTTAATATAGATTGTAAAGAGTTGGGGTCCCAGCACTGACCCCTGCGGAACACCACTAGTCACAGATTGTGTTAAGTCTGTGTGTTATATTGAGAATTACTACACAGACCACAAGAGTAAAATTTAACAGGTCTTTACTAGTCGAAGGTCAGGGCGGAACTGCCCAATGAATCATTACACAGCACTTATATACCGGTGTGGTCACCACCGGTATTACAGTATACAGCAGCCAAGATAAAGTAGTGCAACCCTTAAAATAGTTCTCTTAAAGGTGGAACGGTTACATACACTACAATCCTCCCTTTTTAGGTTAACAGTATATATTCCCATTAAACATAACATCATAACATATATATACAACTTCATGTAAAAACAGTTCACAGATTCAGTCTCTCTGGAGGCTTCCTGACTCGGTCCGGATAACGCTTCGGTGGTGTAGTAGTTTTCGGTGGTGTAGTAGGTTCTTTTGGCAAGGTAGATTCGGCTTGAATGCCAGTGTTGGGTTCATCTGGTTCCAGTATCACCGGATCGGAGGTAGATACTATGGGTATCTCTGCTTCATCATTAGGCGTATAGAGTTGTGGTGTAGGTTGTCCCTTTTCGGATGACGCTATGATCTGGCCAGCATGGCGCCTTATTATGCTTTCACCAATGTCCACGGTATACATCAGCGGTCCTAGTCGTGTGCAAATAGTTCCAGGCTGCCATTTCTCGGTACTGTAGTCCCGGGCCAAAACTTGTTGACCTATCTGGAAGGTTCTAGTTGGCCTTTCATTCATGCCTTGAAATTGCCGGTTCTCTACGTCCCTTCTGATGTTTGGCTTGATCAAATCCAGCCGACATCTTAGTCTTCTATTGAAAAACATCATGGCGGGAGTTTGGTTTGTGACCGCATGTGTTGCATTCCTGTACGCCAACAAGAAGTTATCTACCTTATGTTGTAGATTTATGTCTTCATTACCCATGGCCTTTATGGCCTTCTTGAAGGTCTGGACAAACCTTTCAGCTAATCCATTGGTGGCGGGATGGTATGGGGCGGACGTGTAGTGCTTAACCCCATTGTTTTTTAAGAACTTCCTGAATTCTTCGGACACAAATTGCGGTCCATTATCAGAACAGATCTGTTCCGGCAGCCCATTCCTGGCAAATATGGTCCTTAATACTGTGATGGTTTTTTCCGTGGTGGTGGAGGACATCTTTATTACCTCCGGCCACTTGGAGTGTGCATCCACCGCGATTAAGAACATTGAGTCCATAAATGGACCAGCAAAGTCGATATGTACCCTTTGCCATGGAGATGAGGGCCACTCCCATGGATGCAGAGGAGCTGGTGGTGGGGCGTTTTGGACCTTCTGGCATCCTAGACAGCTCTTGGTCATTTCTTCGATGTCTCCATCGATACCTGGCCACCACACAAACGCTCTGGCTAGGTTCTTCATTTTCACTCCACCCAGATGCCCCTCGTGAAGCTCCATTAGCACTTTATGCTGGAGTTTGGGTGGAATCACCACTCTGGATCCACACATCAAAGTTCCTCGGCACACTGACAGCTGTTCTCTTCTTTGCGAAAATGCTGGCAACAGTGGTTCGCCATGTGCCGGCCATCCCTTCACCGTTAAATCGTAGACTCGTGAGAGAGTCGGGTCATTTCTTGTTTCCTTTTCGATCGTAGAATTTGTTACTGGTAGACATTCCACTATGGTTGAGTGGAACATCTCCACTGGGTCCACTGTAGGCGCCTCTTCTACCGTTGGCAACAGTAGGCGCGATAAACCGTCAGCATTCCCATGCTGTTTTGATCCTTTGTATTCTATGTCATATTGGTGTGCCCCTAGGAAAAGGGACCACCTCTGTAGCCTTTGCGCTGTCATAATGGAAACGCCCTTTTTAGGGTTGAATATGGATACCAACGGCTGGTGGTCTGTCAGCAGTGTAAACTTCTGGCCCTGCAGGTAATGATTAATCTTCTTTACTCCCCACACCAGGCTGAGAGCCTCCCTATCTATCTGAGCATAGTTGCGCTCAGCGGAGGTCAATGATCTGGATGCAAATGCGACTGGCCTTTCCGAGCCATTTGGCAACTTGTGTGAGAGTACTGCTCCAATACCATAAGGAGAAGCATCACAAGCTAAACGAATAGGTAGCGTTGGGTTGAAGTGAGCCAACACTTCCTCTGAGGTGATCAATGTCTTGCTTTTGCGAAAGGCCTTCTTACAGTCCTCGCTCCACTTCCATGGTACTTCTTTCTGCAAAAGAGCATTCAGCGGGTGCAGCACCGTGGATAGATTTGGCAGAAACTTATGGTAATAGTTAATCAACCCTAGGAACGATCTCAACTGGGATACATTTTCCGGAGCGGGAGCCTTCACAACAGCTTCGATCTTGTCAGGTGACTTGTGCAGCCCGTCCTGGTCAATGACATGACCACAGTACGAGATCCGTTTCTGAAAGAACTCACATTTCTGGCGATTAACTCGAAGGCCATATTCCTTCAACCTGGTGAGCACCAGTTTCAAATTTGCAAGATGTTCCTCATCGTCATCTCCTGTAATCAGGATATCGTCCAAGTAACATTGAGTGCTTGGAATTCCCTGTAATACCTGCTCCATGGCCCTCTGCCAAATTGCTGGAGCTGAAGCCACTCCAAAAACCAGTCTATTATATCGATACAAGCCTCTGTGCGTGTTGATTGTGAGATACTGGCGCGACTCTTCCTCAACTTCCATCTGTAAGTACGCTTGCGCCAGGTCTATCTTGGTGAAGCGTTTCCCGCCAGACAATGAAGCAAAGATATCCTCAATCCGCGGAAGCGGATATTGCACCGTGTGAAGCAGCGGATTAACTGTGATCTTGAAGTCTCCACAGATGCGGACCTTCCCCGGTTCCCCTGGCTTGTTACTCGATGAACGCTTCATGACGGGAACAATGGGCGTGGCCCACTCACTCCAGTCCACCTTAGACAGTATTCCTGAACGTTCCAGCCCTTCCAGCTCAGCTTCCACAGCAGGACGTGTCGCATAAGGTACCGGTCTGGCTTTGAAATATTTTGGGTTTGCATGTTGTGCAATCTTGATTTTTGCCTTAATTCCTCTCAGTGTTCCCAGTCCCTGTTGGAACACCTCTTTAGCCTCATCCAATATTCTGGACAATCGTTCAGGTTTGACATCTTTTTTTCCGGAATCTACCGTTATTGCGTTTAGGGAGTGCCAGTCCATATTTATTTTCCTGATCCACTCCCGTCCCAGAAGTGGTGGACCTCCCTCAGGTAGTACATATAAGTCCATTCCTTGGTGTTCTTTGCCCTTGTGTATCACCTTGACTTTTATCTTTCCGATGGGGTATACTTTTTGCCCCGTGTATGTCTGCAATACTATCTCCGTATCCCGTAGGGGAATATGTTTGAATAACTTTTTGTAATCTTGCTTATTCATGACCGTCAACGCCGATCCGGTGTCCAATTCCATCTTCACTTGGACTCCTGCTATCTGCAGTGTGACCCAGATAGTTTGTCGGTCAGCTTCCTTACTCACGTTGTGAATTCTCAGACTACCCAGTTCCTTGCTGTTGGAATCTGAATCCGAATTCTGTTCATCCGAACTCTTCTCAGCCACCTTATGTACCTTTCTGCACTTTTCCTGTGGTGACTTTTTGTTGCTGGTCTTCTTTCCTGACCGGCATACTTTAGCTATGTGACCAAGCTTGCCACATTTTCTACATTCCTGGTTTTTAAACCAGCATTGGTTCTGATCGTGTGTTGTCTTTCCACAACGATAACATTTCGTTGTACCCAAAGCCATTTGATCTACGCTGAGTACCGCTGCCTTCAGCTGCATTTCAGCAGTGCCTCTCGCTGCGGCTTCGTGCGATGCTGTAATAGTGACAGCCTTATCAAGTGTAAGATCATTCTCTTCAAGCAGCCGCTTTTGTGTTCCTTCTTTCAACAATCCGCACACGAATTTGTCTCTCAGTGCCTTTGTCAGACTTTCCTCAAACTGACAGTATTTCGCTAGCTTACGCAGTTCAATTAAGTACTCCGCGTTGCTTTCCTCTTTCAGTTGCGTTCTCGCATAAAATTTAAATCGTTCCGCTAACATCAGCGGTGTGGGGTTCAAATGATCCTTCAGGACAGCAACAATATTAGCGAAAGTCTGATCCACCGGTTTAGCTGGTGATAGAAGATGCTTCAATAGCCCGTATGTCTTTGCACCCATTGAGTTTAGTAAGGTTAGTGCTTTATCTTCATTTGATATTTTATTTGCCTTACAATATATCTCTATGCGTTCTACATACGTGGCCCAATCTTCAACATCGGGATCGAAATCGTTGATGTTACCACGCTTAAGCATCCTCGCAATCTTCTTGAGAAACAAAAATAATTTTTTTTTAACTTTTTTTTTTCAAAATGGAGGTTTCCCGCACTTGTCTTCTTCCCCGCCCACGAAAATGGCGGCTTCCCGCGTTTGCCTTTCTCCCCCGCTGGCTGTAATGGCGATTGCCGTATTACTGCGTTCGCCCTCCCCAGCGGTTCTCGAATCGTGCCTCCCAGCCCCTCTTGCAGTCCAGTCCTTTCCCCCCGGCTGCGGCTGAGTTCTCCGCGGTTTTTAAAAAAAATTTTTTTCGCTTCTTTCGCTGTCCCGGTCGCTGCACCTCACGGCCTCGGTAGCTGCCCGGCCTTTTTCACCGGTCGCGATCGAGCTTGCTCTCGACGCTGTTGCGTCTCCCAGCCCGCTTGCAGCCCGGTCTCTCACACCGGCTGCGTTTGCATTCTCCGCGGCTTCCGTGCCTTACGCTGCCCCAGCCTCAGCGCCTCTGGCCCCGACTTCTGTCCGGCTCTTTTCCCCAGCCGTGGTCGAGTTCTCCGCCCTTATATCCTCCGTTTTTTTTATTTTCTCCCCTACTCACAGTCAACGTGGCCGACTTGCTGCTCGTCGCTGATCGGCTTACCCACCACCGTGATAGAAGGGATGATCACTGCCTGTTGCTGATGGAAGGCTTCGTGTCAGAATTCTTCCTTTGCTCTGCAGACCCGAGTCTTCTCTCAGCAGAATGATGAGGGCGGATGCCTCCTCTCGACGCCCGTTAAACTGCCTTGGATGTATCTCTGCCGCAGGGTAAGATCATACTCGTCGCCACTGTTAAGTCTGTGTGTTATATTGAGAATTACTACACAGACCACAAGAGTAAAATTTAACAGGTCTTTACTAGTCGAAGGTCAGGGCGGAACTGCCCAATAAATCATTACACAGCACTTATATACCGGTGTGGTCACCACCGGTATTACAGTATACAGCAGCCACGATAAAGTAGTGCAACCCTTAAAATAGTTCTCTTAAAGGTGGAACGGTTACATACACTACAGATTGCCAAACCGAGAATGAACCATTTATCCCAACTCTCTGTTTTCTGTTAGATAGCCAATCTTCCACCCATGCCAGTATATTACCCCCAATCCTGTGATTTTTTTTATCTTGTGCAGTAATCTTTTGTGTGGCACCCTGTCAAATGCCTTTTGGAAGTCCAAATACACCACATCCACTGGTTCCCCTTTATCCACCCTGTTTGATACGTCCTCAAAGAATTCGAGCAAATTTGTCAAACATGACTTCCCCTTCATAAAACCATGCTGACTCTGTCCGATTAAATTATGCTTATCCAAATGTCCTGTTACTGCTTCCTTAATAATGGACTCCAACATTTTACCAACCACAGATGTTAGGCTAACTGGTCTATAGTTTCCAGCCTTTTGTCTACTTCCCTTTTTAAATAAGGGTGTTACATTAGCAGTTTTCCAATCTGCTGGAACCTTACCTGAATCCAGGGAGTTCTGGAAAATTACCACTAATGCATCCGCAATCCCCACCGCCACTTCTCTCAAGACCCTAAGATGTAAGCCATCAAGTCCAGGGGATTTATCCACCTTTAGTCCCATTATCTTACCGAGTATCACCTCCTTAGTAATTTTAATTGTGTTTAGCTCCTCTCCCCCTATAGTCCCCTGTTTGTCCAGTGTTGGGATATTTTTTAATGTCCTCTACTGTAAAGACTGACACAAAATATTTGTTCAGCGTTTTTGCCATCTTCATGTTCCCCACGACTAATTTCCCGGTCTCATCCTCTAAGAAACCAACATTCACTTTAGCCACCCTTTTACTTTTTATATAACTGTAGAAACTCTTGCTATCTGTTTTTATATTTTTTGCTAGTTTACTTTCATAATCTATCTTCCCTTTCTTAATTAATCTTTTAGTTATTTTTTGCTGGCTTTTAAATGCTTCCCAATCTTCTATCCTCCCACTAGATTTGGCTACTTTATATGCCCTTGTTTTCAGCCAGACACTATCCTTTATTACTTTACTTAGCCATGGATGGCTGTCTTTTCTTTTACGCCCCTTTTTCCTCAGTGGAATATATTTTTCTTGAAAGTTGTGAAATATCTCCTTGAATGTACACCACTGCTCATGTACTGTCTTACACTTTAATCTATTGTCCCAGTCCACTTTAGTCAACTCTGCTCTCATACCTTCATAGTCTCCTTTATTTAAGCTTAGTACGCTGGTTTAAGATCCAACTCTCTCACCCTCCAACTGAATTTGGAATTCAACCATGTTATGGTCACTCATTCCAAGGGGATCCTTTACTAGGACATTTTTTATTAATCCTGTCTCATTACACAGGACCAGATCTAAGATTGCCTGCCCCCTGGTTGATTCAGTAACATACTGCTCAAGGAGCCCATCCCTAATGCACTCTATGAATTCTTCCTCAAGGCTGCCCTGCCCAATTTGATTTGTCCAATCAATATGAAAGTTAAAATCCCCCATGATTATAGCTGTTCCCTTATTACAAGCCCCAACTATTTCCTGATTTATACTCCGACCAACGGAGTTGCAACTGTTAGGAGGCCTATAGACTACGCCCACCAGTGACTTTTTCCCCTTATTATTCCTTATCTCCGCCCAAACCGTTTCACTATCCTGATCCTTTGACCCAATATCATTTCTCACTATTGCAGTGATTCCATCCTTTATTAACATAGCCACCCCACCTCCCTTTCCTTTCTGTCTGTCCTTCCTAATTGTCAAATACCCCTGGATGTTTAGTTCCCAGTCATGGTCACCTTGCAGCCATGTTTCTGTAATGGCCACCAGATCATACCCATGTGTATTTATTTGTACCATCAACTCGTCTATTTTGTTACAAATGCTGCGTGCATTCAGATAAAGAATTTTAAATATGTTTTGTGGTCATTTATTCCAACTTTTACCCCCTTTACTACTTTACCTTTATCTTTATACATTCTGTCCCTTCCTGACACGCTCTGGTTTTTAATTCCCCCACTGCCACCTTACTCTATTGCCTTCTCCGCTGACATTTTAATTTTTTGCTCTCTTGAAACCTCCCCCCCACTAATTAGTTTAAAGCCCTCTCTACAGCCCTAGTTATTCAATTCGCCAGGATTCTAGTCCCAGCACTGGCCAAGTGAAGCCCATCCCAACGGAACAGCTCTCTCCTGTCCCAGTACTGGTGCCAGTGTCCCAAAAAGCAAAACACGTTTCTCCCACACCAGTCTTTGAGCCACGCATTTAACTCTCTGATTTTATTTACCCTAGCCAAATTTGCTCGTGGCTCAGGTAATAATCCAGAGATTATTACCCTAGTGGTTCTGTTTTTTAATCCCCTAGATGCTCATACTCCCTCAGCAGAACCTCCTTCTTTGTCCTATCTATGTCATTGGTACCAACATGGACCACGACAACTGGATCCTCCCCCTCCCACTCCAAGTTTCTCTCCAGCCCAGAGGAGATGTCCTTAACCCTGGCACCGGGCAGGCAACACAGCCTTCGGGACTCTTGCTCTTGGCTGCAAAGAACCCTATCTATCCCCCTAATGATACTATCCCCAACCACTGCAACATTTCTTTTTACTCCCCCCACTTGACTGGCCCCCTGTTCCATGGTGCTGTGGCCAGGTTGCTCATCCTCCCTGCAGTCCCTGTTTCCGTCCCCACAGGGAATAAGAGCCTCAAACCTGTTGGACAAGAGCAAGGGCTGCGGCTCCTCCAACACTACCTCCTGGATCCCTGTACCTGCCTCATTCATAGTCACACCCTCCTGTCCCTGAGCACGGACTACATCTGAATTAGTTAATCGAATTGGTGTGACTACTTCCTGGAACACAGAGTCCAGGTAACTCTCCCCCTCGCTGATGTGTCGCAATGTTTGAAGCTCGGACTCCAACTCATCAACACAGAGCCAGAGTTCCTCGAACAGCCAACACTTACTGCAAATGTGATCACTGTGAGTATCAATGGTGTCCACCAGCTCCCACATCTTGCAGCAGAAACACATCACCTGCTCTCCCATTCTATGTAATTAATTAAATTTATTAATATTATTTTTAAATGATATATTTAAGGGCCCTGGTTTACAAACTGACCCGCTACACCACAGAGACCTTAAAAACTATAAACCACAGAGTTAAAGTTTAAAAAAAAGAGAGAAATACTCCCAACCAATCACTTACCTGCTTTTTGGTGACGTCATACCTCGATTACTTTTTACTTCTCTGCCTCTGAGATTGGAGATTGGTACACCTACCCGTGCTCGGGCTTACCTTTTATAGGTCGCTGCCACTCCGACTGCTCCCGCCGCTGCACTGAGGTCTACCCGTGCTCGGGCTTACCTTTTATAGGTCGCTGCCACTCGGACTGCTCCCGCCGCTGCACTGAGGTCTACCCGCGCTCGGGCTTACCTTTTATAGGTCGCTGCCACTCGGACTGCTCCGGCCGCCGCACTGAGGTCTACCCGCGCTCGGGCTTACCTTTTATAGGTCGCTGCCACTCGGACTGCTCCCGCCGCCGCACTGAGGTCTACCCGCGCTCGGGCTTACCTTTTATAGGTCGCTGCCACTCGGACTGCTCCCGCCGCTGCACTGAGGCCTACCAGCGCTCGGGCTTACCTTTTATAGATACTTGGCTTTGTAAATAGGGTAACTGAATACAAAAACAAGGAAGTCATGGTAAACCTTTACAAATCACTGGTTAGGCCTCAGCTGGAATATTGTGTATAATTCTGGGCATCACACTTTAGGAAGGATGTCAAGGTCCTGGAGAGGGTTCAGAGGAGGTTTACCAAGATGATACCAAGGATGAGGGACTTCAGTTATGTGGAGAGACTGGAAAAGCTGGGATTGTTCTCATACTCCTGTGCAGCGCCTTGGGACATTTCACTATGTAAAAGGCGCTATATAAATGCAAGTTGTTGTTGTTGAGCAGCGAAGGTTAAGGGGAGACCTAATAGAGGTATTCAAAATTATGAGGGGTTTTGATAGAGCAAGTAGGGAGGAACTGTTTCATCTAGCAAATGGGTTGGTAACCGGGGGTCATACATATAAAATAATTGGCTAAAGAACTAGAAGGGAAATGTGGAGAAAATTTTTCGCACAGAGGGTTGCTAAAATATGGAATCCACGACCTGAAAGGGTGGTGAAATCAGATTCCATAGGAACTTTCAAAAGGCAATTGCACATGTACTTGAAGAGGACTAATTTGCAGAGTTATGGAGAAAAAGCTGGGGTGTGGACCTGATTTGGACAGCTCTTGCAAAGAGCTGGCACAGGCACAATGGGCCGAATGGCCTCCTTCTGTGCTGTAAGATTCTATGATTCCAGAGGCAGAGAGGTTTAGGGAGGTAATTCCAGAGCTTAGGGCCTAGGCAGCTGAAGACATGGCTGCCGATGGTCAGGCAAAGGAAATTGGAGAGGCACAAGATGCCAGAATTGGAGGAACGCGGAGTTCTTGGAGGGTTGTATGGCTGGAGGAGGTTACACAGATAGGGAGGGGAGAGGCCATGGCCGGCATAATATCAGGCAGCCCTGAGACGACACGGCCAGCAGCATTAAGTCAATGGCGGAGATTGCGTTTGTGGGGTGGGGGGACAGGGTGGTGTGCGTGGTGATCCCAGGACGGCAGCAGCCCACATTATTTTTATGAGGTCCGAAGGAAAATTCCTGCTCTGCCGAGCCCCACAAAATTCATTTAAAACCTACCTTTTCAAGGCCTCCTCAGTTGTTTTGCCAGTAAAGCTGGTTGGAGAGTGCAGGCTCCCACCAATGCTGTTCTAAAATGGCAATCGGGGTCCTATATACATCATAGGACCCCAATTTGCAAATTAAAGCAGGCCTGAATTAGGCAGGATATTCAGCCGCCCAGCAGGAGGTCCCTTTAAAAATGGCAGGTGGCCGACCATCAGCATTAACAGGGTGCTAAGTCTACCGACCTCATTTTGAGGCCGATATCACACCGTTAGTGCAGATTTCGACAAGTTAAAATCGTCCCCATAGAGTTCTTTATAAATGTGTTTACAATTTCACTACACATACTGCAGAGAAAAAATCTCCACCCCTCCACTTCTATGTTAGTTTTTTTGGTAATTGCACTGGAGCACTTTTTTTTCCCTGAAAGCTCCAGCAAGCAAGCAAAGCTTTTTTTTTTACAAGGTTCTCCATCAGATGTGAAATTTCCTGGGATTGAAATCCAGTATAATTAATATTTTAACAAGAACAATTTTTTTTCAAATTATTCTGACTAATGGAAAGATAAAAGCTAATGTAATTGTGTCAGCCTGGGCTAAGCACTTAAAATTCAGTTTTGTGTCATTGATTAAAATATCAAACGAACAATCCAGGGCACTCAAATGTAATTGTATAATGTCTCTTTCTATTTTTGAAGTTCGTGTTGGGTTTCCAGGTGGCTCCGACTCTCAAATGGCACTGTGTGTCAAGAAGAGCAGTTCAGACGAGTGAAGGTCAGCCAAATGCTGACTCTGCTCTAAGAGTGCATGATGCACTTTCCTGGAGGCTGTAGATTTTACCTTGTTGTACAGTCTTGAGCCACGAGTCTGCCAGAAAACAAGTATTTTTTTTACCTCTGCACCATCCAGCTGGCAAATTAAATGGTTTTGGATGAATTTACTACTGGTATAATCTTTCTGTTTAACAATTATATACAACCACCTGCATCTGCGTCGACCATCATCCTCTGGTAGATCAAATAGTTCAGTGATTCCTGGCAACCCATTAACAAAGTCAGCTTGCACAAATCTTCATTGACTGAACCAGTTGAAAGTAATTAGTTAAATAATGTCACTAGCACATGAAAACCTTGACATAGGAACAAAATAAAATTGGACTTTGGCTGAAATCTGCATTCTTGTTTTGTTCCAATGCATTTATTTTCATGGTGTCTAAATTTTTTTTGTCAAAATTCGATACTGGTTCTATTGTTCTTTCCCCTCTTGTGGAGGCTCACAATCCAGATCAACTCCACAGTGCAATTCATTTTCAGAGGTTCCATCCTTCAGATAAGACATTAAATTAAGTTCCTGTTTGCCAGTATAGCTGAACAGTGAAGTTAGAATGGGAAGATGGTAGGATTGGTATGAACCCAAAAGTCTTCTTCATCTAAACCTGTCTTGTGAAAGAAAGTTAGGCTAATGTTTTGTATGTGATCCTTCAACTAAATCCATGTATATTACTTTGATGGAAACAATCCCATGAGTTAATGGCCTATAATTTGCAGCGAAGCCAAGGTACTTGTCGCTGACCTCGAAGAAAGCTACCCACAGAGATCTCGTGTTCTCTGTGGTGAGAAGTTTGACTTTCTCACCGTGTGCTATGTTATCGGAATCCCCAGTGCAGAGCTGCAGTGACATCAACAAGCTGTCGAAGCAACCAATCACATTGAAGAATTCTCACAGACAGCAAAGCAGGAAATGAAAATCATTGAATTAACTGCACTTTTTAAAAATGTTACAGAGTGATATAAAGATTGGGGCATACACAAGTTAGGGTAGAAGCTGAAGTATCATAAACAAACTTTCCTAATTGTAATTTTTATCATAATGGAGAAATTTGACACTCCACAAATGTAAAAATTAATTTTTCAGGGCTGGAACAGTTGTTTAGCAGTCAATATGCTGTTAAAAACTCAGTTGCACCTATTCCAACCAGGCTAAATCTTTCATGGGGTATTTAACATCAATATTAGCACGGAAAAGCTAAAGTTTTTGTCAGTTCCACTGATTACACTGGTTACACTGATTGCCAGCTTTGGGGGGGGGAGTGGGGTGCGGGGGGCCATAGCACAGCCAATGTCAGAGCAGTGAATGACTGACTGCAACTGCAGGACTATTCGTGTTTAGATGCACATGCACTAAATCGTGAAGTTGCGGTCAGTTTCGGAGGGGTAATGACGGCGAACACTGATAGTTCGCTGTCATTACCCACTGCAAAATCCGGGTCATTATAGTTGATAAGCTAACAATGAAAATCTATTGATGGAATATGTTTATATATAAAATAAGATTACGGTATTAAAATAAAGCTATGTTTGTCTGCTTTTGTGTGATTTGCTGTATGATAGTGCTGCATGGGATAGGATAATTTATCAACGAATTACAGTTAAGTATATTATGCAGAGAATAGTAGATAGCTAACCCATGAAAGAATTATAGTACTGTAATGTTATAAAATGGAAGAGTGGACATTATGCAATTATTGAAAATTAGTAGTATGGCAAGATTGAATTTCTTTCCCAAACCACATGTTTATTGATTTTATTTTATAACTTTACGACATAATTTATTGAAGAATAAATGTTTTTTTTCTTAATGTTTGGTAACAAGTGCACTGAGCTTGGTAGAGATGATGTTACACAGATGAAAGGCAACGATGACATTGGACCTGCAGGTATGTGGCATCACATGATCACTGCTATATTATTATACTTTTTTTCAGCAAAGGTCTATGAAGAAATAAGTTATTCAGTACATGTTACATTGTCATACTGCTGTACATGTCTTTCTCTAATCCTTTTTATCCGAGGGTGCCCATGAGTGCCCCAGGGAAATTGAAAGAGTCTGAGAGAATTTAAACATTTCAGAAAGTATATATTGGTGGAAATTTGTGACTGTCTTAGAATCCCATGATATTTTTGAAGTGAATAATTGTAATTCCTTCAAAGTAAATAATTGAGAACCAGCGCTCTATTGAACCATAAGATTGACTCATATTTTGCCAACATGTTCTGAATTTACAAAGCTGAAGGATTTATCATTTTGAATGCAAAGGTTCAAATGTTCAAAGGAGGAAGACAAGTTTTATAAAAAGGCAAATCAGTTTTACCACTGAGATTTAAAAGGAAATTAATTGCTATAAGTTTTAATTCAAGTGCTAAGCTTATATGGGAAAATATGCAATTAAAGGGTTCATTAGAAATACGATTGTAATAGCTTATCAAAATATCCAGAGTCCATGGGGGCTAAATTGGATAGCCCTCAAAAACGGGCATAGGGATTGCGATCATTATATGACTTCATAGAAACATAGAAGATAGGAGCAGGAGTAGGCCATTCAGCCCCTCGAGCCTGCTCCGCCATTCAATGAGATCATGGCTGATCATCCAAATTCAGTACCCTGTCCCTGCCTTCTCCCCATATCCCTTGATGCCTTTAGCCTTAAGAAATATATCCAACTCCTTCTTGAATATATTTAATGAATTGGCCTCCACTGCCTTCTGTGGTAGGGAATTCCACAGGTTTACCACTCTCTGGGTGAAGAAATTCCTCCTCATCTCTGTCCTAAATGGCTTACCACTTATCCTTAGACTGTGACCCCTGGTTCTGGACTCCCCGGCCATCGGGAACATCCTTCCTGCATCCAGTCTGTCCAGTCATGTTAGAATTTTATGTTTCAATGAGATCCCCTCTCATTCTTCTAAACTCCAGTGAGTATAAACCCAATCGACCCAATTTCTCCTCATATGTCATTCCTAATGTAGGGGTCGCAAAATCCCCTCAGCCCCCGAAGATCGGGAAATATTAATCCACATCGTGGATGAAGACCTGTGTGATTTAAAATGTCTCTGGGTTGGACAATGTTTTAAAACATACCCAGAACCGCAAAAGGCTGCGTTAAAAAGCTCGTAAGCTGGGCAGCACTTGGACACTGGAATCAAAGAACTTTGTGAAAATCGCACACTTTAAGATTGTACATTTTATTAAAAGATATAGGCCTAGAAATTCGGTAGGCTTAGCGCTGCTTTTGAGGCGCTAGAGGGCCTAGCGCCGGAGTTATGGCCAGTTTGGAAATTGAGTGGGTCCCTAAATCGGCGTTAGGCCGTTAGCGCTGCACTGGCACCGATGACGTCATCGGTGTGCGCAGCGTCCCGGTTGCCATGGTAACCCGCCCGAACTCCGAAATTGACTTGCGGCCGCCTCGCCCGTGGCAGCCGCAAGCAACGTTCTGGCAGAGGTGCCTTACTGGACTTTGCGCCGGCGCATTAAAGGCCCCGCGGCGGCCGGCCGCTTTCCCACCGGCCGCCTGGCCGCAGCTCCCTCCGCGGACTTCTCCCCCCTCCCCCGGGACAGATGCAAGCCCGGCACTTGTCCGAGGTGCCGGGCTCATTTTTACAATGATTTTCGCGGGCCGCGGCCGGGTGCAGGCAGCTCCTCCTTAAGGGAAGGAGGAGGCCTGCACTTCCCGAACCTGCCGCACCGCAGCGGGCGCCGCAGCGCCGGAATAGCGCCGCAATTCAGCGCGTAGCGCCAGTTTTCAGGCACAAACAGCTTTCAGCAGCGCCGGCAGCCATTTGGGCGCAGAACTAGTGAATTTTTGGCCCGCCCAGCGCGACTTAGCTCCGGCACTAACTTCCAGCGCTAAAGCCGTCGCTGCGCCAAAACCCAATTTCTAGGCCATACTCTTGAGTTTTGGACTGTTTAAATTGCCCAGGGCATAAAAATAGCTGAACAGACCTCATGGAAACAGAATTATAAAAAGGCAGCAGAACAGGACAGACAGGCTGTTAGCATATGAAAAAGCTCAGCGCTGCCCTGTAGTGGGTTTGAATGGAGCCCGAGCTGTCAGTCACCCTATGGTATTGGGCGGGTCCGGTAACCTACAAGCTGCTTGTTTACACTGGGAAGTAACCCGTTTGAATCAGCCAATCATTGGACAGCAAGCAGAATGGGTTGTTTACACACATCCATTCACTGAAATTGACTCTACTACGTGATGTCTCCATGTATGAATGGAAGAAGTTAAAAGCCCTTCTCTTTTGTATTCGGACGTTTCGGCGTGAAATTGTGCACGGACCTTTTCGGCACGAAAACAGCAGGGACTCCCAGGGTATAAAGATTAAGCCCAGGAAGTCCTCTCTCTCTCTTCTATTTTACTCTTTGGACTGCAGGTGAGCAAGGCTTCTGACCCACGAGCAAGACAATCTAGTGAGAAGTAAAGGGGTGGTTATTTAAGGGAAATGTTGCTAAGATTGCAAGATTAACATTGTAGCCATTTATCCCTCATTTTGCCGTCTGCCTTCCCCTGTTAAGCAATTTTACCGTGATTACTTTGATCGTGTGGTGTAGTTTAATAAAATTTTGACTTTCTTGCATCCAGACCATTTGTCCGTTTTTAATATATCATTAATTATATGCTCCTCCAGTCAGAACTGGAAGGAGGGTTTAGCGATTTGAAACCGCTGATTGGAATTGGTCACAGTGCAGTGGCAAAAGTCTGCCTGACCAGATAAATTACCGTAAACCAGGTAAAGGAAATTAACCAGCTTGGATATGTTCTGCTTTTTGTGGATAGGACATACCTGGGCAGTAAGGTGGAAATTGGGGATGGCATCAAAAAGGAAATTAAAGAAGCGTGCAATAAGGGCACAGCAGTCATCTTGGGTGACTTTAATCTACATATAGATTGGGCTAACCAAATTAGTAACAATACTGTGGAGGAGGAATTCCTGGAGTGTTTACGGGATGGTTTCCTGGACCAATATGTCGAGGAACCAACCAGAGACCAGGCCATCTTAGACTGGGTATTATGTAACAAGAAAGGAATAATTAGCAATCTTGTTGTACAAGGCCCCTTGGGACAGAGCGATCATAATATGATCGAATTCTTCATTAAGATGGAGAATGAAGTAGTTGACTCAGAGACTAGGGTCCTAAATTTAAATAAAGGAAACTACGATGGTCTGAGGCACGAGTTGGGTAGGATTGATTGGGGAATGTCACACAAAGAGTTGATGGTGGATAGGCAATGGCAAACATTCAAAGACCGAATGGATGAACTACAGAATTTGTTCATCCCAGTTTGGCATAAAAATAAAACAAAAAATGTGACTCAACCGTGGCTAACAAGGGAAATTAGGGATAGCATAAGATCCAAGGAGAGGACATATAAATTGGCCAGGAAAAGCAATAATCCTGAGGATTGGGAGCAGTTTAGGATTCAACAAATGAGGACAAAAGGATGAATTAAGAAAGGGAAAATAGAATATGAGAGTAAGTTTTCAGGGAACATAAAAACTGACTGTAAAAGCTTTTATAGATGTGTGAAGAGAAAAAGATTGGTGAAGCCAAGTGCAGGTCCCTTGCAGTCAGAATCAGGGGAATTTATAATGGGGAAGAAAGAAATGGCCGACCAACTAAATACATATTTTGGTTCTGTCTTCACAAAGGAGGACACAAATAGCCTCCCAGAGATGCCGGGAGTCATAGGGCCTGATGAAAGGGTGGAACTGAAAGAAATCAGTATCTGTAGGGAAATGGTGTTAGGAAAATTGATGGGACTGAAGGCCTATAAATCCCTAGGGCGTGATAATCTACATCCTAGGGTACTTAAAGAAGTGGCCCTAGGAATAGTAGATGCATTGTTGGTCATCTTCCAAAATCGATAGACTCTGGAATAGTACCCATGGATTGGAGGGTAGCTAATGTTACCCCATTATTCAAAAAAGGTGGTAGAGAAAAAGCCTGACATCGGTAGTGGGGAAAATGCTAGAGTCCATTATAAAAGATGTATTAGCAGAGCACTTGGAAAACAGTGACAGGATCGGACAAAGTCAACATGGATTTACAAAAGGTAAATCATGCTTGACTAATCTACTGGAATTTTTTGAGGATGTAACTGGTAAAATAGCTAAGGGAGAACCAGTGGATGTGGTGTATTTGGACGTTCAGAAGGCTTTCGATAAGGTCCCGCATAAGAGATTAGCATGTAAAATTAAGGCACATGGGATTGGAGGCAAGGCATTGACTTGGATAGAGAACTGGTTGGTGGATAGAAAGCAAAGAGTTCGAATAAATGGGTCATTTTCCGAGTGGCAGGCAGTGACTAGTGGGGTACCGCAAGGATCGGTCCTTGGACCCCAGCTGTTCACAATATATATTAATGATCTGGACAAGGGAATTGGATGTAATATCTCCAAATTTGCAGACGACACAAAGCTGGGTGGGAGGGTATGCTGTGAGGAGGATGTTGTGAAACTCCAGTACGATTTGGACAAGTTGGGTGATTGGGCAGAAACATGGCAAATGCACTATAATGTTGATAAATGTGAGGTTATCCACTTTGGTGGCAAAAATGGGAAGGCAGATTATTATTTGAATGGCAATAGATTGGGAGAAGGGGAAGTGCAAAGAGACCTGGGTGTTCTTATGCACCAGTCTCTGAAGGTAAGCATGCAGGTGCAGCAGGCGGTTAAGAAGGCAAATGGTATGTTGGCCTTCGTAGCAAGAGGGTTCGAGTACAGGAACAAGGATGTCTTGCTGCAGTTGTACAGGGCCTTGGTGAGACCGCACCTTGAGTATTGTGTGCAGTTTTGGTTGCCTTATCTGAGGAAGGAAGTTCTTGCCATGGAGGGAGTGCAGCGAAGATTCACCAGGCTGATACCTGGGATGGCAGGAATGACATATGAGGAGAGATTGTGTCGATTGGGCTTATACTCACTGGAGTTTAGAAGATTGACAGGGGATCTCATTGAAACCTATAAAATTCTGTCAGGCCTGGACAGACTAGATGCAGGAAGGATGTTTCCGATGGCCGGGGAGTCCAGAACCAGGGGTCATAGTATAAGGATAAGGGGTAAGCCATTTTGGACTGAGATGAGGAGGAATTTCTTCACCCAGTGAGTGGTGAACCTGTGGAATTCTCTACCACAGAGGGTGGTGGAGGCCAGTTCATTAAATATATTCAAGAAGGAGTTGGATATATTTCTTAAGGCTAAAGGGATCAAGGGTTATGGGGAGAAGGCAGGGACAGGGTACTGAATTTGGATGATCAGCCATGATCTCATTGAATTGCGGAGCAGGCTCGAGGGGCCGAATGGCCTACTCCTGCTCCTATCTTCTATGTTTAATAAGAACATAAGAATTTAAGAAATAGGAGCAGGAGTAGGCCATACGGCCCCTCAGGCCTGCTCCGCCATTCAATAGGATCATGGCTGATCTGAATCTAAACTCACGTCCACTTCCCTGCCCTCTCCCCATAACCCCTAATTCCCTTTTCTGCTAGGAAAATGTCTATCTCCAATTTAAATTTATTTAATGTTGCAGCTTCCACAGCTCTCTGGGGTAGCAAATTCCATAGATTTACTACCCTCTGAGTGAAGAAGTTTCTCCTCATCTCAGTTTTGAAAGGGCTGCCCCTTATTCTAAGATTATGCCCCCTAGTTCTAGTCTCACCCATCAGTGGAAACATCCTCACCGCATCCACCCGATCAAGCCCCCTCACAATCTTATATGTTTCGATAAGATCGCCTCTCATTCTTCTGAACTCCAATGAGTAGAGTCCCAACCTACTCAACCTTTCCTCATATGTCAACCCCCTCATCTCTGGAATCAACCGAGTGAACCTTCTCTGAACCACCTCGAGAGCAAGTATATCTTTTCTTAAATATGGAAACCAAAACTGCACGCAGTATTCCAGGTGTGGCCTCACCAATACCCTGTATAACTGCAGCAAGACTTCCCTGTTTTTATACTCCATCCCCCTTGCAATAAAAGCCAAGATTCCATTGGCCTTCCTGATCACCTGCTGCACCTGCATACTAACTTTATTGTGTTTCACGCACCAGGACCCCCAGATCCCTTTGTACTGCAGCATTTTGCAGTTTCTCTCCATTTAGATAATAACTTGCTCTTTGATTTTTTCTGCCAAAGCGCATAACCTCACACTTTCCAACATTATATTGCATCTGCCAAATCTCTGCCCATTCACTTAGCCTGTCTATGTCCTTTTTAAGGTTTTTTATGTCCTCCTCACTCACTGCTTTCCCTCCCATCTTTGTATCGTCGGCAAACTTGGATATGTTGCACTCGGTCCCTTCCTCCAAATCGTTAATATAGATTGTAAAGAGTTGGGGTCCCAGCACTGACCCCTGCGGAACACCACTAGTTACTGATTGCCAGCCCGAGAACGAACCATTTATCCCAACTCTTTGTTTCCTGTTAGATAGCCAATCTTCCACCCATGCCAGTATATTAACCCCAATCCCGTGATTTTTTATCTTGATCAGTAATCCTATGTTTCTATAGCCTTTGCTGTATCCAGTGCACTCAGCCGCTTCTTGATATCTCGTGGAATTAATCGAATTGGCTGAAGAATGGCTTCTGTGATGGTGGGCACCTCAGGAGGAGGCTGATAGGGATCATACACTTGGCACTTCTGGCTGAAGAAGGTTGCAAACACTTCAGCCTTGTCTTTTGCCCTCACGTGCTGGGCCCCACCATCATTAAGAATGGGGATATTCATGGCGCCTCCTCCTTCCGTTAGTTGTTTAATGGTCCACCACCATTCACGACTGGATGTGGCAGGACTGCAGAGCTTTGTTCTGATCTGTTGATTGTGGGATCGCTTAGCCATGTCTGTAGCATGCTGCTTCTGCTTTTTAGCATGCATGTAGTCCTGTATTGCAGCTTCCCCAGGTTGGCACCTCATTTTTAGGTACGCCTGGTGCGGTTCCTGGCATGTACTTTTATACTCCTTATTGAATCAGGGTTGGTCCCCTGGCTTGATGGTAATGGTAGAGTGAGGGATATGCCAGGCCATGAGGTTACAGATTTTGGTAGAATACAATTCTGCTGCTGCTGAAGGCCAACAGTGCCTCATGGATGTCTAGTTTTAAGCTGCTAGATCTGTTCTGAATCTATCCCTTTTAGCACGGTGGTAGTGCCACACAACATGATGGAGGGTGTCCTTAGTGTGAAGATGGGACTTCATCTCCACAATGACTGTGCGGTGGTCACTGCTATCAATGAACAGATGCATCTGTGATGGGTAGATTGGTGAGGACCAGGTCAAGTAGGTTCTTCCCTCGTGTTGGTTCTCTCACCACCTTTTGCAGGCCCAGACTGGCAACTATGTCATTCAAGGCTTGGCATGCTCGGTCAATAGTGGTGCTACCGAGCCATTCTTGCTGATGGACATTGAAGTTCCCCACCCAGAGTACTTTCTGTGCCCTTGCTACTCTTAGTGCTTCTTCCAAGTGGTGTTCTACATGGTACTGATTCATCAGCTGAGGGAGGGCGGTAGGTGGTAATCAGCAAGGAGGTTTTCTTGCCCATGTTTGGCCATGAGACTTCATGGGGTCCGGAGTCAATGTTGAGGACTCCCAAGGCCACTCCTTCCCATCTGTATACCACTGTGCCTGGTGGGTCTGTCCTGGGATGGAGGAGTTTGGGGCATTGGCTGAAAAGTATGATTCTGTGAGTATGACCATGTCAGGCTACTGCTTGACTAGCCTGTGGGGCAGCTCTCCCAATTTTGGCACAAGTCCCCAGCTGTTGGTGAGGAGGATTTTGCAGGGTCGACTGGGCTGGGTGTGCCATTGTCGTGTCCGTAGCCGGTGCTGAGGTTGAACCATCCGGTTTTATTCTTATTATTGTGTTTCGTAGCGGTTAGTTACAACTGAATGGCTTGCTAGGCCATTTCAGAGGGCAGTTAAGAGTCAACCACATCAGAGTCACATATGGCAGATTTCCTTCCCTAAAGGACATTAGGGAACCAGATGGGTTTTTACAACAATTCAATAGTTTCATGGTTACTATTAATGATACTAGTTTCTTTATTCCAGATTTATTTAATTAACTTAATTTAAATTTCCCAGCTGCTGTGTTGGGATTTGAACTCACGTCTGCTGGATCATTAGTCCAGGCCTCTGGATTACTAGCCCAATAACATTACCACCATGATACCGTTCCCTTTGCAGCATTAGCAGCAGCCACCCAACGTCTGAGTGCTGCAATGGAAGATCAGACATCTGTCATAGAGTTCAGAAATCTGTCCTCCTACTGGGGTAGCACTGTGTAGGATCATGACGACAGGCAAAAGCACATTGAAGACAGGCATTTAAGGGAATGCACAAGGGTGATTAGTTGTCCTGTGAATTAAATATTGTAATAGTTTGATTCCTAAAATTGTTTTGCAATGTTTGTTTTTGTGGTGGCTTTTATTGTAGTACTGTACTGTGGCCAAGCGATGGTCAGTAACAGAGGGATGGACAGGCAAAAGCACATTGAAGACAGACACTAAGGGAATGCAGGAGGGTGATTAGTTTATGTTTGTATGCAATATGGCATGATTTCATTTATAAATTTGGTTTGGAATGGTTGTTTTGTGGTGTCTTTTATTTTTGCATTGTGGCCAAGCAGACGCTGTGGTGGTCAGTGACAGAGGGAGGGTAAGGTGTGGGACTGTTGGTGAAAGGGGAACCGGGGTTGCGGTTACTGGTATCGCACTGGAACTAGTTATTCACGGCCAGCCTGGGCAGAAAGGAGCTGTCTAGATTTCCTCTTCCGCTTCTTCCTCCTCCTCCTCCTCCTCCTCCTCCTCATGCTCCTGCTCCTCAGCTGCTCGCCATGTAGTTGGTGGCAAGTGCTTTCCCCTCTTGATGGTGAGGTTGTGCAACATGCAGCAAACCACCATGAATCTTGACCCCCACTCAGCCGTGTAATGCAGGTCTCCTCCAGAGCGGTCCAGGCAGTGGAAGCATTGTTTTGGCATGCCAGTGGTCTGCTCTATCACATTTTGTGTGACACCATGGCTTTCATTATATGCTTACTGCACACGTGTGCCTGGGTTGCGCACCGGAGCCATGAGCCATGTCATCAAAGGGTAGCCCTTGTCACCCAGTAGCTACCCTTTGGTGTGTTGTGGTGGCTCAAATGCAGATGGCACAGTGGACTGCCCCAGAATGAAGGCATCATGACTGCTGTCAGGATACCGGGCATTGATCTGCACAATACCCTGCTGGACGTTGAGGGAGTGGAATCCCTTCTGGTTCCATTATTTTGCAGAGTTGACATGCGGCGCCCACAAAGCGATGTGCATGCTGTCAATAGCACCCTGCCCCATGGGGAAGCCTGCAATCCTAGTAAAGCCATGTGCTCGCTCCACCTGCTGGTCTCTGGCAACAGAGAATGAAATGTACTCAGCTCTCTTTGAATAGAGAGCCTCAGTGACCTCCCTTACATAATGGTGGACGGCAAACTGCAAATAGGTGCAAATATTTCCAGCTCCAGCCTGGAAAGATGCAGAGGCATAAAAGTTCATCACTACGGTCACCTTCACAGCCACTGGCAATGTGGTCCTTGCCCTGCTCTGAGGTTGCAGTTGTGGCTGCAGCAGGTGGCAGATTCCAGTGAGGACCTCCTTAGTGAAGTGTAGATGTCTCACACATTGTTCCTCGCTGAGGTTCAGGTAGGAGAATTGCTCCCTGAGCACTCTGGGTGGATTTGGCCTCCTGCTGAGAGCCCTTCTCCCCCTCCCCTGTCTTCTAGCAGCTTGTCCTGCTCTGCGTGGCCTCTGCTCATTCTCCCAGCCATGCTGTATTCCAAGGGGAATGCCTACTAGTGCACCTATGTCTTGCAGTAACTAGTTTGTGCAGAAGCCTTATAGTCAGGAAAAAGTCCTTCAGCACTTTCCACACCACTCCCTGTAGACTGTTGCAACTTGAAAGAATCATAGAAAGCACCAAACATTTGTAGAATCATCCCAACAGCCAGAAGAAATCAACCAGCAGCTAACCTGTAAGTAGTCGATGATCCCTTTAAATAGCGCTGCTTAATACGTGTTCAGCCATGCGAGGTTAAGAGAGGGCATTGGCCAGAGCGTGGAGCTCCATAATGGCGCTGCTGGCATCAAATCAGCTTTGCACGCTGATTGAGATCATGATCTGCCTGCTCTGCATACTTTCGGCGGATGTTAGCTCTGTGTATGCCAATATGGGGTCCGGCGCAATTCACGGCAGAAATGTATGCACGCACCGGATGCCATTTTGGTCCACAAATGGCACCCATAGCACCCAAACTTATCCCAATTTTGTGCCCCACATTTCCATTTAAAATGTTGCAGCAGGAATATAAAGAGGAATTCATTAGTATGTAAACGATGTTACCAGAATCATAAGATTGACAGCTGATACATAAATGAAATGAATACAATTAACACAAGTTTAATATAGTTATCAAATTATTTCTGCATTAATAATTCATAGCCAATTAATTTGATTTAATTTAAATACATAGAACAAAAATGTTTGGTTACTGAAATTAATATAATATTGGCAAATAAAAACAGCACATTAAATGTTTGACATTAATTAGTATGCAGAAAAACCATCACAGAATATTACTATTCAGTGAGAATCTGCCCTTCATTTACTCAAGCAGAATAGATTATTATTTCTGACTCCAGTACCAATGGAGAGACACCAAAGACATTCCACCTTACTAATTGTTATTGTCCTCTGTCTTGACATGTTAGTTTTCATCAAAGATTGTTAATTTTGGGGCCGTGTTTCTTATGTAACCTAAATATTAATGAAAGCAGAAAAGCTGACCATACTTGTTGGTAATTGAAACTTTTATAGTCAATCATTTTTTGTGTTCATCAAAGCATGGTGTCAGGAAATGAAACAATTATTCAGGGACTAAGCTAAACCACATTCTTAGATTAGATGTGGTTTAAGTTGACAACAATGACAAGTTCACCTTTACATTGTGTAAACGCCCACTTCAAAATTCAACCAAAACAATCCTGCAAAGAACAATTCACAGAGGAATCTTTGGGGTACAGTGCTATCTTTATTAATAAAACAAGCTGTTGAAGCATTAGCCTGAAAATGACCTAGGGTTTGATTGATGATATTGGTAACAAGTCCGTGAGACTTGGTGCTTTACTAAGAATTAGACTGAGGCTGATAGAACTCATCTCATTTACCAGCCTAACCAGGCATCACTGAGAAAGGGCTTTCAACTGCTTCCCCAGACTGTTTGAATCCATGTTACTAAAGACAAAGATGAGTAACTGGCTGCTTTAGCAATGTATTTTACTTAACCCTATTGTTCATCCACTTTATCATTCTATTCCCATTTTGAGTAGGGCTAATTTACTCGCACATTGCATAACATTATGTTGGCAACATTGGGGTTTGGTTCCTGCAACACTATTGCTCAGCCTAGAGGCAGTCAGTCAGCGGGAGTATTAGCAGACAACCCAACAGCCCTGAAAAGTCATGCTTGCCCTGAACCCTATGAAATGGGATGGTTAACAATTCACCTGAATACCCTTTCCTCTTCATGATATTGCCAGTTTGGTTTCCCTCTCATTGCCAACCTCCTTAGTAATCCATCCATCCATGCTTCTACAAATCCCCAGAAATCACATCTCCACACCTCACACATCCACCACACCACTGAGTTTCTAGCTCTGTGTATTTCACCAGCTTCCTTTCATGTGTCTTCTCAAACCTTGCCTCCTCCAAACCAACTGGCCCAGGTGCTCATTACTGCTCTGACGACAAAAGAGATACTCACGGATACCAAAATAGTTTGGATAACAGACTTGTACACAAATATGATGACTGCTACATTTTGGGTTGGCCAGATTTTAACTCCCCATGAAATGAAATGTTGATCCTCATTTGACCTGCTGAAGAACTAACAGAACAAGCTGAATTAAGCAATTAGGTCTGCATAATGGAGTTCAGGTTTGTGGAATTCACATTGACAGTTGAGCTCATGCGTTTCTCCTACTAAAATACAAAGATTATTGTAATAATATCCAATAATTCCTGACAACTGTTCATTACTGGTAGTCAAAGGTAGAATTTTAACTTATTTTTCTATTAAAATAATTGCCAGAAGTATTACAGCCTCTGAATCGATCTTAGAGAAGCACCTTGATAATAGTTTAGACTGGCATCACTTCCTTTATCACTACGTTCAGTGAGTGTTTTGAACTATCTGTAATACAATTTCACACTCTGTTACCTTAACCATCAACATCTGTTAAAGTGATACAGTGCAGAGCTGTTTTGTGAAATGATAGGAGCCATGGAACATAAACAGCCATGGCAAATATAGAAAACTAGTCTAATGATTTTTTGTCTTGTTTTATCAATATTGTTGAAAAAGAGTGTAGGGGGTGGCGTGTGCCCAGTCAGCTTCACCTCTGACTGTCTCTGAGCGGTTCGAATCGCTCCCACACCCCTGGGTTCCAGACACCGGACTTAGGTACAGGCGGCGATACAGAAAATCGAGTAGACAAGTGGTTTGGTGCAAGAAAACAAAAATGTTATTAAAAGCAGATATAAAACACAATCATATGAGAGTTACTGATATGAATACCGGCATAAACAATTACACTTATATGGGAATGGGGAACACACGGCTCATCGAGGGAAACACATACATTAAAAATCCCCTTATCCTTATCCCACCCCCTAATACCTAACCAGATTAAGCTATGAGGGGCCAGGAATTCATGCTCACCAATTCGAAACCTGTTGCTTTAACTGGGTTGATTTTGAGGTTCACTCTTTCTGTCCTTTGGGGTATCCCGTCACCACGTGGTCACAGGGCGTGGCGCTGAAGTTGTTTGTGCGAAGCACCCTCCTTTTCCTCAGCTAACACCGTTGTTGAGCGCAATAGGTCTTCTTCTTCTTCCTCGGGCGGTCGTCGACGGTATTGCTGCGGTTGGCGGTCGGTTGGCGGTCTTTACCGTTTAATGATTTTGCTATCCAAGCTTCGAACACCAGCTTAATCTTAAACTTGGCTATTATTGTCCATTGATTTTGCTACCCATTCTTCGAACACCAGCTTATTCTCAAACTGGACTATGATTCTGGGGTTTTACTGTCCATGCATGTAACGCCAACTTATTCTTTGAACGCCAGCTTATAACTAAGCGTTTGTCCCCCAACGCGTCTCTCCACTGCTCTTCTCTGCCCTTATCGGTTTACCGTATTCTTCGTCTCGTCTTGTCTCGTCTCGTCTGCCCATTTGTGATCTGTGTGTCCTGTGTGTTTTCGAAATCGGGTTCCATTCTCCTCCCGCGTTTGGCCCCGGTGTAATGGGCGTCTGTGGTAAACCACTGTTGTTCACTTCACTGTTGTTCACTGTTGTTCACTTCACTGTTGTTCACTCTTGCCCATTGTTGTACCTGTCTGTGCATGCCTCAGCTGGCTCCGCCCCTGGCTCCGCCCCTGGCTCCACCCATATGCCCTGGTATAAAGGCGGCTGCTCTGCAGTTCCCCAGGCATTCAGGACCGGTCGACCACTAGAGGCATGCCTTCGTTCTTTAGCTAATAAAAGCCTGTTTGTTACTCTCCTAACTTCCAGTCTTTCTCAGTAATTGATAGCGCATCAATTTTATTAGCTAAACTTTTTTTCGATGGAGCAAATCCTCAAACCAGCACGCCTGGAACTGAACCCTCAAGAGGCAGATTCATCTACCAAGTTCGCACACTGGCTGCGATGCTTCGAATTTTTCCTAGAAGCCTCCGTCGAAACTGTTCAAAACGATGGTGACAAACTAAGGGTTCTGACCTCCAAGGTGAACCACCAAGCTTATTCGCTCATCCAAGATGCGACTACCTACAAGGGTGCTCTCGACCTCCTTAAAGAACAGTACGCACGCCCGGTAAATGAGGTTTACGCCAGACACCTCCTGGGGTCCCGCAAACAGCAACCCGGGGAATCGATGGAGGTATACCTACGGGCGCTGAAGGTGCTCGGCCGGGCCTGCAAATGTAAAGAGGTGTCGGCTGCGGTGTACACGGAGGAACTTGTCCGGGACGCCTTCGTCGCGGGCCTCAGGTCCAACTACACCCGGCAGAGACTGTTGGAGCAGGGCGAACTCGACCTGAAGAAGGCCACGGCCCTCACACTCTCGCTAGACATGGCCCACTGGAATATGGACGCCTACTCCCCTGACCGCGCGGCCGCATCGTGGATGGCGCGGGCGCCGCCATCCTGGGACA
Source organism: Somniosus microcephalus (assembly GCF_052327205.1). Taxonomy (NCBI): domain Eukaryota; kingdom Metazoa; phylum Chordata; class Chondrichthyes; order Squaliformes; family Somniosidae; genus Somniosus; species Somniosus microcephalus. The sequence goes on along the minus strand of NC_140992.1, from coordinate 73,368,658 downwards.
TGGTAGGACTGCCACCCTGCGCCGCGCCACCCCCGTCACATCCCGCCAACAGCCCAACTTTTGCAGCGATGTCCCGGGGCCCGAAGTGTTACTTCTGTGGCCAAGCCAAACACCCCAGAGCGCGCTGCCCGGCGAAAAACGCTACTTGCTCTGGTTGTGGGAAGAAAGGGCACTACGCCAGCATCTACAAGGCTAAACCTACCCCAAACTCCAGCAGTGCCGCGTGTGGGCCGAGCGGGCCGCCATCTTGGACGCCATCTTGTACGCCTCCGGCCACGTGTGGATCATGGGCGCCGCCATCTTGGACACCATCTTGGACGCCTTCGACCATGGGTGATCCGTTCCGGCCGCCATTTTTGCAACGGGCCCCCGACTCACCCATCGCCTCACCTGATGACTGCAGTGACACGCCTGACCCTACGCTGGCCTCCGTTACACTGGACCAATCTAGACCTCACCAACTAGCCAGGTCCATGATGGACATTAAGGTAAACGGCCGTGCCACGACCTGCCTTTGCGACTGCGGGAGCACGGAGAGCTTTATCCACCCTGATACGGTGCGGCGTTACTCTCTCCCGGTCCTGCCAGCGCGCCACCGGGTCTCTATGGCCTCCAAGTCCCATTCAGCGGACGTCGGCGGCTACTGCGTGGTGACCCTTTCGGTGAGGGGCACAGAGTACAGAAACTTTAAACTGCTTGTCCTGCCCCATCTCTGCGCTGCCGTTCTACTGGGGTTGGATTTTCAGTGCCACCTTAAGAGCGTCACGATGGCGTACGGTGGACCCCTTCCCCCACTCACAGTCTGCAACCAGCAGTTTTCAAATTGCCCGCCGCGCACCTTTTGCAGCCTCTCCACGCTTAAAGTCACCCCCCCCCGTTGTTCGCCAACCTCGCCCACGACTGTAAGCCCATCGCCACCAAAAGCAGGCGATACAGCGCTGGTGACAGAGTTTTTATTAAATCTGAGGTGGAGCGGCTCCTGAAGGAGGGGATTATTGAAGCTAGCACCAGCCCCTGGTGAGCCCAGGTTGTGGTCGTCAAGACCGGCGAGAAGCAGCGCCTGGTCATTGACTACAGCCAAACAATAAATCGATATACCCAACTGGACGCATACCCCCTCCCTCGCATATCCGATATGGTCAATCAGATCGCACAATACCGCGTATTCTCCACCATTGACCTTAAGTCAGCATATCACCAACTCCCTATCCGCTATGAGGACCGCCAGTATACTGCCTTCGAGGCAAACGGCCGCCTCTACCACTTCCTTCGGGTTCCCTTCGGCGTCACCAACGGGGTCTCCGTTTTCCAAAGGGAGATGGACCGGATGGTCGACCAGAATGCGTTGCAGGCCACTTTTCCCTACCTGGACAATGTGACCATCTGCGGCCATGACCTGCAGGACCATGACGCCAACCTCGACAAATTCCTCCGCACTGCCCAACTCCTAAACCTTACGTATAACAAGGAGAAGTGCATATTCCGCACAACCTGCCTCGCTATCCTTGGCTGTGTTGTGGAACACGGAGTCATCGGCCCCGACCCCGACCGGATGCGTCCCCTTATGGACCTTCCCCTGCCCCACTGCCTCAAGGCCCTGAAGAGATGCCTGGGGTTTTTCTCCTACTACGCCCAGTGGGTCCCTAATTATGCGGACAAAGCCCGTCCACTTATCAAGTCCACCTCTTTTCCCCTGGCGGCAGAGGCCGGCTTAGCCTTCCAACGTATCAAAGAGGACATTGCTAAAGCCACCATGCACGTGGTGGACGAGTCCATCCCTTTCCAGGTGGAGAGCGATGCATCCAACTTTGCCCTGGCCACTACCCTTAACCAGGCGGGAAGGCCCGTGGCCTTCTTTTCACGAACCCTCCAAGGCTCTGAAATCAGACACTCCTCTGTCGAAAAGGAGACCCAGGCCATTGTGGAAGCTGTGCGACATTGGAGGCATTACCTGGCCGGAAAATGATTCACCCTACTCACTGACCAGCATTCAGTTGCTTTTATGTTTCATAACAAGCAGAGGGGCAAAATCAAAAATGACAAGATTTTGAGGTGGAGAATTGAACTTTCCACCTACAATTACGATATCTTGCACCGGCCCGGGAAACTCAATGAGCCCCCGGATGCTCTATCGCGTGGCACCTGCGCCAACGCACAGGTTGATAGACTGCGGGCCCTCCACAATGACCTCTGCCACCCGGGGGTCACCAGGTTCTTCCATTTCATCAAGGCCCGCAACCTGCCTTACTCCATTGAGGAGGTCAGGACCATGACCAGGAACTGCCAAGTCTGCGCTGAGTGCAAACCGCACTTTTATAGACCAGACAGGGCTCACCTGATAAAAGCCACTCGCCCCTTCGAGCGCCTGAGCGTTGATTTTAAAGGGCCTCTCCCCTCCTCCGACCGCAATGTGTACTTCCTCAACATTATTGATGAGTACTCCCGTTTCCCGTTCGCCATCCCCTGCCCGGACATGACCAGTGCTACGGTCATTAAATGTCTGAACGACCTCTTCACCCTGTTCGTTTTCCCCAGCTATATCCATAGCGACCGGGGCTCATCGTTTATGAGCGACGAACTCCGTCAGTACCTGCTCGCTAGGGGTATTGCCACAAGCAGGACCACCAGTTACAACCCCCGGGGGAACGGACAGGTGGAAAGAGAGAATGCGACAGTTTGGAAGGCCGCCCTGCTAGTCTTAAAGTCTAGGGGCCTTCCGACCTCCCGCTGGCAGGATGTGCTCCCTGATGCGCTCCACTCTATTCGGTCACTGCTCTGCACTGCCACTAACTCCACCCCTCATGAGAAAATTTTGTCTTCCCAAGGAAGTCCACATCGGGGACATCGCTACCGCCAATGCTGATGTCCCCAGGGCCGGTCCTACTGAGAAGACACGTGAGGACCCACAAAACGGACCCCCTGGTCGAGAGGGTCGACCTCCTCCACGCCAAGCTCCAGTATGCTTACATTGCGTACCCAGACGGGCGGGAGGACACAGTCTCCATACGAGACCTCGCACCCTCGGGGGCCCCTGAAACCAACATCACCGCTACCCACAATGTACCGGCGGCAATGGACCCATACCTAACCCCTGTAGACGGCACGCCATGGCCCCATGACTCGCCATTGATCACCAACCAACTCAACACCCAGGAGGACGACACACCAGTGCTCCGGCCCACGCGGGACTCGGCGTCGGAAGCTGCACCACCTCAGCCGTCACCACGACGATCACGACGGCATACAAGACCCCCAGAAAGACTTAATTATACGAACTTTTAATACACTTCACCCCGTCGGACTCATTTTTTAAGCAAGGGGTGAATGTGGTAAACCATTGTTGTTCACTTCACTGTTGTTCACTCTTGCCCATTGTTGTACCTGTCTGTGCATGCCTCAGCTGGCTCCGCCCCTGGCTCCACCCATATGCCCTGGTATAAAGGCGGCTGCTCTGCAGTTCCCCAGGCATTCAGGACCGGTCGACCACGAGAGGCATGCCTTCGTTCTTTAGCTAATAAAAGCCTGTTTGTTACTCTCCTAACTTCCAGTCTTTCTCAGTAATTGATAGCGCATCAGCGTCCTTGGTGTTGAGCGGCGCGGGGAACGAGGGGGCCCACCACGAGGCCAGGGCACAAGAACGAGAAGCAGCAGCAAGAGTCAAGAGCCAGAGATAAGAGCTAAGAGAGCGATCACCACTGATGGGCCTACAATTATACCCGTTCTTCAACCTTATCTGCGCACCAAATCAGGACAGTCCTTTGTCTAACTTTTGGCGGGCTCGTTTAAAATGATTACAGCCATTTACTTTAACGATTTCTGGAGTGGTTGTCTCCGTGCTTAATGGCCTCAATGTCCTGGCTGTTTGTCATTTATGAAACTTAATTGTCCCCAGCCTGGCTTGATGGCTACTGTGAGCTGTTACCGATTAAATATGCAGAAACCTAATGGCCTCGATTTAGGCCCATTCTAACTTGATCTGTTTCAAGGTGAATGAATGCATATTCTGTGTTTGCTTTAGCTGTCTGGCTCCATAAAGTCTCTTCACAGATTCATGCATTTTAAGTTTCGTTTCAGGTTTGAAAAAGTGCCTGCCTTTTCTGCAGGGCCTCACTTTTAAAATCCTGTACTTTTGGTCACGAGGTTGCTGAAGCCATTTTGGGTACACTTTTTAAAATAACTTGTCCATACAGGGTCCCTTTATCCATAACTTTTGGGGAATGTGGGAATTTTGAGAACCCTACACTCCCCCCTGTCGCTTTAAGTATCATCCTGATAAGGTGAGCAAAATTTCTGACCATCCATAGTCAATCTTCCCCCGTAATTACCTATCTAAGATACCCATGACACATGCATTTCCCATTCTGTAAAAATGTAGTGTACATAAGCATACATAGAATAATTACAATCGTTTACACACATCCAAGCATGGAGGGGGTCCAACACCCCTGCACCACTTGGTACACATACATCTTTATTAAAACAACATGTCAAAAATCTTTATTAAAAATAACAAACACAAAAAGACAACAACCTTTACTCAGAAATACAAGCATTCAAACAGGTGTATCTCCCTCCACCTTCACATAATGTTCCTTCCAGGTCCTTTGGTTTTGAAATTCTAGTATTTGACCTTTTCCCTTGCACTGAGTGCATACTAGGTACAATACTATCCCCAGCTGGCAAACCACGAGGATGTGGGAAGCCAGCCTAATCCAAGAAGGGACCTCTATATTGCTGAAAATGTCCCACCAGGGTGGGATCACAATGTCCAATACCTTAGCCCCTATCTCTACCATCTTCTGCTCTAACGTGTAGAAATGCTTCTGCGAGACTATAACAGCTTTGAGTAATTTGGTAAGATGTTCTGGGAGAGGGGGAATTTTGTAGCCAAAATGCGCTATGTACCTTTGCAGGTTGGTCAAATTCTCCTTTACAGTGAGGTGAACAGTGGAGGGTTCAGGAGTGGGACAGTCTGTTCCTGGGCCACTTGAACTTCTGCCTCGGGTTTAAAGCAGAAACTGCTGTCACTTACCGGACACCAGCTATGCTGTCCATGCTGGTAGTGGGGCGCACCTGTGGTGACACAATATGTCCCACCTCCCATATATGCTACCTGTGGGGGAACATGGCCTTGTGCCATTGCCTCCATGGTACAATTTATAGGTTTTGCGCCAACAGCTTTAAACCCACACTGTGGTTTTGAATGGGCATTCAAGTGCTGGGGACACAGTATTATGTGTGCTCCCCGGCTCCGGCACCCCGAGAGCTCAGTACCTGTCATAGCGTGCTCCCACTTTATGACGTAAGGTGGGACCGCTGTGAAACGAATGTGTGCACCCTCTTGAATGACTCCAATGTTCTCTACCCTGTATACCGGCGCGGGTCGGGCTGTCCTACCCATGGCCGGCATTCTCACTATTATACCCATGATGGTGTGGTTAGACCGTCCACAATCCACTGAGACTGGGTAGGCCTCCGAAGCTAGCCGGAGTTGACACGGGCTTAATGCATTCTCAAATGGATGGAGGGCTGCGAGGTGTTTGTTGCTGATCCAGGAGGGGACTAAACCTTGTTTTAAATCTGCCAGATTACTGCGGCACTCGCCTAGCAACCATGCCCCATACAGCACACACACCTCGTTCTGCGCAGCCTGGTCAGAAGCATTTCTATCCTCTCTTATGAGGGCATTTACAGTCTTTGCGTGCTTCTCCAGCTCCACTATTATTTCTTTTAAATCACCGTCATGGCCTGGTCTTCATGTAACTCCGAGCCTACTACCTTGTTCTCATCCATCAATATCTTCCTTAACTATGTTTTTAAACCATTTACCTGGGTCTGCAACTCTATGTCATCCAGACTGTTGATGTCAGAGGACCCTGTGTTAAATGCAGTAAAAACATCATTCCATGCTCCCCTTCTTTGTCTCCCTGTATTACCAAAGTACTCGTGATGTGTGGTGTACAGTCGGTTTTGTCTACATTAGCGAAATCGAACTTGTAAAACTTTCTAAACTGTGCTTTAACAGGGCCTGGTATAGCTGCTCTGTCTCTTTGGGGCACCACTCCGGTAAGTGTGCCTCGGTGAGGTTTAAAATCACGGAGGCTACCACGTAGTGTACCCCCTGGTATAGTATCTGATCCGTAGGCACGAGTACCAGCCCATTCCCTGGTCCCTTGGTGGTGGTGGGGCACCCCTCCCTGTGTGTTTTTCCTGCCTGGGTCGTGGGCAGGGGCTTTCGGGGGCAGGTTACAAGTTCAGTGGCAATCACTGGGATCGGGGAGTATGGGACTGCGCAAGCCTTCAGGCTGGAATCCCACTCCACCCCCTCCCCGGCATCTTGCCATTGCTGGTGGAAAATAATGGATATGCCTGAGGGGCAAGCCTTTTCTAACCCCCACATACAGACATAAATCCCCTGCTCCAGTTCCCACCACTTGTCCCAGCACACACTCAATCCCTCGTGAGTCCCTGTAATCGTCTGATGGGTATTGTGTTCCCCAATCGTTCCCACCTGATATGGTTTCCCATATTTTTGCTCAGTTTCCTGAGCCACCACCACCTATCCAGAGGAATCCTTCCCTTGCATGTTAAACATACACATTTCCCTACGGTGACGCTGACCCTTGTGGCAATGACCTGTACCCTGGGGCACAGGAAGGAGGCCTCCCCGTACGTGAACCCGGTCTGGCTGGAGTACTGAGTCGAATTAGACCCCAGCCACCCTGGCCACCTTCCCTCGTGGAAGTAAACGCCGAGCTCCTCCGCATCCCATTCGCCACTTCCATAGGTAACTATAGGTGCTCTCTCTCCTGAGTACCCATAGATGTGGCAGTCCTCCATGTCATCTCGTTTTCCAACGCCCATCCCTATCAGGGCGAGTAGGAGTACGCTCCCCTTCCTGCAAAGACACACAAGAACATATAGCCAGGTCCCAAGGAGATTCTCTGGCTTGGCTGAAGCATTGTCGAGTCTCGCGACCTCGACTTAATATAAACATTCTTAAAATACTATATTGTATTAAAACTACCCATCACCGTGTTTAAACTTAAACTAAACACCCAAGCTTAACAATATAAACATAGATTACCTAACTATGTACATCCGCCGCCCGTCTCCGGGCGGCCAGGCTAATCTCTGTTTGGACTGCGGCACACCGCTCCCTTCGGCGTGGCCGCACTGTCCTGTACTTTCGGTCCCTCGCAGCCTGTGGCTTCCGGCTGGGGATCTCTGTCCTTGGACCGATCCCTCACTCGAGATGCTGCCCTCTTTAAATGAGGAGCCGGTGACCACGGTTTCCTCCGCTGGGGCGTCCGTGGGAACCTTCTAGGGACTTTGGCAGGTGGGGTTTTCTTGGCTGGTGGGCCTTTAACCTGAACCGCTGCCCCCTCCGGTGCGGTCTGTGGGCTTACCATTACCGCTGGCTGGGGATCTTCATCCTCAGGCTTTACCTCTCCTGAACCTGGGCTAGGGGCAGGTAACTCTTCGCGGCCTGGCGCTGCAGGCTGGGGGTCCTCACCCTCAGGTCCCTCCTCCTCTACACCTGGGTTAGGGGCGGGGTCTTCGCCCTCGGGTCCCTCCTCATCTATATCCCAGAAGAGTGGGGGAGTGTCCCAAGCGGTGGGTGGGATGGCCCCTCCCTTTAAACAAGCCACAGCACCTGCCTGTGCCGTCTGTGAACTTGCTCCCACTGCAGGCTGATGATTTCTATCCTCAGACCATGCCCCAACTGGCTGTTTTCTCTTCTCAGGCTTAAACAATTTATGTAACTAGCAGCCTGCCTTAAAGTCTCATCCGCTGCCCTGAACAGGCCTTTTATGGACTCCCCATTCTTTCTCCTTACCGGGACAGCCTTAAGGACGGGATCTTGGGCTTGGACCTGCTTTAGGTCCGGGGCCAAAGCTACCCCCTGTGTGCCTCCCTTGTCCCGGATTGTGGCCACCGAACCTGTCCGATAGGGGTCCCAAGACTCTCCTTCCCTAGCCCTCTGCTTGGCCACCTCGTTGGTCTTTTGGTTACCCTCCCACGTGGTATGGAGGGATCCTAAATCTATGGCCATAGGTTTGGCCATTTCCCCAGCCTGCTCGTTCCCTGTGAATCCCATTAGCTAAATGGGACCTCGTTAGACCTGGGTGAATTGGTCGGGTCTTCCAAATGGACCACCATGCTGGAAGCTCCAGTGTCCACCGAATATCTCCCCTGCACCATCTCCGCCTGCATCTTAACACAGGGCCTGCTCCCCTCATCGTTTTCAAGGGGACACAGGTTGGCAGGCTGAGCTGGCTCTAGTCAGGGCTGTGTGTTGGATGGGGCTGATGGGGTCAGAGCACCGGTAACGGCTGCTACTCTCCCCTGGCCAGTCAATAGGGACCTCATGATGTCCAAGAATGACTCGACTGCGGCAGGAGGGATTCCTGTCTCTGTATTTTGGGCTGGGGCTGTGGAATTCTTTCCCTTGTTATCTTTCCAAGGTTTTTTGCGCTCCTTCCTTCAGTGACCATCCTTCCCACACCCGTAACAATTGAGCTTAGTGCTAGAAGGGTTATTCCCTTCCTGATGCCACTCCTTCCTACCCTGCCCGGGTTTTACCTCATGCACCTTCCCCTTAGGTGGGTGTGCTCCGGTTCCCCTACCGTTCTTATAGGCTAGGGTCAACTGTCGGATCACCGTAAGTTCGCTGGTCAGGGGATTCTTGGGGTCAAACCATACTTCCGCCTTGGCCCGGACCTGTGGCAAGCTGTTTGCCACCAGGCAACGGAGCCAGTGGGCCAGCTGACCCTGGTTCAGGAATGCCCGATTAGGTGCCCCAGGACAGGCGCTCCTATATACCGGCCATAACGTGTCCGCAAAAGCCTGTGGGGTTTCCCCTGCGAGCTGCACTGTCTTCTCCACACGGGAGAAAGGACTTCCCTCATTCATCCCCATGGCCTCCAGAACTTCATCCCTGAGCTCCTCATACCCGCTCTGTCCCCTCTTACACTCGTCAGAGAGGGATTGGAGGAGCTTACTCTCCAGGGAGAATAGCAGCATTTTGGCCTGCTCAGCACCATCGCAGTCGTTGACGCTGGCTGCCTGCTCTACTTCCCTGAAGTGGATCGAGGGGACCCCCTTTTTGGAGAGCTTTGGGATATGGCTCACCATAGCCCTAAGCTGTTGGGTGCTATAGGGTAGTACGAACTGGTTTTAGAGGGGTCCCTCGTCCTCACCATTAATGGGTGGGCCGAACCTCCAATGCCGGGCTGGGCACATCGGTCCCTGCTCTGGCCTCTCTTGCGGGGGCTGTTCCACCTCTGCTCCCATCCCTGACTCCAGCCCCCTTGCTGCCAGACCTCGCTAAAACCTGGCGCTATGGTGGTGGTCGGGTGACCTCATGTTCCTCAACCGGGTCGTCCCTTGGCACTACCAGTGATGTCTGAACTGCTCTCCCCTTGTTCCCTATAAAATCCACCTGGCCTGCCTTCGGGCTTTTGCCTTCCTGAGGGCCAGGCTCAGATTTTCTATCTGTTCCTTGCAGGGGCCATGATCTGCATCTTCAAACCCCTGTTCGCTCGCTAACTTGTAAGCTGCCTCTACTTCATTACTTTCTCCTCCTGTTCTCTTATTTGTCTTGCTAGGCGGGCGTTCTTTTCCTGCAATACTGGCTTAGTGGCAGAAGGCAGAGGGTAATGGTCGAAGGTTGTTTTTGTGACTGGAAGCCTGTGGCCAGTGGGGTACCACAGGGATCGGTGCTGGGTCCCTTGCTGTTTGTGGTCTACATTAATGACTTGGATATGAATGTAAAAGGTATGATCAGTAAGTTCGCGGATGATACAAAAATTGGTAGGGTGGTAAATAGCGAGGAGGGTAGCCTCAGTCTGCAGGACGATATAGATGGGTTGGTCAGATGGGCGGAACAGTGGCAATTGGAATTTAACCCGGAAAAGTGCGAGGTGATGCACTTTGGGGGGACTAACAAGGCAAGGGAATACACAATGAATGTTAAGACCCTAGGCAAGACGGAGGGTCAGAGGGATCTGGGTGTGCAAGTACACAGATCCCTGAAGGCGGCGGAACAGGTGGATAAGGTGGTAAAAAAGGCATATGGGATACTTGCCTTCATTAGCCGAGGCATTGAATATAAGAGCAAGGAGGTTATGATGGAGCTGTATAAAACACTGGTTAGGCTACAGCTGGAATACTGTGTGCAGTTCTGGTCGCCACACTACAGGAAGGATGTGATCGCGTTGGAGAGGGTGCAGAGGAGGTTCACCAGGATGTTACCAGGGCTGGAGCGCTTCAGCTATGAAGAGAGACTGGGCAGATTGGGTTTGTTTTCCTTGGAGCAGAGGAGGCTGAGGGGGGACATGATTGAGGTGTACAAAATTATGAGGGGCATAGATAGGATGGATGCTGAGGAGCTTTTTCCCTTAGTAGAAGGGTCAATAACTAGGGGGCATAGATTCAAGGTAAAGGGTGGGAGGTTTAGAGGGGATTTGAGAAAGAACTTTTTCACCCAGAGGGTGGTTGGAGTCTGGAACTCACTGCCTGAAAGGGTTGTGGAGGCAGAAACCCTCACAACATTTAAGAAGCATTTGGATGAGCACTTGAAATGCCATAGCATACAAGGCTATGGACCAAATGCTGGAATATGGGATTAGATTAGACAGGGCTTGATGGCCGGCGCGGACACGATGGGCTGAAGGGCCTCTATCCGTGCTGTATGACTCTATGACTCTAATCTCAACTCATTACCCTTGGCTTCGGTGACCTGGCACTGTAGTTATTCCAACTTGGCCTTATGTTCTCTCATTAAATGCACCCTTTCCTGATTCAAGGCCTGCAATGCTACCAGTAACTTCTCCCCTGCTAGAGCCTTGTCCTGGATCTCCAGGGCTGACTCCTTTAACTCGGCTGCCTGTGCTGCAACGAGCCTGTCCAGAAGCTGGACCTGCTTTTTGAAGCACATCAGCCAGACTGCCTTCTCTAGGGATTTCTTGTGTTCCCTCCCTTCTGTCCACTTAGCTGCGGCATCTACCAGATGCCCAGCCCTTAACAGAGTGGTGATCCACTTCTTCGTGATATTCACCTTATTAAACACAAAGTCAGAAATCCTTTCCTCCATCATGGTTTGCTCATCCGAACCATTGTCTACTGTATCGCACCCCTGTTGCCAGAGTCCTACCGCGGTTGCCATTTCTGTAGGGTGTGGTGTGTGCCCAGTCAGCTTCACCTCTGACTGTCTATGAGCGGTTCGAATCGCTCCCACACCCCTGGGTTCTAGACACCGGACTTAGGTACAGGCGGCGATACAGAAAATCGAGTAGACAAGTGATTTGGTGCAAGAAAACCAAAATGTTATTAAAAGCAGAAATAAAACACAATCTTATGAGAGTTACTGATATGAATACCGGCATAAACAATTACACTTATATGGGAATGGGGAACACATGGCACATTGAGGGAAACACATACATTAAAAATCCCCTTATCCTTATCCCACCCCCTAATACCTAACTAGATTAAGCTATGAGGGGCCAGGAATTCATGCTCACCAATTCGAAACCTGTTGCTTTAGCTGGGTTGGTTTTGAGGTTCACTTTTTCTGTCCTTTGGGGTATCCCGTTGCCACGTGGTCACAGGGCGCGGCGCTGAAGTTGTTTGTGCAAAGCACCCTCCTTTTCCTCAGCTAACGTTGTCGTCGAGTCGCGATGGGTCTTCTTCTTCTTCCTCGGGCGGTCGTCGACGATATTGCTGCGGTTCGGTTCGGTTGGCGGTCTTTACCGTTTAATGATTTTGCTATCCAAGCTCTGAACACCAGCTTAATCTTAAACTCGGCTATTATTGTCCATTGATTTTGCTACCCATCCTTCGAACGCCAGCTTTTTCTCAAACTGGGCTATGACTCTGGGGTTTTACTGTCCATGCATGTAACGCCAACTTATTCTTCAAACGCCAGCTTATAACTAGGCATTTGTCCCCCAATGTATCTTTCCACTGCTCTTCTCTGCCCTTATCGGTTTACCGTATTCTTTGTCTCATCTCGTCTCGTCTGCCCGTTTGTGGCCTGTGTGTCCTGTTTGTTTTCGAAATCGGGTTCTGTTCTCCTCCCGCATTTGGCCCCTGTGTAATGGGCATCCTTGGTGTTGAGCGGCGCGGGGAGTGAGAAGAGGGCCCGCCACGAGGCCAGGGCATGAGAACGAGAGGCAGCAGCAAGAGTCAAGAGCAAGAGATAAGAGCTAAGAGAGCGATCACCACTGATGGGCCTACAATTATACCCATTCTGCATTCCTTATCATAAGAACATAAGAACATAAGAAATAGGAGCAGGAGTAGGCCAATCGGCCCCTCGAGCCTGCTCCACCATTCAATAAGATCATGGCTGATCTGATCCTAACCTCAAATCAGGTCAGTCCTTTGTCTAACTTTTGGCGGGCTCGTTTAAAATGATTACAGCCATTTACTTTAACGATTTCTGGAGTGGTTGTCTCCATGCTTAATGGCCGCGATGTCCTGGCTGTTTGTCATTTATAAAACTTAATTGTCCCCAGCCTGACTTGATGGCTACTGTGAGCTGTTACCGATTAAATATGCAGAAACCTAATGGCCTCGATTTAGGCCCATTCTAACTTGATCTGTTTCAAGGTGAATGAATGCATATTCTGTGTTTGCTTTAGCTGTCTGGCTCCATAAAGTCTCTTCACAGATTCATGCATTTTAAGTTTTGTTTCAGGTTTGAAAATGTGCCTGCCTTTTCTCCAGGCCCTTGCTTTTAAAATCCTGTACTTTTGGCCATGAGGTTGCAGAAGCCATTTTGGGTACCATTTTTTTAATAACTTGTCCATACAGGGTCCCTTTATCCATAATTTCGGGGAATGTGGGTATTTTGAGAACCCTACAAAAGTTTTGCCTAATTTATTTTGTTACATTAAACCCAGACTACACGTCATCTTGCATGCCTTTCATTCAATCCTTATCTCTTACTATTTTGATTTTATCACTGCAACCTACAGGACCCTATACAAATTTCTCATGTCCACATTTTGTCTCCCACTCATAGGCTGAAGACTGAAATTGTTCCATAAAAGGACAATAGGAAATTCTAGTTTTCTCAGTAAGATATGGCTCAGGCCAGGAGATTCTTGCTAGTAGCTGGATATTTAGCCTCAGAATCAATCAAAGAGAAGCACCTTGATCTACACCAGATGCTCAATTCTTAACCTTTTCAATTCTGATCTCAGATGTGAGTAGTAACAACTATAATGGAAACATAGTGCTCAGTGTCCCAATCCCTGTTTCACAATATAAACTGCGAGACTTCAAGTCATTAGCAGCTATACAATCTTTTTAATAGTCTGTCTGAGATGGAGTTAAAGTTCGATCTCCAGAGATTACAAGGTAGTATAAGAGACTTACTCATCAAGTTATTGTCGTATATTCACTTGAGTTTATTTTTGAATTCTGTGTCTCTCAGATGCTTTATATGTACTTGCAGTAATCAGCAGTACATTGTGGTTCTTTTCTTTTTGATGTTGCTCCTACATAGAAATCATGAGCAAAAATACGGAATACCTTAATTTATGTTATACAAGTTCTGTTGATACAATTGGTTTAAACTCCAATTTATACCTCCAGTAAGTCACTAGTGGAGTTATTTTTCAGTGTTGTCATAGCAAACATGTAGCAACCATTACCTCAAACAATATTTATTTATCAGGTCAATATCAGTTTAACTATTAGAGAAAGGAAAAGAACTAACCAGTGTGCTGTTGCAGTGTCCCTTTATAAACTTAAGCCAAATATTAGGATAGCTAATTGCATCTGTACAGCAACAAAAAAATGTAACCCAAGCCAATAAAATTGGTCACAAATTCTATAAACATCTTGGAGTAGAAATTGGACCATGTTATGTAAAATGGGCGCAATGAGGACCAATTTCGGGGAGTAACGTCCCGCACCCAATCAGCACTGCGATATTGACATAGGCAGGTGCCCAGGTGCCTGTGGTGCCCACCTCAGGCAGGTATTAGCCCCCTTACATATGTAACTGAGAGGCCTAATACCTTTTTCAGGATCCCTGCACTCTGCTCAGGATTGATCAGCAGTTGCTGCGGCCTAAGGAGCGGCTGCCACCAAAAAGAGTGTTTTTAAAAAACAGCCGTCCTGAGAGCTGCCGCTGGCCGGTGATCGTCCCCTCTCCTGTTGTCCTTCCTTCCCCATCCTGGGACCTATCTGAGGGCCACTGCCAGCGAGGCAGGAGGCCTGAAATTGGAATGCTAGCTTCTGGAGGCAGCTCACCCAAATTATTGAAATAAGATCTTAGGCCCAATTTCAGGCAAGTTTCGGGCCTCCTGGTTGGGGCTTGCGCTCCAAAAATGGACCATAACCAATTTTACCCCCTATGTTCCCAGTCTTCCAGAATTATACAGTATTTATATAGAATATAACAACTAGTTACATAATGAGCTTTAATATCAGACATCTTGCAAGATAATTATTCCACATTCAGCAGAGAAGTCTGAGATTCAATACTCCAGGAAATACAATAAATGATAAAAAAAACAATGTAGAGATAGAACAAAATGAACCTCTCCAAGAATGCTAGGATTACTGATGAGGCAAAGCCAGCCACAAATACTGACGATGAAACTACATGCTATTGGAAATGAGCTGCAAACAATACATGAACAAACTGCTGCACAAGTCACTAGAATGGGAAATGTCAGTACAATAAGGAAAAGAAAATTATGAAACTTCAAGCAAAACATAGATCAGGATGTAGGCAGTTTCTTTAGTAACAATCAAAAGAAAAATACCCAAGTAACAAGACTTTTCTAGCAGATTGCATTGAACTAAGACATGAAAAGAAATCATTGCACACAATACCGTAGACCAACTAAACATAATTCTGACAACTTTCTTCCTTTCTGTCAAAAAGTAGTACACAATGGGAGAAATGTTCAACTGCCACCTGGCCATTTTTGCTTGAATCTTATGCACCATTGCTCACCTGAAACAGCTTTCGGGCAGGTGATTAAATGGATGCTCAGCACTCGGGGCGAGTGGCTGTTTAGATGTGCAAATTGGGGTTCTATGCCTGTTGCAGGACCCCAACATGTGGGCAAAGCATGCACAGTGCATGCCAGTACCTTTTCACCAGGCATTGAGAGGCCTAACTCCTCAAAGGGACTGCTGGAGGCCTCCTTACCCTCCCCTTGTATCCACTCCTCCCCCCATCAAGCTTTGGAGGGATTTGAGTACAAGTGTAAGGAAGTCTTATTACAATTGTACAGGGCCCTGGTGTGAACACACCTGGAGTACTGTACACAGTTTTGGTCTCCTTATCTGAAGAAGGACATATTTGCCTTGGAGGTAATGAAGGTTCACTAGATTGATCTCTGGGATGAGAGAGTTGTCCTATGAGAAGAGATTGAGTAGATTGGGCCTATACTCTCTGGAGTTTAGAAGAATGAGAGGTGAACTCATTGAAACATATAAGATACCGAGGGGGATTGACAGGGTAGCTGCTGAGAGATTGTTTCCCCTGGCTGGAGTGTCTAAAACTAGGGGGCATAGTTTCAGGATAAGGGGTTGCCCGTTTAAGACTGAGATGAGGAGGAATTTCTTCACTCAGAGGGTTGTGAATCTTTGGAATTCTCTGCCCCAAAGGGCTGTGGATGCTGAGTCATTGAGTATATTCAAGGCTGAGATAGATAGATTTTTGGAATCTAGGGAAATCAAGGGATATGGGAATCGGGCAGGAAAGTGGAGTTGAGGTCGAAGATCAGCCATAATCGTACTGAATGGCGGAGCAGACTCGAAGGGCCATATGAGCTACTCCTGCTCTGAATTTTTATGTTCTTATGTTCGTTACCTGCCAATTTTCCTAACAAGGGAACCGGCAATCTGCAGCAGGGCGCCATTTTGGTGCTTCCAGCTTGCCAAGAAAATATTAATGAGGCCCGAACCCTGAAAGTGGTTCGGTCTTCCTGACTGCCACATTGGGTGGGTGTGGTGTATGTAACCTGTTCCACCTTAAGAGAACTACCTTAAGAGATGTACTACTTTCTCTTGGCTGCTGTATACTATAATACCGGTGGTGACCACACCGGTATATAAGTGTTGTGTAGGGATTTGCTGGGCAGTTCAGCCCTGACCTCCGAATAGTAAAGACCTGTTAAAGTTATTCTTGTGGTCTGTGTCCAGAGATTTATAATAAGCATAACTGGGACACACAGACTTAACAGTGGCGACGAGTCCGATCTTACCCTGCGGCAGTTTTACATCCAAGGCAGCTTCGTCCTCAGAACGGGCGTCGAGAAGAGGCATCCGCCCTCATCATCCTGCTGAGCACCATCGCACGGGAGGCATTGAGAGCCCGGGTTAAAAAGAAAAATTCTGACCACGAAGCCCTCCATCAGCGACAGGCAGTGATCATCCCTTCTACCACGGTGATGGGTAAGCCGATCAGCGACACGAGCAGAAAGTCGGCCGCGTTGACTGTGGAGTGGGGGAGGGAAAACGGAGGAAAAATGGCGGAGAACTCGACCACGGCCGGTGAAAAGGGCCGGGCTGCAATTGAGGCTGAGAGGCGCAGCGACTGGGGCAGCTTAAGGCACGAGAGCCGCGGAGAACTCAAACGCAGCCGGTGTAAAGGACCGGGCTGCATGCGGGGCTGAGAGGCGCAACAGCAGCGGAAGCGTGTATGCCCACGGGAACCGCGGGGGAGTAAAAGCAGCATCGGGGAATTGAGAACCACTAGGGAGGCAAGAACGGCAGCAGCACGGCAATCGCCATTGCAGCCAGCGGGGGAAGAAGGCAAACGCGGGAATCCACCATTGTAGTCGGCGGGGGAAGAAGACGAGCACGGGAAAGACCGCCAAGCGCGGGAAGCCGCCATTTTAGTAGGCGGGGGAAGAAGACAAGCGTGGGAAGCCGCCATTTTGAGAAAAAGAAAAATTTAAAAACTTGCAAGGATGCCTAAACATGAGAACATTAATACCTTTGATAGCGATATCGAAGATTGGACCACGTATGTAGAACGCATGGAAGTTTATTGTAAAGCAAATAAGGTACCAGATGATGAGAAAGCACTAACCTTATTAAGCTCAATGGGTGCGAAGACATACGGGCTATTGAAGCACCTTCTATCACCAGATAAACCGGCGGATCAGACTTTCGCGAATATTGTTACTGTCCTGAAAAATCATTTAAACCCCACGCCGCTGATGATAGCGGAACGATTTAAATTTTACAGAAGAACGCAGCTGAAAGACGAAAGCAACGCTGAATTTTTAATTGAACTGCGTAAGCTATCAAAGTACTGTCAGTTTGGAACAGGACTAGCAGACGCGCTGAGAGATAAATTTGTGTGGATTGTTAAAAGAAGGAACACAAAAGCGACTGCTTGAGGAGAATGATCTTACGCTTGATAAAGCTGTCACTATTGCAGCATCGCACGAAGCCGCAGCGAGAGGCACTGCGGAAATGCAGCTACGGTCACCGGAACTCAGCACCAATCAAATGGTCTTGGGTACAGTAAAATGTTATCGTTGTGGAAAGACAACGCACGATCAGAACCAGTGCTGGTTCAAAAATCAGGAATGCAGAAAATGTGGCAGGCTTGGTCACATAGCTAAAGTATGCCGGTCAGGAAAGAAGACCAGCAACAAAAAGTCACCGCAGGAAAAGTACAGAAATGTACACAAGGTGACAGAGGACAGTTCGAACGAACAGAAGTCAAATTCAGACTCCAGCAGTAATGAACTGGGTAGTCTAAGAGTACACAATGTTGGTAATGAAGCAGACCTCCAAACAATCTGGGTCACACTTCAGATAGCAGGAGTCCAAGTGAAGATGGAATTGGACACTGGATCGGCATTGACAGTCATGAATAAGCAAGATTACAAAAGGTTATTCCCACATATTCCCCTACGGGATACGGAGATTGTATTGAAAACATACACGGGGCAAACAGTATACCCCATCGGGAAGATAGAGGTAAAGGTGGTCCACAAGGGCAAAGAAAGCTGAGGAATGGACTTATATGTGCTACCTGAGGGAGGTCCACCACTACTGGGACGGGAGTGGATTAGGAAAATAAATATGGACTGGCATTCCTTAAAAGCACTAACGGTAGATTCCGGTAAAAAAGATGTCAAACCTAAACGATTGTCCAGAATATTGGACGATGCTAAAGAGGTGTTCCAACAGGGACTGGGAACACTGAGAGGAATTACGGCAAACATCAAGGTTGAAGAACATGCAAACCCGAAATTTTTCAAAGCCAGACCAGTACCTTATGCAATACGACCTGCTGTGGAAGCTGAGCTGGAAGGGCTAGAATGTTCAGGAGTACTGTCAAAGGTAGACTGGAGTGAGTGGGCCACGCCCATTGTTCCCGTCATGAAGCGTTCGTCGAGCAACAAGCCGGGGGAACCGGGGAAGGTTCGCATCTGTGGAGATTTCAAGATCACTGTTAATCCGGTGCTTCACACGGTGCAGAATCCGCTTCCGCGGATTGAGGATATCTTCGCTTCGTTGTCTGGCGGGAAACACTTCACCAAGATAGACCTGGCGCAGGCGTACTTACAGATGGAAGTTGAGGAAGAGTCACGCCAGTATCTCACGATCAACACGTATAGAGGCTTGTACCGGTATAATAGACTGGTTTTTGGAGTGGCATCGGCTCCAGCAATTTGGCAGAGGGCCATGGAGCAGGTATTACAGGGAATTCCAGGCACACAATGTTACCTGGACGATATTCTGATTACAGGAGATGATGACGAGGAACACCTTGCAAATTTGGAACTGGTGCTCACCAGATTGAAAGAATATGGACTTCGAGTTAATCGCCAGAAATGTGAGTTCTTTCAGAAGCGGATCTCGTACTGTGGTCATGTCATTGACCAGGAGGGGCTTCATAAGTCTCCTGACAAGATCGAAGCTGTTGTGAAGGCTCCCGCTCCGGATAATGTATCCCAGTTGAGGTCGTTCCTAGGGTTGATTAACTATTACCATAAGTTTCTGCCAAATTTATCCACGGTGCTGCACCCGCTGAACGCTCTTTTGCAGAAGGGAGTACCATGGAAGTGGAGCGAGGACTGTAAGAGGGCCTTTCGCAAAAGCAAGGCATTGATCACCTCAGAGGAAGTGTTGGCTCACTTCAACCCAATGCTGCCTATTCGTTTGGCTTGTGATGCTTCTCCATATGGTATTGGGGCAGTACTCTCACACAAGTTGCCAAATGGCCTGGAGAGGCCAGTTGCGTTCGCATCCAGATCATTGACCTCCGCTGAGCGCAACTATGCTCAGATAGATAGGGAGGCTCTCAGCCTTGTGTGGGGAGTAAAGAAGTTTAATCATAACCTGCAGGGCCAAAAGTTTACGCTTCTGACAGACCAGCAGCCGTTGGTATCCATTTTTAACCCTAAGAAGGGTGTTTCGGTGATGACAGCACAGAGACTCCAGAGATGGTCCCTTTTCCTAGGGGCACATCAATATCAGATCGAATTCAAAGGTACAAAGCAGCATGGTAATGCTGATGGGCTGTCGCGCCTGCCACTACCTACAGAGGAGGAGGCACCGACGGTTGACCCTGTTGAGTTATTTCACTCGACCATCATCGAATGTTTACCAGTCACCAATGCAAGTATTGAAAGAGAAACCAGGAACGACCCGACACTGTCCTGGGTCTACGAAGTGACAGTGAAGGGATGGCCAGCACATGGTGATCCACTGTTACCGGCATTCTCAGCAAGACGAGAACAGCTGTCCGTCTGTCAAGAAACATTGATGTATGGAACAAGGGTGATTATTCCTCCTAAGTTAAGAGAGAGAGTTCTAAAGGAACTGCATGAAGGTCATCTGGGGGGAGTCAAGATGAAAAGCCTTGCAAGGGCTTATGTGTGGTGGCCGGGTATCGACCAACAGATAGAGGATCTGACGAAAAGCTGCTCAGGGTGCCAAAAAGTGCAAAATGCACCTCCGATTGCACCGCTGCATCCATGGGAATGGCCTTCAACCCCATGGCAACGTGTACATATTGACTTTGCGGGTCCATTCATGGACTCCATGTTTTTAATTGCGGTGGATGCACATTCTAAATGGCCAGAAGTGATTAAGATGACTACCACTACCTCGGAAAAGACGATCGCGGTGCTAAGAACGATATTTGCAAGAAATGGATTGCCAGAACAAATATGTTCAGACAACGGGCCGCAGTTCGTATCAGAAGAATTCCAGAAATTCATGAAGAAGAATGGGGCGAAACATTATACCTCTGCCCCATATCATCCGGCTACAAACGGGTTGGCCGAGAGATTTGTACAAACATTCAAAAAAGCAATAAAGGCCATGAGCGAAGATCAAATTCCACTACAACACAAGGTGGACAAATTCCTACTGGCATATCGAAACGCCACTCATGCAGTGACAAACCAAAGTCCTGCCATGATGTTCTATAACAGGAGGTTGCGGTCCAGGTTGGACTTGTTAAAACCAAATGTGCGGAGGGAAGTTGAAAACAAACAGTTCCAGCATATAAATAACAAGACCACTCGGAGTTTCGAAATAGGACAACCAGTGTTAGCCCGGGACTATAAAAACGAGAAATGGCAATCTGGAACAATTCGGGCCAGACAAGGACCCCTGATGTACACGGTAGATATTGGTGAAAATGTAATACGGCGTCATGCTGACCAACTGGTAGAATCGAGAACAAGGGTCGAACCCATGGTTATGGCAGAGACAACCGTGGAAGAAGTTAGTGAACCTGAAGCATCTACCTCAGAAGTGAATGTACCTGATGATGATGGCCAATCCATAAGAGACCAACTAGATGAGTCACCCCAGCAACGAGAATCAGAGACCCCTGAAAGGCGTTATCCAACTCGAATCAGGAGGCCTCCTCAGAGACTGAATCATTGAACTGTTTTGCATGAAGTTGTATATATATATATGTTATTATGTTATGTTAAATGGGGATATAACTGTTAAGCTAAAAAGGGAGGATTGTGGTGTATGTAACCTGTTCCACCTTAAGAGAACTACCTTAAGAGATGTACTACTTTCTCTTGGCTGCTGTATACTGTAATACCGGTGGTGACCACACCGGTATATAAGTGTTGTGTAGGGATTTGCTGGGCAGTCCAGCCCTGACCTCCGAATAGTAAAGACCTGTTAAAGTTATTCTTGTGGTCTGTGTCCAGTGATTTATAATAAGCATAACTGGGACACACAGACTTAACAGTGGGCACCGTGGGCGCATCACTGATATTACGTCCATTTGGTACCCAACCCGAAAGTCTCCCCAAATGAATCTGAGCCTACCACACTATACTCAATTTTAGAAAATATTGTCACAATTATCCGTACATTAGGTACACACAAAAAATGTAAACAACCTAATAATGTGGAAACCTAATGATGTACCTACAATCAAATCAAGTTCATTCACAAGACACAACAGTAATTAAGAGTGCAAGAGACACAGCAAAAGTGCTCAAAAAATAAAGCAACATGACTAAAAACCATGCCAATGGTCAATGCTCATTGTTCTATGGTCAATGCTCTATCTCATCCTGAATATGGTCAATAGTTGTGTAAGCACATCCATGGGATTGAATAAAATCAGCAATCTATTGAAACAATGATTGAATATAGCCAATAAACAAATCGCAAATCATTCAGTACAGAATCAATTGACTGTGAAATCCCAGCAATTCCAATTGCTGGATACAGAGATTTAGACAGCAATTTACATGTCATTCAAAAGCAGAGTGTCCCACGCACACTTTCTACATTACCCAGTCTTTGTATATTAGAAGCAAAATCTCACAAAAGCTGCCAGGTATTCACACAGCAGGCAACCACAGACAGCAGTATGCACGAATGCCACTAAAGCTATCAAGAATTAGTCCTTCGGGTCATCCACAACCCCAGCCATTCAAGGTAGCTCACTCACTATTTAATCTACACTATATAAGAAAAAACTTGGACTCTATGGTAAATGCAATGTATGTCAATTGACCAAATACAATCATATTACAGGTATTTGAAAACCACAAAATGTCACTAATCTTAAAAGAAAATGATGCTTTTAACCAAAGCACTACAATTTAGTTATCACTGATGGAAAATGTAATACAGTATGTAGAATGAAGTAAAACATCCAGTTAAACTTCAGATAATAATATAAAACAAGAAAGATGTATTCAGCCTACTTCATAATTCATATCTGCCAACATTTTGTTGAGTCTAGTATTAATTTAAGTTGATAATTACTGCAACAGTTGTTATTGTACTCTATAAGTCAACAAATATAAGCACAAAGAAGTAATTCCTTACTTTATGCTTAGCTTATGGATGCTTTCAAATTTTACATATTTTCCCGTCTCTTGATATGACATCAGTATCTAATGAACAGTGGAAAGATTCAACTACATTTGCTCCTGTTTTCACCCTCACTTCCTTAAATATTCTTGGATGCAGTTTATCTTGTCTGTGGTCTTGCAAATACTCACACACTTCAGATTCTTAATTACCATTTGATTACTAATTTATTTCCTTCAAACTTAGATGCATCTCCTACCACACCAATGACAAGAAAGAGCATTCTAGCATTACTTTTGTTAAAATTGTTAGGAAATAATGTGTTTGCCATATTTCATTACTATAAATATTTTTAGAAATGAATTAACCACCAAACTCATCATACTTAATGTATACATTGCAAAAATCACCACTTCAAAAAATAAAATGCACTACCACACCAAAAATAGCACAATGCTGAGTTGAGTTCATTCTATTTCCCATATATCTTTTATTTGGGCAATGCCCAGACTCCAACCGATGATGTAACTCAACCAACAACCATTAATAGTTGTGTTACATGATGTTGCAATGGGGGTCAATTTGGTTCTCTATATCTGCACTGCTGATTATCCAAAATTGATGAAAAAAATTAGGGTTTTAAACGATATATTACAATACAGAAAGCGTTCATAATACTGTGTCATATAAATAGGATGCAGCTTAGGAAGCAGGGGTTTATGTAGAGTGAACCATTGATATTGCAGCTGACATAAACACATTGGTTCCTGTGGTGATTGGTAGTTGTTAGACGTATGGCGCTCAGTGACTCATCTCTCAGATCCCCTATATCTTCATTCCCTTTGGTTTTATATTCTATTGTATTTGTCAGCTGTGAAAAAAATAAGCTGCAATAACTAAGGAATACAAAGCAAAAATCTGGAATATGATTGAACTTAAAAAAAAAGGTGTCACACATTTCTACAGTACTGTGAGTTAATATTAAAGCTAATATTTCTTGAAGGTGTATGTGAAGCTGGAATTACTGTGTAAGTATGACAGGCACTACTTCAGTCAGAGAACCACTGCTGTTGGGTATAAATACAATGCTTGATAGCAAGGACCCAACTGTTGGCAGGCAGCCAGCAGAGTATCCTGTCCACTGAGCCTACTGTAATCACTAAGCTGAATGTTCTTAGTGCTTATACCAGAATAATGGAGAGCTTGGTGAAATCAATAAGAACGCTGGCAGAAACCAGATACTGTAGATGGGAGAGTAGAAGCCAAGCTTGAAGCAGTGATACAATATCGAATCCTCAAGAAAGAAAACATTGCTTTGTCAAAGGATGCAGACATGATTTGTATTTGTTTTACAGATAGTACTGCTGTTTGCAGTGGTTTTAAATGGCAGGGCAATACCTTTTCGGCCTCTCAGGATGGTAAGAAATAATTAACAAGGTGCTGACTATTTTCTGTCTAAGGGTCACAGTTCCAAGTTGGGTCAGCTATCCCTGCTTTATTCATGTCTATATAAAATGATCTTACTTAGCAGATTTAGTATGTAGAGTCAGACAAATGCTAAATCCTGGAGAGGACCCCAATGTATCAAAAATTGAAAAATCCTATAATAGATGCTGTATTTGTGGAAGGGTGTCAGATGAATCTTCCACAACTTTCACAAATATATTTACACATCCGAGCATTAGATAGGAGTCTATCATTCTATGTCCAGCCACCGATTCCATCCCTCTCACTTGCCACTATCTGAGACTCAACCAGACTATTCGCAACCTTATTTGACCCTGAGCTAAGGTTCATAGAAACATAGACATAGAAACATAGAAGATAGGAGCAGGAGTAGGCCATTCGGCCCCTTGAGCCTGCTCCGCCATTCAATGAGATCATGGCTGATCATCAAAATTCAGTACCCTGTCCCTGCCTTCTCCCCATATCCCTTGATCCCTTTAGCCTTAAGAAATATATCCAACTCCTTCTTGAATATATTTAATGAACTGGCCTCCACCACCCTCTGTGGCAGAGAATTCCACAGGTTCACCACTCTCTGGGTGAAGAAATTCCTCCTCATTTCAGTCCTAAATGGCTTACCCCTTATCCTTAGACTATGACCCCTGGTTCTGGACTTCCCGGCCATCAGAAACACCCTTCCTGCATCTAGTCTGTCCAGGCCTGACAGAATTTTATAGGTTTCGATGAGATCCCCTCTCAATCTTCTAAACTCCAGTGAGCATAAGTCCAATCGACACAATCTCTCCTCATACGTCATTCCTGCCATCCCAGGTATCAGCCTGGTGAATCTTCGCTGCACTCCTTCCATGGCAAGAACGTCCTTCCTCAGATAAGGCGACCAAAACTGCACACAATACTCCAAATTCAGCATCCTGTCCCTGCCTTCTCCCCATATCCTCTCCATCACTAAGACTGCATACTTCCACCTCTGCAACATTGCCCATCTCCGCCCCTGCCTCAGCTCATCTGCTGCTGAAGCCCTCATCCATGCCTTTGTTACCTCTAGACTCGACTATTCCACCGCTCTCCTGGCTGGCCTCCCCCGAGCACCTTCCATAAACTCCAGCTCATTCAAAGCTCTGTGGCCCATATCCTAACTCGCACCAAATCCCATTAACCCATCACCCCTGTGTTCACTGACCTACATTGGTGAAGTTTGGCAACGCCTCAATTTTAAAATTCTCATCCTTGTTTTCAAATCCCTGCATGGCCTCGCCCCTCCCTACCTCTGTAACCTCCTCCAGCCCTACAACCCTCCGAGATGTCTGCGCTCCTCCAGGTCTGGTTCTTGTGCATCCCTGATTTTGATCACTCCACTTTTGGTGGCTGTGCCTTCAGCTGCCTAGGCCCGAAGCTCTGGAATTCCCTCTTTAAACCTTTCCTACTCTCTACCTCGCTCTCTCCTTTAAGATGCTTCTTAAAACCCCTTTGACCAGCTTGTGCTAATATCTCCTTATGTGGCTCAGTTTGACAATGCTCCTGTGAAGTGCTTTGGTAAGTTATACTATGTTAAAGGCACTGTATAAGTTGTAACTTGTTGCCTAGGTTTTAAGGGGGTAAAATGCAACTTTGGCGGGAGCGCCGAATGGGTGGCAGCTGAACGGTTGCCCATGATACACCCTGCCCAGTTTTCCTTGCCATTGCCTTCAGTTCACATCACAGCAGATCACAATGTGAAATTCAGAGGTCAAATGCTGATTTCACACTGAGAAAATGGGCGACCGTTGTAGTGTATGTGCCTTTAAGTCAGAACTACTTTTACAGCTCCTGTATACTGTAGTACCGGCAGTGACCAGACCTGTATATAAGCTTTGCGCATGCCTCTGTACCCCCAGTCTTGAGACTACCCTCCTCCAGTAAAGACCTGTTTATTGTTAATGTACAGCATCCATGTGATTATTTAATAACAGCATATCCACTGAACCACAGATCCAACAGTGGCGACGAGTGTCGATTCGAATCTACCTGCAACATAAAAAAAATAAAAAAATAGTCGAGGCCAGGAACACGGGCGTCAACCACGAGCAACCGCTCAGCAGTCAGGCAGAGACTGAACTTCGCAGGGGAGGCTGTGGAGAGCCGGGCTTGGTTCCCCAGCCATGACGAGGAGCAAGAGACTGACGACAGGTCCAGCGCAGACCCTTCCCGAGCAGCGGCGGCTGGAGCCGACCGACGGCGGAGAGAAAGCCGAGCAGCGTTGACGGGGTAAGACAGAGGGTGAAGAGCGCAGGGTGCAGCCGGGGGTTGAACACCAAGCGGCGTCGAGAAAAAGAAAACAAACCGGAGAGAGAGAGGGTAGAGAAACAGCCGGGTTCTAGACTGAGCGGTGTCGAAAAATATAAAAAGACGAATGTGCAGAGCACAGCCAGGTCTCACGGGCTGAACAGGGTCCGCGGGGCGAAGAAAGGGGAGCGCGGGAGACGCCATTGAGCCGCGGAAAAGAAGAAAGAGCGCGGGAGATGCCATTTTTAGAAGCCGCAGCGGAGAAGAAGGGCGAGCTCAGGAAGGAAGGAAAGCGCGGGAGACACCATTTTGTGCCAGCGGAGAAGAAGGGGAAGCGCGGGAGGTGCCATTTTTGACAGTTAACTCACACCCAAGGATGCCGAAGAGTGGCAGTATCTCTACGCTCGACAATGAAGTCGAAGATTGGGCGACATATGTGGAACGTATTGAGGTGTACTGCAGGGCGAATGAAGTGCCAGATGCTAATAAAGCACTGGTTCTGTTAAATTCCATGGGTGCAAAAACTTATGGGTTACTGCGAAATCTAATAACCCCAGAGAAGCCGGTAAACAAGAATTTTGAAAGCATAGTAGAAATCCTACAGGACCACTTAAACCCCACACCGCTGCTGATAGCAGAACGATTTAAGTTCCATAAAAGGAACCAACACAAAGACGAAAGCAACGCTGAGTACCTAACGGAACTGCGCAAGCTATCGAAACACTGCCAGTTTGGAGCGGGACTAGCAGATACGTTAAGGGACAAGTTTGTGTGTGGGCTACAAACTGAAGGAACCCAGAAACGGCTTCTATCAGAAAAGGACCTTAAGCTGGACAAAACTTTCAGTATGGCAGTATCACACGAAGCAGCCACAAGGGGCGCTGCAGAGATACAACGGAGACCGCAAGAATATGGCACCAATGAAATGTCCTATGGAACAGGGAAGTGCTATCGCTGCGGCAGAACAACACACGACCAGAAGGATTGTTGGTTCAAGGACCAAGTGTGCAGACAGTGTGGGAAAGCAGGACACATAGCGAGAGTCTACAGGTCTGGGAAGAAAACCAACAGTAAGATATCTCCACAGGAGAAGTACAAAAAGGTACACCAGGTGATGGACAGTGGTTCAGACGAACAGAAAAGTGACACAGACTCCGGAATCAAGGAGCTGGGTTGTCTGAAACTACATAAGGTAACCGAAATGGAGGATCACCAGACTATCTGGGTTACACTCAAGGTAGACGGAGTCCAAGTGAAAATGGAATTGGACACAGGGTCAGCTCTAACAGTCATAAATCAAAGAGACTACAAGCGGCTATTTTCACACATACCCTTGAAAGCTACAGAGATTGTCTTGAAGACGTATACGGGGCAAAAAGTCTACCCCAAAGGAAAAATAAGGGTGAAAGTGACATATAAAGGCCAGGAAATACCTAAAATGGATACATATGTATTGCCAGATGGAAGACTACCACTGCTAGGACGTGAATGGATCCGGAAGATACAATTAGATTGGCATTCCATACAGGCACTGAAGGTTGAGGCCAAAAAGGATGACGACATCACACCTGGACGACTGTCAAAAATGCTAACTGACGCAAAAGAAGTGTTCCAGGAGAGACTAGGAACACTAAAAGGAATAACAGCAACGATTAAAATAGAGGAAAATGCAAGCCCAAAGTTTCTGAAGGCCAGACCAGTGCCTTATGCGATCAGACCAGCTGTTGAAGCAGAGCTGGAAGGGTTGGAACATTCAGGAGTACTGTCCAAAGTGGACTGGAGTGAGTGGGCTACACCCATCGTTCCTGTAATGAAGAGGTCATTGAGTAATACGCCTGGGGAACCAAAGAAGGTCCGCATCTGTGGGGATTTTAAGGTGACAGTGAACCCAATCCTTCACACGGTACAATATCCGCTTCCACGAATTGAGGATATTTTCGCCTCGCTATCTGGAGGTAAATGCTTCACCAAAATTGATCTAGCCCAGGCGTACTTGCAAATGGAGGTAGAAGAAGCTTCAAAACAATACCTTACGATCAACACTCATAAAGGTCTCTATCAATACAATCGGCTGGTGTTTGGAGTAGCCTCGGCTCCAGCTATCTGGCAAAGGGCGATGGATCAGGTCCTGCAAGGGATTCCAGGGACCCAGTGTTATTTGGACGACATCTTGGTCACGGGCGAAAATGACAGTGATCACCTCGCCAACTTGCAGAAGGTGCTCACCAGATTAAAGGAGTATGGGCTACGAGCTAATCGCCAGAAGTGCGAGTTTTTCCAGAAACAGATCTCGTATTGTGGCCACGTCATCGAAGAAGAGGGGTTACATAAGTCCCCTGACAAGATTGAGGCAGTAGTCAAGGCTCCAGCACCGGAAAATGTGTCACAACTGAGGTCGTTCCTCGGGCTGGTAAACTACTACCACAAGTTCTTACCAAATTTGTCTATGGTATTACACCCACTGAACACCCTACTGCAAGCAGGGCTACCATGGAAGTGGGATGACGAACGTAGACGAGCTTTCCAGAAGTGTAAAGAATTGATCACATCAAAAGAGGTGTTGGCCCATTTCAACCCAGCACTACCAATTCGTTTGGCATGTGATGCATCACCCTATGGTATTGGAGCGGTGCTGTCGCACAAATTCCCTGACGGGTTGGAGAGGCCAGTAGCCTTTGTGTCTTGGTCACTAACCTCAGCTGAGCGCAACTACGCCCAGATTGACAGGGAGGCCCTCAGCCTAGTATGGGGAGTAAAAAAATTCAACCACTATCTGCATGGGCAGAAGTTCACCTTGCTGACTGACCACCAACCACTCGTCTCCATCTTTAATCCTAAGAAGGGCGTTCCAGTGATGACTGCACAGTGGTTACAAAGATGGTCCCTGTTTCTAGGGGCGAATCAATATGAAATAGAATATAAAGGCACGAAACAGCATGGGAACGCTGATGGGCTATCGCGCCTGCCACTGCCTACTGTGGAGGAAGCACTAGCAGTGGACCCTATCGAGATATTTTATTCGTCAATAATTGAATGATTGCCAGTAACGAACGCGGATATAGAGAAGGAGACCCGCAATGATCCGATGCTGTCCCGGGTATATGAATTGACGGTGAGGGGATGGCCAACTCATGCGACTCACTGCTGCCAGCATTCTCATCCAGAAGAGAACAGCTGTCACTATGCCAGGGGAAAGTGATGTGTGGATCCAGAGTGGTGATTCCACCCAAGTTAAGGGAGAGAGTGCTAAATTAGTTACATGAAGGTCATCTGGGAGGAGTGAAAATGAAAAGCCTTGCTAGGGCTTATGTGTGGTGGCCGGGAACCGATCAACAAATCGAAGACCTAACTAAGAGCTGCTTAGGATGCCAGAAGGCCCAAAATGCACCACCACATGCCCCTCTACACCCATGGGAGTGGCCCTCCTCTGCATGGCAACGGGTGCATATTGATTTCGCTGGTTCATTCATGGACTCAATGTTCTTAATAGCAGTGGATGCTCATTCAAAGTGGCCTGAGGTGATAAAAATGTCTTCAACCACTACAGAGAAAACGATTGCAGTCCTATGGACCATATTTGCCAGAAACGGTTTGCCAGAGCAGATTTGCTCTGATAATGGACCACAGTTTGTGTCCGACGAGTTCCAAAAATTTATGAGAAGGAATGAGGTAAGGCATTACACATCCGCCCCGTATCATCCAGCCATAAATGGATTGGCTGAGAGGTTCGTACAAACCTTTAAGAAGGCGATAAAGGCCATGTGCGACGATGAAATTCCACTACAGCATAAGATGGACAATTTTTTATTAGCCTACCGAAACGCGACACATGCAGTTACCAACCAGACCCCGGCCATGATGTTCTTTAACCGAAGGTTGAGATCTCATCTGGACTTGCTCAGACCAAATGTGCGAAGAAATGTTGAGGACAAACAATTCTAGCACATCAATAAGAAGCCGACAAGGAGCTTCAATGTACAGCAACCAGTCTTGGCCCATGACTATCGAACAGGGAAATGGCAACCCGGAGCGATATGTACAAGGCAGGGGCCATTAATGTACACAGTGGATGTCGGGGAGAATATTGTGAGACGCCACGTCGATCAGATCTTAGCATCACAGGAACGCGTCAACCCCATGTCTCGAGTACCTGGGGATGAACCCGACATACCGGTAGCATCCACCTCAGGCCCAGTAGCAGTGGAACCCGATGAACTACCCGATGAAAAGGAGCCAGAATCGCATCTGCACCAAGAACAAGAACCTCCGGAAAGGCGCTATCCCGAAAGGGTCAGGAAGCCGCCCCAAAGACTGAATCTATAAATGGACTTTTGTTGTTTAATGTACATGTTGAAATGTCAATTGATATTTGAATATTAGGGGTACTACTAATCTAAAAGGGGAGGAATTGTAGTGTATGTGCCTTTAAGTCAGAACTACTTTTACAGCTCCTGTATACTTTAGTACTGGCAGTGACCACACCTGTATATAAGCTTTGTGCATGCCTCTGTACCCCCAGTCTTGAGACTACCCTCCTCCAGTAAAGACCTGTTTATTGTTAATGTACAGCATCCGTGTGATTATTTAATAACAGCATATCCACTGAACCACGGATCCAACAACCGTAAGTTGAATTTCTCCTCCAATGTCTATCAGTGATATACTGGTAGGCATCCTGTATTAAGGATCCTGGTTACATAAGATGAAAGACCATGTGGGAGGATTTTAACTATCAGTGGGTTTCTGCAGTATGAGACCATGGCAACTTTAACTGCCAGGCCTCGTTAACATGTTGCTGGTCTACATCCTGCCCAGAATGGGCAAGAAGTGGTTGCTAGCCTTTGGCTAATTGGGTAGGCCCTTGCAAACGCCGGCAATCAGCTAAGAGTGGGAAGGGGGTTCCAAGGGTGTCTTATCATAGGAAGAGGGGAGAGTCTGGGACAGGGGAGTCCTAAACCTTCCTTTTGGGGCATTCCTGCTTCTTCTGGCCTCACAAAGGAATGTAAAAAAAAGCCTTACCTGGAGGGCCTCTCAGCTTTCTGATCCTCTTCACCTGACAGGAAAGCCGTGTGGCTTCCCTGCTCAGGCCGGAGTTAGAATCGCTGTTCGGCAATGATATTCCACTAGAACCCGATTAACATATGTAAATTAGGACTGTTTAATCAATCAGACTAGCTTCCGGCCAGGGAATCTGTTCAAAAATAACATACAGCCTGTAGAGGTAAACCTCCACAGCATTCAAGCCATAACTTCTCCCCCTGGCCCCGAAACCCCATCCCAGTAAATACCGGGGCCTTTGCATTCTTAAACTCTTTCAACTTTCAGGACCTAAAAACATCCCACTTCAGGTATCAAATCAAAGGCCAACTTGGTTAGCTAAACCCATTTTGAAGGTACCACTCAAGGACACAGACATGTCTTAGAAAATCGTAATTGTCAGCCTGTGGAAACTTTAGCAAGATAATCTGCTATACTGCTAAAGGTCACCAAGGCTCAATAAACAATGCTTTCCGTGACAACATTGCCTGCTTTCTAATTCTTATTCAGCTACTTCTCTATACAGTGAACTGACATTTTGTTTGAATACTAAAATCACATCAAGGAATTTAGCACTTGGCTGGAATACACTTCTTTGATAGTCTTTGATTGGAAACAGTTCTCTTACAAGTTGTATATTGTATTAATGTTGCAGTAATAGAGCTCTTAAAGCTGAAAATGTCCAATCCCAGTTGATTTGTTTTGGAGCTGTTTTGTGTTCATTGCAGAGCTGGGTGCACACTAGTGGAGTTCTATTAACTCTCTCTCCTTCCCAGTAACCCTACTTTAGTCTTAAAGTGGGAATCTGCCCATTCTCCTCACAGAAGGAAGACCTTTAGAAACAAGCTGATGCCTGGGCCTACTGCAGTGTTGAAGCCTTTGCTCCTCAGTTCTCCTGGAGAGCAGAACACTTTTTGAACTTCTGTTGTAAATTATCTTTGTTCATTGAAAAAAATCCACACTTTTCTTTCAGTGAAGATGGCCCTAACTGTAATGGATTGCTCACGGATTGTTCTTACATACTCAGCATAAGACTTATAACTGTAGCCACAGGTTTCCACTTCCCTCACCAAATGTAATGGTAGGCTCCTCCCACTTCCTTCCTCAAACGTGGCCATATGCTTCATGACATACTTATGGAGACAGTCACCGCCTATTCTTAATTGCTAGGAATAATTTAATTTGGGTTTTATTTATATGATCAAGACTGTTGTGTTCTTTGAGAATTGTGGCCAAGTTGCTGACTTTCTATCCATAATGTGATTCTTGCAGACTAAGCAGTAATTGAATGTTCTTCCTCTGACCAGCATTCAACCATCAACCATTATCAAAAACAAAATAATTGGCCGTTTCTATTTGTTGTTTGTGGGACCTTGCTAAGTACAAATTAGCTGCAGTGTTTACCTACATTACAACAGTGACTGCAGTTTGGGATGTCCTGAAGATGCCTGAAATGAGTGCAAGCCTCATTTATATTTTACAATTGACCCTCATTGTCTTAGTTTGAAGTAGACGGTGAGCCATGACATTGCATGAACTGGCTTGTTGTGTAGCTTTAATACACATATTTAATGCCTGCAGTTTGTGTCTATTTTATGATCTGTGAAAATTAACTTTGATTTAAAGCACAACATTTGATTTAAAGCAAAACTCATTCCAAAATCCAGGTAGGGCAATGGGATCGATGGCAAGTGTATAGAGTCTGGGGCTCAAGATGATGGCTTTGATTTTGCCAGTCTGTAACTCGAGGCAATATTGGCTCATCCTGTAACATTTGCATATTTAATTATCATTGGCCTGCAGGCATCTGTAAGGAATACCTATTATATTCACATGTGATCACATGCTGAGTTGTCATTGGCCTGCAGGCATCTTTAAAGACTACTACTGTTTTGAAGACCCAGGCTAGGGGTCCTAATGCCATGCTTTTCCCCTCTGGTGCTGCTATGAGTAAGATCACAGACCTAATAAAACCTTAATAAAAGAGTTAAACTGTAATACTCCGTTGTCCTGCAATTTATTATTTTATACAAAATGTGTAAAACAAGACATGGTGTCAGAAGTGGGATTGTAAATGGACATCGTTGGAGCTCCCTTGCCTCGAATGGATTGGGAATCTTTGAACTTACCTGGAGAATGGCGCAAGTTCAAGCAACATGTGGAGTTGATGTTCTCGGGTCCGCTGAAAAGCAAAGGGGAGGAAGAAAGATGCAGCTACCTATTCCTGTGGATTGGAGAAAAAGGGAGAGACATTTTTAACACATGGTCTCTCACCGCGGATGAAGCAAAGGTGCTGAAAAGTTATTTTGACTGTTTTGAATCATATGTGATGCCCAAGACAAATACAATATTCGCTAGGTGCAAGTTTCAGGAGAAAGTACAAGGAGCTAGTGAGTCGTTTGAACAGTTTGCGACTGAGTTAAAACTGCTGGTAAGAGACTGTGAATATGCAGATAAAGATGAGATGGTCAGAGACTGCATCGTGTTTGGAATACATTCAGCTAAAGTGAGAGAGAAACTTTTGAATGTTGGGTCCGGGCTAATGCTGGACAAAGCTATGGACATAGCTAGATCACACGAGCTAGCCCAACCACAGTTGAAAACCATAACTGGCACCAGGAACAGCTCGCGTGAACAGACAGTGCACGCAGTTAATAGACACACACCAAAGAACACACCCCCAGAGAGCGTGTTTCAGAACAGAAAGAAGAGAGAGTTCTAAAAATGAGCGACACAGACATAAAACGCTTCAAAAACTGTGGATACTGTGGAAACAAGATGCATGGAGAAAAGGAGCACTGCCCTGCCAAAGGAAGGCAATGTGCTAAATGTGGTAAATGGAACCACTTTGCTAAAGTTTGCAGGACTGTTTTTGGAAAAACAGTACACACAGTGAGTGACAGCCAAATGCCAGATAGAGAGCAAAATGCAAAGGAACTGTTTATTGATTCTGTGTCACAGAAAAAACAGATTTCAGAGACTGAGCAAGCCTTTGCAGATATTGAGATAGGAAAACAGGGCACAGAGCTTAAGTTTAAACTAGACACTGGAGCTCAGGTTAATGTAATTCCTCTGAGTGAGTATCACAGCTTGAAGGATGAGTGTGAGCTACAGCCCACCTCATGCAGACTGACCGGCTATGGGGGTGAGCAGCTCATTGTAAAAGGCCCATGTGTGATGAAATGCACGTACAAAGAAAGCGACATGATGTTGAACTTTTACATTGTTGACACTCGAGCACCTCCAGTGCTAGGTCTAAAGGCATGTTTAGACATGGACCTTGTCAAGCTAGTGCTATCATTGACAGCACCAGTTGAGAAGCAGACAGTCATGGATGAGTTTGCTGAAGTTTTCAAAGGAATCGGACTATTCCCAGGTGAATGCACTATTCACCTTGACCCAGCAGCAACCCCTGTGGTTTGCCCACCGAGAAGGATACCCATTGCTCTATGTAGTCACCTGAAGGAGGAGCTGCAGAGCATGGAGAATACAGAAATCATCGTCCAGGAAACAGAACCGACAGAGTGGGTCAACGCATTAGTAGTGGTTGAGAAACCACGTACAGGCAAGTTCAGAGTCTGTCTCGGCCCCAGAGATTTGAACAAGGCTATCAAACGCCCTCACTACCCTCTACCAATACTAGATGACATCACACCCAAGCTAGTGGGAGCACGTTACTTCAGTGTAATGGACGCACAATCAGGATACTGGACTATCAAGCTCACGGAAGAGTCATCTAAGCTAACAACGTTCAACACACCATTTGGACGCTACCGATTTCTACGTTTACCATTTGCTCTTATCTCAGCTCAGGATGAATGCCAGCGGAAGATCGACGAAACCTATGAAGGCCTCGATGGAGTAGTCGCAATCGTAGACGACATCCTCATCTATGGCAGGAATAGAGAGGAACATGACAGGAACCTCCGTGCGATGCTACAAAGATAACGGGAGAAAGGTATTCGGCTCAACCCCGAGAAAAGCATAATCGGATCCACCGAGATCAGTTATTTCGGGTATCGCCTCTCAACTGATGGCATTAAGCCGGATCCAGAGAAAATCTCTGCCATCAAGAAGATGGAGCCGCTGAAGAACCGCGCAGAGCTAGAGATAGTACTAGGCATGGTTAACTACTTAGCCAAGTTTGCCCCGAGCCTCTCCGAAATCAACGCACCCATGCATCAGTTGTTCAAACAATCCAATGAGTTCTTGTGGGACAAACAACATGACACAGCATTTCAGAAAATGAAAGACCTAATCACCAGAGAACCAGGACCAGTTCTTGCCTACTTCGACCCCAACAAAGAGTTCAGACTACAAGTGGATGCGCCAAAGTACGGACTAGGCGCAGTATTACTGCAAGAAGGGAAGCCCATCGGCTACGCTTCCAGATCTCTCACAGACAGTGAAATCAACTATGCTCATATCGAGAAAGAGCTATATGCAATTCTGTTTGGATGTAAGCGTTTCCACCAGTACGTCTATGGCCGACAAGTCATTGTGGAATCCGACCACAAGCCCCTCGAGTCAATCATGAGGAAACCATTAGCTGCAGCCCCACCAAGGCTACAGAGAATGATCCTTCAGCTACAGAAGTACGACCTCACAATCATTCACCATCCAGGCAAAGACATTCCTGTCGCAGACACGCTCTCCAGAAAGTCTCTTAGCTACCAGGACAGCAGCCTCAGTGAAGGCATGGATGTGCAGGTGCACATGGTATACAACAGCTTACCTGTGAGTGACTCAAAACTAAGGAGATCCAAGCAGGAACAGAAAAAGATGCACAACTCACACTGCTGAACAAAGTCATTCATGAAGGATGGCCTGAGGAAAGGAGGAAATGCCTTCAGAGCATATCTGAATTCTGGAACCACAGAGACAAACTGTCACAAATCAACAGAATCATCTTCAAAGGGGAGAAAATCATCATTCCTACCAGTCTCAGAGAAGAGATGTTGACAAAAATTCATGCTGGACATATAGGCATGGAAAAATGAAAACAAAGAGCACGTGACATTATGCTTTGGCCCGGAATGTGCAAACACATTGAGGACATTGTCGGAAAATGTTCCATTTGTCTAGAACGCCACCCATCAAATGTCAAAGAGCCCATGATACCTCACCGTATCTCAGACAGGCCCTGGCAGGTCACGGCAACGGATCTGTTCACATGGATCAACGAGGACTACATAGCGACTGTTGATTACTACAGCAGATTTTTTGAACTGGACAAGCTTCACAGCACCACATCTGTAGCTGTGATCCACAAACTAAAGGCAGCCTTTGCCAGGCATGGCATGGTAGAGACTTTAGTCTCAGACAATGGCCCCCAATACAAATCAAAAGAGTTTGAGTCATTTGCCAAGGCATGGGATTTCACACATGTCACATCAAGCCCACATTACCCTCAAAGTAATGGTCTTGCTGAAAAAACTGTCCAGTTTGCAAAAACACTCATGGACAAAGCCAAAGCGGACAAAAGAGACCCCTACATCAGTCTCCGCGAGTACCACAACACTCCGGTTGACAACTTCAAGTCACCAGCACAGCTGTTGATGAGCCGCAGACTTCGCTCAATCCTTCCAAGCACCAACCAGCAGCTGCAGCCAGAGGTTGTCAGCTGCAAGCAAGTGCATGCAAAACATGCACAGAGACAGCAACACCAAAAGGGATACTATGACAGGTCAGCTAGACTACTGCTGCTGCTGCACAATGGAGAATCCATCAGAATCCAGGAGCATGACTACTGGAAGCCAGCAGTCGTCATCCAGCCAGCTGACACTGAGCGATCGTATCATGTCCGCACCCCAGAAGGACAGGTGTACCGCCGCAATTGCAGGCACCTCCTGAACACCAAGGAACAATACTGTCATTCCGACGAGAGAATCAGTTCAACAGAGTGTGATGAACAGAGCAATACACAAAACACATCATACTTACCTGAACCTAAACCTGAACCTGAATTGTTGACCAATTCAGGAGCATGCTCAGTTTCATACCACACAAGGTCGGGATGAGAGGGCAAGCCTAGAGTTATCCTTGAATTGTGAACTGTCAAAGGGTGTAGGCGGATTGCTGCCCTAAAAAAAAACTGTACATCGTTATTGAAACGTTGAGATGTTTTCAGTGCTAGTTAAATGCTGAGTTTACTTATATGTTTATGCTACCGAGAACATTATGTAGAAAAAAGGTTTAAAAGTAATGCATAACATTTTTCTTTTAAAAGAAAGGGGATGTAACATTTGCATATTGAATTATCATTGGCCCGCAGGCATCTGTAAGGAATACCTATTATATTCACATGTGATCACATGCTGTGTTGTCATTGGCCTGCAGGCATCTGTAAGGACTACTATTGTTTTGAAGACCTAGGCTAGGGGTCCTAATGCCATGCTTTTCCCCTCTGGTGCTGTTATGAGTAAGATCACAGACCTACTGCTTAATAAAAGAGTTAAACTGTAATATTCTGTTGTCCTGCAATTTATTATTTTATACAAAGTGTGTAAAACAAGACACATCCAAGACTGGATATCAGACAAACAATCTAATGACACAGGGGCAATGGAGTGGTCGAAAGAATTTGTGAAGTGGTAAAACTGGATGTTATCAGTATAGGTGTAGAAACTGACACCATATCTGTGAACAATGGCCCAGAAATTCAGGTCAGGGGCTTCCCGTGGGTGCAAGCCCCCGATCTGCACTTACCTTACGTGCCGGCCGTTGAGCTGTGGGCTCCCGTGGAATGCCGATCCGGGGCCTGGTCCAGCTGCCGGCGTGCAGTGCTTGCATATCCCAGGGGCACAGTTAGTTTGATGCGTCCCCTGGGATCACGTGGGCCATGGGCAGCCAATCGGAGCAGGGAATGCTCCATTCATAAGTCTGACAGGAAGTGCTGTCAAGGCTTATAAATACTACAGCCCCAAAATAGCACTAAATCTTCAAATACATTTTTTTTTAAATCAAGTTTTTAAAATAAACTATAAATTACATGAAATAACTATTTTAAACAATAATTTAAATTTTTGAAAAAATAATTTTATTTTCTAACGGGGCTAAAAATAAACTTACCTTGCTTTAAAGTATTTAAAAATAATAAACCTGTGGAAAAATGTTTTAATTTTAATTAATTCACCACTTACCTTGTAAAAAGCAGGCCTTATGCCTGCTTTATATATTTCTAAATTCTGCAGGGAAAACCTGTAAAAAAAA
The DNA here is from genome assembly GCF_052327205.1 of Somniosus microcephalus. NCBI lineage: Eukaryota > Metazoa > Chordata > Chondrichthyes > Squaliformes > Somniosidae > Somniosus > Somniosus microcephalus. Next base: position 73,330,375 of record NC_140992.1, on the reverse strand, counting down.
AACGAAGTTCAATGCGCACGCGTTCGACCTCTGAACCTCTTCGTTCAGAGGAACGGAAGTGCCGGTTTCCCACGCATGCGCAGTGCATGCAGGAAACCGGCACTTCCACCGGGCCTTCGGGTGAGTACCCTGTGCGTACACACCCGTGGAGACCTGAATTTCTGGGCCACTGCCTCAAAGGGTCAGCATGTAGTTGAGGAAGAGGAGAGGGTTGGGGATGGAGTTTGGAGCACTCCCAAGGTAATTATGCAGGGGCTGGAGAGAAGCCATTGTTGTAAATGCTTTGGTTATAGGATAGGTACAAGAGGAGCTAAGTGAGGCAGTTCCACTGAGCTGGACAACAAAGGAGAGGTGCAGGTGGAGGATGGTGTGATCAACCATGTCAAAAGCCGTAGAGAGGTCGAGGAGGATATGTAGAGACTGTATGAATAGGTAGGCCAAGTAGAAAAATCATATTCACCCTAATAAGCATTTCCTAATATAAAGCACACACACATTAAACTAATTCTGCAGTGCAAGTAGTTTTAGGAGGTCACACACAGGATAATGTTAGGACCTGGTGTTATAACAGACTACTCACTAACAGTTTGTGGGAAGAGATGAGAAATATACTGAGCATAAGGTCAGATAGTTAGAAGATAGTATGGGAATAAAAGAAGGAGTAGAGATTTGCCGAAAGGAGATGAGGAAGCAAAGCCCATATTGATATCCATGCTTTCTCATGCAAAGAAAACAATGACCAGAAGATAGATGGTACTGCGCAAATGCATTGAAGGGAGAAATGTAAGGAATGCCACTTGACGTGGTGACATAATAGGTTAATGTGCTCAAGTATTAACTTATGTACCTAGGATGCGTTGACATAATAGCATCACATTAAGAGGACATAATTAACCCTATAAAAGATACAATGCACTGGAGCTCCCCAGGGATTTCATCTTAGTCCTACTTACGCTAGCGTGAGCAGTCACGATGACATGCTTACAACATCCGATGAATCTGTTGTGCATGAGTTACTATTATTACCACTCTCGTAGGCATTGCATATAATGGGTTGTATCATTAATTTGTAGATTAAAGGCTATTAATCAGACGTCTCAGTATTTCCTAGTTGTCAAACTTGTATTAAGAGTAAGGATATATGACAATATCCTATCAAACCCCAACAGGAACAATGTACCATGGCTGCACAGGGATTTCATTTGGGACTTTGGTCAGGGCCATTTCGTGGCTGTGCCAGAGATAGAAATCTGATTGAAGAAATTCAACATGGAGCTGTGGGAAAGATGAGCCTGGATTTGGAAGGCAACAATATATTTAGGGACTTTGCAAAAGAAAAGGACAGAAAGGAAAGAAACTGGATAGGGAGGTAGTTTGCAAGGATAGAGAAGTCAAGAGTGTTTTTTTTTAGAAAGGTACTGACATCAGGTTTGAAAGAGAGGGGGACAGACAGTATCTGAGGAGAGAGAACCATTTACAATGTCAGTATGGCAGATTTCTTTGAATGCTTTCTTCTCAAAATGGATAATAATGATGATAAATTAACCATTGAATTTTTCGATGTTACCTGTAGGACCTATTGACCATACATAATGATTTACGGGAATCCATTTACTGTTGAAACATGCTTTTAATCATAATTTCCTGACATTTATTGCAGTTTTCAGACTTTTCTATTTTTCATTTATATTCTTTATTTTCTACCAAGTTTTTTTTTGACATTATTAATTGTTGCCACTATGATCTTGTTGATGGGGCCTTATCGTGCAGGAGCTTTTTTCTCCTAGACCTAGATTCTTGTCTAAAGATTTGATTTCTATTTTTTTGTTTGTGGTTATCTAGGTGAGAACTGTTAGCACTAGAGAATAGAAATGTTCGCATTTCAGGCACAGAGGGGTCGATTTTCATTGACCCGTGGAGTCGGGATTGGAGGCATGCAGGGGGTTAAAGTCCCGAATTCGGGGGTCCCGACACCATCCCGCCCCCAACCCGCCTCCATGTAAGTTTCAAAGGAGGCGGGTACCCGCCCCGCACTGGGACCCACCTACCCGAGGCGGGAAGGGATTCGTGCCAATTAACTGCCTGTTAACAGGCAATTTTTAACCTAATCCCTATTTTAAAGCTTGAAGTGTGGGATTCCTGACGGCTCCAAACCACGGCAAGTTAGAGGAGTCGGGCCGTCAGGTTGAAGGACTGGGAGGGGTCGAGATGTCAGTGTTCAGGTGAGTGATGGGTGCATGAGTGCAAAGGTAAGTGTGTTTGGTGTATCTAAAGTGTGTAAAGAAGTTTAAATTACCTGTACTTACCTTTGTATCCTTCCTTCCTCTAGGTTTCAGGAGTCCATCATCTAACCGGCACAGAAAGCAGAATGGCTGCGATCTGTCAAAAGTAACAGCCTGCAGCTTTCTGTGCTGCTGAGATTTCTAACTGAGTCTGTTTAGAAGGACTCAGGTTAGAAGTAAGACTGTCAGTGTTTGACAGCTTCAAACAGCTGTGAAACACTGATATATCATCTGTCAAAACATCTTGACAGATGCAATTTCAGTCTGTGACGTCACCTGTTGCCAGGTGGCCCTTAATTGGCCTGCTGAGCCCACTGGGCGGGCTCAACAAGGTCAATCAAGTTAAAATCACGTGGATTGGCTGCATCTCGATGGAGGTGGGACTACACCCCGAAAGTTGTAGTCCCGCCTCCTTCCCGACTTCTGAATGAAAATCACCCCCTCAGTGTCAGCATCAAGAACTTCTGGGTCAGGGAACGTACAGTCAACAACAATAAACTAACGATTGTAATTATACTGCATTCTATACAAACTAAAAACTGAGGGTGATTCCTTAGTGTTTTAATGCATTTCATAGTCTTCAGCGTATATTGCTACATTTACATTGATGCACACCCAAAACCACTTAGCATTGATATGAAAATGACAATATCACGTTAAACTAATGACCCTCTTATACCACTGTAATAATTAGTCTAACCATTCAAGGCCTAATCTTCTGTTCCTTAGTCAAAGAGACACATTTCCGCCATAAATGTGAATGTCAGTTCCTAACGATGTACAGAAATCTAATTTTGGCATCACGTTGTACATTATTAATGAGACACTTTCAAAATTCAAATTAGATCTCTATATAGTTTGGCCATGCTCACATGCATTAATGGGAGACATACAAAACTCAGAGAATATTCACCTGATCTTCCAATCGATTTTCAAAATTTCTATCATGGTCATTGTAATTTCTATCATAGGCTTGTTGAAGACATTTTTTTCAGAATATGTTTATTGTGCATTAGGTCAGCCACATCTCTGATGCATAAAACACAAACTTGAGCTCCATTGGTTTTAAGGTCCACATACATGTTCATGGTTCACAGAAAATGTTGGCCATGGGGTAAGCCTAGTCATTTGTATAATTATAGTTGTAAATTTGCATGACACATCTGAAAGTCAATTAATTCTGGGTAAATTGGTAACTCTTGTGCAAAAGGTTGGTGTCTATATGTATTCTCTGGATACACCCATGCACAGTGCTGCTCACCATCTAAAATCAGTCTTCAATTAATCCATTTTTTTATGTATTGTCTGTGCAAATGAATAATAAAGATATTGTCCAGAGGCTAATATAACATTAAAGGGTCCTATGTCATCTTGCAAAAATTAAGGATATTAAACAAACCAGTAGTATGAATCTGTGGTGATGTTCATAATGTTGCTTTTGAACAAGTCTTAAGTTCAAAAACATAATTATTACAAATTAGGTCAATTTAGTTCCAAACAGTTTTGTAAGATGATATAGCAGTTTAGTACAATATAATTTTGATGAACAAATCATTTTTGGATCAAAGTTTTTTTTTAGGTGCTGTGTTAGCAAGAATCCATCAAACAAAACATAAATTGTATCGTAAAAAAATAATCCATCGCCTCTTGTGCTACAAGAAATTTTTTAAAGGCTTAAATGTTTGCAATTCGTCAAAACATTACACAGCAAGGGACTGAATCTAAATGTTATGTCTTGAACACTTTACCCAAGACTAATGCCAGGCCTTGACTTATGCTGCTGGCTCTGAGAATATGCTGTGTATACAATATGGATACGGAATGATGCTTCCTTTTCAAATTTTACAGCTGTCGAAACATCCTGGCAGGATTATAATAAAGTATTCCTGTGAGAAGAAGCTCAAGCATCAGAAGATTTCACTTTAGAAAATAAAAATTGCACAAGCTTGTGATACTTTATCTTAAATTGCTACAATTGCATATTTAAATCAGAAGATTAATCCTGATCTGGACTGACTAAACCATACCTGTTTAGGTTGATGTAGAATTCTGCCAATGAATCCTGTTTACTTTTACTCTTGGTACCAGTATCTGTTGCCAGGAGAAACCTTTAATGAGAAAGCTCCTGTGAAGAACAAATCAGAAATTTCCCTTTAATCTCTTCTACTTTTAGTTCCCTTGGCGCAGACCCCTGCCAGAAGCAGCAAATTTATAAGATTAGTCAGTTTTTAAAAATAATCAGCATGGACCTGTAAGTGTTATTATGTTCTACTTGCTTGATACACTAAATGATTTATTTTAATCAAACATGCTTGCCTGTTAAGGAAACAGCATCTACGATATGCATATAGATCCCAGTTCGCAGTGCTATGTCCTGTAAATACTAATAAAACTAAAGTCATTAAAAGTTTTATTATAAGTAAGGAAATGTGCAACTGGCTCCAATATATAGAAATAGCAAGAGGTTACACAAATCTATTCATGTTAGCTGGATACTTGCTACACATATGGCCCAGAAATTCGGGTCTCCACGGGTGAGTACGCGTTGGGTACTCACCCGTAAGCCTGATGGAAGTGCCGGTTTCATGCATGCACTGCGCATGCGCGGGAAACCGGCACTTCTGTTCCTCTGAACGAAGGGGTTCAGAGGTCGAACGCGTGCGCAGGGGAGTCTGCGTGTGCGCTTCGAACTTACGTTTTTTTTACAGGTTTTTCCGTGAGGGTAAGTCTTTAGAATTTAGAAATTTAAAAAGCAGGCGTAAGGCCTGCTTTTTACAAGGTAAGTGGTCAATTAATTAAAATTAAAACATTTTTTCCACAGGTTTATTATTTTTAAATACTTTAAAGCAAGGTAAGTTTATTTTTAGCCCCGTTAGAATATAAAATTACTTTTTTCAAAAATTTAAATTATTGTTTAAAATAGTTATTTAATGTAATTTATAGTTTATTTTAAAAATGTGATTTAAAAAAACATTATTTGAAGGTTTACTGCTATTTTGGGGCTGTAGTATTTATAAGTCTTGACAGCTCTTCCTGTCAAGACTTATGAATGGGCTTTTCCCTCCTCTGATTGGCTGCCCATGGCCCACGTGATCCCAGGGGACACATCGAACTAACTGCGCCCCTGGGACACGCAAGCACTGCGCGCCGGCAGCTGGGCCAGGCCCTGGATCGGAATTCCACGGGGCCCTACAGCTCAACTGCCGGCGCGCAAGGTAAGTGCGGGTCGGGGGCTTGCACCCGCGGGAAGCCCCCGACTCGAATTTCTGGGCCAGTAAGTTTAGAATAATGAATAAGTACTTATTACAGAAGCTGACAATAGATTGGTAATTATAAATAAACAAAACAGATTTTTATATTGCTTTTGCTTAAGTAACTGAGCTGAATCTATAGGCTCGTAGATTACCCCTCCAGGTAGAATATTTAATACTTTATTAACTTGTACACTATTAAACCATTTAGGTTTAAGAATTACACATGAAAGAAATCCATTAGGTTTAATACCCTAATAACAACAAATAAATTTGCACCTTGATATCCCTGTTGTACTGTACTTGTACTGGGCTGGTTCTAAGGTATTTTTTCTTGTGTTAACTCTAAAAGCACAGCATAATGGAATGGTGTTAGCTAGACTTCTCGTCTGCCACACTCAGTGGATCCACGTTCAAGGGGAGATTTTGCATTGTTTTTTCCTGCTAGCCACAGGAAAATTGCAGGTAGCACATTCCTCAGCTTTTAACTACCTTTTTTTTTTAGAAATTACGCTCCTGTAACACCACACCATTTTATTTTGATTGAAAAGAGCTGACTATTTTATCAGCAATGCCAGGACCTGATTAAACATATTCTGTACGTGCGTTTTTGAGTAAGTCTGTGTGTAGCTCTGCCACCTTTCCCCCTCCTGCCCCATTGAACAGCAAGCAGCTTGTACAACTTAGCAGTTCCTGCTTGCACTCCTGAATAAATAGAGCTGATACTGCACTGGCATGAATAGTGTTACAGGCTTTAAATGCTTCACAGTGCTTACAATTTTCATCCAAAAATATTATCCTAAAATAGAAAAGAAACATGCATAGAAGTATAATGCATGAACAATAATTAAAGAAGGCAAATAGTATGAGGTGTAATTGTCTGGGAAAACAAGCATTCAGTTATCTAGGAACATCATAGATTATTGACAGCATTTCAGATTTTCTTGCTTGTCAGATTGTAATTTGTTCACCAGAAACACAGGTAAAAATCCAAGTCATTTTTGCTGACCGTGTTCCCAGCACAGCCATTACAAGAGAAAATACTCCAATAGGTTTAAGCTGCACTCCTAATCTAATAAATGCCAAATAAGTGTAAATCCTATTATTGCATCTCTGAAAGTTACATAATGAAATTAAATCTTGAAGTGAAACATGAAAGGTTACTATAATTAGGGAAGAAAATTTATCTCGAATCAGGTTAAAAAAAACACATTGTTAATTTGCTAATAGTCTTGTAAATACTACACAAGCTGCTTTTATTATTCAATTACTCTCAGGAAGAAAAGCACACTACCCTTGTATATTACCATTAACCATTGCTCTGAACCTGATGCTGACTTAATTTCAAATTGTAAAAGGTCATCCCTATTGCCCTTATTTTCTAAGTGGCTTGTGAATAAGCAGTTCTGCAGACTGAGAAATTTTGGGTTAGGTGCCAAGGGCTCAACACTTCATTCTCAGTCTTGGATGATGATAACTATTTTAATTTACAGAGATTAAGATTCATAGAATTCACTGCATTAAACCTGACATTTAGAAATTATTTCCATTGTTTTGTTCTTATGCTATATGTCTAAAGATTAAAAGGATAGCTTCCTTTTACAATAATATTATTTTGCTAAAAACTATAACCTTGAAATTACTACTTTTGGCATTAGTGGAGAAACACATAACACATTCATAACATTCCTCTGCCTATATTAATGCAGGCATTAACCCATTTAAAATAAAATGGGTTAACATTGGTGTTAAAATAGTAGACAGACGAATGAGATACAAATGGATTAAGCATCCATTCACTGATATCAACAATAGTAATTTCCAAGGTTGTGTTAGTATTTCTGAATCCAAAAATTAACAATTTAATTTGCTTAGCTAATGTGGTGCATGAGAAAAATTAAATGATTCATAACATTTTTCACTCTGCTTTTTGAGATGTTGCATAATGGAAGATGTGACAAGCTTTAATAGCTGCTAAAAGATGCTAGATACTCCATAGCTTAAGGTGCTTGATGTCATAGGTTGAGGGAATATGATTCTCCCACATATCTTACTCTAATCTTGGCCATGCCCAGTCTTGATAATTAAAGGGTCAGGAGACCTGCTCCCAAGCCTTTGCTAATGCTGCTTTGTTACCACTTGCAAGGAGATGCAAAAGGTTTATCTTGGATGGCTCACTCACTGCTTTTCGCTCTCTCAAAAGGAAAGACTTGCATTTATATAGGGTATTTTACAACCACAGGATGTCCTAAAGTGCTTTACAGCAAATGAAGTACTTTTGAAATGTAGTCACTGTTGTAATGTAGGAAACACAGCAGCCAATTTGCACGCAACAAGGTCCCACAAACAGTAATGAGATAATGACCAGACCATCTATTTTAGTGATGTTGGTTGCAGGATAAATATTGGCCAGGACACAAGGAGAACTCCCTTGTTCTTTTAATAATAGTGCCTTGGAATCTTTTACGTCCACCTGAGAGGGCAGATGAAACCTCAGTCTAATGTCTCATCTGAAGGATGGCACCTCTCTCCCGCAACACTGCACTGGAGTGTCAGCCTAGATTTTGAATTCAAGTCTGATGGAGTGGGACTTGAACCCACAACCTTCTGACTCAGAAGCGAGAGTGCTACCTGTGAACCACAGCTGACAACTATAGGGAATTCCATGGGCAAATAGATTGCTAAGTATTTCAGTTTTAGCAGAAAAAAAGTAATTATGCACATATAATTATGATTAGTGAGTGCTGCAATTTTCTCATTGAATTATGTCCAAATAAAATTGGAAAAAATTGGCACTTATGGTATGTTGTCTTAATACAAGCTTCCTAATAACTGTACAATAGCAAAATACTGCAGATGCTGGAAATCCGAAATAACAACAGAAAATGCTGGAAAAACTCAGCAGGCCAGGCAACATTTGTGGAGAGAAATTACAGTCGACGTTTCGGGTGAACCCTTTTTCAAAACTGGAAAGGAAATGAAATAGATCAAAGGCAGGGCTGCGATAGAACAAAAGAAGTAAAGAGACATTAAGTGGTATTCAAAACCAGACGAGATGGTAATAGGACAGTGGAGACAAAAGACGGCTCAGATTAGATGTGAAGTGTACTGGCAGGATGAGAGACAGCTGCCATGTGGGAGAGAAAAAAAATAAGGAAAGGTGGAGGGAAGGGAAAACCCAAAACAGAGGGGTGGGAAAAAAATATAAGTAAAAATGTAATAGGGGCTGAGGTTATGATCTGAAATTGTTGAACTTAATATTGAGTCCGGAAGGCTGCATAGTGCCTAATTGGAAGATGAGGTGCTGTTCCTCAAGTTTACGTTAAGCTTCCGTGGAACAATGCAAGAGGCCAAGGACGGTGAGGTCCGAGTGGGAATGGAGCGGTGAATTAAAATGACAGGCGACCAGAAGCTCGGGGTCACCCTTACGGACTGAACAGAGGTGTTCCACAAAGCGGTCACCCAATCTGCGTTTGGTCTCCCCAATGTAGAGGAGACTGCATCGTGAGCAGCGAATACAGTATACTAGATGGCAAGAAGTACAAGTAAATCGCTGTTTCACCTGGAAGGGTTGTTTGGGACCCTGGACAGTGGGAAGGGGGAGGTATAGGGGCAGGTGTTACATCTCCTGCGCTTGCACGGGAAGGTGCCAGGCGAAGGGGAAGGGCTGTTGGGGGTGATAGAGGAGTGGACTAGGGTGTCTCGGAGGGAGCGGTCCCTATGGAATGCTGAAAGTGGAGGGGAGGGGAAGATGCGTTTGGTGGTGGGATCACTTTGGAGGTAGCGGAAATGGCGGAGGATGATCCGTTGAATGTCGAGGCTGGAGGGGTGAAAGGTGAGGACAAGGGGAACCCTATCGTGGTTCCGGGAGGGAGGGACAGGGGTGAGGGCAGACATGCGGGAGATAGAATGGACACGGTCGAGGGCCGTGTCAACCACGGTAGAGGGGAATCCTTGGTTGAGGAAAAAGGAAGACATGTCGGAAACACTGGTGTGGAAGGTGGCATCATCGGAGCAGATACGGCGGAGACGGAGAAACTGGGAGAATGGAATAGAGTCCTTATAGGAGGTGGGGTGGGAGGAAGTGTAGTCCAGGTAGCTTTGGGAGGAAGTGTAGTCCAGGTGGCTTTGGGAGTCAGTGGGCTTGTAGTGAATGTTGGTCGATAACCTATCCCCAGAGATGGAGACGGAGAAGTTGAGGAAGGGAAGGGAAGAGTCAGAGATGGACCATGTGAAGGTGAGGGAAGGGTGGAAATTGGAGGCAAAGTGAATTAAATTGTCTAGTTCGGGGCGAGAGCAGGAAACAGCACCGATACAGTTATCAATGTATCGGAAAAAGAGGTGAGGGAAGGATCCTGAGTAGGACTGGAACAAAGAATGTTCCACATATCCCACAAAAAGGCAGGCATAGCTAGGACCCATGCGGGTACCCATAGCAACACCTTTGATTTGGAGGAAATGAGTGGAGTTAAAGGAGAAGTTGTTCAATGTGAGAACAAGTTCAGCCAGGCGGAGGAGGGTGGTGGTGGATGGGGACTGGTCGGGCCTCTGTTCAAGGAAGAAGCGGAGCGCCCTCAGGCCATCCTGGTGGGGGATGGAAGTGTAGAGGGATTGTACCTCCACATTCAACGGATCATCCTCCACCATTTCCGCTACCTCCAAAGTGATCCCACCACCAGACGCATCTTCCCCTCCCCTCCCCTTTCAGCATTCCGTAGGGACCGCACCCTCCGAGACACCCTAGTCCACTCCTCTATCACCCCCAACAGCCCTTCCCCTTCGCCTGGCACCTTCCCGTGCAAGCGCAGGAGATGTAACACCTGCCCCTATACCTCCCCCCTTCCCACTGTCCAGGGCCCCAAACACCCCTTCCAGGTGAAACAGCGATTTACTTGTACTTCTTGCAATCTAGTATATTGTATTCACTGCTCACGATGCGGTCTCTTCTACATTGGGGAGACCAAACGCAGATTGGGTGACCGCTTTGCGGAACACCTCCATTCAGTCCGTAAGGGTGACCCCGAGCTTCCGGTCGCCTGTCATTTTAATTCACCGCTCCATTCCCACTCGGACCTCACCGTCCTTGGCCTCTTGCATTGTTCCACGGAAGCTCAACGTAAACTCGAGGAACAGCACCTCATCTTCCGATTAGGCACTTTGCAGCCTTCCGGACTCAATATTGAGTTCAACAATTTCAGATAATAACCTCGGCCCGTATTACATTTTTACTTATTTTATTTTCCACCCCACTGTTTTGGGTTTTCCCTTTCCCCCCCCTTTCCTTCTTTCTTTTCTCTCTCCCACATGGCAGCTGTCTTTCATCCTGCCAGTACACTTCACACCTAATCTGAGTCGTCTTTTGTCTCCACTGTCCTATTACCATCTCGTCTGGTTTTGAATACCTCTTAATGTCTCTTTACTTCTTTTGTTCTATCGCAGCCCTGCCTTCGATCTATTTCATTTCCTTTCCAGTTTTGAAAAAGGGTTCACTGAAACGTCGACTGGAATTTCTCTCCACGGATGTTGCCTGGCCTGCTGAGTTTTTCCAGCATTTTCTGCTGTTATTTCTTCCTAATAACTGCACCACTTCAATGCTGGAAAATATGGAAACGTGTGCAAAGCTGGTTTGGCATGCTACAAATCAGAAACATAGCACAGAAAATCATGACAAAAGTGACATCTTTATGGATGAAAGTCCACTTTTGTTGTAAGCAGAAATTAGTGTCCATTTGCCTCTCTAAGGTAACCCATAGGAGCATTGTTCTATTCGTAGACACTTTTATTGAAATGCTTGGTTCAATAGTTGAAATGCAGTAATGAGTTCATATAGAATAGCGTGTCTAGAAGAATAGCTAGTTTCCACAGTAATGCAGCTCATTTTTGAAAAACATTTGAAAATGGTCTTTCTCTATTTATGAAAAAAAGTACACAGGGAATAGGACTGAGCAAAGTGTAATTCTGTGAAACATTTTCATACAAAAACTAGACTATAATTGCATCTGTGATATTCCCAAGTGTTGTCTGTGTCTCATGTTCCCCAGCTGGAGAGCTGATTGTAGAAGACAAAACAAAATAACCTAAAATAAGGAAAGAATGAAGAAACTTGAATTTAATTCTCTGTTCTCACCTCATAAAAGAGCTTCCATTGAAATGAATGACTATCGGTGTCAACTAACATGGTATGATTTAACAATTATAACCTTCCAGCGTCTACAAATCATTCTGCACCACAGTGAGATATTAATCAGAAAGGCTGCTTTAGTCTTCCTTTTTATAATTATAAAATATTTTTGAGCTGATATATTTTAAAACCAATACAGTCTGTATGATAATTCTCATCTTATACATGGTCACATCATGTAATGGAGGATGCTGCACGCTTCAGGGTGACTCTTAACAGCAGTCTGAGTCTATTATTATCACCAGGTTTTGATGGCGTGTTGGGCATAGTTGGATAAAACAAATCAGTTTAAGATTTCTTCCTTGTATATCTATATATAATCAGTACAGGTCAGATAAAATAAGTCAGAATCAGACACAACAATATATATAATTAGGCCAGCTCTATGTACATCTGCACATTCTCCGGTATGCTCCATTCTATGTACATCTGCACAGGATAACTTGAAGCTGAATGAAACAAATGCTTCTGTTTTATATTGGCCAGGACACTGGGAGAACTCCTCTGCTCTTATTCAAATAGGTTCACACCTCCACACAGGTCATTACTGAACACAGTTTGTATTTCAAACCAATGCTTCACTGTTTGGACTGGTCAGGGAATGTAGTACCAGTCTGCAAATGTTTTCGGCATTATTGTTTGCTGCATCCTTCATAACATAGCAATTGAAAGGCATTTAGTTTGACGACTAACAACAGGATGTAAAAAACCAGTTATCAGGTGCAGAAGACCAGGATACAAAGGAAGAGGGGAAGTGAAAAACCCTGCATGGGCCAGCAGCAGCAACATGTGCATTTTCTGACACCCAAATCGCAGAAACTTTCTCATGAGCCTTTGACAGAATTATCATATTTGTCCCCACAAAAATGATCCTTAACAAACTCTAACTATGTCCAAACAATGCAGAGCAGCGAACAACAAAGCCAATATGATGTTGATCTGCATAGCCAAAAGAGTTCAGTATAAGTCAGAGGAGATAATGATCAAACTTTATAGTGCTCTAGTTCGACCATATCTTAAATAATGCATCCAGTTCTGGTCACCAAGAAACGTGACATTAAAATGCTGGAGGCAGTGCAGAGAAGAGCCATGAGGCTGCTCCCCAATGCCAGGGGCCTGACTTGTAAGGAAGGACTGGAGAAACCTGTGCTTTTCAGCCTGGAAATGAGGTATGATCTTATAGAGGAATATGATTGTTAAGGGTATAGGAAAAGTTAAGTGTGAATATTATTTTAAGTTAAACTGCAGAAGTAAAACAAGGAGATACAAGTTCAAACTAGAGAAAGACACTAATAGAACAAATATCAGGAAATTTTTCTTCAGACAGAATGATCAACCTGTGGAATTAGCTTCCAGGTAGAGTAGTGGAGGTAAAAACACTGTAATCATTTAAGAAATAATTGGATGCTGTAATGGGGCAACGTTAGGATCTCTCTGGATGGTTGAATCGAGATTGGTTGAATGGCCTTGCTCATTTGTTATTATGCTGTGATCTTGTGAGATGTGATAACTGTCTATTGATCAGTAAGCCTCAACAAAGGGTTATGGATTTGGAGAGCAAGGTACAGGAACTTACAAGGACAGCCGATAGTGATGGGACCTTTGAGAGTGAGTAGATAATATTAGACTTGATAAGTGAGCAATCATAGGCCAGGCAAATATTAGAGGTTAAGAGTGAAGTGGAGACGAGTTTAATCAGGGGCAGGGTTGTGATCATTTGGTGACTATGATAAAAGGAAAACAAGGAAGAGAGGATATTGGGATTACAACTGGGGAAGAAGCAGGAATGGTAAGAAAGCTTACAATAATACCCACAAGTTCCTATTGATAAATAGATATGTGGTACAATTCATTGCTGCAGAAGGTAATAAGATCTGGAAAGAAAAGATAGCTAGATAATCAAAGGGGGACAGCTTGGACTAAGATTTAATCTGTAGGGGTTTCCTCGCTCAGGAAAATAGATAGCCATGTGTGTCAAAAGACAAAGCCCACAGGATGGGGAGCTGTCTATCTGGAGCTAGAACAGTACACATTTAGGGTAAAATTTAGGTATGGGTAAGAAATTGGCTGAAGTGTAGGAAAAGACATTTACTGGTTAAAGAGGTAATATTAGGGTATGTGGGAGGGGAAATAGTGTTGTGTCCAAAGGATCAGTATTGGGACCACTGCTGTTTCTACTTTTCATCAATGACTTGATTTCTGAAACTCAGTGCAAATTATTAAAATTTGCAAATGATACCAAACTTGATGGGGAAATGGAATCGAAGGAGGCAGCCCAGTAATTACAGAATGAACTAAACAAAATATGTGGTCAGCCGAACAATGGTGGATGAAATTTAATGCAGATAAGTGAAATTACTGAACATAGGAAGGAAAAATGGGTGACGCATGCACTCCATAAATGGTGTTGAAACAGCTAACAATGAGGTTGATAGAAATTTAGGAGTGGACTCAATGCTCAACATGTTCAATGAATGCCGAGAAGCAATTAACAATGGAATATTGAACTACACAGCCAAAACAGTAGAATAAAAGTTAGAAGAGGTAATGGTCAAACTATACATGTGCTCTGGTCAGACTGCCTCCTTCGTTCTGGTTGGTGAGAAACAAGAGAGACATTCAAACATTCGAGGCAGTGCAGAGAAGATACATGGGCCTGATTCCTATTGTGAGGTTTCTGAATTTTAAGGAAAAACGCTGGCGATTTGGCTTGTTATCTGGGAAAGGTGGCACTGAGAAGTGATCTTAGAGAGGTATATATGATAAATAACTGGTATAGAAAATGTTAATCTGGAATACTACTTTAAATTAAACTGTAGGGGAAGGACAAGGGACACAGGTTCAAAGTAGTAATAGTTAACTTTAGGACTGATATCAGAACATTCTTCAGGCTGAGAATGATCAACACTTGGAATGGTCTTCCAAGCAGAGTTCTGGAGGAGAACATTCTGGAATCATTTAAAAAGCAACTAGATGCAGCAATGGGGGGAGTGTAGATTTGTTCTGGGTGGATGAATTAAGATGGGCTGAATGGCCTTCCTCATCCATAATTATCTTATGATCTTGTGGAAGATCATTAGAAAACCTCTTGTTTAAGTCAAATAAGATAACCCACTGATGTGCGCATGGCGAGTTCTGTAGCATTACATGAAGGTAGGTTGTACTGATTGATTTAAGTGAATCTGATAAAAGTTGGTCTGTATGTTCACTTGCTGTGAAATAAAGCAGCTGAATGATTCATATCACGCCTCTCTTCACTGAGTATTTGCTCAGTCTGCCTTCAGAGAGATTAAAGAAGCACATGTAGGCAAGACACCAATATCTGGTTCAGGTCACCATAGAGTATATTGTTACGCCCCCCAGGTTACAATAATGTGAAAGTAGATATAGGGCAGCATGCCTTAACTCCCCATAAAAAGCAAGATGTACTGATCACTTATGAAGTGACTGATGTCACTAAACCCAAGAAAGTATCTACACAGACTTGAATTTGTAACGCAAGGATTACCCAGCTAGTGGTCATTTATTAGTTTTCAGTTCATATAAATATGAGGAGTATTATGGCCCAGAAATTTGTGTCGGGGGCTTCCCGCGGGTGCAAGCCCCCGACCTACACTTACCTAGCGCGCCGACAGTTGAGGCCTGGGCCTGCGTGGATTTCCTGTCTGTGGCCCGGTCCAGCTCCCGGCGCGCTGTGCTTGCGTGATCCAGCGGCGTACTTAGTGCGATGCGTCGGCTGGGATCACGTGAGCACTGGGCAACCAATCGGAGAAGGCAAAAGTCCATTCATGAGTTTGACATAAGACCTGTCAAACTCATGCAAACTCCAGGCACCCAAAACAGTACATAACCTTAAAATAAATTTTTTAAAAACATCACACTATTTAAATCAACTATAAATAACATTAAATAACCATTTTAAACAATAATTTAAAATTTTGAAAAAAATAATTTTATAAAAAATCGGAGCTAAAAATACACTTACCTTACTGTAAAGTATTTAAAAATAATAAACCTGTGGAAAAAATGTTCTAATTTTAATTAATTGACCACTTACCTTTTAAAATGAAGTCCTTACGTCTGCTTTTTTAATATGTAAAAAGTGGAGGCCTTCACGCACGGGCAAACCTGTAAAAAAAAGGACGTTCAACGCGCACGCGCTGCCTCATACGTCGCACGCGTTTCACCTCTTAACCCCTGCTTTCAGGGGGCCGGAAGTGCCGTTCTCCCACGCATGCGCTGTGCATGCAAGAAACCGGCACTTCCATCGGGTCCACGTGTGAGTACCCCGTGCGCACTCACGCGTTGGGACCCGAATTACTGGGCCATTATTATTTCAGGTGTATTCTCTTTATTAAATGCAATATATTCATTTTACAGTTGTATTAATATCATTTGAAATCAAATTTATATGGAAGTGAATATTACTGTAACAAAGTAAAGAAAAAAATAGAATGCAGAGGATGGACATATTAGATATTATCAGTTTGGGACAACGTTTGCAAAGATAATGGAGTTAGAAAGATAAATGTTACAAGCATATGAGTCATCAGTGGAAGGAAGACTCTTGTGTTTCATGATTGCTATTTCTGTCTTAATGGAATAATTGTAAGCCAGAATTCATCACGTATCTTTGTTTCATAGTTTTATTTTTCAAATTATAATTATTTTACATTTTCAGTGATTTGTTTATGTGGCCTCTATATTGTTCTAGTCCCTGACACAGTATTGTTACATTATTTTTCACATTCAACTATTTGATAAATAAATTATAGATATGAACTAATCCAAGTGCTTCCCAAATTAGCAGGCCTAAAGCTTTTTACTGATTCCTTCATTACTAATCCTGCTTTAATGTAAGCCATCTGCAGAACTGACATTTCAACTGCTTTCATTTGTTGGCAAAGCAGGATTAATAATGAAGGCATCAGTGAAAAGCTTAACGGCCCTAATTTGGGAAGTCCTGGATTAGTTCATATCTATAATTTATGTATCAAATAGTTGAATGTGAAAAATAATGTAGTAATATTATGTCAGGGAATAGAAGGATTCCACCTGCAATGCTAAAATATCTTTCGTTTTTAGATGCTGGTTGACCTGCTGTGCATTTCCAACATTCTTCATAATTAATGAATATTTCACACACCATAGGAACTTGGCCACCCATGGTTATTTCTGAGGAAGCCAAGTGCCAAGAACATGCCTAACAATTTGCATCCCGACATCATGCTAAAGGTGGCACTTGTGGCCTCCTGCCTTGTATAAACCCCCAGGACCTGCATTACAGCAACCAGTTATCTTTACCTGCTTTGAAAGGCTCTGTGCCCCTAGCACTGGAACTTACTGACTACTGGAGCCAGGACCTATCACTTTTAGTGCTATTAAGGAAGCCTAAGTACTGATTTAATGCCTCTTACTGGTTTCTGGTGCTTTTGAGCAATTTTACAGTGCTTAATCATCTTCCCCTTTCACCTCTTAAATTCCCTATGGCAGCTAGGTAGTTTATAATTTCAAAGAGGCTAGTAGTCTTTAACAATCAGTCTGAAACATGGCTTTTTTGAAAACAATTTTGATATATATGCGAGGACTTGGGATTTTGCATGAAGTCACAATGTAATCCGAGCACAGGTACATCGGCTGCACCTAAGGTTGCCAACTCTGGATTGATATGTTCCTGAGGTTCAATCATTTGATCATGTGACACAGTCCGGGCTCACATCTAAAGAATGCCCACTGAAGCTGGTGGAACAATATCCCAGTAGGAGTCAGTGCCAGGCAAACTGTATCCCAGTGAGAGTCAGTGCCAGGTAAACTGTATCCCAGTGAGAGTCAGTGCCAGGTAAACTGTATCCCAGTAGGAGTCAGTGCCAGGTAAACTGTATCCCAGTGAGGGCCAGTGCCAGATAAACTGTATCCCAGTGAGAGTCAGTGCCAGGTAAACTCTATCCCAGTTAGAGTCAGTGCCAGGCAAACTGCATCCCAGTGAAAGTCAATGCCAGGTAACCTGTATCCCAGTAGGAGTCAGTGCCAGGTAACCTGTATCCCAGTAGGAGTCAGTGCCAGGCAAACTGTATTCCAATGAGAGTCAGTGCCAGGCAAAATGTATCCCAGTGAGAGTCAGTGCCAGGTAAACTGTATCCCAATGAGAGTCAGTGCCAGGCAAACTGTATCCCAGTGAGAGTCAGTGCCAGGTAAGCCGTATCCCAGTGAGAGTCAGTGCCAGTTAACTGTATCCCATTGAGAGTCAGTGCCAGGCAAACTGTATCCCAGTGAGAGTCAGTGCCAGGGAACTGTATCCCAGTGAGTGTCAGTGCCAGGGAACTGTATCCCAGTGAGAGTCAGTGCTAGGTAAACTGTATGCCAGTGAGAGTCAGTGCCAGGTAAACTGTATCCCAGTGAGAGTCAGTGCCAGGTAAACCATATCCCAGTGAGAGTCAGTGCCTGGTAAACTTTATCCCAGTGAGAGTCAGTGCCAGGGAACTGTATCCCAGTGAGAGTCAGTGCCAGGCAAACTGTATCCCAGTGAGAGTCAGTGCCAGGTAAACTTTATCCCAGTGAGAGTCAGTGCCAGGCAAACTGTATCCCAGTGAGAGTCAGTGCCAGGGAACTGTATCCCAGTGAGAGTCAGTGCCAGGTAAACTGTATCCCAGAGACAGTCAGTGCCAGGGAACAGTATCCCAGTGAGTGTCAGTGCCAGGTAAACTGTATGCCAATGAGAGTCAGTGCCAGGCAAACTGTGTCCCAGTGACAGTCAGTGCCAGGTAACTTGTATCCCAGTGAGAGTCAGTGACAGGTAAACGGCACCCCAGTGAGTGTCAGTGCCAGGGAACCGTATCCCAGTGAGAGTCAGTGCCAGGGAACTGTATCCCAGTGAGAGTCAGTGCCAGGTAAAGCGCACCCCAGTGAGAGTCAGTGACAGGGAAATGTATCCCAGTGAGAGTCAGTGTCAGGGAACTGTATCCCAGTGAGAGTCAGTGCCAGGCAAACTGAATCCCAGTGAGAGTCAGTGCCAGGTAAACAGCACCCCAGTGAGTGTCAGTGCCAGGGAACTGTATCCCAGTGAGAGTCAGTGCCAGGTAACTTGTATCCCAGTGAGAGTCAGTGCCAGGTAAACAGCACCCCAGTGAGTGTCAGTGCCAGGGAACTGTATCCCAGTGAGAGTCAGTGCCAGGGAACTGTATCCCAGTGAGAGTCAGTGCCAGGCAAACTGTATCCTAGTGAGAGTCAGTGCCAGGCAAACTGTATCCCAGTGAGAGTCAGTGCCAGGTAAACAGTATCCCAGTGAGAGTCAGTGCCAGGTAAACTGTACCCCAGTAAAAGTCAGTGCCAGGTAAATTGTATCACAGTGAGAGTCAGTGCCAGGTAAACCACACCCCAGTGCGAGTCAGTGCTACGTAAACCATACTCCAGTCAAAGTCTGAGGCAACTAAACCGTACTCCAGTTAGAGTGAGTGCCAGGTGAACCATATGCCAGTAAGAGTAAGTGCCAGGTAAACTTTACCCCATTGGCCGTCAGTGCCAGGCGAACTGTATTCCACTGAGAATCACATGGTTCATCTTCGACTCTTCCGTTCTCTTCCTCGACTTTGCTGTCTCAATCTCTGCGGATAGGCTATTGACAATCATTCACTACAAGCCCACTGACTCCCACAGCTACCTGGACTATACTTCCTCCCACCCTGCTTCCTGTAAGGACTCGATTCCATTCTCCCAGTTTCTCCATCTCCACCACATCTGCTCTGACGATGCCACCTTCCATACAAGTGCTTCCGACATGTCTTCCTTTTTTGTCAACCGAGGATTGCCCTCTACTCTAGTTGACACGGCACTTGACCGTGTCCGTTCTATTTCCCGCGCTTCTGCTCTCACCCCTTCCCCTCCCTCCCGGAACCACAATAGGGTTCCCCTTGTCCTCACCTTTCACCCCACCAGCCTTCATATTCAACGGATCATCCTCCGCCATTTCCGCCACCTCCAGCGTGATCCCACCACCAAACACATCTTCCTCTCACCTCCCCTTTCAGCATTCCAAAGGGACCGCTACCTCCACGACACCATGGGCCACTCCTCTATCACCCCCAACACCCCTTCCCCTTCGCCCGGCACCTTCCCATGCAAGCACAGGAGATGCAACACATGGCCTTTCACCTCCTCCCTTCCCACTGTCCAGGGCCCCAAACACTCCTTCCAGGTGAAGCAGCGATTTACTTGTACTTCTTGCAATTTAGTATACTGTATTCGCTGTTCACGATGTGGTGTCCTCTACATTGGGGAGACCAAACACAGATTGGGTGACCGCTTTGCGGAACACCTCCGTTCAGTCTGTAAGGGTGATTCCGAGCTTCCGGTCGCCTGTCACATTAATTCTCCGCTTCACTCCCACTCAGACCTCACCGTCCTCGGCCTCTTACACTGTTCCAATGAAGCTCAACGTAAGCTCGAGGAATAGCACCTCATCTTTTGATTAGGCATTTTACAGCCTTCTGGGCTCAACATCGAGTTCAACAATTTCAGACCATAACCTCTGCCCCTATCTTTCATTCCATTTTTTTTCTCTCTCTCCCATGGCAGCTGTCTTTCATTCTGCCAGTGCCATTTACACTTCATCTAGAGCCATATTTTGTTTCTTAACTTGTCCCATTACCATCTCCTTTTGCCTTGCACCATCATCCCTTTTGTCTCTTAATCTCTCCTGCCTTCCATCCTATCACAGACCTTTCCTTTTGTTCTTTCCTCCCCTCCCCCCTTTCCCTGCCCCTGCACTTGCTTAAAAACCTGTTCCATCTCCAGCTTTTTCCAGTTCTGACGAAGGGTCATCGACCTAAAATGTTAACTCTGTTTCTCTCTCCACAGATGCTGCCTGACCTGCTGAGTATTTCCAGCATTTTCTGCTTTTATTATAGAATAAGCCTTTCAGCCCAACTGAACTGTGCTGGTGTTTATGCTCCACACAAGCCTCCTCTCATCCTACTTCATGTAACAATATCAGCATATGCTGCCATTCCTTTCTCTCTCATGTACTCCATGTAGTAGCAAGTTCCCACATTCTAACCACTCTCTGGGTAAAGAATTGGATTTATTGGTGACTATCTTATAATCATGACCCCTAGTTCTGGAGTCCCTACAAGTGAAAACATCTTCTATACATCTACCCCATCAAACCCCTTCATAATTTTAAAGACTTCAATTAAGTCACCCTCAGCCTTATCTTTTCTGGAGAAAAGAGCCCAGCCTATTTAATCTTTCCTGATAGTTCTAATCTCTCAGTTTTGGTAACATCTGTGTAAATCTTTTTTGCACCTTCTCCAGCGCCTGTATATCTTTTTTGTAATATGGAGTCCTGAATTGTGCACAGTACTCTACATGTGGTCTAACCAAGGTTCTATACAAGTTTAACATGAATTCCCTGCTTTTCAATTCTATTCCTTTAGAAATGAACCCCAGTGCTTTGTTTGCATTTTTTATGGCCTTGTTATCTTTCATTGCTACTTTTAATGATTTGTGAATGTGTACTCCAGGTTGCTAGCAGCAGCGCCTGGAAGATCAATTTTCCATTGTGGAAAGGTTGGCAACCCCAGCTGCATCCCATGGACTGTTCCCCTACTATAAATAAAATGTTACAGAAACCTAAAAGCATTATCTGTGTGTGGTATCCAATAAATTGTTCAGACTCAGACCCAGTAAACAATATACAGCCTACAAAGAGTGACAATCATTCTTTACACTTGTCAATCCTGTTAAAGGTGGGTGTATGAAACTTATTAGCAAATCAGATGCTAGCTGTGAGGTGCATGACCAAACTAAACCAAGTACAATTCAAAAATATATATATATATAGAACAGAGACTAATAATGTTAACGAATTAAAAGACAACAATGTCATAGAGTCATAGTGTTATACAGCACAGAAAGAGCCCTTCGGCCCATCAGGTCCACGCCGGCCATCAAGCCCTGTCTATTCTAATCCCATTTTCCAGCACTTGGTCCGTAGCCTTGTATGCTATGGTGTTTCAAGTGCTCATCTAAATGCTTCTTGAATGTTGTGAAGGTTCCTGCCTCTACCACCCTTTCAGGCAGTGAATTCCAGATTCTAACCACCCTCGGGGTGAAAAAGTTTTTCCTCAAATCCCCTCTAAACCTCCTGCCCCTTACCTTGAAACTATGCCCCCTGGTTATTGACCCCTCTACTAAGGAGAAAAGTTCCTTTCTAACTACCCTATCTATGCCCCTCATAATGTTGTACACCTCAATTAGGTCCCCCTTCAGCCTTCTCTGCTCTAAGGAAAACAACCCCAGCCTGTCCAGTCTCTCTTCATAGCTGAAGCGCTCCAGCCCAGGTAACATCCTGGTGAATCTCCTCTGCACCCTCTCCAATGCAATCACAGTCCTCCTATAGTGTGTCGACCAGAACTGCACACAGTATTCCAGCTGTGGCCTAACTCCTGTTTTGTGCAGCTCCATCATAACCTCCCTGCTCTTATATTCTATGTCTCGGCTAATGAAGGCAAGTATCCCATATGCCTTTTTAACCACCTTATCTACCTGTC
Source organism: Somniosus microcephalus (assembly GCF_052327205.1). NCBI lineage: Eukaryota > Metazoa > Chordata > Chondrichthyes > Squaliformes > Somniosidae > Somniosus > Somniosus microcephalus. The sequence continues at coordinate 73,308,114 of NC_140992.1, read as the reverse complement.
CTGCTGTCTTCAGGGATCTATGTACATGCACACCAAGGTCCCTATGATCCTCTGTCCTTCCAAGGGTCCTACCATTCATTGTGTATTCCCTTGCCTTGTTAGTCCTCCCAAAATGCATCACCTCACACTTTTCAGGGTTAAATTCCATTTGCCACTGTTCTGCCCATCTGACCAACCCGTCTATATTGTCCTGTAGCCTGAGGCTTCCCTCCTCGCTATTTACCACTTCACCATTTTTCGTGCCATCTACGAACTTACTGATCATACCTCCTACATTCATATCTAAATCATTAATGTACACTACAAACAGCAAAGGACCCAGCACTGATCCCTGCAGTACACCACTGGACACAGGCTTCCAGTCACAAAAACAATCTTCGACCATTACACTCTGCCTCCTGCCACAAAGCCAATTTTGGATCCAATGTGCCAAATTGCCCTGGATCCCATGGGCTCTTACCTTCTTGACCAGTCTCCCATGTGGGGCTTTGTCAAAAGCCTTACTGAAGTCCATGTAGACTACATCAACTGCACTACCCTCATTCACACACCTAGTCACCTCCTCGAAACATTCAATCAAATTGGTTAGACATGATCTCCCCCTGACGAAGCCATGCTGACTATCCTTGCCCCTCCAAGTGGAGACTAATTCTGTCCCTCAGAATTTTTTCCAATAATTTCCCTACTACTAATGTTAGACTCACTGGCCTGTAATTCCCTGGTTTATCCCTACTACCCTTCTTGAATAGCTGTTCTCCAGTCCTCTGGCACCTCTCCTGTGGCCAGAGAGGGTCTGAAAATTTGTGTCAGAGCCCCTGCAATCTCCTCCCTTGCCTCACACAGCAGCCTGGGATACATCTCATCAGGGCCTGGGGATTTATCCACTTTTAAGCAGGCTAAAACTGCTAGTACCTCCTCCCTCTCAATACTAATTTGTTCAAGTATATCACAATCCCCCGCCTGATTTCTATGCCTACATCATCCTTCTCCATAATGAACACAGATGCAAAATATTCATTTAAAACCTCACCTACATCTTCCGGCTCTACACACAGACGTGTTGGGATACATCCAAGGAAATAATCAGATCTATAATTCCAAGATAGGTGAGAAGACAAAATATCTATTTCTTCTCATGCCAAACTTTAAACAGTGTAAGGCAAACAGCCCATTCTCTGTTACAGATGGATATTAGAATTGCAGAAATTGTGTTTCACGAACTCATCATCGTTAATTCATATTCAGAAGCTCCAAAGACTACTTTTTTTAAAGAAGGAGATGGATCAAAAATAAAATATTTAATCTGATTAAGCCTGCTAATTACTCTATTTGAAACAAAGCAATGGCCCAGAATTTGCAGTCAGCAGCGAAGTGATGACTATTGCTGCTGACCTCAAAGGAAGCAGCTCACAAAGATCTCACACTCTCTGTGGTGAAAACTTTAGGTTTCTTGATGCTAAATTGATTGTCGCGCTGTTTAAAGGGGATTCCTTGTGTAGAGCACCAGTGATGTGATCAAGTTGTCTTAGCAGCCAATAACAATGAAGAAATCTCACAGACAACAAACCAGGAAATAAAAAGCACTGATTCAATTCATGTTTAAAAAAATTTATATGGTGAAATAAAGATTGGGACATACATGTGGGGTTAAGGTAGAAGCTGAAATATCATTAAAAAATGAGTAATTTTCTATCATAAGTATAAATTTGACATTCCACAAATATAAAATTTGTTTTTCAGGGCCAGAACGGTTGTTCAGTAGTCAATACACCATTAAAACCCCAGTTACACCTATTGCAACAAGGCTTAACTTTTAATGGAGTCTTTAAAAACGTAATTAGATTGGAAAAGCTTAAGTTTTCATCATTTCAACTAATTTCACTGATTGCCGGCTGTGGGGAGTTTCACAGCGCAGCCTGTGTTGGAGCAATGAATGACTGAACGCAATTTCAGGATTTTTGCGTTTATCTGCTCGTGCACTAAATCCTGAGGTTATGGTCAGTTTCAGAGGGGCAATGACTGTGAACACTGACAGTTCACTATCATTACCACTGCAAAATCCAATCCAATGTCTCTGGAAACAATCCTTAAAAAATGTATTAAAATAGAGTAATTTCTTATATTTATTCTGAACTTCATGGCCCCAAAGGGGAGGGGAGCTGGTGACTTGCAAGTAGCTGTTAATCTATAAATATCAGGAGATTAATCAATCATTCCCCTTCAGAATTTTATTACACTTGAACATTTCTGAACATAATTAGCCTCTCAATGACCTTATCAGCTATCTAATTAGAGTCTCTCTCCACAGGTTAGAGATTGTGGCTTTTGAGGACATACCAGCCCTAGTTAGATACAGCTTTCCTTCTGATGCCTATTGGGTAAGGGTTATTAAATATTTATACATTCCTGTAGTTGGTAGTTGATACTGTTAAGGCCTAAAGCAGATAGTTCACTATTTGTGCTCAGTCAAGCCACTGCAATCCAAATCCTTAATTATAGCCTATGAGTTGCCTGGAGTAGTATTAGTGCAAATGGTGTGCTTCAATTCCATCTGCCTTAAGAGCTCCTACTTTGTATTCTTTCCTTGGGGATAGTAAGCAATGTTTACCAGGATCTATGGCTGCAATTTCGTCGACTGAGGCGGGTCTGGGGTGGCCGGGGTTGGTGTCATGATCCCAGCCCACTGTCTACTGCAGCCCACACTCTCCAAGTGATTTTACATTAATAGGGCTTGTTAAGCCCACTCTGTGAGGTTCCCAGACAATTAAAAGGAAGCAGGTCTGATGACGTCATTTGATGACGCGTCATCAGCCGGTTTCCTTGAAGGGGCAAAGTCCAAATTGATTTGACAGTTCTGCTGTCAATGTTTTACAGCATTGAGGTGCTGCAAACACTGACAAGCACTGCACAGAGGTGCACGGCTGCACCCAAGCTCACCCATGACTCCCGGGAGTCACAGCACGCAGTGAGGCTCTCTTCCCTTCCCATGACGGAAGAGACCTCTCCAGGATTTCAACGCAACCTGGTTGCACATTGCACAGGAGGGCACAAGCAGGGATGTCATCAGGAGGACCTGGGTGCAGTGGCACAAGCCTTTCAATGATCTCAGTAGATCACGAAACATTACTGCAAAGCCATATTCAACTTCACCCTGCTGTGCCACCCATCACATCCACATCACTCTGCCTTCCCTACCCTACTCTTGCACATTTTTACTTTGACCAACTTACCTTGCACCTGCACCCATCCCTCCCTATCTACATTATCACTTCCCCATTTCACTAGCCACCCATCACACTCACCCTCATCCTACTGCAAGCATACGAACTAACAACGCAGAAGGGTAGGCACTTGGGTGTTTTAGCCAATGTTCATGTGAAGTTTCTGGTAATGTGCTGTCAAACATTGAAACCTTTATTTTCAGCACTTTGCGTTCTTGGACAGATTTGTGTGTACCTTTGGAAGTGGTTTAGTGAGTTGTAGTGAATGGTGAGACATAAGGGTACCCCACCTCCACCTCCCCTCAACCGCAATGGTGACGAGTGTGGAAGGAATGGCTTGGGCATTGTAGGGATGCTTTATGGTGTTGGTGTGGGATGGTGCCAACCTGGCGCATCATGTGGCATCCAGGGTGTATAGCATCAAGTGAAGTAAATCTGGCCATGGTGAGGCCATCCCTGGCGTCCCGGGCAGCAATGTGGTTGGGTGCTGATGCCCTGTGTCCTGTGCAGCATCAGTTGATTGCGGAGAAGACTAGTGTTGTTGTTGCTGCTGGTGTGGCTGGTGATGCTGGTGTTGGGGTTGACCTTGGTGGGATTCTGAGGACCAAGGTGAGATAATTTCAAGGGCAGTAGTGCTGATGGAATAGATGGCAGGTGCGCTTGAGATGACTGAAGTGATCTGACAATGGTGAGAGAGGTTGTTCCAATGAGGTGACACTGGATAGCGAGTTGGCTCCAAACACTTGCAAGCTGCAGAAAGCTCAATATGTCTTCCAAATGCAGTAACCAACAGTTTCTGAGCTTTAAAAGTGAACAGCTGTAACATGGGATCTTTTATACAACTTTGGCAGCTGTCAGGTCATAAGATAATTCAATGCTGAATCCACTCATGACATGCTGAGCTGACGTGTTCCCCGAGCAGCGGGTAACCCATGGGGAGCATGTAAAATTGAAATGTAGGCATAAAATAACACTTAATTGGATGTTAACAATCCATTTAATGATGTCAGTTGCCTCCCCCGCCACTTGGTGTTGGGTCTGCTTAGACCCGACACCTGGGAGACTCATGTGGAAGCGAGTTGACAGCGGGTTCCTTACCCGCTGTCAATCTTTTCTATTTTGACAGTGGACCTGCCTCCGAACCTGCCCTCTGAGCGCCAGCAAAATTCAGCCCTATGTCTTTGTTGGTCAGTATCCATTTTATGTTTTACCTTCCCTCATTCTCCATCACTCCATTACTTGGAGCCCAAATGCTAGTAGTCCCATTCCTTTGGGGAGGACTGAACCCAGGAGACAGTGATGCCAGTGTTTGGCTGCAGTCTGTAGATATCAGAATTATTTGATTCATCTAGCTACTTCATTGCTGTTATACTCACATGCTATGAGACAGGTGGAGACTCCCTTTAGGGGTAATTCCATAAGTTCCCCCACTTGGAGCCCCTTAGCAATCTCATTCATCTGAATAAGGACCTCCTAGAGGAGGAGGAAGCTGACTATCATATGATATGCAGGAAATTAATACAGTAGAAACTTGCTCAATATCAAAGAGATGTTTTATGTTTGGATGATGCAAGATGCTGATATCTGCCTCCCTTGGGACTCCTGTGGATAGGAGTGAACCATTTCTCTGAATTTCACACACAGATAAACAGATGCATATAATAAACCTTGTTTCAGAGTTCCCCTTAGAGTACATCTAAGTGTCAAATTCTGCAGTTATCCTCCAGGTACTGTCCCACCATAGGAAGTCCACTGTTCAAGATTTCGGCTGTCTCAATATGAATCAAATGCAAGCCCACATGCCTTGCCTTAAGCACATTGGACACATTTCATTTATCTCGGGGTTATCGAATAAAAAGGAAAAAGGTTGATCTAGAAAGTGACTATTGAAAACATTTTAACCATTCTCTCAGATGCCTGCTGCAGTACTGCTACAGTAGATGGCAATGCAGGTTATTAAATTCTGTTACATTGCAGGGCATGGTTGTGCCTATCTACCTTATTCTGGAAGTTGCAGTAACAGCTTTTCCAGTTAACATTTAATGAAAGAGGTGTTTTGGCTGTTAGTTGGAGACTTTATAAGAACTAATCTCCAAAGCACCATGGGCATAGCGGACATAGGTCAAGGGAGTTATATCTAGTTGTCGGGGCCTCTAGGATAAATTTAACTCCAGGTACATTTAATAACTTGCATTTATGTAGTGCCATAAAGATCCTATTCAGAGCTGAAAGCCCTTTTGTAAGAGACAGGTTTTTAATACCCTATCTCAAGCCACCCAGCACAACAGATTGGGTGCCAATTCCTATAATCATAGAGCAACACTAGAATCTATAGGCCAAGGGTCTCCCTTTAGGATAGACCCTGATATTTCAAGGAATACCTCACTTAGAAAGTCTTGCATTTGAAGTAAAGCCATGTGTCAGGATTGTTTGTACAGGTAGACTATCCTTTATCCGAAAACCTCGGGACCAGCCGAGTTTCGGATAAAGGAGAATTTCGGATTTCGGAAGGTGGGTCGGCGGGGGTCCGCGGGGGGGTCGGCGGGGGGTCGTACGCACGACTTACGCTGAACGAAAAAACCTTCGGTTTTTAGAGGGTTTAGGTTTTCGGAAGTCCGGATAAAGGGTAGTCTACCTTTATATTCTCTTTAAGTAGCAAGTATGGGTAGTGTGGTGTATGTGTCCCCCCCCCCCCCCAGACTTGCTTAGTAAATACCTATGAACCAATTTCTGTCTTCAGTGTCTTCATCTACACACGGATACTACAGGTAGGGGGAAGGTCACTTTATAGATTCATTATTATGCTAACCAAATTACGAGTGCCTCCTCCCATTTTGGGATCTCAGAAAACTAAAACAATCTTTAAACTAATTAAAATGGGCTTTTAGTTGGCGCTTTAGGGAATGAGTTATCAGTTGCTGTTAGAACACTATATATAGCACAGTATATTCTAGGATACCTTCAGTTAAAGGGTTAATCCTTGCATGTAACACAGACAAAGCCTTCATACATCCAGATATAACCAGGTGCCTCTAATTAGCACACTGGTACCAGCTTGAGCTAGGCCTTCCAAACAATAAACCTTGGGAGAATCTTGATATTTGTAAAGGTTCTCTCTATCGCAACTTAAGCACTGGGAAAGACAAAGGTTTGAAGCAGCTAATTGGCAGAATTTTTTGTGAAATCATTTAAAATTTAGTAATTGTAGCTTCTGAAATGTGTCTGTCTATTTTACATCTTGAAAAACAATTCATGTGGTTAAATTGATTATCTTGTTTAGCCACTAATGATTATGTCCCCAAAATGGGATTGTTTGTGTGATGTTTTAAGGTATTTATGATAATATGTTGCCCACCCAAGTTTGAAGTTTTAACAGATAAGTTGTAAAGCTGATTTTTCAGAAGGGTTTGAAAGTTAAGAATTAGAGGTCTTTAAAAGCTAAAAATATGTTTACAGTGGAAGTTGGAAGGTTTAAGAAATGTTAAATATTTAGCCAAACAGAAGTAAAGACTGCAACGTGTATTGCAACAGTTAATTTAATAGCTCAAGAGTCTACTCAATATGAGAATTATAGTAATTGAAAGATTAGCTAAAGGTAAGAAGAGAAAAAAATGACCGGTGAAAGAAGACAATGAACACAGAGGATAACTCACTGTAGTGTTCCCAGACGTAAGTCCAAGTATCCCAGAAGAAAATAGAACTGCCTAATTTCACAGGGTCAGCCTATTACAAAAGGGGAGGTTGAACATTTATGCACAATTCACAAAGGAACAACCTTAGCACTGGAAACTTACCAGTAATACACTGAATACAGAACTCTAAATAATCTTGGTTATTGAACATTTCATTGCTATGCTGTTGCTAAGCAGACCCCAACTACAGCTGAGATATTGTGATGTTCTTCAATTAATCTTGCAGCCATGATGATTTTGATTCTTCTGATTAATATTGAATGTCCATTTAATTTATTGCAATCCTCAACCCCTCATGTGTTCTGTAGTTATAGATTTAAAATGGCATTAGTTAATGTACTCCTGTGTCCTGCTCAATGTCTGATCTCTCTGTCAAGTACGAGTGAGATTGCACTTCACTCTTGCTCTTGATTGCTCTAGCTTTGTTAATTATAAATATAGTTCGGTTTGGAGTATATGGGACAGTCCAAAGACAAACTAATTTAGTCATCTTGTATGAAATCTAAGATATGAATGGTAAATTGCAATATAGTATTCTGATATGCATGTGTTAGGAGGGGAGATTCTTCTGATACTCTTCAACTAATATAGGTTACATACTAGAATTTGCAATATGGCATTTCTTACATAGTTTGTGAATATCAATCTTTCATAGATGGTCACCTTAAAGATAGAATTGCGGTTAGTATAATAGATGACCAAGTCACAAGAGAAAAACACAAGTTACAAAAGAAAATAATCTAAGTCTACAGAAAGCAGTTGATATTTGTAGAGCAGCAAAGCCAGCTAAAATACTGTTAGGACACCTTTGCAAGACTAACCATGCTATAGGTAACGTGAGCAAACATAAATATCATTTCATACATAGAAACTTAAATGCAAGCTGTTCAACAACAGATCACAGATAGTAAGTATTTTAATACATTACATGAAAGGAACAAATGTTCAATGTATGGCCAAACATGTATGCAGTGTAAAAGAATTACTAAAGTATGCAAAGCCAAAACCATCCTCATTAGACAAGCAAAGAAGAAAGTTTGAAGAGTGTAACAGCAGTCTAGGGGTCAGAGTGAGAGAGAATTTGTTATGGTTGTGATTCAGACAGCAGGTGATGGGCAGATGCTGAGCTCAAGATGAATAACAGAACTGTTCATTTTAAGCTAGACATGGGAGTTCAATGTAATGTTATGCACCAGTCAGTTTACAAGAAGTACAACATTGATAAAATCTAATACAAAATTGGTACTGTACTTTGTCTTTGGCTGGATGATGTAACAAAATAATAAAGTCTAAAATTTAAAATTCTGGAACAGCAAGTTCAGCCAGCTATCGGACAGTTAGAAATGACTGAAGAAACTGATGCAATCACCATCAGGTAAGCAGAACACACAATTAAATACACATACTCAAAGAAATAACACATTTATTTAGGACCTTATTGCATCCCAAAGCACTTCAGAGACAATTAATTACTTTTGAAGTCCAGTCACTGTTATTATGTAGGCAAAGGTGACTGTCAATGCACACAGCAAGGTCCTACAAACAGTAAATGAGATGAATGACGATTTAATATGGTTTTGTTGATGTCAGTTGAATGAAGAATATTGGCCAGGAACTGGAAGAATTCCATGCTCTTTTTCAGTATGGGATCTTTTATGTCCAACTAAATAGCCAGACAAGACCTCAATCTAATGGTTCATCTAAAAGATAATGGCCCCGCCAGGTCTTTTGCGCCCAAAATTTTGCGCTCGCCAGGATTCCCGTAGCGCCCGCCTAAAATTCAGTTGCGACGGGCCAAGACGGCGGCGGGCGCTATTGCAGGGTTTGGCCGCCTCGCTAGGGGCGATGAATGTCACTTTCAGGCGTCCAGCTGCTGCTGCGGCACCCGATGCGGTGCGGCAGGCTGGGGTACTGCAGGCCTCCTCCTTCTCTTTAGGAGGAGCTGCCTGCAGCCGTCAGATCGCCGGTGGATTCCCCCGGCAAATGAGCCCGGCACCACGGAGAAGTGCCGGGCTCGCGGGACTCAGACATCAATGCCGCGGGGGGGTGGTGCAGGAGTCCGGGGAGGGAGGTGCGGGCAGGCGGCCGCCGGGAAAGCGGCCGGCCGCCGCTCCACCTTTATGTGCCGGCCTTTCGGAGCTGCAAGACCCCGTTTCACAAACGCTGTTTGCGGCTGCCACGGGCAAGGCGGCCGCAACTGAATTTGGCCATCGGGCCGGAATAGCATTGCAACCGGGGCGCTGCGCACACCGATGACGTCATCGGTGCCGGCGCGGCGCTACCGGCTAACGCCGATGTTAGGGTCCATCTGAATTTCGGGCGATAAAAAACTTCAGGCGCAAACCACTTTATAGCCAATAAGTGGGCGCAAACGCAACTGAATTTCTAGGCCATAGTATTTTTGAAGGGGCTATCAGCCTAGATTATGTGCTCAAATGCTAATGTTGGGTTTGAATCCACAACCTTTTGACTAAGAAGTAAAACTACTGCCAAATGAGCAAAACTGACATCCATTATACCAATGGGTGCACTTTCTGATAAAGTTTTTAGGCTAAATAGAATAGAAAAACTTTGTGTATTAAAGAAAGTCGAAGAAACAAGCCAGTGGGTCAGCAGTATGGTGACAGTAGTCAAGCTAAATGAGTGAGAATATGTCTTGCCCCAAAATATTTAAATGAACCATTGCAAAGAGAAAAAAATTCAAATTCACACCATGGAGTAAATAGTGTCATAGTTATCAAATGCAAAGTTTTTGAGCATACTTGTTGGTGCTTGATGCAAATTATGGTTACTGGCAAATACATTTGTTAAAAGACCTGTCAAAGCTGTGTATCTTTAATAGTCATTTTGGTAAACATAAATAAACTAGAATGCCCTTTGGGGTCACCTCATCTCCAGAAATTTTCCAATGCGTCATTTCACAGATCATAGATGACATTGAAGGAGTGGAATTGATTATAGGTGATATGCTGATTTGAGGATGAATTGAACAGAAATTTAAGCAAAGGTTGGAAAATGTCCTACAATGAATAAGAGGCTGAATGTGAATAATGTGAGGCTGAATAAAATAAACTCAAGTTCAAAGTACAAAAAAAGTCAATTACAGAGGGCACATACTTGGAGCAGAAGGATTTAAGGCTGATGGGGGGGGCGGAATGTGGAAGTGATCAAACACTTGACAAAACACGAGCAACAAAAATAGAACTGCAACAGTATTTTGGCATGGTGAAGCATTTTAGGCAAATACTGCCTAAATGTCATGTGAGCACACAATTGCAAAGAACGTTACTTGAAAAAGATACAGTATGGCAAAGTGAGAGTTTTCTGGAGCTGTGGGCATGAGGAAAATGCTTATGGAACAGTCTGACTGGCATATTATGTTTGGACCTAGTAGGGTAAGTCGCTGACTCAAAATCCTGGAATATCTAGCAGCATTGTGGGAGCACCCTGACCAGATGGACTGCAGTGGTCCAAGAAGGCTTTTCACCACCGCTTTTTCAAGGGCAACTGAAATGTGTGCATTGATTAGTGTGTTTCCAGCCCAATGAGGAAGGAAGCGATGCTGAATCTAGTTCTGGGGAATGAAGTGGGACAGGTGGAACATGTTTCAGTGAGAGAGCATTTGGGGAACAGTGATCATAACATCATCAGGCTAGAATAGTTATGGAAAAGGACAAGGTACAATCAAACATAAAAGTGTTTAGCTGGAGGAGGGCTAACTTCAGTGAGTTGAAAAGGGATCTGGCCCAAGTGGATTGGAATCAAAAATTGGTAGGCCAAAAAAAATTGAACAATGGGAGGCCTTCAAAGAGGAGATTGTTCAGGTACAGAGTAGGCATATTTCTATGAGGAGGAAAGGAAGGGCATCCAAAGCTACAGCTCCCTGGATGACTAAAGATATAGTGGTTAAAATGAGACAGACAAAGGAGGTTTATGACAATTGTAAGGTTCATAATACAGTGGAGAGTCAAGCTGAATGTAGAAAGTACAGAGGAGATCTAAAATATGGAATAAAAGGGGCAAAGAGAGAGTATGAGAATAGAGTAGCGACTAACATAAAAGTGAACCCAAAAGACTTTTATAAACACATAAATAGTAAAAGGGTAGTCAAAGGAAGGGTGGGGCTGATTAGGGACCAAAAAGGAGATATTCCTGTGGAGGCAGAGGGCATAGCTGAGCTACTAAATTAATACTTTGCATCGGTCTTCACTAGAGAAGAGGATGTGGTCAATGTAGCAGTAAAAGAGGAGGCAGTTGCGATATTGGATAGGATACAAATAGATAAAGAGGAGGTACTTAAAAGTTGGAAGTCCTCAAAGTAGAAAGGTCACCCGCTCTGAATGGGATAGATCCAAGGTTACTGATCGAAGTATGGGTGGAAATTGCGTAGGCTCTGGCCATAATCTTCCAATTCTCCTTGGATATGGGATGGTGCCAGAGGACAGGAAGATTGCAAATGTTAAACCCCTGTTTAAAAACGGCGAGTGGGGTAACCCAGCAACAACAGGCCAGTCAGCCCAATGTCAGTGTTGGGGAAACTCTTAGAGACAATAATTTGGGACAAAATTAATTGGCATTTAGAAAGGTATGGGCTAATAAATGAAACTCAGCACGGATCTGTTAAAGGCAAATCATGGTTGACTAACTTAATTGAGTTCTTTGATGAAGTAATTGAGAGGGTTAATGAGGGTAGTGTGGTTAATGTTGTGTATATGGACTTTCAAAGATGTTTGACAAAGTACAAAATAATAGATTGTTAGCAAAATTAAAGGGACAGTGGCAGCAAGGGACAGAAAACAGAGAGTTCTGGTGAATGGTTGTTTTTCAGACTGGATGGAGGTATACGGTGACGATCCCCAAGGGTTGACATTGGGACCACTGCTCTTTTTGATACATATTAATGACCTGAACTTGGGTATACAGCGCATAATTTCAAAGTGTGTCGATGACACGAAACTCGGAAATGTAGTAAATAATGAGGCGGATACAAACAGATGTCAGGTGACATAGACAAATAGGTCAAATGGGCAGACACATGGCAGATGACATTTAATGCAGGGAAGTGTAAAGTGATACATTTTGGTAGGAAGAATGAGGAGAGGCAATATACACTAAATGGTACAATATTAAAAGGGATGCAGGAACAGAGAGACATGGGGTGTGTGTACACAAATGTTTGAAGGCTGTTATAAAGCATATAAGAACATAACATAAGAAATAGGAGCAGGAGTAGGCCAATTGGCCCCTCGAGCCTGCTCCACCATTCAATAAGATCATGGCTGATCTGATCCTAACCTCAAATCTTCTATCACTCTCCATCCCACCCGAACCCATGTGATCTCCCGGGAGAGGTGAAAAACCAGATTAAAAAACCCAATGGCCAAATTGGGAGAAAAATTCTGGGAAATTCCTCTCCGACCCATCTAGGCGATCAAAACTCTTCCAGGAGATCACTATGTCCCTATATTTTCTACAGTACTTACCTTCTGTAAAGGCGATCTCCACCCCAGCCAGGAACAGGAATAAAGGCGATCTCCACCCCAGCCAGGAACAGGAATAAAACCATCTCCTGAAATCTAACACAGAATTAGAACACAAGAAGTAGGAGCAGAACCAGGCTACATGGCCCCTGGGCCCGCTCCACTGCCCACAGGGCCATGACCATTCCGAACCTAGACTCATGTCCAATTTCCTGCCCGCTCCCCGTAACCCTTAATTCCCTTTACTTCTAGGAAACTATCTATTTCTGTTTTAAATTCATTTAATGATGTAGCTTCCACAGCTTTCTGGGGCAGCAAATTCCACAAACCTAATACCCTCTGAGTGAAGAAGTTTCTCCTCATCTCAGTTTTGAAAGAGCAGCCCCTTATTCTAAGATTATGCCCCCTAGTTCTAGTTTCACCCATCATTGGGAACATCCTCACCGCATCCACCCGATCAAGCCCCTTCACAATCTTATGTTTCAATAAGATCGCCTCTCATTCTTCTGAACTCCAATGAGTAGAGTCCCAATCTACTCAACCTCTCCTCATATGACCACCCCCTCATCCCCGGGATTAACCGAGTGAACCTTCTTTGGACTGACTCGAGAGCAAGTATGTCTTTTCTTAAGTATGGACACCAAAACTGCATGCAGTATTCCAGGTGCGGTCTCACCAATACCTTGTATAACTACAGCAATACCTCCCTGTTTTTATATTCTATCCCCCTAGCAATAAAAGCCAACATTCCATTGGCCTTCTTGATCACGTGCTGCACCTGCATACTAACTTTTTGAGTTTCGTGCACAAGGACCCCCAGATCCCTTTGTACTACAGTACTTTCCAGTTTCTTGCCATTAAGATAATAAATTGCTCTATGATTTTTCCTGCCAAAGTGCATAACCTCACACTTTCCAGTATTGTATTCCATCTGCCAAATCTTTGCCCACTTACTTAGCCTGTCTATGTCACTTTGAGGTTTTTTATGTCCTCCTCACTCACTACTTTCCCTCCCATCTTTGTATCATCTGCAAACTTTGATATGTTACACTTGGTCCCCTCCTCCAAATCGTTAATATAGATTGTAAAGAGTTGGGGACCCAGCACTGACCCCTGCGGAACACCACTAGTTACTGATTGCCAGTCTGAGAATGAACCATTTATCCCAACTCTCTGCTTTCTATTGGAGAGCCAATCCTCCACCCACGCCAGAATATTACCCCCAATCCCATGATTTTTTATCTTGAGCAATAATCTTTTGTGTGGCACCTTGTCAAATGCCTTTTGGAAGTCTAAATACACTACGTCCACTGGTTCTCCTTTATCCACCCTGTATGTTACTTCCTCAAAGAACTCAAGCAAATTTGTCAAACATGACTTCCCCTTCATGAAACCATGCTGAGTTTGTCCTATTAAATTATATTTATCCAAATGTCCTGTTACTGTCTCCTTAATAATGGACTCTAACATTTTACCAACCACAGATGTTAGGTTAACAGGTCTATAGTTTCCAGCCTTCTGCCTACTACCCTTTTTAAATAAGGGTGTTACATTAGCAGTTTTCCAATCTGCCAGGACCTTTTGCTGAGTCCAGGGAGTTTTGGAAAATTATTACCAATGCATCCACAATCCCTACCGCCACTTCCCTCAAGACCCTAGGATGTAAGCCATCAGGTCCAGGGGATTTATCCGGCTTGAGTCCCATTATTTTACCAAGTACCACTTCCTTAGTGATTTTAATTGTATTTAGCTCCTCTCTCCCCTAGAGCCCCCTGTTTGTCCAGTGCTGGGATATTCTTAGTGTCCTCTACCGTAAAGACTGATACAAAATATTTGTTCAGCGTTTTTGCCATCTCTATGTTTCCCACCATTATTTTCTCGGTCTCATCCTCTAAGGGACCAACATTTACTTTAGCCACCCTTTTTCTTTTTATATAACTATAGAAACTTTTGCTATCTGTTTTTATATTTTTTGCTAATTTACTTTCATAATCTATCTTCCCTTTCTTAATCAATCTTTTAGTTATTTTTTGATGTCTTTTAAAGACTTCCCAATCTTCTATCCTCCCACTAGATTTGGCTACCTTATATGCCCTTGTTTTCAGTCGGATACTATCCTTAATTACTTTACTTAGCCACGGATGGCTATCTTTTCTTTTACACCCTTTTTTCCTCAGTGGAATATATATTTTTTGGAAGTTGTAAAATAACTCCTTAAATGTACACCACTGATCATGTACCGTCTTACCCTTTAATCTATTTTCCCAGTCCACTCTAATCAATTCTGCTCTCATACCTTCATAGTCTCCTTTATTCAAGCTCAGCACGCTTGTTTGAGATCCAACCTTCTCACCCTCTAATTGAATATGGAATTCAACCATGTTATGGTCACTCATTCCAAGGGGATCCTTTACTAGGACATTTTTAATTAATCCTGTCTCATTACACAGGACCAAATCTAAGGTTGCTTGCCCCCTGGTCAGTTCAGTTACATACTGCTCAAGAAACCCATCCCTAATACACTCAATGAACTCATCCTCAAGGCTGCTCTGCCCAATTTGATTTGTCCAGTTAATATGATAGTTAAAATCCCCCATAATTATAGCTGTTCCCTTATTACAAGCCTCAAGTATTTCCTGATTAATATTCCGTCCAACAGAGTTGCAACTGTTCGGAGGCCTATAGACTATGCCCACTACTGTTTTTTTCCCCTTATTATTCCTTATCTCCACCCAAACTGTTTCACTATCCTGCTCCTTTGATCCAATATCATTTTTCTGTATTATAGTGATTCCTTCCTTTATTAACATAGCCACCCCACCTCCCCTCCCTTCCTGCCTGTCCTTCCTGATTGTTAAATAACCTGGTATGTTTAATTCCCAGTCATGGTCACCCTGCAGCCATGTTTCTGTAATGGCCACAAGATCATACCCATATGTAGTTATTTGTGCCGTTAACTCATTCATTTTGTTACGAATGCTATGGGATCCTAGATTTAAAAATAGAGTACAAAAGCAAGGAAGTTAAGCTAAACCTTCATAAAACACTGGTTAGGCCTCCGCTGGAGTATTGAGTTCAATTCTAGGCACCGCACTTTAGGAAGGATATCAGATTCTTGGAAAGGGTGCAGAAGAAATTTACTAGAATGGTATCAGGGATGAGGGAATTCAGTTATGTGGAGAGACTGGAGAAGCTGGGGTTGTTCTCCTTAGAGCAGAGAAGGTTAAAAGGAGATTTGATAGAGGTGTTAAAAATCATGAATGATTTAGATAGAGTAAATAAAGAGAAACTGTTTCCAGTGGCAGAAGGGTCAGTAACTAGAGGACACAGATTTAAGGTGATTGACAAAAGAACCAGAGGTGACATGAGAAAACATTTTTTTACACAATGAGTTGTTGTGATCTGGAATGCACACCTTGAAAGGATGGTGGAAGCAGATTCAATAGTAAGATTCAAAAGAGAATTGGATAAATACTTGAAGGGGAAAAATTTACAGGGCTACGGGGGAAAGAGCGGGGGAGTGGGATTAATTGGATAGCTCTACTGGTGCAGGCATGATGGGCCGAATGGCCTCCTTCTATGCTATATCATTCTATGATTCTATGAGCTAGGGATGCTTGCCTTGCCAGCAATGCCCACATCCTGAGAAAAAAACATAAAGGTGCTGCAACTGCTAGCTGCAGTCACAGTAATGTACGTTTCAGTACACAATACCATTGAGAAGTTATTTTAAACTTGTATAGAACCTTGGTTAGACCACACTTAGAATACTGTGAACAGTTCTGGTCCTCATATTATAAAAGAACATGGAGGCACTGGAGAAGGTACAAAAAGATTTCGACAATGATACCAGCAATGAGAGCTGATAGCTATCAGGAAAGATTGAACAAGCTGGGGCTCTTTTCTCTAGAAAAGTGAAGACTGAGGGGTAACCTAACAGAGATCTTTAAGATTATAAAAGGATTTGATAGGGTACACGTAGAGAAGATGTTTCCACTTGTGGGCGAGACCAGAATTAAGGGCCATAAATATAAGATAGTCACAAAGAGTGGTAAGAATGTGGAACTCGTGACCTCAAGGAGTAATTGAGGTGAATAGCATAGATGCATTTAATGGGAAGCTAGATAAGTACATGAGGGAGAAAGCAATAGAAAAAATGTGTTGATGGGGTTAGATGAAGAGGGGGTGGTAAACACCAGCATGGATCTGTTGGGCCTAAGGGCCTGTTTCTGTGCTGTAAATACTTTGTAGTACCAGGATAATCCATCCCTTCAGCAAACAAGGGGGGCTTACACTCATGCTCTTCCAGTATGCAGCACAACTGACATATTGGTGTCAGCGATTGCACCATTCCAGGAAATTCTGGGTCATTACGGTGGCATAGTGGTTAGCACTATTGCCTCACAGCGCCAGGGACCCGGGTTCGAATCCGGCCTCGGGCGACTGTCTGTGTGGAGTTTGCACATTCTCCCCGTGTTTGCGTGGGTTTCCTCCGGGTGCTCCGGTTTCCTCCCACAGCCCAAAGATGTGCGAGTTAGGTTAATTGGCTATGATAAATTGACCCTTAGTGTTAGGGGGATTAAATACGTGGGGTTACGGGGATAGGGTGGGATATGTGTCGGTGCAGGCTCGATGGGCCGAAATGGCCTCTATCTGCACTGTGGGGTTTCTGTGATTCTGTAATTAACTTGGGTGCTGGACAAATTTAAAGTGCTAAATGTGTAAGGGGGGTACAGACAGCAATCCCCTCAGCTCAGTATATAGGCATGGTGATCATTACAGTGATGTCCCTTAGTCAGATTTCCCTTTGTGCTGCCTGTACCCCCCTTACACATTTAGCACTTAAAATTTGGCCAGCACCCAAGATAATGACCCAGAATTTCCTGGAATGGTGCAATCGCTGACGTACACCTTAAATGACTGCAATTCACTCTTTCCATTGCAAACTTAAACCAGAACTTCCCAGAAATGTCTTTTGAATACACTGAATAGAGCAAAATGATGAATCAGGGACCTCAAAAGTGGCACAGCCAATAGATGACTCCATCTGCATCAACGAACTAATTAAGCTGATCAGTATTGACATGACTTGAGTCGAATTTCAAATCCTTTCACTATTCTGAACATGATGACTTGCAGAAAATTGTTTGAGTTATGAACTGCCTAATTCAGTTTTCAGGAGCATTATAAATTAGAGATTTTATTTTACCATTTATTTAGAAGATGATGAGCAATTTAAACTACCTAAAATATCTCAGATTTTCATTAATGGCATGTGTTGGCACTCTGTGCCCTATATGTGCACACAATATGCATGAAACCTAACACTCAACAATAAAGAAGAAGGTTTTTGATGGGTTTTAGTTAAGAATTAATATATCAAGAGAGAGCAGAAAATTTATTTTACTTTAATCAGTTGTTTTAAACAGAATTTAAATCATATCAATTGATTTATTAATTTTGTACTTAACTCGAGAGCTCCACTTCAGAATGAACACAATGATAAATTACTTTTGAAAGCCTACTTTTATTATATACATAAAAGTCCATTCATATAATTCCAGACTGCAGAGAAGAGGCTCCACAGCCTTTATCATCCACATTGGCTAAGAATCATGTAGGAGCCATAAATCACATCGATACCAGGTGACTAAGGACCCACCTGCACCATTACTTTTCAGTCTAAGTGGCTGCAGTGAGAAAACTAGCATTAACTCCAGGAATTTCAGGATTGGCGTTGACAAATGTGGGTGGGGGCGAGAGGCGGGAGGGGGTGAAAGGCAGGAGGGGGCGAGAGGCAGGAGGGGTGGTCAGTGGGTGAGGGCGGGAGGGGTGGTCGGTGGGTGAGGGCGAGAGGCGGGTGGGGTCGAGAGGCAGGAGGGGGGCCGGTTGGAGGTGGATGAGGGCAAGAGGCGGGTGGGGGCAAGAGGCGGGGGGCCAGTTGGGGGTGAGAGGCAGGTGGATGCGGGAGGGGGACCGGTTGGATGCGGGTGGGGGCGTGAGGCGGGAGGCAGGCCAGTTGGGGGCGTGAGGCGGGAGGCAGGCCAGTTGGGAGCTAGAGGCAGGTGGGGGCGAGAGGCGGGAGGGGGGCCAGTTGGAGGCGAGTGGGGGTGAGAGGCGGGAGAGGGCATCGGTTGGAGGTGGGTGAGGGCGAGAGGCTGGTTGGAGGTGAGTGGTGGCAAGAGGTGGGAGGGGGGATCGGTGGGGGCGGGAGGGGTGTCGGGTGGAGGTGGGTGAGGGCGAGAGGCTGGTTGGAGGTGAGTGGTGGCAAGAGGCGGGAGGGGGGATCGGTGGGGGCGGGAGGGGTGTCGGGTGGAGGTGGGAGAGGGCGAGAGGCTGGTTGGAGGTGAGTGGTGTCAAGAGGCGGGAGGGGGGATCGGTTGGAGGTGGGTGGGGGTGGAGGCGGGTGGGGGTGAGAGGCGGGATGGGGGGTCGGTTTGAGGTGGGTGAGGGCGAGAGGCTCGTTGGAGGTGAGTGGTGGCAAGAGGCGGGAGGGGGGATCGGTGGGGGCGGGAGGGGTGTCGGGTGGAGGTGGGTGAGGGCGAGAGGCTGGTTGGAGGTGAGTGGTGGCAAGAGGCGGGAGGGGGGATCGGTGGGGGCGGGAGGGGTGTCGGGTGGAGGTGGGAGAGGGCGAGAGGCTGGTTGGAGGTGAGTGGTGTCAAGAGGCGGGAGGGGGGATCGGTTGGAGGTGGGTGGGGGTGGAGGCGGGTGGGGGTGAGAGGCGGGATGGGGGGTCGGTTTGAGGTGGGTGAGGGCGAGAGGCTCGTTGGAGGCGGGTGGGGGGCGAGAGGCGAGATGGGGGGTCGGTTGGAGTTGGGTGAGGGTGGAGTGGGTGATGGTGAGAGGCGGGAGGGGGGTTGGTTGGAGGTGGGAGGGGGCGAGAGGCGGGATGGGGTTTGGTTGGAGGAGGCGGGAGGGGGGGCCAGTTGGAGGGGGCGAGAGGCGGGAGGGGTGTCGGGTGGAGGTGGGTGAGGGCGAGAGGCTGGTTGGAGGTGGGAGGGGGCGAGAGGCGGGAGGGGGGCTGGTTGTAGGGGGGGGCGGTTGGAGAGGGGAGCCGGAGGTGGGTGAGGGCAGAGTTGGGTGAGGGCAGAGGTGGGTGAGGGGGGAGGTGCGTGGGAGCGGAGGCCGGTGAGTGGGGAGGCGAGTGAGGTTGGAGGCGGGAGGGGGGCCAGTTGGCGAGGGGTGAAGGTGGGTGAGGGGGGAGGTGGCTGAGGGTGGAGGCGGGAGTGGGGCCAGTTGGTGGGGGCTAAGGGGGGAGGTGGTGGAGGTGTGTGAGGGGGAGGTGGGTGAGGGCAAGAGGCGGGAGGGGGCGAGTTGGGAGGGGGATCTGGCGGAGATGGGTGAGGGTGAGAGGCAGGTGGGGGTGAGAGGCGGGATGGGTGGTCGGTTGGAGGTGGGAGGGGTTGAGAAGTGGGAGGGGGCCAGTTGTGGGGGCGCGGTTGGAGTGGGGGCCAGTTGGAGGTGGGTGAGGGCGGAGGTGGGTGAGGGCGGAGGCCGATGAGGGGGGAGGCGGGTGAAGGTGGAGACGGGGTGGGGCCCGGTTGGCGGGGGGTGAGGGTGGAGGTGTGAGGGGGTGAAGGTGGGTTGGTTGGAGATGGGTGAGGGTGAGAGGCAGGTGGGGCAAGATGTTGATGGGGGGTTCTGTTGGAGGTGGGTGGGGTGGAGGTGGATGAGGGTGAGAGGCAGAAGGGGGGGTCGTATGGAGGTGGGAGGGGGTGAGAGTTGGGAGGAGGGCTGGTTGAAGGGGGGGGCGGTTGGAGGTGGGTGAGGGGTGGAGGTGGGTGAGAGGTGGAGGTGGGTGAGGGGTGGAGGTGGGTGAGGGGTGGAGGTGGGTGTGAGCTAAGGGGGGAGGTGGTGGAGGTGGGTGAGGGGTGAGGTGGGTGAGGGGTGAGGTGGGGGAGGCGGGTGAGCGTGGAGGCGGGGGGCAGTTGGCGGGGGTGAGCGTGGAGGTGGGAGGGGGTTAGGTGGTTGAGGGGGGAGGTGGCTGAGGGGGGATGGGGGTGAGGGTGGAGGCGGGGTTGAGGTGGGAGGGGGTGGAGGTGTGTGAGGGGGGAGGTATTTGAGGGTGGAGGCGGGAGGGGGGCGGAGCTATGATCGTCAACCTTTCCAAGTATTTCGGCAGAGCGGCACAAAGATCCCAGGAAAATCCAGCGCAGCGTGAATAGTGGTGTAACTCACTTTTTGATAATATATTAATGACCTGGACCTGTATATAGGGGGCCCAATGTCAAAGTTTGCAGATGACACAAAGCTTGGAAATGTAGTAAATAGAGGAGGACAGTAGCTGATTTCAGGAAGATGCAGACAGACTGGTGAAACTGGCCGACGGATGGCCGATGAAATTTAACGCTGAGAAGTGTGAAGTGATGCATTTTGGAAGGAACAATGAGGAGAAGCAAGATAAAATAATTGGTACAATTTTAAAAAGGGACCAGGAACAGAGAGACCTGGCGGTTTACATACACAAATCTTTGAAGGTGGCAGGACAACTTGATAAAGCTGTTCAAAAAAAGCAAATGGGATCCATGACTTTATAAACAGAGGCATAGGGCTGGATTTTGCCAGCCCTGGGGAGGCGGGTTTGCAGGCAGGACTGCCGGGAAAATGGCAGAATTTGGGGGTGGGTGCCCAACCTGCCCCCAACCCACCTCCATGCCATCTTGCCAGGAGGCGGGTAGCTGACCCGCGCCGGGTCCCACTTCCTCGAGGCGGGAAGGGGGATTAATGCCAATGAACTGCCTGTTAACAGGTAGTTAACAGGCAGTTTTTTGGCTAATCCCTATTTTGAGCCCTGAAGTGTGGGCTTCCCGATGGCTCCGAACCTCGCCAGGGTCAGCGAGGCGGGTCGTCGGTCTGCAGGGGTCGGAGGGGCCGAGATGTCCGGTGTGCACGTGAGTAATGGGTGCATGTGTGCAGAGTTAAGTGTGTGAGGTGTGTGTAAAGTGTTTTAATAAGTTTTACTTACCTTTACTTCTTTCTGCAGGCTTCCTCCCTTCAGGTCTCGGGAGTCCCTCAGCTCACCGGCACAGAAAGCAGAATGGCCGCTGAACTGTCAAAAGCTGCAGCCTTCTGCTTTCTGGTCAGGAAGGCTTTCTAATTGAGTCTTGAGTAAAGACTGTAGGGGGTGGTGTGTTGAGTCAGCTTTGCCTCTGACTGTTTTGAGTGGTTCGAATCGCTTCCACGCCCCTTTGGTACCAGACTCTGGACTTAGGTACAGGCTGCGATACAAAATTGGAGTAGACAACTGGTTTGGTACAAGAAAACTGTGTTTTATTACAGTCACAATAAAATTATAATGTTGAAGAATTACACTTAGATTACTGGAGTAGTTACAGACATTCAGAAGTACACTTAATTAAGAATGGGGAACACATGGCACAACGAGGGAAAAATCACATGAATAATTCCCCTACCCTTGTCCCACCCCCAATAGAATATGAGAGTAAGCTTGCAAGGAACATAAAAACTGATTGTAAAAGCTTTTATAGATAAGTGAAGAGAAAAAGATTGGTGAAGTCAAGCATAGGTCCCTTGCAGTCAGAATCAGGGGAATTTATAATGGGGAACAAAGAAATGGTTGACCAATTAAATACATATTTTGGTTCTGTCTTCACAAAGGAGGACACAAATAACCTCCCAGAGATGTCGGGGAACATAGGGTCTGAGGAAGGGGAGGAACTGAAAGAAAACAGTATTTGTAAGGAAATGGTGTTAAGGAAATTGATGGGACTGAAGGCCAATAAATCCCCAGGGCCTGATAATCTACATCATAGGGTATTTAGGGAAGTGGCCCTAGAAATAGTAGATGCATTGCTGGTCATCTTCCAACATTTGATGGAATCTGGAACAGTACCCATGGATTGGAGAGTAGCTAATGTTACCGCACTATTCAAAAAAGGTGGTAGGGAGAAAATGGGGAATTACAGACCGGTAAGCCTGACATCGGTAGTGGGGAAAATGCTAGAGTCTATTATAAAAGATGTAATAGCAGAGCACTTGGAAAACAGTGACAGGATCAGACAAAGTCAACATGGATTTACAAAAGGTAAATCGTGCTTGACTAATCTACTGGAATTTTTTGAGGATGTAACTGGTAAAATAGATAAGGGAGAACCAGTGGATGTGGTATATTTGGACTTTCAGAAGGCTTTCGATAAGGTCCCACATAAGAGATTAGCGTGTAAAGTTAAGGCACATGGGATTGGGGGCAAGTTATTGACTTGGAAAGAAAACTGGTTGGCAGACAGAAAGCAAAGAGCTGGATTAAACGGGTCTTTTTCTGAGTGGCAGGCAGTGACTAGTGGGGTACTGCAGGTATCAGTCCTTGGACCCCAGCTATTCACAATATATATTAATGATCTAGACAGGGGAACGAGATGGAATATCTCCAAATTTGCAGATGACACAAAGCTGGGTGGGCGTGTGTGCTGTGAGGAGGATACCAAGAAACTCCTGGATGATTTGGACAGTTTGGGTGATTGGGCAGAAGCATGGCAGATGCAATATAATGTGGATAAATGTGAGGTTATCCACTTTGGTGGCAAAAACAGGAAGGCAGATTATTATCTGAATGGCAATAGATTGGGAGAAGGGGAAGTGCAATGAGACCTGGGTGTCCTTGTGCACCAGTCGCGGAAGGTAAGCATGCAGGTGCAGCAGGCGGTTAAGAAGGCAAATGGTATGATGGCCTTCGTAGCGAGAGGGTTCGCGTACAGGAACAAGGATGTCTTGCTGCAGTTGTGCAGGGCCTTGGTGAGACCACATCTTGAGTATTGTGTGCAGTTTTGGTCGCCTTATCTGAGGAAGGATGTTCTTGCCATGGAAGGAGTTCAGCGAAGATTCACCAGGCTGATACCTGGGATGGCAGGAATGACGTATGAGGAGAGATTGGGTCGATTGGGCTTGTACTCGCTGGAGTTTAGAAGAATGAGAGGGGATCTCATTGAAAATTATAAAATTCTGACAGGACTGGACAGACTAGATGCAGGAAGGATGTTCCTGATGGTCGGGGAGGCCAGAACCACGGGCCACAGTCTAAGGATAAGGGGTATGCCATTTAGGACAGAAATGAAGAGGAATTTCTTCACCCAGAGAGTGGTGAACTTGTGGAATTCTCTACCACAGAAGGCAGTAGAGGCCAATTAATTAAATATATTCAAGAAGGAGTTGGATATATTTCTTAAGGCTAAAGGGATCAAGGGGTATGGGGAGAAAGCGGGGACTGGGTACTGAATTTGGATGATCAGCCATGATCAGATTGAATGGCGGAGCAGGCTCGAGGGGCCGAATGGCCTACTCCTGCTCCTGTCTTCTATGTTTCTATGTTTTTAATATCTAACTAAATTGTACTGAAAAGAGCCAGGGATCTTGCTCACCAATAAAGGGTTCTTGACAGTTCGAATCCTGTCAGTTAAGCCGGTTGTGTTTTTGGGGTTCGCTCTTTGTGTCGTTTAGGACCTGCCGTCTCCACGTTGTACTAGTCTTAGAATCTGCGAAGGTTCTTCAGTTGGGTGGAGTCTGCTGATGCGGTTTGGGCGCGGTTGTGGATTTGTCTGGTAAGTACCCACTTTTCTTAGTTAGAAATAGGGAGAGTAAAGTCTTTGTTGGGTACCTTAGCTTGTAGAGTGGAAAACTTCGGGTTTTGTTCTTCCGGTGGTGGTCTGGTCGTTGAGTTTTGTTGCGGTTGGGGTTCGGTTGGCGGTCTTCGGTGTCAGCTCGGTCGCGCTGGCCTAGATTATTACCTGTGTAGTGGTAATGATCTGAAGGTATGGTTTACCCGGCACTTTTGTTACCGCGGTGCTCGTGGTCAGTCCTCGTGTCGGGCTGCGGTTGCGGCCTTGTTGTCTTCGGTCGAGCCTGCCCCACCGTGTCCCCTCGCTGTGGTGTTCTGTGAGCCTTCCTGTTGGCTTCCGAATGAAGATGCAGGGTGGTGTCTTGCTGTCGGGGATGATGCACGCCTTTGGTTACCGGTGGGCCTACAGTTATACTGGTTTTGAGTTTGTTATCTGCACGCCAAATCAGGGTTAGTTCTTTGTCTGATTTTGACGGGCTCGTTAAGGTGATTATAGCCATTCACCTTAACTGGTTTTGGGGCATTTGTCTCATTGCTAAATGGCCTTTAATGTCTTGGGTGATTTTCATGTATAAGGTTAATTGGTGTCTTCCTGGCTTGGTAGCTAGTTCAAACTGTAAACGATTATTTATGCAGTTTTGATGGGCTTTAGGTTTGTGCAAGATTAAGTCTTTTCCTGAGTTGACTTGTATTAAAGGGAAGAATGTGTGTTCTGTCACCTCCAGTTGCCTGGCTTTGAAAGAACAAATCAAAGCTGTCTCCCACAGGCCCAGGCATGTCAAGTTTTAAGTCCTTTTGAACTTGACATGCTGCCTGCTGGGTCCCACTTTAACCTTGCAGTTTTGCCATAAAGTCCAAAAGCCATTTCCTTCAGTGTTCCCTTATTAATAACTTGGGAAATGTGGGAATTTTGAGAATCCTACATTTCCCCCCTGTGATACTGAAACTCACTTCAAGTATCATACTTACAAAGGTGAGTAAAATTCCTGACCCTCCATAGCCAATCTTCCCCTGTACTTACCTATCTAAAATCCCATGACCCACACATTCCCCATTCTTTAAAAATGTAGTGTACATAAGTATACATAGGCAAAATACAGTTAGTTACACACATCCAAGCATGGAGGGGGTCCAACACCCCTGTACCACTTGGTACACATACGTCTTTATTAAAAATAACACGTCAAAGTCTTTATTAAAAATAACAAACACACAAAAAAAACAATCTTTATTCAGAAACACAAAATAAAAGATTCAAAACAGGTGTATCTCTCTCCACCTTAACATAATGCTTCTTCCAAGTCCTTTTGTTTCGGAATTCTAGTGTTTTGCCTGATCCCTTGCACTGAGTGCACAACAGATACAATACTATTCACAGCTGGCAAACCACGAGGAGGTGGGATGTCATTCTAACCCATGAAGGGACCTCTATGTTTTCAAAAATGTCCCACCAGGGTGGGACTATGATACCTTGAATCTCTCCCTCGATCTTGTTTGTTTTCTGTTCTAAAGTGCAGAAATGCTTTTGTGATATCTCTACAGCTTTTAGTAACTTGGTAAGATGTTCTGGTAGAGGGGGAATTTTGTAGCCAAAATGTGCTACATATTTTTGCAGGTTGGTAAAATTTTCTGTTACAGTGAGGTGAAGAGTGGAGGGTTCAGGAATGGGGACAATCTGGTCCAAGCTGGTGGTAGGGTACACTTGTGGTGACACAATATGTCCCACCTCCTATATATGCTACCTGTGGGGGAACATGGTCTTGTGCCATTACCTCCATGGTACAGTTTATAGGTCTTGCACCAGTAGCTTTAAACCCGCACTGTGGTTTAGAATAGGCATTCAAGTGCTGGGGATACAGTATTATGTGTGCTCCTCGGCTCTGGCACCCAGAGAGGTCAGTACTTGTCATAGCATGCTCCCACTTTATGACATAAGGTGGGACCGCTGTGAAACGGATGTGTGCACCCCCTTGAATGATCCCACTGTTCTCCCACCTGTATACTGGTGCGGGTCGGGCTGTCCCACCCATGACCGGCATCCTTACTACTATCCCCATGATAGTGTGATTGGAATGTCCACAATCTACTGGGACAGGGTAGGCCTCAGAAGCTAGCCGGAGTTGACATGGGCTTAATGAATTCTGGTGGAGGGCTGCGAGGTGCTTGTTGCTGATCCAGGAGGGGGCTAAACCTTGTTTTAAGTCCTCCAGGTTGCTGTGGCCCTCGCCTAGCAACCATGCCCCATACAGTACGCACACCTCACTCTGAGCAGCCTGATCTAAAGCATTCCTGTCCTCTCGTATGAGGGCATTTACAGTTTTGGCGTGTCTTTCTAGCTCAGCAATGATCTCTTTTAAATGGACCGTCATAGCTTGGTCCTCGTGTAACTCTGAGCCTACTACTGTATTTCCATCCACTAAGATTTTCCGTAATTGTGTTTTTAAACTGTTTATCTGTGTCTGCAATTCTATGTCATCCAGGCTGTTTATAACTGAAGATCCTGTGTTATATGCAGTGAAAACATCATTCCAGGTTCCCCTTCTTTGTCTCCCCCTGTTGCTAAAGTACTCAGTGTGTGTAGTGTACAGTTCGGCTTTGTCTACATTGGCAAAATCGAACTCGTAGAATTTCCTAAACATTTCTCTTAACAGGGCCTGATATAGCTGTTCTGTCTCCATGGGGCACCACTCAGGTAAGTGTACCTCGGTAAGGTTTAGAATCACAGAGGCTACCGCGTAGTGTACCCCCTGGTATAGCACCTTTTCGGTTGGCACTAGTACCAGCCCATTCCCTGGTCCCTTGGTGGTGGCAGGGCACCTCTCTGTGTGTCCTTGCTGTCTGGGTCGTGGGCAGGGGCTTTCGGGCGCGTGCCACGAGTTCAGTGGCTTTAACTGGGGCTGGGGAGTTTGGGACTATGCAAGTGTGTAGGTGGGAATCCCATTCCACCCCCTTCCCCTTATCCTGCCATGATGCGGAACAGATGATGGATATGCCCGTGGGGCAGGCCCATTGCGACCCCCACATGCAAACATAAATTCCCTGTTCCGACTCTCACCACTTATCCCAGCACACACTAGCTCCCCCTTGGGTCCCTGTGATCGTCCGGTAGGTGTCGTTCCCCAGTCGTTCCCAGTCAGCTGTATG
Organism: Somniosus microcephalus; assembly: GCF_052327205.1. NCBI lineage: Eukaryota > Metazoa > Chordata > Chondrichthyes > Squaliformes > Somniosidae > Somniosus > Somniosus microcephalus. The sequence goes on along the minus strand of NC_140992.1, from coordinate 73,281,005 downwards.
GTCCCCCATGTCTGTGCTCAGCTTCCTGAGCCACCACCAACTTCCCAGGGGAATCTGTCCTCTGCAGGTCAGGCACACGCGTTTCCCCTCAGTGACCCCGACCCGTGTGGCCACAACCTGTATGCTGGGGCAGGGGAGTGATGTCTCCCCGTAGGTGAACCCGGTCTGGCTGGAGTACCAGGTGGAGTTAGATCCCAGCCACCCTGGCCATTTTCCCTCATGGGAATAGATGGTGAGCTCCTCCACGCCTCGTTCGCCGCCCCCAGCAGTCACAACCGGTGCTCTCTCTCCTGAGCATCCAAAAATGTGGGAGTCCTCCATGTCACCTCGCCTCCCAGTGGTTATTCCTATCAGGGTGAGTAGGAGTATGCCCCCCTTCATTTTGAAAATCCCTTCTGTAAGGAGACACAAGAGCATATAGCTAGGTCCCGAGAAGATTCTGTGGCTTGGGTAAAGCATAGTCGAGTCTTGCGACCTCGACCCAATACAAACATTCTTAAAACAATAATATATAAACAACCAATCACCTTGTTTAAAATTAAACTAAAACACCCAAACTTAACAATCCCCAAATTAAATAACAGAAGCTATGTACATCCGCCTCCCATCTCCGAGCGGCCAGGCTAATCCCTGTTCGGGCTGCAGCACTCTACTCCCTTCGGTGTGGCTGCCCTGTCCTGTACTTTTGGTCCCTCACAGCCTGTGGCTGCTGGTTGGGGACCTCTGTCCTCAGATCGATCCCTGACTTGAGAAGCTGCCCTTTTAAACTGGGGAGCCCATGACCACGGTTCCTTTGGCCGCGGCGTTCGTGGGGGCCTTCTAGGGACTTTGGCTGGTGGGGGTTTTCTGGCCGGTGGGTCTTTAACACGAGCCACTGCCCCCTCCTGTGCAGTCTGTGAACTTTCCACTACCGCTGGCTGGGGATTTTTATCCTTAGGTTTTACCTCTCCTAAACCTGTGCTAGGGGCAGGCAACTCTACGCAGCCTGATGCTGCAGGCTGAGGGTCCTTGCCCTCACATCCCACCTCTCCTAAACCTGGGTTAGGGGCAGGCAATTCTCTGCAGCCGAATGCTGCAGGCTGAGGGTCCTTGCCCTCACATCCCACCTCTCCTAAATTTGGGTTAGGGGCAGGCAATTCTATGCAGCCTGATGCTGCAGGCTGCGGGTCCTTGCCCTCACATCCCACCTTTCCTAAACCTCGGTTAGGGGCAGGTAACTCTCTGCAGCCTAATGCTGCAGGCTGAGGGTCCTCGCCCCCAGGTCCCACCTCGTCTAAGTCCCAGATGAGTGGGGGAGTGTCCCAAACAGTGGGTGGGATGGCCCCTTCCTTAAAACAAGCCACTGCACCTGCCTGTGCAGTCTGTGAGTTTGCTCCTGCTGCAGACTGAGGATTTCGATCCTCAGACCTTGCCCTAACTGGCTGTTCCCTCCTCTCGGGCTTAAACAATTTACATTGATTAATGTGGAACCATTTGATGCGCCGAGGCATCTTTATGGCGTATACCATGGGGCTTGCCTTGTCTACAATGCTGTAGGGCCCCATGTATAACGGTTCTAGGCTTCCTACCTGAGCAAAATTCCTAACCATAACCTGATCCCCTATCTCCCACTCGTGGTGTGTTCGGGGTGCTAACAGAAATCGGTTACTCCGATGCTGCTTTCCCATGTTCCCAGCCGCCTGCCCATGGATCTGTTTATGGTGCTCAAATAGGTTCCTGGCGAAACTGTCCCGGTTCACCTCCCTGAGCTGATCTTCTGTGAGTACCGGGGCTAGTACATGGGTGGGGGTCCGCATAACTCTGCCAGTCATCAGCTCGTGTGGGGAATACCCAGTGCTTTTTGACTGGCTGGCTCGGATCCCCATCAGGACTAACGGTAGGACCTCCGCCCATTTTCTAGGTGAGTCTACGGTCTCTTTCCTCAGCCTTTCTTTCAAGGTCCTGTTCATCCTCTCCACAATCCCTGAGGACTGAGTTGTGTGCAACGTGTCATTTCCCCTCAATGCCGAGTATCATAAGGGTATTCTGCATGACCTGCCCAGTAAAATGACTCCCTTGGTCGGACTCCACATACTGTGGTAGCGCAAATCGCGAGAACACCTCCCTGACCAGGATCTTGGCTGTACCCAGAGCTGTGGCTGTTCGGCAGGGTAAGGCTTCTACCCACTTTGTGAACACATCTACCAGGACTAGGCAGTACTTATAGCCTCCCTGGGTGGTGGGTAGGGGCCCGATGTAGTCGAACTGGATCAACTGCCATGGTCCCTCTACCCTCCTGATGTGTCCCATAGGTACCTTCCTTTTGTGGGGGTCAGGGTTGTTAGCAGCACACACCAGACAGCTGGCACAGAACTCATGGACATCTTAGAAACATAGAAACATAGAAGAGAGGAGCAGGAGTAGGCCATTCGGCCCCTCGAGCCTGCTCCGCCATTCAATGAAATTCATTACCCTGTCCCTGCCTTCTCCCCATATCCCTTGATCCTTTTAGCCTTAAGAAATATATCCAACTCCTTCTTGAATATATTTAATGAACTGGCCTCCACCGCCCTCTGTGGCAGAGAATTCCACAGGTTTACCACTCTCTGGGTGAAGAAATTCCTCCTCATCTCAGTCCTAAATGGCTTACCCCTTATCCTTAGGCTATGACCACTGGTTCTGGACTCCCCGGCCATCGGAAACATCCTTCCTGCATCTAGTCTGTCCAGGACTGACAAAATTTTATAGGTTTCGATGAGATCCCCTCTCAATCTTCTAAACATAGTGAGTATAAGCCCAATCGACACAATCTCTCCTCATACGTCATTCCTGCCATCCCAGGTATCAGCCTGGTGAATCTTCGCTGCACTCCTTCCATGGCAAGAACATCCTTCCTCAGATAAGGCGACCAAAACTGCACGCAATACTCAAGGTGCGGTCTCACCAAGGCCCTGTACAATTGCAGCAAGACATCCTTGTTCCTTTATTCGAACCCTCTTGCTACGAAGGCCAACATACCATTTGTCTTCTTAACCACCTGCTGCACCTGCATGCTTGCCTTCAGCGACTGGTGCACAAGAATACCCAGGTCTCTTTGCACTTCCCCTTCTCCCAATCTATTGCCATTCAAATAATAATCTGCCTTCTTGTTTTTGCCACCAAAGTGGATAACCTCACATTTATCCACATTATAGTGCATTTGCCATGTTTTTGTCCAATCACCCAACCTGTCCAAATCGTACTGGAGTTTCACGACATCCTCCTCACAGCGTACCCTCCCACCCAGCTTTGTGTCATCTGCAAATCTGAAGATATTACATCCAATTCCCTCATCCAGATCATTAATATATATTGTGAAGAGCTGGGGTCCTAGGACCGATCCTTGCGGCACCCCACTAGTCACTGCCTGCCACTCGGAAAATGACACGTTTATTCCAACTCTTTGCTTTCTATCTGCCAACCAGTTCTCTATCCAAGTCAATACCTTGCCCCCAATCCCATGTGCCTTAACTTTACATGATAATCTCTTATGTGGGACCTTATCGAAAGCCTTCTGGATGTCCAAATACACCACATCCACTGGTTCTCCCTTATCTATTTTACCAGTTACATCCTCAAAAAATTCCAGTAGATTAGTCAAGTACGATTTACCTTTTGTAAATCCATGTTGACTTTGTCCGATCCTGTCACTGCTTTCCAACTGCTCTGCTATTACATCTTTTATAATCGACTCTAGCATTTTCCCCACTACCGATGTCAGGCTTACTGGTCTATAATTCCCTGCATTTTCTCTACCACCTTTTATGAATAGTGCGGTAACATTAGCTACCCTCCAATCCATGGGTACTGTTCCAGAGTCTATCGAGTTCTGGAAGATGACCAGCAATGCAACTACTATTTCTAGTGCCACTCCCTTAAGTACCCTAGAATGTAGATTATCAGGCCCAGGGGATTTATCGGCCTTCAGTCCCATCAATTTTCCTAACACCATTTCCCGACAAATATTGATTTCTTTCAGTTCCACCCTTTCATCAGACCCTATGTTCCCCGGCATCTCTGGGAGGTTATTTGTGTCCTCCTTTGTGAAGACAGAACCAAAATATGTATTTAGTTTCGACCAGGGACCAGTGAGGAGGAGCCCGGTATATAAACTGGCTCGAGCAGTGAGGCCCGACCAGTTCAGACCAAGGACCAGCGAGGAGGAGCTCGGTATAAAAACCAGCGCGAGCAGCGAGGCCCGATCAGTTCGGACCAGGGAGCAGTGAGGCCCGACCAGTTTGGACCAGGGAGCAGCGAGGTGAGTGGCGCGGTATAAAAACCAGTGCGAGCAGCGAGGCCCGACCAGTTCGGACCAGGGAGCAGCGAGGCTTGCCAACTCAGCAGCGGGGAGAGAGGTAAACAGTAATCAGAGTGTGACGTCACCAGGGAGCAGGTAAGTGATTGGTTGGTGAGTATTTCTCTTTTTTAAACTTTAACTCTGTGGTTTATAGTTGCTAAGGTCTTTCTGGTGTAGCGGGGACTGTTGGTAAACCATACAAGCGCCTTAGACTTTATCTTTAATTGGTGGTAGTGAATTAATTTAAATTAATTAAAGGGTAAGTCATGTCAGGACAGCCCAGCCCCGTGTTATGCTCCTCTTGCTCTATGTGGGAATTTAGGGATGCTGCCTGTGTCACTGACGACCATGTGTGCCAGAAATGCATCCAGCTGCAGCTACTAGCAGACCGCATTGCTGCGCTGGAGCTGCGGATGGATGGGCTTTGGAGCATTCATGATGCTGAGAGGGTCGTGGATAACACGTTTAGTGAGTTGGTCACACCGCAGGTAAGGGCTGCACAGGCAGAAGGGAAATGGGTGACCATCAGGCAGAGCAGTACAGGCAGGCAGGTAGTGCAGGGGACCCCTGTGGCCATCCCCCTCTCAAACAGGTATACCGATTTGGATACTGTTGAGGGGGATGACTTGCCAGAGGAAGGCAGCAGCAGCCAACTTCCTGGCACCAGGGGTGCTTCTGCTGCTCAGGAAGGGAGGAAAAAGAGTGGGAGAGCAATAGTGGTAGGGGATTCTATCATAAGGGGAACAGATAGGCATTTCTGTGGCCGTAGACGTGACTCCAGGATGGTTTGTTGCCTCCCTGGTGCCAGGGTCAAGGATGTTACTGAACGGCTGCAGGGCATTCTGAAGGGGGAGGGTGAACAATCAGAGGTCGTGGTTCACATTGGGACCAATGACATGGGTAGGAAGAGGGATGAGGTCCTGCAGCAAGAATTTAGGGAGCTAGGTAGCAGATTAAAGAGCAGGACCGCAAAGTTGTAATCTCTGGATTACTCCCGGTGCCACGTGCTAGTGAGTATAGGAATAGGAGGGTAGAGCAGATGAATGCGTGGCTAAAGGGTTGGTGCAGGAGGGAGGGCTTTAGTTTCCTGGATCACTGGGCCTGCTTTTGGGGAAGGTGGGACTTGTACAAGTCGGACGGGTTGCACCTGAACCAGAACGGGACAAATATCCTTGCGGGGAGGTTTGCTAGCACTGTTCGGGGGGGTTTAAACTAAAATGGCAGGGGGTTGGGAACCTGAGCAGGGAGACAGAGGAAAGGGAAACAGGGATAAAAGCAAAAGATAGGAAGGAGAAAAACAAAAGTGGCAGTCAGAGAAATCAATGGTTTAAATCAACGTGGCCACAGTATATAATAATTCTAATAGGTCTAAGAGCGTTAAAAAAACAAGCCTGAAGGCTTTGTGTCTTAATGCGAGGAGCATTTGTAACAAGGTGCACGAACTGGCTGTGCAAATAGAGGTAAACGAATATGATTTGGTTGGGATTATGGAAACGTGGCTCGAGGATGGCCAAGACTGGGAACTCAACATCCAGGGGTATTCGATATTCAGGAAAGATAGGCAAAAAGGAAAGGGAGGTGGGGTAGCATTACTGGTTAAAGAAGGGATTAATACAATTGTAATGAAGGATATTAGCTCTGATGATGTGGAATCTGTACGGGTAGAATTGAGAAATACTAAGGGGAATAAAACATTAGTGGGAGTGGTATATAGACCTCCAAACAGTAAGGCGGAAGTTGGGGATGGCATTAAAAGGGAAATTAAAGAAGCGTGCAATAAGGGCACAGTAGTAATCATGGGTGACTTTAATCTACATATAGATTGGGCCAACCAAATTAGTAACAATACTGTGGAGGAGGAATTCCTGGAGTGTTTACGGGATGGTTTCCTGGACCAATATGTCGAGGAACCAACCAGAGATCAGGCCATCTTAGACTGGGTATTATGTAACAAGAAATGATTAATTAGCAATCTTGTTGTACGAGGCCCCTTGGGTCGGAGCGATCATAATATGATCAAATTCTTCATTAAGATGGAGAATGAAGTAGTTGACTCAGAGACTAGGGTCCTAAATTTAAATAAAGGAAACTACGATGGTCTGAGGCGCGAGTTGGGTAGGATTGATTGGGGAATGTCACTTAAAGGGTTGACGGTGGATAGGCAATGGCAAACATTCAAAGACCGAATAGATGAGCTACAGAAATTGTTCATCCCTGTTTGGCATAAAAATAAAACAAAAAAGGTGACTCAACCGTGGCTAACAAGGGAAATTAGGGATAGCATAAGATCCAAGGAGAACACATATAAATTGGCCAGAAAAAGCAATAATCCTGAGGATTGGGAGCAGTTTAGGATTGAACAATGGAGGACAAAGGGATTAATTAAGAAGGGGAAAATAGAATATGAGAGTAAGCTAGCGAGGAACATAAAAACTGACTGTAAAAGCTTTTATAGATATGTGAAGAGAAAAAGATTGGTGAAGTCAAGCGTAGGTCCCTTGCAGTCAGAATCAGGGGAATTTATAATGGGAAACAAAGAAATGGTGGAGCAACTAAATTCATACTTTGGTTCTGTCTTCGCAAAGGAGGACACAAATAACCTCCCAGAGATGCCGGGGAACATAGGGTCTGATGAAAGGGTGGAACTGAAAGAAATCAGTATTTGTAGGGAAATGGTGTTAGGAAAATTGATGGGACTGAAGGCCGATAAATCCCCAAGGCCTGATAAGTTACATCCCAGGGTACTTAAGGAAGTGGCCCTAGAAATAGTTGATGCTTTGCTGGTCATCTTCCAGAACTCGATAGACTCTGGAACAGGACCCATGGATTGGAGGGTAGCTAATGTTACCCCACTATTCAAAAAAGGTGGCAGAGAAAAAGCGGGGAATTATAGGCCGGTAAGCCTGACATCGGTAGTGGGGAAAATGCTAGAGTCTATTATAAAAGATGTAATAGCAGAGCACTTGGAAAGCAGTGACAGGATCAGACAAAGTCAACATGGATTTACAAAAGGTAAATCATGCTTGACTAATCTGCTGGAATTTTTTGACGATGTAACTGGTAAAATAGATAAGGGAGAACCAGTGGATGTGGTGTATTTGTACTTTCAGAAGGCTTTCGATAAGGTCCCACATAAGAGATTAGCGTGCAAAATTAAGGCACATGGGATTGGGGGCAAGGTATTGACTTGGATAGAGAACTGGTTGGCAGATAGAAAGCAAAGAGTTGGAATAAACGTGTCATTTTCCGAGTGGCAGGCAGTGACTAGTGGGGTGCCGCAAGGATCGGTCCTAGGACCCCAGCTGTTCACAATATATATTAATGATCTGGACGAGGGAATTGGATGTAATATCTCCAAATTTGCAGACGACACAAAGCTGCGTGGGATGGTACGCTGTGAGGAGGTTGTCGTGAAACACCAGTACGATTTGGACAGGTTGGGTGATTGGGCAGAAACATGGCAAATGCACTATAATGTGGATAAATGTGAGGTTATCCACTTCGGTGGCAAAAACAGGAAGGCAGATTATTATTTGAATGGCAATAGATTGGGAGAAGGGGAAGTGCAAAGAGACCTGGGTGTTCTTGTGCACCAGTCGCTGAAGGTAAGCATGCAGGTGCAGCAGGCGGTTAAGAAGGCAAATGGTATGTTGGCCTTCATAGCAAGAGGGTTCGAGTGCAGGAACAAGGATGTCTTGCTACAGTTGTACAGGGCCTTGGTTAGACCGCACCTTGAGTATTGTGTGCAATTTTGGTTGCTTTACCTGAGGAAGGACGTTCTTGCCATGGAAGGAGTGCAGCGAAGGTTCACCAGGCTGATACCTGGGATGGCAGAAATGACGTATGAGGAGAGATTGTGTCAATTGGGCTTATACTCACTGGAGTTTAGAAGATTGAGAGGGGATCTCATCGAAACCTATAAAATTCTGTCAGGCCTGGACAGACTAGATGCAGGAAGGATGTTTCTGATGGCCGGAGAGTCCAGAACCAGGGGTCATAGTCTAAGGATAAGGGTTAAGCCATTTAGGAATGAAATGACGAGGAATTCCTTCACCCAGAGAGTGGTGAACCTATGGAGTTCTCTGCCACAGAGGGCGGTGGAGGCCAGTTCATTAAATATATTCAAGAAAGAGTTGGGTATATTTCTTAAGGCTAAAGGGATATGGGGAGAAGGCAGGGCCAGGGTACTGAATTTGGATGAACAGCCATGATCTCATTGAATGGCAGAGCAGGCTCGAAGGGCCAAATGGCCTACTCCTGCTCCTATCTTCTATGTTTCTATGTTTCAACCATTTCTTTGTTCCCCATTATAAATTCCCCTGATTCTGACTGCAAGGGACCTACGCTTGACTTCACCAATCTTTTTCTCTTCACATATCTATAAAAGCTTTTACAGTCAGTTTTTAGGTTCCTTGCTAGCTTACTCTCATATTCTATTTTCCCCTTCTTAATTAATCCCTTTGTCCTCCATTGTTCAATCCTAAACTGCTCCCAATCCTCAGGATTATTGCTTTTTCTGGCCAATTTATATGTGCTCTCCTTGGATTTTATGCTATCCCTAATTTCCCTTGTTAGCCACGGTTGAGTCACCTTTTTTGTTTTATTTTTATGCCAAACAGGGATGAACAAATTCTGTAGCTCATCCATTCGGTCTTCGAATGTTTGCCATTGCCTATCCACCGTCAACCCTTTGAGTGACATTCCCCAATCAATCCTACCCAACTTGCGCCTCAGACCATCGTAGTTTCCTTTATTTAAATTTAGGACCCTAGTCTCTGAGTCAACTACTTCATTCTCCATCTTAATGAAGAATTTGATCATATTATGATCGCTCCGACCCAAGGGGCCTCGTACAACAAGATTGCTAATTAATCCTTTCTCGTTACATAATACCCAGTCTAAGATGGCCTGATCTCTGGTTGGTTCCTCAACATATTGATCCAGGAAACCATCCCGTAAACACTCCAGGAATTCCTCCTCCACAGTATTATTACTAATTTGGTTAGCCCAATCTATATGTAGATTAAAGTCACCCATGATTACTACTGTGCCCTTATTGCACGCTTCTTTAATTTCCCTTTTAATGCCATCCCCAACCTCCGGCTTACTGTTTGGAGGTCTATATACCACTCCCACTAACGTTTTCTGCCCCTTAGTATTTCTCAATTCTACCCATACAGATTCCACATCATCAGAGCTAATATCCTGTAAGATTCGCAATTTTCAGCAAAAATCACGCAAGAAAACTGGATAAAATAAGACTGTTTATTGACCAAAGTAAGCTTGCACAGAAAAACCTTTGATAAAAGGGCATACAAAATGGCCGCCAGGCCCCGTGATCAGTTTCTGAACCATTTTATTTCTGTTACTGCAAGCCAGACAGGCTTGTGGATTGAAGACAGTAAGCCCGCGAAAGCCAGTATCTGGGAACTGAAACTCAGAGAAACAGCATACATATTCAATGGATTCTAAGTACAGGATGGGGCCCATCAAGATATGGGCGGACAATGCAAAAACACTTATACCCATTTATTGTACAAAGGAAAAACCGTTTAGCTGCCATCAAGGAAAATCTCCGGACCGATCAATATGCGAACCGAGCCACGGTGACAATGCAAAAGACATTGAAAGACATTATCGGCCAGGAAGGCCAGTTTAAGTTATCACCGGCTCCGTTACAAGACAAAGCGCCCCTGCAGAGATTTCTGCCCGCCAAAATTAATACAAAGACAGGACTATGATTTGGCGGGAGATAAGACTGTCCCAAAAGAGTATAACTATGGATTGAAAGTCCATCTAAGTTACTTCGGACTTCGGGTTATTTGAGCAACTTCGCTTGACTTCTACGGGAACAACTTCACTTGACTGAACGACGGCTGCTTCTTCTTGGACGAGTTCAGATTTTCTCTTCAGGGACTTCTCCCATAAGGAGCGAACGAAGGACGTACGGTGCCAGGATCGGCGCCTCTTCCACTTCGGCAGATGCGGCATCGATGAAAACGTTTTCGTCTTTTTAAAGACGGACGGTTTCGGTAAAAGGACACCGTGGTCGGTGTTCAGCCAAACAAGGCTCGGCCACGACGAGAAGACGACGAGGGTGACCCAGGTACTGAGGTCGGGAGATCATCGATGACCCAGGCCGACGGAGAAGAAACCCTCTGGAAAACCGACGATCCAGGCCAGAGAGAGGACATTCCGGGCCTGACACTTCCGTGTCTCAACATCCCATTGGGTTGTTGTTCTACTCCATGAACAAAAATCCACGACAGACTTAGTGGATCTCAACCTTGACGAGCGCTCATCGAGGCTGTGTCTACCCCACCACCTCGAGGGAAAGAAAGCATCGACTGCGCCAGAAGCTTCCAAATCCACGTGACGACGGAAAGCGGTGCCAAAAGGCTGCGAACCCCCTTCTTCGCGATTTCGAGAGTGGTGAGCATGATCCCAGGTTCCCCAGGTCGAAACTTAGTTTAGGTATAGGGGAGGGAGGTGAGGGTATTTCGTAATGTGTTTCCCCTTTTACGATGTGCCGTGTGTTCCCCATTTCCATAGAGTCAAGTTCATAAATTTGTGCGTGATTGTAGTTACTTTAATCTGTGCCTATGACATGTATTTTGTAATGCTTCAAACTGTTTAAAAATAAAAGCATCCATTTCGTGCTATTCAACCTGGTCTATTGAGTTCTTTCTCTGCACTACTGTTCTCTGCATCTAAGTCCAAGGTCTAGAACCGTAGGGGGAGTGGGTCGAACCACTCAAGGGTAATTATTGCACGAAACCTGGCAGGAGACCAGAACGAGCAAGAGAAACCCCCTACAATCCTTCCTTACAATTGTGTTAATCCCTTCTTTAACCAGTAATTCTACCCCACCTCCCTTTCCTTTTTGCCTATCTTTCCTGAATATCGAATACCCCGGGATGTTGAGTTCCCAGCCTTGGCCATCCTTGAGCCACGTTTCCGTAATCCCAACCAAATCATATTTGTTTACTTCTATTTGCGCAGCCAATTCATCCACTTTATTACGAATGCTCCTCGATTTAAGACACAAAGCCTTCAGGCTTGTTTTTTTAATGCTCTTAGACCTATTAGAATTATTATTTACTGTGGCCACGTTTGATTTAAACCGTTGATTTCTCTGACTGCCACTTTTGTTTTTCTCCTTCCTATCTTTTGCTTTTATCCTTGTTTTCCTTTCCTCTGTCTCCCTGCTCAGGTTCCCAACCCCCTGCCATTTTAGTTTAAACCCTCCCCCAGAGCTTGAGCAAACACTCCCCCTAGGACATCGGTTCCAGCCCCGCCCAGGTGCAAACCGTCCGGTTTGAACTGGTCCCACCTCCCCCAGAACCGGTTCCAGCGTCCCTGGAACTTGAATCCCTCCCCGTTGCACCATTCCTCTAGCCACGTATTCTTCTGAAATATCTTTCTATTTCTACTCTGACCAGCATGTGGCACTGGTAGCAATCCTGTGATTAATACCTGTGAGGTCCTATTTTTTAATTTACCTCCTAACTCCCTATATTCCGCTTTTAGGACCTCATCCCACTTTTTACCTGTATCGTTGGTGCCTTTATGCACCACGACAACTGGCTGTTCACCCTCCCCTTCCAAGATGTTCTGCAGCCGCTCTGAGACATCCTTGACCCTTGCACCAGGGAGGCAACACACCATCCTGGAGGCTCATTTGTGGCCACAGAAACACCTATCTATTCCCCTTACAATAGAATCCCCTAATACTATAGCTCTACCCCTCTTTCCTCCCGTCCTATGCAGCAGAGCCACCCCTGGTGCCAGGAAGTTGGCTGCTGCTGCTTTTCTCTGATAAGCCAACCCCCCCAACAGCACTCAAAGCGGTGTATCTGTTTGAGAGGGGGATGTCCACAGGGGACCCCTGCACTACCTGCCTGCACCTAGTACTCTGCCTGTCCAACCTCTACCTGCGGTGTCCAAATCTGTAAATGTGCTATTCACGACGCCCCGAGCATCGCGAACGCTCCAGTATGCATCCAATCGCAGCTCCAGTGCTGCAATGCGGTCTGTCAGTAGCTGCAGCTGGATGCACTTCCTGCACATGTAGTTGTCAGGGACACAGGAAGTGTCCCTGAGTTCCCACACATCACCGGAGGAGCATACCATGTGGCCGGACTGTCCTGCCATGACTTACCCTTTAATTAATTGAATTTAAATTAAATCAATCAATCCCACAAATTACACTGCAGTTAAATGGTTTACCAACAGTCCCCACTGCACCAGAGAGACCTTAGTAACTATAAACCACAGAGTTTAAGTTTATAAAGAGAGGAATACTCACCAACCAATCACCTACCTGCTTTCTAGTGACGTCACACTTCAATTACTTTTTACTTCTCTCCCTCTCTCTGAGCTCAGAGACTGCAGATTAGTACGCCGCACTTGAACTCTGGTGCCCTTTTTAAACCGCCGCTCAGCCTCGTCCCTCGCAGGTTCGCGCTGCCTCCGCTGCTGCTGTGGGGCCTCACCTGAACTCTGGTGTCCTTTTTAAACCGCCGCTCAGTCTTGTCCCTCGCAGGTTCGCACCACCGCTGCCACCTACGCTGCTTCCCTGAGTCCTGGCCACCATCCCGCCTGTTCCACCCGCTGCCATGTGGTCTCAGGCCTGGGATGCCCCGCTCCTGGACCCTCATGGGCCAGTTGAAGGAATTCCCTCCTGTGCTGCTGTGGTACTATCCATTGTGCTGCTGTGGTACTACCCATTGTTCTCCCCTAAACAGCATGCCTTCCTTCACACCGCTGGGTCATAAACTCCACACCCTGTGAGTCGCTCACCAGCAGATACTGTGCTGGACCCATCCACATAGATTCCGTGGCCTGTGGGGTGTATCCTGGCCCGCAAACCTATGTCTACTTCCCAAACGCCTTCTATGAAACACCGGTCAGCTGTTCCAGGATATACCAAGTTAGCTGCGAGCTTTGGCTCGCACAGCACTTTTACTTTCAGGTCCATCTGTGAGAGAAGCAGGGTCCAGCGAGCGATGCGGGCACTGCTCACTGTCCCATGCGTGATTCTCCCGTCCAGGAGCATCTGGGTGGGCATGTGATGGGTGAGGAGGGTGATGGGAGAGGTGCCTGTGTAGATCAGCGATCTTTTCAAAGCCCAATGTGTGGCCAAGAGGTCCTTCCCACACCTGTAACAGTTAAGCTTTGTGCTGGAGGGGTTATTCCCTTCCCCTCCTGATGCCACTTCTTCCTACCCTGGCCGGGCTAACTTGGTATATCCTGGAACAACCGATCAGGCAGGAATATTTACAGTGCCAGGTCACCGAGGCCAAGAACAATGAGCTGAGGTTGCGCCCTTTCCTGGTTCAGAGTCACAATAAAATTATAACATTGAAGAATTACACTTAGATTACTGGAGTAGTTACAGACATTCAAAAGTACACTTAATTAAGAATGGGGAACACACGGCACAATGAGGGAAAATCACATTAATAATCCCCCTACCCTTGTCCCACCCCCAATATCTAACTCTTCTTCTTCTTATTGTGTCCACGGACAGTCTATACATAGCCCAGCCAGAACTGGACACATTTTTGCGCCCTGTTGTTGGATTCGGCAAGATCTGCAACAGTGCAGGGTTCCTCTAACGATGGGCATTGCAGGAGATGTTGCATAGTCTGTGCCTCAGTTCCACATTCACAAGTTGTCGGGCTGGTTGAATATCCCATTTGCTTAGTGACACCTTTGAGCAACCTACACCGGTCCTAAGTCTGTTAAGGCACTTCCAGATTGCCCAGTTGCAATTAGCTCCTGGGGGAAGGCTTTCATCAGGTAAAATTTCCAGCGCTGGGGGTTGTTCAAGACTGGCGAGCCGGTCTTTCCACAGGGCGATGCGGGCTTCAGATGAGGTTGATTGTAATGGAACAACACTGTTCATGAAGCTCTTCCTTGACTTTAGGCGGCTGGGTGTAGGTGTATGACAATGCAGAGGGTGCCTCTCATCTGATGTTTGACGGAGTCGCTCTTTCTTGCTGGCTACTGTTCTTCTTATATCAGGGGGAGCGATACACGCCAGGATATATAGGCTGTTGGTGTTTGTTGGTTTTAAGCAACCTGTGATAAATCGGCAGCTTGCATTCAGAACGGCATCCATCTTCTTGGCATGAGTAGACCTTTCCCATGCAGGGCAGGCGTATTCGGCAGTGGAAAAGCAAAGAGCAAGTGCACTGGTTCGCAATGTTTTTGGGCTTGCTCCCCATCTTGTGTTAGTGAGCTTATTCAGGATGTTGTTTCGTGCGCTCACTTTTGCCTTTGTCTTCTCGATGTGGTTCTTGAAGGTGAGGCATCGGTCAAGGGTGACTCCTAAGTAGATAGGGTGCTCGCAATGCGCCAGTGTTGCTCCACACCAGGTTACTTTCAACTGGCGTTTGGCTTCACGGTTTCTGAGGTGGAATGCACAAACTTGCGTCTTTGATGGGTTTGCGCGAAGCTGGTTTTCTTCATAGTAGGATTTTAGTCCCTCCAAGGCCTCAGAAAGCGTTTTCTCCACGGTGTTAAAATCAGTGTTTTGGGCAGTGACACAAGTCATCAGCATATATAAAACGGCGTGTGACACCGTCTATAGGTTGGTCATTCGTGTAGATGTTGTACAGCAGCGGTGCAAGCATGCTCATGCTCACCAATAGGGGTTCGTTGACAGTTCGAATCCTGTCAGTTAAGCCGGTTGCGTTTTTGGGGTCGCTCTTTGTGTCCTTTGTGGCCTGCCATCTCCACGCGGTACTAGTCTTAGAATCTGCGAAGGTTCTTCAGTTGGGTGGAGTCCGCTGATGCGGTTTGGGCGCGGTTGTGGATTTGTCTATAAGTACCCACTTTCCTTAGTTAGAAATAGGGAGAGTAAAGTCTTTGTTGGGTACCTTAGCTTGTAGAGTGGAAAACTTTGGGGTTTGTTCTTCTGGTGGTGGTCTGGTCGTCGAGTTTTGTTGCGGTTGGGGTTCGTTGGTGGTCTTCGGTGTCGGCTCGGTCGCGCTGGCCTAGATTATTACCTGTGTAGTGGTAATGATCTGAAGGTATGGTTTACCCAGCCCTTTTGTTACCACGGTGCTCGTGGTCGGTCCTCGTGTCGGGCTGCCGTTGCGGCCTTGCTGTCTTCGGTCGAGCCTGCCCCACCTTGTTCCCTCGCCGTGGTGTTCCATGAGTCTTCCTGTTGGCTTCCGAATGAAAATGCAGGGTGGTGTCTTACTGTCTGGGATGATGCACACCTTTGGTTACCGGTGGGCCTACGGTTATACTGGTTTTGAGTTTGTTATCTGCGCGCCAAATCAGGGTTAGTTCTTTGTCCGATTTTGACGGGCTTGTTAAGGTGATTATAGCCATTCACCTTAACTGGTTTTGGGGCGGTTGTCTCATTGCTAAATGGCTTTTAATGTCTTGGGTGATTGTCATGTATAAGGTTAATTGGTGTCTTCCTTGCTTGGTAGCTAGTTCGAACTGTAAGCGATTATTTATGCAGAGTTTTGATGGGCTTTAGGTTTGTGCAAGATTAAGTCTTTTCCTGAGTTGATTTGTTTTAAAGGGAAGAATGCATGTTCTGTCACCTCCAGTTGTCTGGTTTTGAAATAACAAATCAAAGCTGTCTCCCACAGGCCCAGGCATGTCAAGTTTTAAGTCCTTTTGAACTTGACATGTTGCCTGCTGGGTCCCACTTTAACCTTGCAGTTTTGCCATAAAATCCAAAAGCCATTTCCTTCAGTGTTCCCTTATTAATAACTTGTCCTACAGGGTCCCTAATTAATAACGTGGGAAATGTGGGTATTTTGAGAATCCTACAAGTCACAACTTAGAAGACAGATTGTCAGTGTTTGACAGCTTCACAGAGCCGTCATCGATGACATTTCATCTGTCAAAAGCTCTTGACAGATGAATTGGCACTCGCTGACGTCACCTGTAATTGGCTTTCCCTTAATTGGCCTGCTAAGTCCGCTGGGCATGGGTTGGCCACGAGTCGATGGAGGCGGGACTAAAACCCAACAAGTGGGAGTACCGCCTCCAAAAGCTCCCCATTGACAAAATCCAGCCCTCAGAGTACAAAAGCAAGGAAGTTATGATAAACCTTTATAAATTACTGGTTAGATCTCAGCTGGAGTATTGTGTTCAATTCTGGACACCACACTTAAGGAAGAATGTCAAGGCCTTAGAAAAGGTGCATTGGGGATTTAACAGGAATGATACCAGGGATGAGAGAATTCAGTTATGTGGAGAAACTAAAGAAGCTGGGACTCTTCTCCTTGGAGCAGAGAAGGTTAAAGGGAGATTTCATAGAGGTGTTCAAAATTATATGGGGTTTTGATAGAGTAAATAAGGAAAAACTTTAACTGGCGAGTGGGTCGGTTACCAGAGGACACAGATTTAAGATAATTGGCAAAAGAACCAAAGGGGAGATAAGGAGAATTATTTTATGCAATGAGTTGTTATGGTCTGGAATGCACTGCCTGGAATGTACTGGAGGCAAATTTAATAATAACTTTAAAAAGGGAATTGGATATATACTTAAAAGGAAAAATATGCAAGGCTATGGTGAAAGGTCGGGTGAATGTGACTAATTGGATTGCTCTTTCAAAGAGCAAGCACAGGCACGATGGGCCGAATGGCCTCCTTCTGTGCTGTAAGATTCTATACTATGATCAAAAAAATTTGCTACACCACTACAGGGTAGATAATCTTACTTTCTCTATTTGCATTCCAAAATAGTGCAGCATTGGAACAAATATGGCTGTGGTGTTTGCTTAATACTCATAATTTTTAGTCAGTGCTGCAACTGATACATATGCATTGTGGAACTAAGGGGCTAGAAATTGCGTAGTGCCCCAGTGAATGGTAAGACATAATGGTACCCCCCGCAATGGCGATGAGTGTGAAAGAAATGGCTTGGGCATTGTAGGGATGCTTTATGGTGTTGGTGTGGGATGCTGCCAACCTAGCGCATCATGTTGTACACTCTGGCTGCCACATGAAGTGAAGTAAATCTGGCTATGGTGAGGCCATCCCTGGCATCCTGGGCAGCAAAGTGGTTGGGTGCTGATGCCCTGTGTCCTGTGCAGCACCAGCTGATTGCAGAGAAGTTTGGTGTTGTTGTTGGTGCTGCTGGTGTGCTGGTTGCTGATTGTGGTGTTGGGGCTGATTGTGGTGGGATTCTGTGGACCAAGGTGAGATATTTTCAAGGACACCAATACTGATGGAATAGATGGCAGGTGAGGCTGAGATGACAAAAGCGATCTATCAATGATGAGAGAGGTTGTTCCAATGAGGTGACACTGGATAGAGAGTTTGCTCCAAACACTTGCAACCTGCATAAAAGTTAATCTGTCTTCCAAATGTAGTAAGCAACAGCTTCTAACCATGGAAAGTGAACAGCTATGAAATGGGAGCTTTTATCGACCATTTGCAGCTGTCAAGTTAGGAAATTATCACATACTAGCACAACACCTGACCTCCTTACTTGACATGAACCCCGAGTAGTGGGGAAGCCTTTGGTGTAAGGCTTGCAAAATTACACAAAATTCCCCCAAAGTAAGAAAGAAGAGATTTGGACTGTTTGAATTAATGTTGGGCCAAAGGGGCTTAAAATCAAAACCCCAGGAAGATGTGGCTAGTTTTAAAAGGCATGTTCAGGCCTGCAAAAAAACTGTGACAGAGGAGGTGGGATGGGCCCCCGAAACACAAACCGTTTGAGTATTGGGCCGTCTGGGAATGTTCTGGGCCACCCCAACCTTTACATAAAGACAATAAAAACTGTTCCTGCCGAAACTCACAGAGCCACCAAGTACATGAATAAAACAATACATGCCAACAGTTAACAAAAGAAACAACATGGCCCCAGCAGGAAAAGACAATAAAACAGCAGTTTAAAACCAATCAGAAAGATTTCCAAAATGCTTTACACATTTTAAACTGGTTTCAAGGCAATCCCGAAACCAGTTACAAGCCAATTAAAAATAGATGGACCATCCCCGAAGCTCGTTAAAGATTTAAAACATTAAAAAAATTACAAGCCTGCCAAAATTAACAAAGGAACCAGAGATTTGGCGGTCAGATATGCCAGGCCTCAAACCAGTATAATTGAGGCCTGCTTGTTTCAGTCAGTACGTTCAGCAACAGTTCGACAAAGGCAAGACAGCACGGTAACATCCAGGAGAGATCAACATCATCGTTGCGTTCGATAGACAGTACAGGAAAATCGGAGACTTGAAAAAACAAGAACGAAACAGAAGGAAAAGGAAATTGCAGCAACCAAAGGCCTCAAGAAACCAACAACTACCAATATTACCACCAACCAGGTAATATTGGGCCACCGCGACCAACGAGAAACCGACCAACGAGAAACCAACCACCGAGAATTCAAAAATCACAAACTTGTTTCCACTCTACAGGCTAGTCTGTCTCACCCCTGGGTAAGATTTGACACAAAAGACCCTAAAAACTTTACCTAACCAAAGAAAATTGGGTACTTACCCAATAAATCCAACTACACAGCTAACCGCATCAGTGGACAAACCCAGACTGAAGACCCAACGCAGGTGCAGTCTTCTACCATGTCCAGGGTACGGCAGGCCCTAACCACCACAACTAAAGAGAACCCCGAAATCGCGAACCTCTACAATCTGTCAAGAAAGTCGCTTGGTGAGCATTTCCTGGTCCTCTGGTTTTCCACCTAGTTAGGATAGTGGGGTTGGGAGGGTAAGGGATTTTTGTCTATTGTATTTCTCCCTCGCATATTCCAAGTGTTCCCCACCCTTTTAGAGTATAAGATTTATTGTATTGTATATTTTCCTGTCTCAAAATAAAAGTCTCAATTCTTTTGACCAACTCAGGTGTCTGTTGCAATTTCATTACAACCCCCAAATAAGTCTAAAGTCTAGAACCAAAGGAGTGGGAGCGATTCAAACCGCTCAGGGAGTCAGAGGTGAAGCTGACCACACACACCACCCCTTACATTGGCCAACTCTAAAAATCTAAAGGTGAGCTTAAAATAGATTTTAAGTGCCTGTTAACAAGCTCTTAATAATCTAAATTGCCTACCCCACCGCTTGGTGTCGGTTCTGTTCAGCGGTGACAGACCTGACATCTGGGAGACTAGTGTGGAGGCGGGTTGACAGCGGGTTCCCTAGCCACTGATAAAAAAATATATATTTTCCCCAGCTGATCCACCACCAAACATGCCCGCTGACTCCCCAAAAATTCCCCCCAGGGTTTTAACAATGTAGGCCATCTCTGACAATGCTTCGTCATGCATAACTCCTTACTGAAACCATAGGCCGAGATTTTATCGGCACTGAGAGGGCGGATTTGGAGGCAGGTCAAATGTTAAAATAATTTTGTTTGATGGTGGGGTCCGATCCCACCGTCAACCCGCCTCCAAACAATTTTCCCAAGTGTCGGGTCCTCGATTTGCACATTGACCTGACACCTAGTGGCAGAAAGAGGATTAAAGCTAATTATCTGCCTGTTAACAGGTAGTTGAGAGTAGTTGACAGGCTATTTTTTAATTTTGCCGCTTCTGCCTCGGGCTTCCCAATGTCCGACCCCATGCTAGGTAGGTGTGGCGTGTTGAGTCTGGTGTAATGTTTCTGCATTGATGACAGCTGCAGAAGTGGTGTGAAGAATCCAATGGTGCACTGGTGAGTCTCAGAGGTAAGAAAATGTTGGGAAAATCATTTTTAAGGCATTTACACATTTCCTTAGGAAACAAGTTTTGAATACAATGTCTAGTGCTACCTTATTAGGAGAACTTCTCTCACCAGTGACAGATCGCTTCTGTCACCTCATCTGCAGCTGCCATCTGTTCCAGCCTATGGAGGGAGTCATTGAAGAGTCTGGGTGCAAGAGCTTACGTTTGTACAGTGATTGTCAGTGTTTGCAGTTCTTCAATGCTGTCAAACGCTGAGAAATGAGCTGTCAAAAAAAATTGTGCGTTGTCCCTTTAAGAAAACCAGCAGATGGCACGTCATCAAATGACGTCATCTGACCAGCTACCTCTTAATTGGCCTGCAAGCCCGCAGGTCAGGTCAATCAATGTAAAATCACGTCCGTGGGCCGGACGCAGTTGGGGGCGGGACTGGAAGCCGGAAACCACCTGACCTACTCCCAACCTGCATCCATTTACAGAATTCCGGCCCATAGGATCAGTGAATTTGCCATTTTGAATAGACTTTTTAAACCTCCTGTTACAATTGTGCAATAGGCCCAGTGTTAGGTAGCTCAGTGGGAGAGTATTTCTCTCTTTTTATGCCCCAATGCAAAGCAGCTGCTCGGGATAGGATTACAAATTCAAATCGACACATTATTGCTGTCTTGGTGAATACATTTAGCTTAATGATTGCTTAGTAGAAATAGAAACCGTTTTCCTATTATAATTCATGAGAAGAGTTTTCCGCTGCAAAATGGTGCACATTTGATCTAAACTTGGTGCTTCTTGGGACTGGTATAACCATTATAGACTCTCTTTATACTTGCAATCTATCAGTTCAATTGCCCAGATACATTTATTCCCATATGCTATTAAAAAATAGAAATATATATGTCCTATTACTGCATGCATGTACAATGAAAATTCACTTAGATTATCGTAGAATCTCAATTATTTATGGATTCATTTATTTGAAGATGAGGGGAAAGGAGTAAGGGCAGGGTTGACTGGGGTAGATTGTGTTAAACAGATGAGGTTACTTCATTGATCAGTTGCAGCAGCCACTGAGGAGTCCTTAGTATCACTGTCATCTTGATGCTATATTCCATGAAGTTCTGCCTCCAAAACAACTTGGGTTAATTCCCCCGGAATGTTCACATCTAGGCCTTTTTGGACACAGTTGGCTATGATTATGCAGGGCCAATGAGCTGGAGCATATCACAGAGCCCCCTCTGACTATCAAGGAACTGAAAGCATCCCTTTACAGCCCCAATGGTCCTTCCAGTGACCACTCTGGTAGAGGCATATGCCTCATTGCAACTTTTAGAGGGATCATTATTCATGGTGGCATTGTTACCCTCAAGCCATCCATTCACATGCTTTTCTTTCCAAAGGACGAATGCATTGTAGCAACCTCTAGCAAATCTCCCTTTTACGTGGGTATTTCTTGGCATGTTGTTGCGCACAATCGCAACATTGCGCTCGATGGTAGTCCTTTCTTTTCAGGAAGTTGAGCATTTGACCATCGGAGTTCACAAGGCAACTGGATGCCATCTGTTGCATCCTGCTGCTTAGGGAAGCCAGCAAATAATGAAACTAGATGATTCTATCTCACTGCTGCCTTGCTGTGATGCCAAACTGAATACATTTGAAAACTCTCTGCAAAAGTGCCAGTTACCTAATGAATACATGCCCAGAAGGTACCTCTCACTGATATTGCACAGGTCTCATGTGGCTGCTATAAATGAACCTGTGGTGTAAAGGTTGAGCACAGTTGTCACTTTCACAGCCAAAGGCAGAGTTGTCCAGGCAGACGATTTGGACCGCAAGTCTTCATTTAGTAGTTGGCACAATTTCCCATTGTTTCTTTGGTGAACCACTCTTCTAAAACTGAGTTATTTACTAAAGTCTTCATAGGATTTATGTTGCATGTGTATTCTTTGATAGAGAAAGGTAATATCTTTAAGGGCACATCCTTCTCAAATGATTTTTTCCATCCTCTCATGCTCCTCCATTATAATGGCAAAGAAAGGAATGCCCATTGGGAATCACATTACTGATCTTGAGAACCTATTACTGTACTGTGAACGGGAACAATAATATCAAGGGGTGACTCATTCACATAGTCAGTCGGAGGCAAGGCCACCTCTGTCTAGGGACAAAGCATAAAAGCTCTCTCTAGCTCCAAAGATTTGGCAATCTAAAGGTTCACAAGTTCCTTACTTCTGCCAATCCGAGCTGATTCTGGCAAAAGGTATGCATTATAAATCCTGTTTTAAGTTTCCCTAGTCAATTGTGAGCATAACTTCAGTGACCAGAATTTCTGTACAAATATGCCACTAGTCCTCATATGTATCTATTTTAATGGCTCTGTGAGTCTTGGCAGCGGATTGTGGTGAGGACCAAAACATGATCGGAAACTTAGGCATATTGATTTTCAGATGAAAAGTCAGTGAAAATTGCTTCGGCCCCTATTTCCAGACCAATAGTTTGGGTTGTCCCAATTTTAGATCCCAGAAACACCAAAATCTGTGTGGAATTTTGTGGGCCCTATTTTAGCTCTAGTCACTTACCTGCCATTATGATGATGGGATAATAAAAAGCGTTTGAGATTATGAACAGGGAGATCATTGCAAACAATGGGTCGGATTTTATGATAGAAATAAGGGTGAGGCTAACAGTGCTCACCATTATTAAAGAGTAAATTGGAAAGCAACTTCTGGTGACTGCACAAGTGTAGTTAAATGCAGAAATCGGGAAGTTACTGTCAGAGTTGCTCTGCTCCTCCAGAAGCTTCTTTATACCATTATCTCGCCGAGAGACTCGGCATTGAAACACATGGAAGGGCGTGAAGTTGTTGTGCTTGTGTGATAGATACCCACTAAACTCGGCAGAAAAAGTTAGGGCTTGTCCATTCCAGTGTAAGTAAATTTTTATGCCGTGATTAGTCTTAATACTGTCAAACAACCTCTCTGGCACTGAAAATGAACTTTTACAAACATGGAGTCTCATTCCTTCAGATTTTAATTATTGTTGGAGATTTAAAACAAGAAAAAACTTTTTCTTTGTCTCTTTTTATCTCTCTCTCTTAATCCTATCTATCTTTTCCTCTTTTTATTTTGCTTTTGGTACATGATTTGGCATTGAATTAACTATTTTAACTGACACCTCCTGGTCAGACTCTGTATGTCTCAGTAAGGATTTTTCAGTCTGATTGGTTAAGGAGATATACAGTTCCTTGCCCTGTTCACACAGGTCCCATATCCCCTGTAGAAGGTGCTGCACCAAAATGGCTTTCTAATCACTGCAAGTTCCAGTGCAAAAGTCCATAAAAAGTCGATGGGCAAGTGTAAGTGTAATGAACTGCTGGCGGTGATTGTTTGCTACTGACCATAAAATCCAGTGTAATATTTTAGTGCCTGACATGAGTCAGCTTTTTAATGATGATCTCAGTGTTCAGGCACCTACCAAAGTGGTAACTGTGGCACTGGTGTCCTTGTTCCATACCTAAGTAGAAATTAAAGACTGACATTTGCTCATATTTAAAGAATATCGTTCACGTAACAGTACATAAAGATGATCCAGGTCCCTTTAAAAAAAAAAATAAATAAATAAAATTACTGGTCATGCACATTTCATCAATAACCTCTACACTGCACATTCAGCAGGAAACATGCATGCTGATGTCACGTATATGATGCACCTGCACTTCCAAGGCTGATTATTGGCAAGAACGCAATGGAATGTTTTGGGGGGTTGGGGGTGGGGATGAGGGCGGGGGTGGGTGGCATAAATTCAAGAGGTTTTACTGATTTACCATCCAAAAACAAATTCTAGGAATTTGTCTCTGGAATTGTTAAAAACTGATTTTAACGACCCCCTTTTATTTTAAGTACCAGTGCAAATATATTATTTTGACTTTTTTTTAATTCAGAGGGAGAGTAAATTCAGGGGACACAAATATACTTTATGCAGATTGCAGCACAGACAATACTATTGATAGTTTACCATCTTGCTCTGTTGTCAATTGAGGTAAAGTGGCAACTAAATTATTTCAAAATATGGTCAGGTGGGCCTTTTTAATGGCTTGAGAATCAAAAGCAAAAGATTTAACAGATAAGAGCTTCTCGACGCTGAAAACTGTTATGAAAAACAGTCATAAGTACTTCACAAACATTGATTTTTCTAATAAATGCTCTATAATGCTGCTTTTAGGAACTGTACAAAAGAATGCAATGCTGTGGGATGTATAGCAAAAATGGTTCTTTTATAGTTTCCCAGGGAAGAGGTAAAATTGTATTTAATAGCAACAGAGCATTATGATGAGTGACTACTGCATCTGACAGATTATCTAACAACAAATCAGAGAGATGACCAAGAGCTGTGCAGGATGCCAGAAGGTCCAAAACGCCCCACCCCAAGCTCCTCTGCATCCATGGGAGTGGCCCTCATCTCCATGGCAAAGGGTGCACATTGATTTTGCTGGTCCCTTCATGGACTCGATGTTTTTAATTGCGGTGGATGCACATTCAAAGTGGCCAGCGGTAATAAAAATGTCCTCAACCACCACGGAAAAAATTATCTTAGTTTTACCAGGAATGGGCTGCCTGAACAGATTTGCTCTGACAATGGACCACAGTTTGTGTCTGAAGAGTTCCGGAGGTTCTTAAAGAACAATGGTGTTAAGCATTACACATCTGCCCCATATCATCCAGCCACTAATGGATTGGCCGAGAGGTTTGTCCATTCAAGAAAGCTATCAAGGCAATGTGTAATGAAGATATACCCCTACAACACAAGGTGGACAACTTCTTGTTTGCCTACCGGAATGCGACACATGCGGTTACCAACCAAACTCCAGCCATGATGTTCTTCAATCGAAGACTACGATGCCGCTTGGATTTGGTTAAGCCAAACGTCCGAAGAGATGTGGAGAACAGGCAGTTTCAGAATATGAATGAAAGGCCAACCAGGAGTTTTAAGATAGGTCAACCAGTTTTGGCCCGGGACTACCGCACTGAGAAATGGCAGCCAGGAACGATTTGTACACGGCAAGGACCGCTCATGTATACCGTGGACATTGTGGAGAGCATTGTAAACGCCATGCTGACCAGATTCTAGAGTCACTGGAAAACGATCTGATACACCTGGTAATGAAATCGACGTTCTAATTGCAGCTACCGCAGAACCGGTAATATTGGAAGCAGATGAACCAAACAACGACATTGATCCCGACTCAACATTGCCAGAAGAACCTGATACCCCAAAGAGGCGTTACCCAGACAGAATCAGGAAGCCTCCTCAAAGACTGAACTTATAATTGCTTAAACTTAACCAATGTACAAATTGTGATTGTAATTAGTTATCATTTAGCAGTTAAATGAATGTTATGTACTGTTCATCTAAAAGGGGAGGAATTGTTGTGTATGTACCTTTAAGAGAATAACTGGTCTCAGACTGCAGTACCGGCAGTGATCACCCCTGTATAAAAGGCGCTAGTGAGCCTCTGTTGTTTTCAGTTTCACTATTGACTTCCATCAGTAAAGACGTGTTTTGTTCAACTCCTGCTGTCCGTGTCTCAATCATTCACGGACATAATACACTTGACATCAAGGCAGCATTTGACCAAGTGTGGCATTAAGGAGCCCTAGTAAAATTGAACTCAATGGGAATCAGGGGGAAACTCTGCATTGGTTGGAGTCATACCTAGCACAAAAGAAGATGGTTGTAGTTGTTGGAGGTCAATCATCTTAGCCCAAGGACATTGCTGCAGGAGTCCCTCAGGGCAGTGTCCTCGGCCCAACCATCTTCAGCTGCTTCATCAATGACCTTCCCTCCATCATAAGGTCAGAAGTGGGGATGTTTGCTGATGATTGCACAGTGTTCTGTTCCATTCGCAACTCCTCAGATAATGAAGCAGCCCATTGCCACATGCAGCAAGACCTGCATGACATTCAGGCTTGGGCTGATGTGTGGCATGAATGTTACTTGTCACTTAAGCACCAGGCAATGACTATCTCCAACAAACGAGAGTCCAACCAACACCTCGTGACATTCAGCAGCCAGATCCCCCACCATCAACATCCTGGGGCTCACCATTGACCAGAAACTTAACTAGACCAGCCACATAAATACTATTTCTACAAGAGCAGGTCAGAGGCTGGTTATTCTGTGGTGAGTGACTCAACTCCTGACTCCCCAGAGCCTTTCCACCGTCTACAAGGCACAAGTCAGGAGTGTGATGGAATACTCTCCACTTGCCTGGATGAGTGCAGCTCCAACAACACTCAAGCTCGACACCATCCAGGACAAAGCAGCCTGTTGGTTCATACCCCATCCACCACCTTAAACATTCACTCCCTCCACCACCGGCGTACCGTGGCTGCAGTGCGTACTATCTACAAGATGCACTGCAGCAACTCACCAAGGCTTCTTTGGCAGCATCTCCCAAACCCGCGACCTCTATCACCTAGAAGGACAATGGCTGCTGGTGCATTGGAACATCATCCCCTTCAAGTCACAAACAATCCTGACTTGGAAATATATCGCCATTCCTTCATCGTTGCTGGGTCAAAACTGGAACTACCTCCCTAACCGCACTATGGGAGTACCATCACCACACAGATGGCAGCGGTTCTAGAAGGTGGCTCACCTCCACCTTATCAGCCTTGCCAGTGACACCTGCATCCCAGGAATAAATGTTAAAAAATCATGGGCGAAAAATTCAGTTGCTTTGCGCCTCCTGTTAGCGCTAGGGCGCTAATGGACCGCAAAGCAGCTAGCGCCCGGGCGTGGCGATGTTAGCGTCACTCGCGAAATTGACCAGTTGTTTTGCAGCAGTGCTAAACACTACCACCACGATCTCTTGCACCCGCAGATCGTGACATCAGTCAAGCGTGCAATGCCCCGGTGGCGCCCCAGACCGGATATTGAGTTGCACCCCCTGCCTTAGCGCCTGCCGCTAGGAACGACAGGTAGAGGGGAATGTTTTCAAGTCAGGAAGGGGCTGGGGGAGCACTATTTAAAGGCAGGCATTTCCTGCCTTTTCTTGTCGGCAAAATTTTTGGTTTTAATGCTGTCCTAAGGAGTTTTGGCCCTCAGCACCACTTTTGAGGTTCTAAGTGCCAAGCTCTTTCTGTGAGCCCTTGCTCCTAGGCTCTCCAGAGACACTCTCCTTAGGATAAAACAGATGGTATCTCCAGGTGAGGTTACAGAAGCGATCTGTCACTGGTGAGAGAGGTTCTCCCAATGAGCTGGGACTACACAAACACTTCAAACCTTATTACCTACAGAAAAGTCTAAATACATTAAAAATGATTTTCCCAACATTTTCTCACCTCTGAAACTCACCAGTGTACCATTGGATCCTTCACACCACTTCTGCAGCTGTCATCAATACACAAACCTTACAATAGACCCACATGCCACACTTACCCTGGCATGGTGTCCGGACATCAGGAAGCCCACAGTCAATCTGGCAAAGTTGAAAAAAACCTCTTAACTGCCTGTTAACTACCTGTTAACAGGCAGTTAAGTGCCTATAATCCTCTTCCCACCACTAGGTGTCGGGTCCCTGTGCAAATTGGGGACCAGACACTTGGGAAGATTGTATGGAAGTGGGTTCGGGACCCGCTGTCAATCTTTGCAATTTTACCAGCAGTCCCGCCTCCAAACATGCCCCCTGAGCCCTGGCAAAATTCCCCCCATAGTCTCTGGATCATTAGTCCAGGCTTCTGGATTACTAGTCCAGTAACATAACCACTATGCTACCGTACCCGCTATTTGGTCTATCTTAACTCATCAATCCATTCAGCCCTCTGATCAGAGTATCCAACTACTTATTAAATGATACCACGGTTTGTCTGGTAACTCCAGAAGAGGTAAACATGCTGGTGAGAACTACAGCTGTAATATGTGCTATTCTACATTGCCAGTAGAAAAAAAGCCCAGATTTAGTGAAAAGACTTAGTTGAATACTATCAATATGTGCAGCAACTGCTCCCGGGGCTGTGTGTACCAGCCAAAAAGTGGCATCTGTCCATAGTGGAGAAGCAGCGGGTCCCAGGGCTGAGGCTGTCCAGGAATCTGGTCACCAACCTGTACCATCTCCTGAGCAACAAGCTTTATGAATGTCATCAATCAGCACTACCCACCTTGAGTAGTCAAGGTAAAGACATTTGTTAATTTCCTTTCTACTGGTAGCTTCCAGGTCCTAATAGAAGACATCACATTGGTCAACCATGATTTGGTCAAAAAATCCATAAAACATAGAAACATAGAAGATAGGAGCAGCAGTAGGCCATTCGGCCCTTCGAGCCTGCTCCGCCATTCAATGAGATCATGGCTGATCATCCAATTTCAGTACCCTGTCCCTGCCTTCTCCCCATATCCCTTGATCCCTTTAGCCTCAAAAAATATATCCAACTCCTTCTTGAATATATTTAATGAACTGGCCTCCACCGCCCTCTGTGGCAGAGAATTTCACAGGTTCACCACTCTCTGGGTGAAGAAATTCCTCCTCATTTCAGTCCTAAATGGCTTACCCCTTATCCTTAGACTATGACCCCTTGTTCTGGACTCCCCGGCCATCAGAAACATCCTTCCTGCATCTAGTCTGTCCAGACCTGCCAGAATTTTATAGGTTTCGATGAGATCCCCTCTCAATCTTCTAAACTCCAGTGAGTATAAGCCCAATCGACACAATCTCTCCTCATACGTCATTCCTGCCATCCCAGGTATCAGCCTGGTGAATTTTCGCTGCACTCCCTCCATGGCAAGAACGTCCTTCCTCAGGTAAGGTGACCAAAACTGCACACAATACTCAAGGTGCAGTCTCACCAAGGCCCTGTACAACTGTAGCAAGACATCCTTGTTCCTGTACTCGAACCCTCTTGCTACAAAGGCCAACATACCATTTGCCTTCTTAACCGCCTGCTGCACCTGCACGCTTACCTTCAGCGACTGGTGCACAAGAACACCCAGGTCTCTTTGCACTTCCCCTTCTCCCAATCTATTGCCATTCAAATAATAATCTGCCTTCCTGTTTTTGCCGCCAAAGTGGATAACCTCACATTTATCCACATTATAGTGCATTTGCCATGTTTCTGCCCAATCACCCAACCTGTCCAAATCGTACTGGAATTTCATGACATCCTCCTCACAGCTTACCCTCCCACCCAGCTTTGTGTCGTCTGAATATTTGGAGATATTACATGCAATTCCCTCGTCCAGATCATTAATATATATTGTGAACAGCTGGGGTCCTAGGACAGATCCTTGCGGTATCCCACTAGTCACTGCCTGCCACTCAGAAAATGACCCGTTTATTCCAACTCTTTGCTTTCTATCTGCCAACCAGTTCTCTATACAAGTCAATACCTTGCCCCCAATCCCATGTGCCTTAACTTTACACGCTAATCTCTTATGTGGGACCTTATCGAAAGCCTTCCGAAAGTCCAAATACACCACATCCACTGGTTCTCCCTTATCTATTTTATCGGTTACATCCTCAAAAATTTCCAGTAGATTAGTCAAGCATGATTTACCTTTTGTAAATGCATGTTGACTTTGTCCGATCCTGTCACTGCTTTCCAAGTGCTCTGCTATTACATCTTTTATAATGGACTCTAGCATTTTCCCCACTACCGATGTCAGGCTTACCGGTCTATAATTCCCTGCTTTTTCTCTACCACCTTTTTTGAATAGTGGGGTAACATTAGCTACCCTCCAATTCATGGGTACCGTTCCAGAATCTATCGAGTTCTGGAAGATGACGAGAAATGCATCTACTATCTCTAGGGCCACTTCCTTAATACCCTGGGATGTAGACCATCAGGCCCTGGGGATTTATCGGCCTTCAGTCCCATCAATTTTCCTAACACCATTTCCCTACAAATACTGATTTATTTCAGTTCCTCCCTTTCATCAGACCCTATGTTCCCCGGCATCTCTGGGAGGTTATTTGTGTCCTCCTTTGTGAAGACAGGACCAAAGTATGCATTTAGTTGGTCTGCCATTTCCTTGTTTCCCATTATAAATTCCCCTGACTCTGACTGTAAAGGACCTACGCTTGACTTCACCAATCTTTTTCTCTTCACATATCTATAAAAGCTTTTACAGTCAATTTTTAGGTTCCCTGCAAGCTTTCCTTTCTTAATTAATTCCTTTGTCCTCCTTTGTTGACTCCTAAACTGCTCCCAATCCTCAGGATTATTGCTTTTTCTAGCCAATTTATATGTCCTCTCCTTGGATCTTATGCTATCCCTAATTTCCCTTGTTAGCCACGGTTGAGTCACCTTTTTTGTTTTATTTTTATGCCAAACTGGGATGAACAAATTATGTAGCTCATCCATTCGGTCTTTCAATGTTTGCCATTGCCTATCCACCGTCAACCCTTTGAGTGCCATTCCCCAATCAATCCTACTCAACTTGCTCCTCAGACCATCGTAGTTTCCTTTATTTAAATTGAGGACCCTAGTCTCTGAGTCAACTACTTCATTCTCCATCTTAATGAAGAATTTGATCATATTATGAGCGCTCCGACCCAAGGGGCCTCGTACAACAAGATTGCTAATTAATCCTTTCTTGTTACATAATACCCAGTCTAAGATGGCCTGATCTCTGGTTGGTTCCTCGACATATTGGTCCAGGAAACCATCCCGTAAACACTCCAGGAATTCCTCCTCCACAGGATCAGTGTTGGGGCCTCAGCTATTTACAATCTATATTAATGACCTAGATGAAGGGACCGAGTTTAATGTATCCAAGTTTGCTGATGGGACTGTAAGCTGTGAGGAGAAAACAAATGTCTGCAAAGGGATATAGATAGACTAAGTGAGTGGGCAGTATTGTGGCAGATGGAGTATAATGTAGGGAAATGTGAGGTTATTCACTTTGGTAGGAAGAATAGAAAAACAGAATATTTTTTAAATGGTGAGAATCTTTCAAATGTTGGTGTTCAGAGAGATTTGGGTGTCCTCGTGCAAGAAACACAGAAAGCCAGCATGCAGGTACAGCAAGCAATAAGGAAGGCAAATGAAATGTTGGCCTTTATTGCAAGGGGGTTGGCATATAAGAGTGAGGAAGTCTTGCTACAATTGTATAGGGCCTTGGTGAGACCACACCTGGAGTACTGTGCACAGTTTTGGTCTCCTTATCTAAGGAAGGATATACTTGCCTTAGAGGTGGTGCAATGAAGGTTCACTAGATTGATTCTTGGGATGAGAGGGCTGTCCTATGATGAAAGATTGTCTAGAATGGGCCTATACTCTCTCGATTTAGAAGAATGAGAGGTGATCTCATTGAAACATACAAGATTCCGAAGGGGATTGACAGGGTAGATGCTGAAAGGTTCTTCCCCCTCGCTGGAGTGTCTAGAACTAGGGGGCATTGTAGGATTCGCAAAATTGGAATTTGTATTAATAAGGGTCAAATGGCAGAAGAGGCCGTGATTTTAAAGACTGTTTTCAAAGAAGCCCAGAAAAAGGGGCATACAAAATTGCCACCATACCATGTGACCAGCTTATTGGGACACTTTAAAATGGTTCCTGCGCAACCTCAGACAGCTTTATGGATTCAACCTACAGCAAGTTCTGGAAGCCGTTTCTGAGAGAATGAAAGCAGACCCACACTTATACATATGGATTAGATGCAGATCCAGTCAAGATCGGCCTGGAGACAGAGGCCATCAAAATGTTGACCCAGACAAAGGGGACAATTTCATATTCATGAGAACAGCACCCAGGACTAGATAACGAGATCAGCAGGACATTAAAAACAATGAAGGTAATTCCAGACCAGAGATGGGCCTTTACCAGCCGTTTAAGACATTTTAAAATATAATGATTACCCCGCTGTGCTCCCAGCCCGCCAAAAATAAAACAAAGACTAAACTGATTTTGGGCGGGAGATGGAAGTTTCTGGAAGAAAAGTATATCTGGAAGACTTTTCGGCAGTTGGGGCAAGCTAGAGCTGGAACACGGTTGCAGGCTTGGAGAGCTGAGAGCTTGAAGCTAGAGCTGGCAAGCTTGCAACTTAAGCTCAGACAGGAGACAAACTCAGAAGAAGAAGCAGGCACTCGCAGGAGGAAGAAGAAAGCCATTATCGAGAAGGCCGTCTTGAAGCCGGCGTCCCGCCCCGGGGAAACACATCGGGAGATCATCGACCATCCCTGGGCCGTTGCTGAAATGAGAGGCCATCGACCCAACTTGGGAGAAGAGACAAAAAAATAAAGGTCCCAAGAGAAGAAACCTTCCAGCCACCCCGGCTCAGGAGAAGAGAAAAGAAACTGAAGAAGCGATGGGAGCCAGCCCAAGGCTCCTCTAACCAGGGTCGAGCCGACAATCCTCAACCCCGCCGACATCCAGGCCCGCCGGTGTCCAGCCGCCCCCGACCCCCACCTCAGGAGAGAGGTGTGGCGCAGCTCGCAGGGGCTCCATGATCCACGTGGAGACAAAACGCCTGAAAGGACCAAACACAGACTCGATTTCAAAACCTTGCACTTCCTAGTGGGATTGGTGAGCATGTTTCTGGCCCTTCAGAATCAGATCTAGATAGGTTTAATAAGGGGGTGGATTTAAGGGTACAATTAACAGGAGTTGTTGTCCCTCGATGTTCTGTGTGTTTCCTTATTTCATGATGATCTTTGTACAGTATAAGATGCCCGTATTTGCTTTAGTTAGTACTGTTTCGTCATGATTTGTTTGTGTGTTTTTCCCTCCCATGTACTCTCTTATCTGCTTGCTTTTGATTTGATATTTTTCCTTATGCAATAAAATTTCATTTTGTTTCATCAATCTTGGTCTACAAGAGTTTTCTCTACATTGTAGTTCCTGCACCTAAGACCAGAGTATAGAATCTAAGGGGCGAGTGGGTCGAACCACCCAAGGTTTACTGTGCAAGACAAAGAGGCCTCTAGAGAGAGAAACCTCAGGGAAATCTCTAAAGGAAAACTGTAGTGCATGTACCTTTAAGAGGAACTATGTTTTTGAAGCCCCTGTATACTGTAGTACCAGTAGTGACCACTCGGGTATATAAGCCTGTGTAGCGTCTTGCGTAGTTAGTTCACCTCCAGACTTTGTTCAGTAAACACTTGTTAAATCAACTCTTGCATTCCGTGTCTCCATTAACACACGGATCTAACAGTGGCGACGAGTTAGAAACGAACTTACCTGCAATTCGGCAGCACCTCAAGGGGATCAATTCCTCAGACGAAGGTCGAAGCCAGAAGCAAGAAAAAAAAAACTGTGGTTTCACCAGCTAAACGACTGATCCTTCCTGGGCTGCGGCGGGCTGGAGCTCAATCGAGTGGCTCTGCAATGGGGCCGGGCAGCGAGTCGGGAAGCAGAAGCAAAGAGAGGGAGAGGGTGGAGCACTCAGGGCATGGCCGGTGCTGCAAAGCAGGTCGGCGTTCGAACCGAGCAGAGGGAGGGGAAAGTCCCAGAGGGTCCGCGCCACGACGGGAACGGTTCTCCAAGTAACGGAGAAACTATTGAAGCGATATATAAAAAAAAAATAGAAATACCGCGAAAAGCTGCAGGTCGCAACGGGAACCGCGGAGAACAGCATTGGCAGCAGCGGCAGCGGCGGGAAAGCACGGGAGGCGCCATCTTAACTCGGCGGGGAAGAAAGAAAAGCATGGGAGGCGCCATTTTGATCCATGAGGGACGGAGGAAAAGCGCGGGAAGCGCCATTTTAGATTTTCAAGATGCCGAAGACTGGCAATATTACTGCTTTCGATAGTGATATAGAAGATTGGACCACATATGTGGAAAGAGTGGAGGTATATTGCAAGGCGAATGAAGTAACGGATGATAAAAAGGCATCGGTACTTCTAAATCTGATGGGCGCAAGGACATACGGGCTGTTACAAAACTTGATCACTCCAGCCAAACCGATGGACAAGAATTTTAAGGAGATTGTTGATACCTTACAGGAGCACTTAAACCCAACACCGCTGCTGATAGCGGAACGATTCAAATTCTTCAGGAGGAATCAGCACAAGAATGAAAGTAACGCTGATTACCTCACCGAATTATGAAAGCTGTCAAAGCACTGCCATTTCGGGGCAGGACTGGCAGATTCTCTACGACAAATTCATCTGCAGTCTCCTAAA
Organism: Somniosus microcephalus; assembly: GCF_052327205.1. NCBI lineage: Eukaryota > Metazoa > Chordata > Chondrichthyes > Squaliformes > Somniosidae > Somniosus > Somniosus microcephalus. The sequence goes on along the minus strand of NC_140992.1, from coordinate 73,246,922 downwards.
CGAAGGAACACAAAAGACTACTTTCTGAGAAAGATTTGACACTGGACAAGGCTTTCAGTGTGGCTGTATCATACGAAGCAGCAGCAAGAGGAGCTGCAGAGATACAGCAAAAGCCACAGGACTTCAGCACCCATGAAATGACACGGGGTTTCGAGAGATGTTATCGCTGCGGCAGATCCACCCATGACCAGAAGGACTGCTGGTTCAAGGACAAAGCATGCAGGCAATGCAGAAAGATGGGACACATTGCACGTGTATGCAGATCTGGAAAGAAATCCGCTGACAGTAAAAAGGTCAATAAGGAAAAGTACAGAAAGGTACAAATGATGACGGACAGTAGCTCCGAAGACCAGAAGAACGATAGCGACTCCAGAAACAAGAGACTAAGCTGTCTCAAATTACATAATGTAATTGCCAAAGAAGATTACCAGACCATTTGGGTTACCCTCACGATAGCGGGGTCCCCAGTCAAAATGGAGCTAGATACAGGATCAGCTCTGACTGTCATGAGTCGACGGGATTACGAGCGGCTATTTCCACATATACCTTTGAAAGACACATCCATTATCTTGGAGACATATACGGGGCAGAAAGTATACCCCAGGGGGAAAATAAAGGTGCCTGTTGTATACAATGGCAAGGAAATACAGAAGTTGTATTTATACGTTCTGCAAGATGGTGGTCCACCGCTGTTGGGACGTGAATGGATCAGAAAGATACGTTTAGACTGGCACTCCATTCAGGCACTGACGGTGACCAGTAAGAAAAAAAATGATGATGACGTCAAACCTGGACGATTAAAAGAAATCTTGGCTAACGCCAAAGAAGTGTTTCAACAGGAACTAGGAACCCTGAAAGGCGCCACCGCCTCAATAAAAGTGGAAGATGCGGCAATTCCCAAGTTTTTTTAAGGCAAAGCCGGTGCCATACGCAATTCGTCCAGCCGTCGAGGCAGAGCTGGAGAATTTGGAAAAAGCATGCATGTTATCCAAGGTAGATTGGAGCGAGTGGGCATCACTCATCGTCCTGGTCATGAAGAAAACGTTGAATAATGATAAATCTGAAGAACAGAGAAAAGTTCGCATCTGTGGGGACTTCAAGGTGACTGTAAACCCGGTTCTTCACACGGTACAGTATCCTCGTCCGAGGATAGAAGATATTTTTGCCTCACTATCCGGAGGGAAACGTTTCACCAAAATTGACTTAGCACAGGCATATCTACAGATGGAGGTTGAGGAGGCCTCTAAAAAGTATCTCACGATAAACACACACAAAGGCCTGTACCAGTACAATCGACTGGTTTTCGGAGTTGCATCAGCTCCGGCTATCTGGCAAAGAGCTACGGAGCAAGTCCTGCAAGGGATTCCGGGGACCCAACACTACCTAGACGACATCCTTGTAACAGGAGAAAACGACAATGAGCACCTTGCCAACTTGGAGCAGGTGCTCACGAGGCTGAGAGAACGGGACCTACGAGCAAATCGCTCTAAGTGCAAATTTTCCCAGAAACAAATATCATATTGTGGCCATGTCATTAACGAAGAAGGGTTGCATAAGTCACCTGAAAAAATTGAAGCAGTCGTAAAGGCCCCAGCGCCTGAAAATGTCTCACAATTAAGGTCGTTCCTGGGATTAGTAAATTACTATCATAAATTTTTACCAAACTTGTCGACGGTTCTGCACCCGCTTAACACACTGCTACAAACGGGAGTAGTTTGGAAATGGAGCGAAGACTGTAAACGTGCCTTCCATAAATGCAAAGGCTTGATCACGTCCAGGGAAGTGTTGGCTCATTACAACCCATCATTGCCAATCAGACTGGCGTGCGATGCATCCCCTTACGGCGTGGGAGCGGTATTATCGCATAGATTCCCTGATGGCTCGGAGCGGCCGATAGCTTTTGCGTCACGCTCATTGAACTCAGCTGAGCGTAACTATGCCCAGATCGACAGGGAGGCACTCAGCCTGGTGTGGGGGGGTGAAGAAATTCAACCATTACCTACATGGACAAAAATTTACCTTGTTGACTGACCATCAACCCCTCGTCTCCATATTCAACCCTAAAAAGGGCGTTCCCATTATGACAGCGCAAAGGCTACAGAGGTGGTCCCTTTTCCTAGGGGCACACCAATATGACATAGAATACAAAGGAACAAAACAGCATGGGAATGCTGACGGGTTATCGCGCCTACCGTTGCCAACGGTGGAAGAGGCGCCTACAGTGGACCCAGTGGAGATGTTCCACTCGACCATAGTGGAATGTCTACCGGTGACAAACTCTACCATTGAAAAGGAAATGCGAAATGACCCGACTCTCTCACGAGTCTACGATTTAACGGTGAAGGGATGGCCAGCACATGGCGAACCACTGTTGCCAGCATTCTCGCAAAGAAGAGAACAGCTGTCAGTGTGCCGAGGAACCTTGATGTGTGGATCCAGAGTGGTGATTCCACCCAAACTCAAGGATAGAGTGCTAAAGGAGCTTCACGAGGGGCATCTGGGTGGAGTGAAAATGAAGAACTTAGCCAGAGCGTTTGTGTGGTGGCCAGGTATCGATGGAGACATCGAAGAAATGACCAAGAGCTGTCTAGGATGCCAGAAGGTCCAAAACGCGCCACCACAAGCCCCTCTACATCCATGGGAGTGGCCCTCATCTCCATGGCAAAGGGTACATATCGACTTTGCTGGTCCATTTATGGACTCAATGTTCTTAATCGCGGTGGATGCACACTCCAAGTGGCCGGAGGTAATAAAATGTCCTCCACCACCACAGAAAAAACCATCACAGTATTAAGGACCATATTCGGCAGGGATGGGCTGCCTGAACAGATCAGTTCTGATAATGGACCGCAATTTGTATCTGAAGAATTCAGGAAGTTCTTAAAAAAACAATGGGGTTAAGCACTAAACGTCCGCCCCATACCATCCCGCCACCAATGGATTGGCTGAAAGGTTTGTCCAGACCTTCAAGAAGGCCATAAAGGCCATGGGTAATGAAGACATAAATCTACAACATAAGGTAGATAACTTCTTGTTTGCGTACAGGAATGCAACACATGTGGTTACAAACCAAACCCCCGCCATGATGTTTTTCAATAGAGACCTAAGATGCCGGCTGGATTTGGTCAAGCCAAACGTCAGAAGGGACGTAGAGAACCGGCAATTTCAAAGCATGAATGAAAGGCCAACTAGAACCTTCCAGATAGGTCAACCAGTTTTGGCCCGGGACTACCGTACCGAGAAATGGCAGCCTGGAACTATTTGCACACGACTAGGACCGCTGATGTATACCGTGGACATTGGAGAAAGCATAATAAGGTGCCATGCTGACCAGATCATAGAGTAATCCGAAAAAGGACAACCTACACCACAACTCTATACGCCTAGTGATGAAGCAGAGATACCCATAGTATCTACCTCCGATCCGGTGATACTGGAACCAGATGAACCCGACACTGGCATTGAAGCCGAATCGACCTTGCCAAAAGAACCTACTACACCACCGAGGCGTTATCCGGACCGAGTCAGGAAGCCTCCAGAGAGACTGAATTTGTAATTGATTAACTTCAGCAAATGTGTATATTATTGTTCTTGTAAAAATGTTATTTAATGATTACTTAAAATGTTATGTACTATTTATCTAAAAGGGGAGGGATTGTAGTATATGTACCTTTTAAGAGTCGGACGGTTTACACCTGAACCAGAGGGGAACCAATATCCTTGCGGGGAGGTTTGCTAGCACTGCTGGGGGGGGGTTTAAACTAACTTGGCAGGGGGATGGGGTACAGAGTGGAGCTATAGTAGGGGGTGGTTTACAGCCAAATACAGAGGGAAAAACAAGTCAGCTGGGAAGGCAAAGCAAATATGTGAAGGCAAAAGAGAATATGGCAGGGCTGGAAGGCATTTATTTTAATGCAAGGAGTCTTGCAAATAAGGTGGATGAACTGAAGTTGTTGTTGAACACATGGGAGTACGATATTGTTGCTATCACGGAGACATGGTTGAGGGAGGGTCAGGACTGGCAGCTCAATATTCCGGGGTATAGAATCTTCAGGCGAGACAGAGCGGGGTGTAAAAGGGGAGGGGGTGTTGCAATATTAATTAAGGAGTCAATTACTGCTGTAAGGAGGGATGATATATTAGCGGGTTCCTCTAATGAGGCCATATGGGTAGAACTTAAAAACAAAAAGGGGGCAAGCACTTTGCTGGGAGTGTACTATAGGCCCCCAAACAGACAGGGGGAGATAGAGGAACAGATATGTAGGCAAATCTCAGAAAAGTGCGAAAATAATAGGGTAATAATAGTGGGGGATTTCAACTTCCCCAATATAAATTGGGATAGTCAGAGTGTGAAAGGCTTAGAGGGTGCAGAATTCTTAAAGTGCATCCAGGAGAGCTTTTTGAGCCAACATGTAGAAAGTCCTACAAGAGAGGGGGCGGTACTGGACCTAATTCTGGGGAATGTAGCCGGGCAAGTGGTGGAAGTGTCAGTAGGAGAGCATTTTGGCGACAGTGACCACAATTCGGTGAGATTTAAGGTGGTCATGGAAAAAGACAAAGACGGCCCGGAAATAAGGGTTCTAAATTGGGGGAAGGCCGATTTTAATATGATAAGGCAGGATCTGGCCAAATTGGACTAGGAGCAGCTACTTATAGGAAAATCCGCATCAAAACAGTGGGAGACTTTCAGAAGGGAAATAGAGAGAGTACAACGCCAACATGTTCCTGTAAAGGTCAAGGGTGGGACCAACAAGCAAAGGGAACCTTGGATGACAAGGGATATACAAAAATGCATTAGAAATAAAAGGGGGGCTTTTGGCAGTTACAAAAGAATAAAGACGGAAGAAGCCCTAGAGGAGTATAAAAAATGCAGGGGCATACTTAAAAAAGAAATTAGGAGGGCGAGGAGGGGCCATGAAATAACACTGGCGAGCAAAATAAAGGAAAATCCTAAGATGTTTTATAAGTATATTAAGGGCAAGAGGATAACCAGGGAAAGGGTAGGGCCCATTAGGGACCAAAGTGGCAATCTGTGTGTAGAGCCAGATGATGTAGGCGGGGTTTTAAATGAATTTTTTGCATCTGTGTTCACTATGGAGAAAGACGATGCAGACATAGAAATCGGGCAAGGGGGCTGTGACATACTTGAACATATTAGCATCGAGAGGGAGGAGGTGCTAGCGGTTTTAGCAGGCCAAAAAGTGGATAAATCTCCAGGCCCGGACGAGATGTATCCCAGGCTGCTGTGGGAGGCAAAGGAGGAGATTGCAGGGGCTCTGACACAAATTTTCAGAACCTCTCTGGCCACAGGGGATGTACCAGAGGACTGGAGAACAGCTAACGTAGTACCATTATTCAAGAAGGGTAGCAGGGATAAACCAGGGAATTACAGGCCAGTGAGCCTAACATCTGTGGTAGGGAAATTATTGGAAAAAATTCTGAGGGACAAAATTAGTCTCCACTTGGAGAGGCAAGGATTAATCGGGGATAGTCAGCATGGCTTTGTCAAGGGTAAATCATGTCTGACAAATCTGATTGAATTTTTTGAGGGGGTGACTAGGTGTGTGGATGAGGGAAATGCTGTGGATGTGGTTTACATGGACTTCAGTAAAGCTTTTGACAAAGTCCCGCATAGGAGACTGGTCAAGAAGGTAAGAGCCCATGGGATCCAGGGTGCCTTGGCGCGTTGGATCCTAAACTGGCTGAGTGGCAGGAGGCAGAGGGTGATGGTCGAAGGTTGCTTTTGTGACTGGAAGCCTGTGTCCAGTGGGGTACCTCAGGGATCGGTGCTGGGTCCCTTGTTGTTTGTGATCTACATAAATGATTTGGATGAGAATGTAAAAGGTATGATCAGTAAGTTCGCAGATGACACGAAAATTGGCGGGGTGGTAAATTGAGAGGAGGAAAGCCTCAGGCTACAGGACGATATAAACGGGTTGGTCAGATGGGCGGAAAAGTGGCAAATGGAATTTAACCCTGAAAAGTGCGAGGTGATGCATTTTGGACGGACAAATAAGGCAAGGGAATACACAATGAGTGGTAGGACCCTTGGAAGTACAGAGGGTCAGGGGGACCTTGGTGTACATGTACATAGATCCCTGAAGGCAGCGGAACAGGTAGATAAGGTGGTTAAAAAGGCATACTTGCCTTCATTAGCCGAGGCATAGAATATAAGAGCAGGGAGGTTATGATGGAGCTGTACAAAACGCTGGTGAGGCCACAGCTGGAGTACTGTGTGCAGTTCTGGTCGCCTCACTATAGGAAGGATGTGATTGCTTTGGAGAGGGTGCAGAGAAGATTCACCAGGATGTTACCTGGGATGGAGCGCCTCAGCTATGAAGAGAGGCTGGACAGGCTGGGGTTGTTTTCCTTGGAGCAAAGAAGGCTGAGGGGGGACCTGATTGAGGTGTACAAAATGATGAGGGGCATAGATAGGGTAGACAAAGAGGAACTTTTCCCCTTAGTAGGGGGGTCAATAACAAGGGGGCATAGATTCAGGGTAAGGGGCAGGAGATTTAGAGGGGATTTGAGGAGGAACTTTTTCACCCAGAGGGTGGTTGGAATGTGGAACTCAATGCCTGAAAGGGAGGTAGAGGCAGGAACCCTCACAACATTCAAGAAGCATTTGGATGAGCACTTGAAATGCCATTGCATACAAGGCTATGGACCAAATGCTGGAAAATGGGATTAGACTGGACAGGGATGGATGGGCGGCGCAGACACGATGGGCCGAAGGGCCTCTTTCTGTGCTGTAAAACTCTATGACTCTATGACTCTAAGAGGAACTATGTTTTTGAAGCCCCTATATACTGTAGTACCAGTAGTGACCACTCGGGTATATAAGCCTGTGTAGCGTCTTGTGTAGTTAGTTCACCTCCAGACTTTGTTCAGTAAACACTTGTTAAATCAACTCCTGCATTCCGTGTCTCCATTAACACACGGATCTAACAAAAACCCCTTACAGAAAATGGCGACTGTGGCAGGACTCTGGCAGCAGGATTGCAATGTAGTAGATCCAAGTTTGAATGGTCGAAATGCAATGGATGAGAGGATAGCGGATTATGTCTTTGGCAAGGTAAATCTCACTAAACAGTGGATTTCCGATCTCTTGCTGGATGGGCGTCCGGTGGACGCAGCCATCAGGTGGACAGAGAGCAAAGAGCATAAGATGTCAGTGGAAAAGGCATTGTGGCTGATGTGTTACAAGAAGCAGGTCCAGATCTTGGACCGGGTCGTTGCAGCACAGGCAGCCAAGATCACAACCCAGGCAGCAGAGATAGAGGAAAAGGCCATGGGTGGGGAAAAACTCATCACAGTGCTTCACGCACTGAATCAGGAACGCCAAGTGGTAGCTAGTCAACATCAGGCTAGGATAGAGTACCTGGAGTGCCAGGTTACTGAGCCAAAGATCAATGAAACGAGGATACGGGAGAAAAGCGCCTGCCTCGCACAACAGCTAAGAGCACAGGAGAGAATAGTGGAGGTTAAGGCAGCTTACAAGCTAGCCCTCGAGCACGGGTTTGAGAGCACAGACCACGGCCCCTGCCAAAAGACCATAGAGGACCTAAGAACAGCCCTGGTTAAGGCAAGAGGCATGGTGTGTCTCGTCAGCCCGAAAGCTAGTCACATGGACTTTTTGAAGGGTTCAAAACAGCCGATTCCAGCTGAGGTAATTGTGGTACCAGCCACCGAGCCCTCAGCACCGCCGAGCTATAGTGAGACTTGGTCGGAAAAGGAGGGGGTAGTGAAAGAGGAGGTAGCTGAGGTGGAGTGTGGGGAAGAACCACTGGTAGCAAAGACGGGACCGGCACCAATGTGTCCCGCTCGGCACCAGAGGTTCGGTCCCAACGCTGCCGATGGCAGTGTCGGACCTCACCAGAACCAGCTCGTGGTGCCCTACGCTGGCCCGCAATTAAGGTCCATGGTGAGCCACCTCACTCGACTCACAGTAAAGGGAGATCCCTCGATTCATTTCAGGGAGATAGAGGAAACAGCAGCCATCAATGACTGTGATGATCAGGAACAGGTGAAACTGTTGCTTTTCTCCCTGGATTCAACAATCCTTCAGTGCCTCTCAGAGGATGGTAAGAGGGGACGGAAAGGGTATGCGGATCTCAGGGAGGAAGTTTTAGAGGTAATGGGAGTGGACGACGGTAGTCCGTTCGACCGTGTAGAAGGGACCGTGCAGCTATCTGGAGAACCCCCATGGGTTTTCGCAGAAAGGCTGTGGCCAGTATATCGACGCAGCTGTCCGGGTGTGCCTGAACGGGCTTTAATGAGCAACGAACGGCGGGTTCATTGGCTCCGTTGTTTGGTTACCAACAGTTTGCCAGAGATACGGGCCCTAGCCAGGTCATGGTTTGATCCCCAAGGTCCCGGTGTCATGGAGGAGACGGTACTCCGTCAGCTTAATGTGGCATACAAGAATTGTAGAGGTCAGGAAACACCTCCCCAGAAAGGAAAGGTGCATGAGGCAAAACCCGCAGCCCCAAGCCAGAAGGAGTGGCGTCAGGAGGGGAATTGCCCTGTCCAAGCCAAGCTCAATTGCTACGGGTGTGGGAAGGATGGACATTGGCGCAAGGACTGTAGAAATCCATGGAAGGATAATAAAGCCCCAGCACCAGCCCAAACCCAAGCCGTAGCTCCTGCCCCAGCGCAAGGAGCTGGTGCAGTTATGAATCCCGCTGCGACTGAGTCAATCATAGAGACAATGCGGTCTCTGATGACCTCGCAGGGGAAAATAGCTGTCACCACCGGCCTTGTCGCTCCCGAAACCCCGATCGCTGTACCTAAGTGACTAGAGTCAGCGCAGCCCGTCTACCTGTGTGCGCTGCGATATGATGTATGGGGATGACCCCTCATGGAGATGGAGGTGGAGGAGGTGAAGGGAACCTATCTGTTGGACACGGGAGCATTGTGCACCGTAATCCACGCAGATAACCCCACCGCCTCGCCTCTGTCCACCGGGATCCCATACCTTCTGTCGGGCTTCACGGGCGAAGAACAGGCTGGCGCACATTCCTTTCCCCTCTCCATTCGTTTAGGACCACACCGCACCACGTGGAAGTGTACCCTGATGAAGTGGGAGGTGGGAGGTGGAACAGGAGTCCTGGGTGTTATGTTCATTAATAACTAGACATTCTTATTATGAACACAGCTAGCTTTTGCTAGTTACTTTTATTGAGCACATGTGGACTTGTACAGCATCTTGTAGAGGCTTCCATCTTGACTGCTGCCTTGTGGGTAGCCTAGCCTCATGGGTAATGTAGTCTTAATATAATATATAGCTGGGTAGTGTAGTCTTATACATACAGCTATATACAGCTCCACCAAGTGTCCACCACAGAATGACATGTTATTGATCACTACATCCTCCTTTCTTTGAGGTTTAACAAAATCAATATCAATCAACTTTCAAGAAAACAATAAAGATAATATCAGTAACACTTTTGTTAGTGCTCTATAAACATAAACATTTTCAAAACAGTCAACACATTTTCAAAGCTTTACATTGTACTCAAAGATTAAGTCTATCAGGCTCTTTTACTTCATGTGTGGATCTTCTCAACACGGGTAAGTCTGATGTGTCTTCATGAGATTGTTCTGGTGGTGAATGACAAGATGCAGTTGCGGCATTGTCATCAATCTGCTCTTGTATAGATCGAGGTCTCCTTGCGATCTTTGCTTGGAGAGGGTTTCAGTGTTTCCTTCACTCTTCATGCCATAACTCTCAATGTAGTCAATGCACTCTCGAAAAACTGCTGGCAGCTGGATCCCATCATACAGCATAGTCCTCTCAGCAGGGGAAAGAAGGAGTATCCACCGGAACTGCTTTCTACTCTGGTGCAGGCTTCTTCTTTTTCTTTTTCTCTTTCCACTGCTTAACAACATCTGCTGCGGTTATAGCTTTGGACTTTTTCTCCTTGTGTTTTTCCTCTTTGTGCTTTTCTTCCTTTGGCTTCTCTTTGACCTTGAAGTCTTTTTCTTTCTTCTTGGAGAAACTAGGCTTTTTGAAGACATGGATACCCTTTGGCCTTTTCATCCTTGATGGGCTCTCTGCTTCATCACCTGAGTCATCTGGTCTGCTTATGGCACAGTTTATATGGTAAACTCTTTTGACCAGTTCTAAGTCCTCACAAGCTTTGTCACCCAGTCATGAATCAAGCCTTTCAGCCACAACAAAAAACATGAGATGATGCACTTTGTCTTTGACTGTCACTTTAAGTCTGCATACACCTAAGCTATCTATTTTCTGTCCATTATAGTCCTTCAGTAGTACTGACTTTTTCTGTATTTTGGGCTTTTCTTTCATATTGTTAATGTCACTCATACTGATTAAGTTTGCTTTTGCCCCAGTGTCCAGTTTCAATGTAACTAATGCTCCATTTATCTGCAGTGGGATCATTCATTTGTCCTCTTTTACTGCATTAACTTTATGTTCAGCATTGTCTATTTCTGAGGGCTGCACATTTTCTTTATCTTTTTTGATATCGTCACGTGACACCATTCCTACAAAAAATGTCTCACTTAAATCAGTGTCCTCAATCACATTAACTCGTTGCCCTTTCATCGTTTTTACTTTTGAAAAGCATTGTTTGGCAAAGTGATTCTTTCCATTACACTTTGTGCACATTTTTCCAAACGCTGGGCATTGTCTTAACTGGTGTTTGTAACCACAGCATTTACAATTAAATATTTCATCCTCCGATTGCTTTTCATTTCTGTTCTGCCCACGTTTCTTCCCCTTGTAGGACACAGCACCGACAGCAGCATTATCACTCACTACATTCGCATCATTATTGATTTCACTGAAAGTCTTCGCGTGATTTCGAGCTAGCTCGCTGGCTTGGCATATTTTCACCGCATTTTCCAAATTTAGTTCGGTTTCTCTCAACAGACGTTCCCTGACTTTTTTTATCATGAATACCAAACACAATCTGGTCACGAATCATGGATGCTTTGATCTCAGAGAAATTACATGTCTGTGCTTTCAGTTTCAGATCAGTTATAAAGCTATTAAAAGTCTCATTTTGTTGCTGTGTCCGAGAACGGAAGATGTATCTTTCATACGTCTCATTCTTTTTGGGAGAACAATGTGCATCAAATTTCTGTAGCACATCGTCTAATTTGTCTCTGTTCTCCGCTGGATTAAATACAAATGTATTAAATACCTCTATTGCCTGTGGGCCTGCAACCGTAAGCAGCAACGCTATCTTCCTTGCATCTGGCTTCGTACCGAATCCGATGGCTGCAATGTAGAGTTTGAATTGCTGTTTAAAAGTCTGCCAGTTGTAGTCGATTTTTTCTGAGAGATTCAAACGCTCTGGTGGCTTCAAATTCTCCATGTCGCTTTTCACAATTTTCAGCAGATCTTCACCACCCTGGTACCATGTTATGTTCATTAATAACTAAACATTCTTATTATGAACACAGCTAGCTTTTGCTAGTTACTTTTATTGAGCACATGTGGACTTGTACAGCATCTTGTAGAGGCTTCCATCTTGACTGCTGCCTTGTGGGTAGCCTAGCCTCATGGGTAATGTAGTCTTAATATAATATATAGCTGGGTAGTGTAGTCTTATACATACAGCTATATACAGCTCTACTGCTCCACCTAGTGTCCACCACAGAATGACATGTTATTGATCACTACACTGGGGTCTGATTTTTTGGTAGCCCACGGGATCCACGTGGACCTAAGAAATCATTGTCTCTGGAGAGAGGGTATGAGTGTGAAGGAGATAGAGAGTGTTAAGAAAACCCCTACAAAGGCGCGGGTTGGCCGTCGAGAAGTAAAATTCTTGGGTCTAACCCTATGCGCTGGCGAGAGAAACGTAGACCAGGAGGATGAGCTGGAATTGGTGCAAAATCCGCCGGTCTATGCCACTTGCACAGTGGAGGTGTCCCAACGCAACAAGTGGTTTCGCATGAAGCAGTGCAAACTGTTTAAACCGGGTACAAGAGCATCAGCAACTGAAGCCAGGTCTGAGGATAAAGATCCTCAGCCTGAGGCACGCGATGAGTCACAGACCACACAAGCTGGCGTCGTAGCCTGCTTGGAAGGAGAAGCTGTCCTGCCCACCTGGGGGGAGGTTTCTCCGATGGCCTGGGACTCGGATGAGGAGGGGCCCGAACAACAAGGTCCCGCCCTCGGCACAATTCTGGAAGAGGTGGAGTCGGAGGACGGAGGTCCCGCCCTCGACTCGAGCGTGGGGGAGGTAGAAATTGGGGGCAGATATTCTCCACCTGTAGGGACAGGGGAGGAGGAGCCGTCTGCCACAGGCCCAATTCCCGAAGGGGCGGAGCCTGAGGGGAGGGAGCCGAAGCCTACAGTTGTGGAAGAGCCACGAGCTGTGAGAGCTAAGGTCCCACCCGACGGTCCACTCGCTAAGGGAGCCACGCCCAAAGTACCTTTTCGCAGGTCGACTCGAACGCCTCAGGTAAAACCTTGGCCCAATTCCCCCGCTCCCAGTAGACGCCGACTTCAGAAATCATTGAAAAAACAGTCCCCGATTAACAGCAAAAGGCTGCGGGGAACCCGAGCCACAGGTCACTGCAGCCCCGCCACAGGGAGCGGCGAGCTGCAGTCCCGAGCCACAGGTCACTGCAGCCCTGCCACAGGGAGCGGCAAGCTGCAATCCAATCAGGGATTAGGCAAGCCGCCCGGGGATGGGCGGCACTGTACATAAGTTTAGATTTAAGTTTAAGGTGTGTAAATATTAAGATGATTGGAGTTTAAGTAGTTTTAAATCTGCCCAGTGTGTGTGTTGTTTTTGGATTGAGGTCGAAAGATCCGATCATGCCGTCACCTAAGCCAGAATCTCTCGGGAGCCTGGCTATATTGTTTGATTTAATGCAGGAACCAGGAGAAAGATGAGAGGGATCCTCATCACATTCGTGGTAATCGGATGGAGCTGGGCCTATCGGGGCCGCACCAAGGACTCCACGATTTATGGGTGCTCTGGAAATAGAGGTCCCATCGCGACTGACGGAACTGGCTCACGGGACGCTGAAGAGACTGCTGCCTACTTCCATGAAGAGCGATGGCCAGGCTGGCTGGGGTCGAACTCTACTGAATACTCCAGCCAGACGGGGTTTGCGTACAGAGAAACGTCTCTGATGTGCCCCAGGGTGCGGATCATTGCGCCCAGGATCAGCGTCACCGTGGGCAAGAAGATTTGCCTTGTTTGTCATGGACATGTACCTTTGGACCGTTGGTGGTGGCTGCGCAAGTTGAGCAGCACCATGAAGAATTCGACGGTGGAATGGGAGAGATTGGGTAATAACACCCATCGGACAATAACGGGAACTCACGGGGGGTTGAGTGTCTGTTGGGACAAATGGTGGGAACCAGATGAGGGGATCTACATCTGTATGTGGGGTTCAGAATGCGCTTGCCCCACAGGCGCCTCCATCTTTTTCCAAAGACAGTGGCAGGATGCTGGACAAGGAATGAGGTGGGACGTCAGCAGACCGGCATGCAGAGTCCCATACTCTCAGATCCCATCTCTGAGCTCATCACCCGACCCCGCAAGCCCCTGCCCACAGTTCCGGTAGCTAAGGCCCTCAAGGAAGGGTGCCCCACCACGACAAAGGGACCCAGGAATGGATTGGTATTGGTACCCACAGGTCAGGTACTGTACCAAGGGGTCCACTACGCGGTGGCTTCGGTGATTTTAAACCTCACCGAGGTAAGATTGCCAGCGTGGTGCCCCAAGGAAATGGAGCAATTATACCAGGTCCTGTTAACAAACATGTTTAAACAGTTTTACGAATTCGACTTTGCCGATGTCGACAGAGCCGAATTGTACACCACACCACATGAGGTCTTGGACAGAGTAGTGAGGCAAAGAAGGGGTGCAGTAAATGATATTTTCACAGCTTTTAAAACAGGAACTTCCGTCATCAACACATTGGATGACGTGGAGCTGCAAACCCAGATCAATGGTTTGAAAACACAGCTAAGAAAGATACTGACTGATGAGAATAAAGTAATGGGTTCTGAGTGACATGAGGACCAGGCCATGACACTACACTTAAAAGAGATAATATCTGAGCTGGAGAAACACGCCAGAACGGTAAATGCTCTCATCATGGAGGATCGGAATGCGTTCGATCAGGCTGCGCAGAACGAAGCTTGTGTGCTATACGGGGCGTGGTTACTGGGCGAGGGCCGCAGTAATCTGGAGGATTTAAAGCAAGGTTTAATCCCCTCCTGGATCAGCAACAAGCACCTTGCAGCCCTCCACCCTTTTGAGAATACATTGAGTCCGTGCCAGCTCAGACTAGCTTCAGAGGCCTACCCAGTCCCAGTGGACTGTGGATGGTCTAATCACACCATTATGGGTATAGTGGTAAGAATGCCGGTGATGGGAAAGACAGCTAAACCCGCCCCGGGATACAGGGTGGAGAACATTGGAGTCATTCAGGGGGGTGCGCACATTCGCTACACAGGGGTCCCACCTTACATCATTCGATGGGAGCATGCAATGATGGGTACCGACCTCTCGGGGTGCTGGAGCCGGGGAGCACACATCATCCTGTGTCCCCAGCACTTGAATGCCCATTCAAAACCACAGTGCGGGTTCAGAACTGCTGGTGCAAAGCCTATAAATTGCACCATGGAGGCAATGGTACAATGCCATGTGCCCCTGCAGGTGGCATATATAGGAGGTGGGACATACTGTGTCACCACTGCAGCGCCCCACTACCAGCATGGACAGCACGGTTGGTGTCCGGTTAGTGACAGCAGCTTCTGTTTCAAGCCCAGGGCAGAAGTTCAAGTGGCCCAAGAGCTAATTGTCCCCATTCCTGAACCTTCCACTGTTCACATAACTGTGAAAGAGAATTTCACCGATTTGCAGCGATTCGTTGCACATTTTGGATATATCATTCCCCCTCTCCCTGAACACCTCACCAAGATATTAAAAGCTGTTGTTGTTTCACAGAAACACTTCTACACACTAGAGCAGAAGACTTTAGAGATAGGGGCAGACATATTGGACATAGTGACCCCACCGTGGTGGGACCTGTTCACTAATATAGAAGTCCCTTCTTGGATTAGGATAGCCTCCCACATTCTTGTAGTGTGCCAGGTTGTCATTGCAGTTTATTTACTGTTTGTACACTGTAAAAAGGTCAAACATTCACAGAAGTATGAGAATAGAGGGGAATGGAGGGAGCATTATTTGCGGGTAGATGGAGAGACACACATTTAGTTTTTGCTGCTTTGTATAAAGTTAAAGTTTTCCCTTCTTCCTCTGTATTATTTTTGATGTGTATTCATGTGCATTTTGAATTTATCGTGTATGTACTTTATTTTTATGATTGAAGTTTTATTAGATGTGATGTTATTATTAGAAAGTAATGTGTATACACTAGGTGATGTAGGGGTATAAGGACCCCCTCCATGCCTGGAAGTAAGTTGTTAGATTTTTAACTCCAATGTATTGCCATCTATAGATGCTTAATGTACACTAGATTTTTCTGAAACGGGAAATGCATGTGTTGTGGGGTCATAGATAGGTAAATACTGGGGATGGTTAGATTGTGGAATGTCAGAAAATTTTGCTCACCCAGAATTATGATACTTCAAGCAAGTTACAGTATCATCGGGGGGAGTGTAGGATTCGCAAAATTGGACTTTGTATTAATAAGGGTCAAATGGCAGAAGAGGCCGTGATTTTAAAGACTGTTTTAAAAGAAGCCCAGAAAAAGGGGCATACAAAATGGCCACCATACCATGTGACCAGCTTATTGGGACACTTTAAAATGGTTCCTACGCAACCTCAGACAGCTTTGTGGATTCAACCAACAGCAAGTTCTGGAAGCCGTTTCTGAGAGAACGAAACCAGACCCACACTTATACATATGGATTAGATGCAGATCCAGTCAAGATCGGCCTGGAGACAGAGGCCATCAAAATGTTGACCCAGACAAAGGGGACAATTTCATATTCATGAGAACAGCACCCAGGACTAGATAACGAGATCAGCAGGACATTAAAAACAATGAAGGTAATTCCAGACCAGAGATGGGCCTTTACCAGCCGTTTAAGACATTTTAAAATATAATGATTACCCCGCTGTGCTCCCAGCCCACCAAAAATAAAGCAAAGACTAACCTGATTTTGGGCGGGAGATGGAGGTTTCTGGAAGAAAAGTATATCTGGAAGACTTTTCGGAAGTTGGGGCAAGCTAGAGCTGAAACACGGTTGCAGGCTTGAAGAGCTGAGAGCTTGAAGCTAGAGCTGGCAAGCTTGCAGCTTGAGCTCAGACGGAAGACAAACTCAGAAGAAGAGGCAGGCACTCACAAGAGGAAGAAGAAAGCCATCATCGAGAAGGCCGTCTCGAAGCCGACGTCCCGCCCCGGGGAAACACATCGGGAGATCATCAACCATCCCTGTGCCGTTGCCGAAACGAGAGGCCATCGACCCAACTTGGGAGAAGAGACAAAAAAATAAAGGTCCCAAGAGAAAAAACCTTCCAGCCACCCCGGCTCGGGAGCAGAGAAAAGAAACTAAAGAAGCGATGGGAGCCAGCCCAAGGCTCCTCTAACCAGGGTCGAGCCGACGATCCTCGACCCCGCCGACTTCCAAGCCCACCAGTGTCCAGCCGCCCCCGACCCCCACCTCAGGAGAGAGGTGTGGCGCAGCTCGCAGGGGCTCCACGATCCACGTGGAGACGAAACGCCTGAAAGGACCAAACATAGACTCGATTTCAAAACCTTGCACTTCCTAGTGGGATTGGTGAGCATCTTTCTGGCCCTTCACAATCAGATCTAGATAGGTTTAATAAGGGGGTGGATTTAAGGGTACAATTAACATGAGTTGTTGTCCCTCGATGATCTTTGTAGAGTATAAGATGCCTGTATTTGCTTTAGTTAATACTGTGTCGTCATGATTTGTTTGTGTGTTTTTCCCTCCCATGTACTCTCTTATCTGCTTGCTTTTGATTTGATATTTTTCCTTATGCAATAAAATTTCACTTTGTTTCATCAAACTTGGTCTACAAGAGTTTTCTCTACATTGTAGTTCCTGCACCTAAGTCCAGAGTATAGAATCTAAGGGGCGAGTGGGTCGAACCACTCAAGGTTTACTGTGCAAGACAGAGATTCCTCTAGAGAGAAAAACCTCAGGGAAATCTCTCCAGGAAAACCCCTTACAGCATAGTCTCAGGATAAGGGGTAGACCATTTAAGACTGAGATAGGGAGGAATTTCTTCACTCAGAATCTTAGGAATTCTTTGCCCCAGAGGGCTGTGAATGCTGAGTCTTTGACTATATTCAAAGCTGAGATAGATAGATTTTTGGACTCTCGGGGAATCAAGGGATATGGAGATCGGGTGGGAAAGTGGAGTTGAAGTCGATGATCAGCCATGATCTTTTGAATGGTGGAGAAGGCTCGAGGGGCCATATGGCCTACTCCTGCTCTTATTCCTTATGTTCTTATGACCATGTTTTTGCCTCTACTCTCTTGCATCCTGGCTCTCTCCCCACCACCATTTTGGAGCCTATTGTAATTCTGCTTTGCAATCCAAATATAATTTCTCTTTGAAGTGGAGCAGAAATGCCCCTCCTGCCCACAAGGAAGCTTAGTGCATTCCCCACTAGTGTCTTCCCTACTCCCTAGGTTTCTTCCTGACCGCGATCGCCTAACGACCGCCCACATCGATCCACTTACCTGACTGCCGGGCTCCAGAAATGCACTGGAAAGCTCAACGCCTTTGACCCTAGGTTAACTTTTTCAGTTGAGACCCTTCGTAATAATTAATCAAATGTACCTCTTTCCAGCATGTTAAACTCACTTGCAGACTAATAAACCATTAACTGCCTCTCCATGATAGCAATTAGTTTACCTGCACTTTAGACCCATTACCTATTATTGTTGCTGCCTCTCCTTTTGTTTTGGGTGGCCTTCCCTCTGGCCATGTCAGTACTGATGAAGGGTTTCACCCAAAAAATACTTTGTTTTTTCAGATGCTGACTAACCTGTTTTGTACCTCGAGCATTCCACCATTGTTGTAAAAAGTTTGTGTGATTTTAGTAACACTTGAACAAGTTTGTTAAAATAGCATACAAAAGAATTTCATACAAAGGCATTAATCTGTTTAAATAAATAGGTTAAGGCCTCAGTTAAAATAATAGACAAAGGAGCTTCATATAAAAATGCATATGTGTTTGTTAGCAATATCACAGAAGGCAATTTTATCCATTTGTTTCAAAATATGATGGATAACATGCTGATGAAAACTGTAAATCAACTGTTACAGAGGAACAGATCATGACAAGGTTTCTCTACAACTTATGCGACATGCTCCACAATTAATTTATTTTAAAATGGTTATAGTCGCTACTTCTCCACTTTGACTTAATTGCATATATTGTAATTTATAGTTACAGTAAATATTTCAATTAGTACAGTAAATCTCAATTCAATACAAATTAAATTTGGAACGGATTATATCAGGCATACAATAGTATACTCTAATGAAATTAGAAATAAGAATTTCGTGGATTTTACAGCAAATGAATTCAGGAGTTCCAATTTATGACGTTGTTTGGCCATAGAATTCTTAGTCTGTATTGGATTTAAATTGAATCTGCCACTATGGAAATGTACTAATATTAGAAGGCACATACCCTGTTCTTTAAAGAGACAGCGCACCTAAAAATGTAGCGGTGATGCAGGCTTTGCTTCAAAAATATTTACAAACTAGGACTAGCTGCAATGTTAGTCTACTGAGGTGCTGCAGCATTCAGTGATAGGTATATTTTGTCCCGACTGTTTCCAGCATAGTGAGTTCTTGATCTCAATGAGGCTGGCTGGTGAGTTCTGAACTGCCATCAAGATGCCTCCCCTTTCACTTCCATGGGAGGAAAATTAGGGAAGGATATCAGATGGTAGGTCAACCTACAATCCTTTGATATATTTATACACATCGTATTCCCTAGTGCATTCTCATATAAATTGCAATAAATTTGCATGTATTTTTACAATATTAGGTAATGAGAAAATAGCCATAGGTCCAGCATTTCTTTCTAAACAGAGGTAACTGTGCATTTTAATGGTGGAATGCCACATGACGTTGTGCTTGAGTGAGTGTCTGAAAACAGTAGCTGCGATTTCCCCTACCTCGATGGGTCCGAGGCAGGCGATGTCGGTGGCGGGTCTCGGCCCTGCTGCTGGCTCCATCCTGGCTGCCGAAATGACTTTCCGATGATTGGGCTTGTTAAGCCCAGTGTGTTTCCTGGACAATTAGAGGATGCGGGTCTGATGATATCATTTATGACGTGTCATCAGCCAGTTTCCTAAAAGGGACCATGCCCAAATTTAGTTTGACATTTTTGCTGTCAGTGTTCTGCAGCATTGAGGTGCTGCAAATACTCACAAACACTGCACAGAGGTGCACTGCTGCACCCAGGTGTGGAGGGAATCACAGCACGCAGGGAGGTCCTCCTCCCTTCCCATGGGCAGAAGAGACCTCCCCAGGACACCAACGCAGCCTCGTTGCACATTGCAGAGGAGGTCACAAGCAGGGATGTCATCAGAAGGACCTGGCTGCAGTGGCGCAAACCTTTCAATAATCTCACGAACTGCAAAGCCACACGCAACCTCATCCTGCTGCCACTCATTACATTCCCATCACTCTGTCTTCCCTACCTTACTCCTGCACATCCTTATTCACACCAACTTACCTTGCTCCTCCACCTATCCCTCTCTATCTACATTATCACTTCCCCATCTCACTAGCCACCCCTCACCCTCACCCTCATCCTAGTACTAACAACATACAAGGGTAGGCACTTGGGTGTTTTAGCCAATGTTCATGTGAAGTTTCTGTTAATGTGCTGTCAAACATTGAAATCTTTATTTTCAACACTTTGCATTCTTGGACAGATTTGTGTGCACCTTTGGAAGTGGCTTAGTGAGTTGCAGTGAATGGTGAGACATAGAGGTACCCCCTGCAATGTTGATGAGTATGAAAGGAATGGCTTGGGCTTTGTAGGGATGCTTTATGCTATTGGTGTGGGGTGGTGCCAACCAGGCGCATCATTTGGCAGCCAGGTGTACAGCGTCAAGTGAAGTAAATGTGGCCATGGTGAGGCCATCCTTGGCCTTCTGGGCAGCAATGAGATTGGGTGCTGATGCCCTGTGTCCTGTACAGCATCAGGTGATTGCGGAGAAGGTTGGTGTTGTTGTTGGCACTGCTGGGTTGCCTGGTGCTGCAGGTGTTGGGGCTGATCGTGGTGGGATTCTGAGGACCAAGGTGAGAGAGTTTCAAGGGCACCCATGCTGATGGAATAAATGGCAGGTGAAGTAGCGATGACAGAAGCGATCTGTCACTGGTGGGAGAGGTAATGAGATCAGATTGGATGGAGACTTGTGTAAAGACTTGCGGCATTCTGAATCTGTAATGGAAATGCAGTTTAGAGAAACTAGTGGTTAAGGGAACATATCTCAATCAGCTGGGAGCTTTGACTTGACATTTGAAGCTGTCAACTCATCAGCTGATTCAATGGCCACTGACCTACCACTTCAGCTTCACAGACTGTTGGGTCTGCTCAGCGCTAGCAGACCCGACGTCAGGAAAGTCCAGTGTGCGCGTTTTGACAGTGGATTCCCGGCTGATAGCTAACTTGCTTCCGCCCACTTTTGATGGGTCTCGCCATTTGGGAGAGGTTGGTAGCACTGTCGTTGCCAGCACTCACTTCACATATTTACATGAGGCAGAGCGTGACGTCAATGAGTGCAGCATGCTGATTTGACACACAATCTGCCATTTTGGATGCCGCCGCTCCTTTTAACGCTCGTTCCTAATCACAACTAACTGACCATGCATTCAGCAGCAGGAAGGAGCCCCCAGCAGCATTATTTAAAGGGATCATCAACAACTTGCAGCTGACTTGCTTTTTCATTTCTACTGGCTCTCTGGAAGTTTGTGCAACTATTTGGAGCTTTCTAGAGTTGTTTAAAGTTGCTGAGGTCACATGGAGTGTTGCTACAAATGGAGAAGGCCTTGCTTCTCATTTAAAGGCTTCTACTCACACCACTTGCTCAGAGTCATGGGGGCTGTACTTGCAGTCCCCCTCATGCTCGAATACGATAGGGAGGTGGAGCAGAGGCAGCAAAGAAGAGGGCAAGATGCTCACAGAGGCAGGAGAAGGAGGGCCAGGAGTGCTCTCAGTAGGAGGCTTTACTCACCTAGGGTCTTCCGAGAGCACTTCTCGGACCTGCACTTAAGCTAAGAGCAGTGTATTCGGAGGCTCCGCTTCACAAGGAGGTGATCACAGAAATCTGCCACCTCTTGGAACCAGACCTGCAGCCTCAGAGCAGGGCGATGACAGCTCTCCCAATGGTCCTCAAGGTCACCGTGGCCCTCAATGTTTTTGCCACCGGATCCTTCCAGCCTGCAGCAGGTGACATAACTAACATCTCCCAGTTTGCCGTCCATCACTGCATCCGAGAGGTCACTAAGGCTCTCTACTCCAGGAGAAGGGAATTCATTGTCTTCTCTGTGAACAGAGAGAAGCAGGATGAGCGCGCATGTGACTTTGCCAGGATAGTGGGTTTCCCCATGGTGCAGGGCACCATCGACTGCACACACGTGACTTTGGGGGCACCATATACCAAGCCTGAGATGTTCTGTAACCGCAAAGGCAACCACTCACTTAATGTGTATTTGTTGTGCGACCATGACCAGCGCATCAGGATGGTGAATGCCCGCTATCCTGCAGCAGTCATGATGCCTTCATGCTGCATCAGTCTGGTGTGCCAGCAATCTTCCAGCCACCACATCAAACCCGAGTGTGGTTGCTCGGAGGCAAGGCCTATCCCCTCTGCACCTGGCTGATGGCGCCCTTATGCAACCCCACCACTCGTGGCCAGCACTCATAATGACAGCCATGCTGCCACCAGGAACATCATAGAGCAGACTATTGGGGTGCTCAAGCAATGGCTCCACTGCCTTGACCGCTCAGGAGAATCCCTCTGGTACTCACTGGAGCAGGCATCCCATTTTGTGGTGTTCTGCTGCATGCTCCACAAATTGGCCATCATGAACTTGTAACCCTTGCCACCGCAGGTAGGAGGAGGAGGAAGAGGAGGAGGAAGTGGTAAGGAAGGGAGGAGGAAGGGAAGTGACAGGCAGCAAATCCCCGCTCCAGACGGGCAGTCCATGAACACCTCATCAGATACTGGTTCCAGTGAATTAAACCCCAGATCACCATTGCTCACCACTTCCCCATCATACCGTCCCTATGTCATGAAACATCACAGCGTCCTCCTACGCACAAAACTGAAATGAGAGCCACCACAAAACACACATTCCAAACAAAGTATATACATTTTTCAAATTCAAATGAAAAGAACAGAGTCAACTAGTCACCCTTGTGCATTCCCTTAGTGTCTGTCTTTCATATGCATTTTCCTACTCTAGTGCTCCTACAAGGTGCTCCCCCAGTGACTGCAGCATGACTGGTGGAAGGCTGCTGATGTTCAGTTTGGGAGACTACAGATGGCCTTACAGGATAACTTCAAGCAGCTCTGGACCTTGAAAGCTCAGCTGTAGACTGTACCACCTCGGCATGGGTGGCAGCAGTCTGGGCTGGCTGGCTGACAGGCAGCAGCAAGGGCACTGGCAGAGTGGCAGTGGTAGGGGTAGGAATGCTGTCACCCTGAGAGTGAACAGCAGGTTCTTTCTCCACTTTCCCGGGGTGGTGCCTCAGCAGTCCTAGTAATCTGTTGGAGAACAGATTGCTGGCCTGCTGTGATACCCTGCAAGCCCCTTTTGACACTCGTAGACCCAATGACAATGGCAGCGGTCTGAGCTTTTGTATTCCCTTTTATTTTAACTGCCAATCTATTCTCATACTCTAGCTTTGCCCCATTTATTTTCTTTTTCATTTGCCCTCTGAACTTTCTATATTCAGCCTGATTCTCACTTGTATTCTCAACCTGACATCTGTCGTACACACTCTTTTTCTGCTTCATCTTACTCTCTATCTCTTTCATCATCCAGGGAGCTTTGGCTTTAGTTGCCCTCCCTTTCCCCCTCGTGGGAATATACTTTGACTGTATCCGAACCATCTCCTCTTTAAAGGCAGCCCATTGTTCGAATACAATTTTGTCTGCCAATCTTTGATTCCAATTTACCCAGGCCAGATCCATTCTCAGCCCACTGAAATTTGCCTTCCTCCAATTGTTGCGTATTTGAAAGCAGAAAGGCACAAGGGTCAGATTGTGGTGAGGGGAGTGGGGGGAAAGCAACATATCCATGCAGACACCATCAGCAGCTTGTACATGAGAAGAGATTGTGGGATGAGGGGGAAGTGGGATGTAAGAAGTAGGATTAGGTATGAGCATACTGTCATCATCAGTGATGCTTTCCACTTCTACGCATGCCACGGACTCTGTCACAGCCCCTACAATTATTTGGAAAACTGATTCATCCAGGCCAGTTAGGTTTTCAACCCTCGCTTGGCCGCCTCCCATCTGCTGTTCCCCTCACTGGTTGTGCGCCACCTTGGCCCGCGAGAGAAAGAGAAAGTAAAAGTGTCAGTGAGTGTGGTGCAATGTTTTTGGGTGATGTGCCTGCTGTTGTTGAATAGCTGACAGTGAGTGCAAGGTGTGAACTGTGGGTGTGAGTGTTGCAGCAGTGTGTGAGGGTGAAATGATGGTGAGTTATGAGTGGTGATAGCTAGAGATTGTTGGTAGGTGAGTGATGGGGGTGTGGTGCATTAAGCATGTGTGAGGCTCGTGATGCAGATGGTGGGATATGGCATTTGCTGATGCCTTCGCGCACCTTGACCAGCCGTGTGAGCTCATTAAACTTTTTACGGCACTGGATCCAGGTCCTGGGGACAACACTGATGGATTGAGTTATCACCTCTCAGGTCCTTCTGCTGTTTAACCTTGAGGCCTCTTGCCTCCATGTGATAATAGGACATCCTATCATCGTTGGACCCCCATGATCAAGGCCTCCATTGCCGCATCTGAAAAATGTTTTGCCCTTTCTTTAGGGTGTTGCACTATGCCTTGTTTTCACCTGCCTATGAGTTGCTTCTGCAACAAACTTTATTGGTCAGCATTCTGCACCCGATATTGTTCCCCCCCCCCACCCCCATTAAGTGCTAAGCCAATCAGCAGCATGTTTACTGCTGAGGTCAGCGCTGTAATCATGTAAGTGAGCAGGTGGCACAAAATTTGCCTGCTCCACTTAGAACGGGCACAGGTAAATAGTGCTGGGCGGTGCCCCCGCCCCTTTTCAGGCCTCATCCAATTTCTAGGCCATTGTTAGGTAGAATGATGCCAATAAGTTTGAATTCAATTGAAAATACCATACATTACTCCTGTCTGTTTAACAAAACAAAAATTTCAGTTACATAGGCCGGAATTTTCCCTACCAATTTGGGATGGGTTGAAGGGATAATTACTCATCCTAGCCCCTTTAGGGCTACCCCAGATCAGGCGTATTCCTCAGACGTTCACTTTCAACTAAAGTTTGAGGTAGCCGAATCCTAAATACACTTAATTGGGTCTAAAGGTCTGGACTATCTCTCCCTAAAGGAAAGGAACAACCTGAAAATGTTACCGTCCTCCAGATAGCACTTTTAATAAGCTTAGCTCGACTGTAATGTTCCGGATATTATAAGGGTCTGGAAAAATCCCCCAGAATTCTGCAACTCCTCACCAAAGAATGTACGGAAATTGAGTTTGCAAGTTTTTGATACAGAAGTCTTATGTGAGACAATTCTAAAAATATATAGATTTATTAAAGAATTGACATGTAATTTACAGTTGGTGAGTCAATCGCAACATTAACAGTTCCAAAAAGAGAAAGCTTACAATTCTATTATCAGAGACCCTTACTCTCAAATCTTAACTTCGCTACAGTTTTACAGTTCTCAGTTTTCTACAGGATATCCACCAAAATCAAATACCTTTGATCCCCAAGGTACAAAGAGTTGGAGGCTTACAGAGCCGCCTCTGAAGCCGAGAATCACTTTGCCCCTTTAAAGCGAGTCTACTATCCCATTTGAGAGTTCAATAATTATACCCTTTTCCATTAATATTTCCTTTGAAGTTTTATTGCTGAGGTAAGCTAATTATCTCTAGTCATTTTTCTGCTGTCCCCTGCAATTCTTACAGTCAACTCACCTAGTCTCTTCTCTAGGTGTTCTAAGTTTACCATAAAAAATGGTGTAACGGCAGGTGCGTTTTACTTGATGTCATTTTTACGAAGGCAGATTTTTCTTACTTTTATGTGCTTCTTTACGATGTGTAAATTAGAGCACCTTGTACAGGGTGAATCATTGTTTCATTCCAAAAGGTTCAGACTACCGGAGCCTTTGACCTTCTGTTTCAATAAGGTTATTGATTCAGTGTCAACAACTATCTTATCTCTATAGCCAGAATGCTTTCACAGCTTTTCATCGTTCGGTTTCTAGATTTCCAGACCCAGTTTGTCATGTTTTAATAAGGCCGGAATTCTTTCATAGAATGGTGTATTTTTCTGAATAGGTTATATGGCTTATTCTGCCACAGGGTGCGTGCAGGCTGTGTAGTGGTTTGGTACCACGATGTATTGATCAGCCCGCTCTTCAGAGTGACTTTAGTGTAATGGCCCCTATTAAAGCAAACATGCATCTTTCCCGGCCCTATTAAATGATACCAAATTTGGGGGTGTGGAAACAGTGATGATGATACCAATTGACTACAACAGGACATAGAAAGGCTAGCAAAATTGGCAGACAAGTGGCAGATGGAATTTAATACAGAGAAGTGTGAGGTGATGCATTTTGGCAGAAGGAACAGGGAGAGGCAATATACACTTAATGGCACAGTTTTAAAGAGTGAGCAGGGACAGAGGGACCTGGGAGTTAATGTGCATAGGTCCCATAAGGTGGCGGGACATATTGAGAGAGTGGTTAGCAAAGCATATGGGATCTTGGGCTTCATAACTAGAGGTATTGAGTACAAATATAGAGATGTTATGCTGAACCTTTATAAAGTGCTGGTTAGGCCACAACTGAAGTACTGCGCCAGTTCTGGTCACCCACACTTTAGGAAGGATGTGAAGGCACTTGAGAGGGAGCAGAGGAGGTTTACCAAAATGGTTCCAGGGATGGGGGATCTTAGCTACAAGGACAGGTTGGAGAAGCTGGATTTGTTTTCATTAGAGCAAAGGAGGTTCAGGGATGATTTGATAGAGGTGTTCAAGGTTATGAGGGGTTTGGGTAGGCTAGACGGGGAAAGGCTGCTCCCACTAGTTGATGGTATGAGGACTAGGGGACACAGATTTAAGGCTTTGGGCAAGAGATACAGGGGGGATGTGAGGAAAAACGTTTTTACGCAGCGAGTGGTGAGGACCTAGAAATCACTGCCGATGGAAGTGGTGGAAGCTGAGACACTCAGAGCTGGATTTTGTCAGCCCCAGGAGGCGGGTGTGGAAGCAGGACTGCCAGTAAAGTTGCAGAATTTGGGGGCAGGATGCCCCGGGTCCCATCTCCTCGAGGTGGGAAAGGGATTAAATCCTATTAACTGCCTGTTAACAGGTAGTCAACAGGCAGAAAGTAGGATTAGCCCCATTTTTCCATCCGAAGTGCAAGCTTCCCGACCTCGAGGAACCCCGCCAGGGTGAGGAGACGAGAAGGAGGTCTGCGGGGGTCTGAAAGTGCGATGTAGTGGGGAGTGATGGGTGCAAGTGTGGAGTGGTAAGTATAACGTGTTAGAAAATGTTCACTTACCTTTATTTCTGCCTACAGCCTTCAGCCACTGTGGAGCCGGTGTCCTGACATCTCCATTGTAGATTTCACAGACTGGCTGTTGGATCCTCCGAACCAACAGCTAGGTGATTTCTGCAAAGTTGAAAGGTTTGATGAGTCCTGAACACAAGCACTCATCAAACTACACAGAATGTCAGTGTTTGACAGCTTCACAGAGCTGTCAAATGCTGACATTTCTTCTTTCAAAAAATCTTGACAGATGGCATGTCATACGCTGACATGCTCTTTCAGTGATTTCCCCCTAATTGGCCTGCTGAGCCCGCTGGGCGGGCTTAACAAGGTCAATCAGGGGAAAATCCCGTTGGTTGGCTAGAAGATGATGGAGGTGGGATTGAAAGCCGGCAAGCAGCAGTCCCGCCTCCAAAAGCTTCCCATTGACAAAATCCAGCCCTCAAGGGGAGACTGGATAGGCATCTGAGGGAAATTAACTTACAGGGCTACGGGGATAGAGCAGTGCAATGGGACTGACAGGATTGCTTACGGAGAGCCGGCATGGACTCGATGGGCTGAATGGCCTCCTTCTGTGCCATTATGACTCTATGGACTAGATTTTGATGCTGGAGGTGTATAGGAGGCGGGACTACAACTTTCGGGGTTGTAGTCCCGCCTCCATCGAGTTGTGGCCAACCCACGCGATTTTCACTTGATTGACCTTGTTGAGCTTGCCCAGCAGGCTCAGCAGGCCAATTAAGGGCTATCCGGCAAAAGGTGATGTCACAGATTGACACTTCATCTGTTGAGCTTTTGACAGATGAAATATCAGCGTTTGACAGCTCTTTGAAGCTGTCAAACACTGACAATCTGTACTCCAAGTTAATTCCTTCCTCTCAGGCTGATTTAGAGATCTCTCCAGAACAGAAAGCTGAATGCTGCAACTTTTGACATTTCGCGGCCATTCTGCTTTCTGTGCCGGTGAGATGAGGGAATCCCGAGACCTGAAGGAAGGAAGGCTGTAAAGGTAAGTAAAGGTAAGTTAAACTTCTTTAAACACTTTACACACATCAAACACACTTACCTCTGCACTCATGCACCCATTACTCACCAGAACATCGGACATCTTGAACCCTCCAAGCCCTTCAGCCCGACGGTCCACCTCGCTAACTTGGCGTGGTTTGGAGCCATCGGGAATCCCACACTTCAGGAATAAAAATAGGGATTAGGCTAAAAAATACCTGTTAACTACCTGGTAACAGGCAGTTAAATGGCACTAATCCCCTTCCCGCCGCGGGGAGGCAGCTCCCAGCACAGGTCGGGTATCCGCCTTCTTTGAAACTGGCATGGAGGTGGTTTGGGGGCGGGATGGGTATACCTCACAGAAGCATGCGTAAAAGTAAAATGGCACAGAAGTAGATGCACAAGGATAAGCACGTGGGTGTATAAAGAAGTGTTATTGTTAAGGTTCCATGACTGTTATGTCACAAATAAAACTATTTATTTTCACCACTTTGCTCATTTTTGTCTGCTACTTTGGAAATGGCTTTGTGAGTTGGAGTGAAAGGCGAGACATAACATTACGTCCAGCAATGGGGGTCAGTGTGAAAAGAATGGCTTGTTCATTGTAGGAATGCTTTATGGTGTTTTTGGTGGTGGGGATGGGGGAGTGGGGTGGGGGAGCAACTTGGCACAGCATGTGGCAGCCATATGGTGCAATGCAGGAAGTTAAGTATATCTGTCCATGATGAGGCCATCCCTGGCCTCCCAGGCAGCAATGTGCTCCGGTGCTAGTGGTATTTGGACCTCAGGTTCCTCCTGCTCCTCCTTCGTACACTTTGCACCTTGCTCTTCATGCAGCTCTAATCCTTGTTGCTGTGCTATGTTCTGCAGCACGCAGCAAACAATGATGATTCTGGAGACCCTGGTTGGTACATAATGAAGGGCTACTCCAGATCTGTCAAGGCATCTGAAGCGCATCTTCAGCATGCCTATTGTTTGATCTATGACACATCTGGTAGACATGTGGCTTTCATTATAGTGCTCCTGAGCCTCATTGCTTGGCCTCCTCAAGGGTGTCATGAGCCACGTCTGCAGTGGATAGCCCTTGCCTCCAAGCAGCCAGCTGGTTTGTTTATTTGGTAGTGCGAAGAGCTGAGGGAGGGTGGACTGGCGCAGGATGAAAGAGTCATGACAACTGCCAGGGAATTTGGCGCACACATGCATGATGATCTTTTTATGGTTGCAGATGAGCTGCACATTGAGGGAGTGGAAGCCCTTGTGGTTCACAAACACTCCTGGGTGATGTGGGGGTGCCCTGATGGCCACATGCGTGCAGTCAATGATGCTCTGCACCTGTGGGAAGCCAGCCAGAGCTGCAAAGCCGAGTGCCTGCTCACTAACACTGGATTCATCAGTGGCAAAGTTCACATAATTGGCTGACTTGTTAAACATGGCATCGGTGACCTGTGTGATGCATCTGTGGGCGGCCGACTGCGAGATACTGCAAATGTCTGCTGCAGATCCCTGGAAAGAGCCTGTGGCGAAGAAATTGAGGGTGGTGGTCACTTGGACAGCTACTGGCAAGACGTGTCCACCAGGTCCTCTGGGCTGCAGTGCTTTCTCCAGCAAGCTACAAATGTCTGCGACGACCTGACGTGATAGCCTGAGCCTCCTTTGGCACTGCTGCTCAGCCATGTTGAGGAAGCTCATCCTCTGCCTGTATATCCTGTGTTAGGGGTATGGCCTCCGGCGTGGTGCAGCCCTGCGCTGATGTCTTCTGTCTGGTGGAGCATCAGGTCATTGAGGATAAGGTTGTTGTTGTTGCTGCTGCTGCTGGTGTACCTGCTACTGCTGCTATTGGGGCTCATCCTGGCAGGGCAAGTAGTGATCAGAGGACCAATCTTTCAATGGTATGATAGTTACTAGCAATGTGGTGAGAGTAGCTTCCGAGGTTGCAGAAAAGACTTGCATACTCTAGACACCTAAATCTGTGCTCAAATTAGAGTCAGCAAGAGCCTTTCCCTTAGGCAAGTAAGCAGGTGTCATGTGGAGGTTGTTATTTGGATTTCCATGCTCTGCATTAATGATCTCGATCAATGGCCACTGAGCGTCCACCTCACGTTGACAGACATGGTTCCCGAGCTGCGTGATTCTTGTGGTCATCCAGTCAAAATCAAAAAGTCTGGTTAAAATCCCTGTTAAGGGTCTCACAACAAGGATTTAATGAGCTTAAGTAGGTTGCCCACCTCTGCCATTCGGGTCCGTGGCACGATGGCAGATGTGCCTGATTAAAGGCGCGAGGAGGCAGAATGATGGCGGGTTCCTGACGCGCTCCTATTTTCTGCAACTTTTACTGCCGACCCACTTCCAACCCCGTATGCACACCAGCTGGAAAATTCTGGCCATATTAATTTCCTTCAACCTGCCAGACCAGGATGTTTAATCCTCAAACTTGCAGAAACAGCCAACTAAAACCTATATTAACCCTTTGCGTATTGCAGAATCCAAAATAATAAACTAACACAAATTATTTTCTCCAGAGACTACCACCTCTTGATATGTGTTTGAATCAATTCTCCTCTCTTCATTTAGTTACTGAATTTATGAAAGAAAAGATTCAAGACCTGACTTGTCTTTTAATGTTTGTAAAGAAAAGTTGCACTGAATTCCACTTCTTCTTTGCCCTTTATTTCCTTCTCCCTCTCTTTGCCCTGCCTCAACCTCTTCACTGTTTCAATCTCTTCTTCCTCTCCTATCTCTTACCCCCTTTCCCACTAACCTGAACATGTATCAAAGTATCCCTCTGTAATTAAATTGTATCTTAATTGCGCCAAGCAACTTGTACACTTAAATTGGGTTCTAAGTTGGTTCATTTAATCACAGTGCTGAATGGCTGGGAATTTCTTTATAAACTCAATAACATTTGCATGAAATTGTATTTACACCCATAATTGATCTACTGTATTAATATGCTTTAAGTACCCTAGGTGACATTATCTATTACCAGCAAAATCTTGGAGGGAAAAGTATATCCTAATACTCATACAAGTGGTGTGCAATTTAAACTTGTGCCAAAAATAGATTCCAGGTTTGCATCGACAAAAGGAACATCAAACCCAGTGATGTGTAGACCATAAGAATGGCTACTCTTTAATTCTTGAAATGCTGATGATCGCGGTCTGACCAATTTTCTATGCTTTTTGTCTGGACTTCTAATTTGCAACTTTTTAAGCAAAACATTGAGAGAATAAATAAAATAAGATGACTATTTGTCAGACCTATTTCAGTTTCCAAGGTCTGCAATGGTTTTCCAGATTCTCAACAATGATAAAAAGACATGTCTCTTCTATGATGCCTAATATTGCTGCAGATTCTCACCGGTGATGAGACATATCTGTTCTGTGAAATATAAAATGCAAATTATTTGAGCTGAGAAAGATTCCCCACAGA
The DNA here is from genome assembly GCF_052327205.1 of Somniosus microcephalus. Lineage (NCBI taxonomy): Eukaryota > Metazoa > Chordata > Chondrichthyes > Squaliformes > Somniosidae > Somniosus > Somniosus microcephalus. Next base: position 73,215,755 of record NC_140992.1, on the reverse strand, counting down.
CTTTTCCTGCTCTTGCTGTATTGAGGGCTGTATTGGAAGCTTTCATTTGTGCTGGGAATCATAAAATGTTTCTTAATGAGGTCTTATCGGGGTAGATCATTCAGAGTGCAATCTTCATCCTGTTTCTTATTAACACTTCACTTCAGTCAGTATTACCACTAAGCACTAACTTATTTCCATCAGCCCCTATGCAGCTACCTATGGGACTTGTGTCATTTGCCAAAGACTTTAGCCATAATACAATGAATAAATACATACACACATTACACAGACATGTTTTGCTACGAAACACAATAGAACACACAAGCTCAATTTTCAAGAGACCATCTTTTTAATAAGCTGAATCACATGTGGAGAATAATTTCTGAAGCAAATTATTATGCACAAGATCAAATCTCACTTAAATGCCTTTTATCTTCCACTAGGAAACAAGGCAGATGTTAACACGGGAATATATGAAGTCCTGATAAAGCATTAGGTTTAGCGGTGATTAATATGGAAGATTAAGTCAAATGTCATTTTTGCAAAATAAATCATTTTAAGTAGTCACAATGGTCGGCAGCATAATTAAGGATTACGCCGCCGGCATCCGAACTGAATGGGCACTTCCCTGCTGGGAACCCTCCTCCGAGAAGTTGCTGTCAGACGCTGCAGAGCAAAGGGCAGCGTAGTGGCCCACCGATCCCAGGGGTGCACTGTGTGCGTAAGCGTACCTGGGATCACGTCAGCCAGTGCTCCAATCAGCAAACAGAAGCTCTCTCATTAATACCATTAAAGATCGTTAGTACTTTGTTACGTCCGTGTATAAGAAGACACAGACTGCGGAGAACGGTACAATAGGTGTTTACTCAACGTGGCTCAGACTGCAACTGATCTGTACAGATTACTACTCAGTGTTATATACAGGTGTGGTCACTGCCGGTACTGCAGTATACATGAACTGTAAAACATAGTTCCCCCCTTAAAGGTACATACATTACAATTCCTCCCCTTTTAGATTAACAGTACCATAACACTCATTTAACAATTAAATATCAAACTAATTACAATTAACACTTTTAACATGCAACATTAGCTGAAAATAGTCTATTTATAAATTCAGTCTTTGGGGAGGCTTCCTGATCCTTTCTGGATAGCGCCTTTCCCGAGTGTCTTGCTCTTGCTGCGGAGGCGATTCTGGCCCCCTGTCATCGGTTGGTTCATCAGCTTCCGATGCTACTGTTTCTGGGGTAGATGCTACCTGTAAGTCGGGTTCATCACCAGGTACGTATGGGCGAGGCATGGGGTTGACTTGTTCCTGTGACTCTAGGATCTGGTCAGCATGGCATCTCACGATGCTCTCCCCAACGTCCACTGTGTACATTAGTGGCCCCTGCCGTGTGCATATCGTTCCTGGCTGCCATTTTTCTGTTCGGTAGTCGCGGGCCAAGACTGGTTGCCCTACATTGAAGCTCCTTGTTGGCTTCTCATGGTTGTGCTGGAATTGCTTACTCTCAACATCTCTTCGCATGTTTGGTCTGAGCAAATCCAGGCGAGATCTTAACCTTCGGTTAAAGAACATCATGGCTGGGGCCTGGTTGGTGACTGCTTGTGTCGCATTCCGGTAGGCGAACAGGAAATTGTCCACTTTGTGCTGCAGCGGAATGTTGTCATTGTACATAGCCTTTATTGCCTTCTTAAAGGTTTGTACGAACCTCTCAGCCAATCCATTTGTGGCTGGATGATACGGGGCAGATGTGTAATGCCTTACCCCATTCTTTTTCAAGAACCTCCGGAACTCTTCGGACACAAACTGTGGTTCGTTGTCGGAGCAAATCAGTTCTGGCAAGCCATTCCTGGCAAAAATGGTCCGTAGGACTGCAATAGTTTTCTCCGTGGTGGTGGAGAATATTTTGTTGACCTCAGGCCATTTTGAGTGTGCATCCACGACTATTAAAAACATTGAGTCCATGAATGGACCAGCAAAATCAATATGCACCCGTTACCATGGAGATGAGGGCCACTCCCATGGGTGTAGAGGGGCCTGTGGTGGTGCATTTTGGACTTTCTGGCATCCTGAGCAGCTCTTGGTCAGGCCCTCGATTTGTTTATCGATTCCCGGCCACCACACATAAGCCCTGGCTAGGTTTTTCATTTTTACCCCTCCCAGATGACACTCATGAAGCTCATTGAGCACTCTATCCCTTAACTTGGGTGGAATTACCACTCGGGATCCACACATCAATGTCCCCAGGCACACTGACAGCTGTTCTCTCCTTGTCGAGAATGCTGGCAACAGTGAGTCGCCATCATATCATATACCCGAGACAGTGTCGGGTCATTTCGGGTTTCCTTTTCGATACAAGCGTTAGTTACCGGTAGGTATTCAACTATAGTCGAATGTAATATTTCGAAAGGATCTACTGCTGGTGCTTCCTCCGCAGTAAGCACTGGCAGGCATGATAGCCCATCAGCATTTCCATGCTGTTTCGTGCCCTTATATTCAATCTCATAGTGGTGCGCCCCTAGAAAAAGTGACCATCTTTGTAGTCGTTGCGCAGTCATCACCGGAACGCTCTTCTTCAGATTAAAAATGGAGACAAGAGGCTGGTGATCAGTCAGCAAGGTGAATTTCTGCCCGTGCAGATAGTGATTGAACTTTTTCACTCCCCACACTAGGCTGAGTGCCTCCCTGTCAATCTGGGCGTAGTTACGATCGGCTGAGGTTAGTGATCGTGACGCAAAAGGCTATTGGCCTCTCTGAGCCTTCCGAGAATTTGTGCGTCAGCACTGCTCCAATGCCGTAGGGTGACGCTTCACATGCCAACCGAATTGGTAATGCCGGGTTGTAATGGGCCAATACCTCTTTCGATGTGATTAGTGTTTTGCTCTTCTGGAAAGCTCATCTACATTCGTCACTCCACTTCCATGGCACCCCAGTTTGCAGTAGGGTGTTCAGTGGGTGTAGTATTGTAGACAAATTTGGCAAGAACTTATGGAAGTAGTTTACCAGCCCGAGGAACGACCTCAGTTGTGACACATTTTCCGGTGCTGGAGCCTTGACAACTGCCTCAATCTTCTCTGGGGACTTATGTAACCCCTCTTTATCGATAACGTGGCCACAATACGAGATCTGTTTTCTAAAAAACTCGCATTTGGGGCGGTTAGCTCAGAGCCCATATTCCTGCAATCTAGTGAGCACCTGCTCCAGGTTGGCAAGGTGATCACTGTCATTTTCGCCCGTGACCAGGATGTCGTCCAAATAACACTGGGTCCCTGGGATCCCTTGCAGGACTTGTTCCATTGCCCTCTGCCAAACAGCCGGAGCTGATGCTACCCCGAATACCAGCCGGTTGTATTGGTAGAGACCTTTATGGGTGTTGATTGTGAGGTATTTTTTTGATGCTTCTTCTACCTCCGTTTGCAGATACGCCTGGGCCAGATCAATCTTAGTGAAGCATTTCCCTCCAGATAGCGAGGCGAAAATATCTTCAATCCGTGGAAGTGGATATTGTACGGTGTGAAGGACCGGGTTCACTGTTACCTTAAAGTCCCCACAGATGCGAACCTTCCTTGGTTCCCCAGGCGTGCTGCTCAACGACTATTTCATCACAGGGACGATGGGTGCAGCCCACTCACTCCAGTCTACCTTGGACAGTAAACCTGAATGTTTCAGACTCTCCAGCTCTGCTTCGACGGCTGGGCGGATCGCATAAGGTACCGGTGTGGCCTTAAAAAATTTTGGGCTTGCGTTTTCTTCAATTTTAATCGTCGCTGTCATGCCTTTTTGTGTTCCGAGTCCTTGCTGGAACACTTCTTTCGCATCAGTAAGGATCTTTGACAGTCGCCCGGGTGTGATGTCGTCATCCTTTTTGTCAGCCACAGTCAGTGCCTGTATGGAATGCCAATCCAGTTGTATTTTCTGGATCCATTCACGTCCCAGTAATGGTGGTCCTCCATCTTGCAATACATACAGGTCTAGTTTTGGTGTTTCCTTACCGTTATATATAACGGTCACCCTTATTTTTCCTTTGGGGTAGACTTTTTGCCCCGCGTACGTCTTCAAAATAATTTTTGTGTCTCTCAAGGGTATGTGTGAGAATAGCCGCTCGTAGTCTCGTCGGCTTATGGCTATTAGAGCTGATCCTGTGTCCAATTCCATCTTTACCTGGACTCCTGCTATCTTGAGAGTGACCCAAATGGTTCGGTGATCCTCCGTTGTGATCACATTATGTCGTTTCAGACAACTCAGTTTCCTGCTTTCGGAGTCGTTATCACTCTTTTGTTCGTCTGAACTATTCTCCGTCATCTTATGTACCTTCTTGTACTTTCCTTTGGTCGGTTTCTTATTGCTGGTTTTCTTTCCCGACCTGCAGGCTCGTGCTATGTGTCTTACTTTTCCACACTGTCTGCACACTTTGTCTTTGAACCAGCAATCATTCTGGTCATGTGTTGTTCTGCCGCAGTGATAGCACTTCTCTGTTCCATATGACATTTCGTTTGTGCCATATTCTTGCGGTCCCTGTTGCATCTCTGCAGCGCCCCGTGCTGCTGCTTCATATGATACCACAATGCTGAGAGCCTTTTCCAGCGTAAGGTCCTTTTCAGATAAAAGCCGTTTCTGGGTTCCTTCACTTTGAAGCCCACACACAAACTTGTCCCTTAAGGTATCTGCCAGTCCCGCTCCAAACTGGCAGTGTTTCGATAGTTTGCGCTGTTCCGTTTGTGAAACTTGAATCTTTCTGCTATCAGCAGCGGTGTGGGGTTTAAATGTTCCTTTAGCATCGTTACTATGTCTTCAAAACTCTTTTCCATTGGCTTCGTTGGGGTTACTAGATTTCATAATAAACCATACGTCTTTGCACCCATTACATTTAACAATACTGACGCTTTCTTGCCATCTAACACCTCATTTGCCTTGCAGTACACCTCTATTCGTTTGACATATGTAGTCCAATCTTCGACTTCATTGTCAAATGCGGTGATACTGCCACTCTTCGGCATTTTGGGTGTGGTTTAAAATGGCGTCTCCCAATGGCTTAAAATGGCGTCTCCCGCGCTTTCCTTCCTCCCCTGCTGCTGCCGACGTCATTCCCGGCGGTTCTCATGGCAATGGCGGCACCCTGTAGGTTTTGCGCACTTCTCCTGCGCTGCTGCCAACGCCGCTCTTGGCGGTCCTCGTGGCAATGGCGGCGCCTCGCGGGTTTCTGCGCGTCTCTCTCTCCCTCTCTCTGACGCTGCTCGGCCCCTGAACACCGGCTGCGCCTTGTGCACTCTGCCCTCTCTCTCTCTCCCCCGTCGACGCTGCTCGGCCCTTTGCTGTGCCGCTCGGTCGGGCTCTAGCCCACCGCTGTCCGGGAAGGGTCTGCGCAGTACCTGTTGCCAGCCCGTTTCGCTGGACCACCTCAACTGGAAAGCCAAGCCTGGCTCTCGACAGCCTCCCCCGCAATTCTCGAGTCTCTGCTGGATGACTGGGCGGTTGCCCGTGGTCGACGCCCGAGTCTCTGGCCTTGACCTCCAATCCACTGATCTCCAGGAACGAATCCCCAGGAGGTGATGCAGAGTTGCAGGTTGGTTCGAACCTGCCTCATCGCCAATGTTACGTCCGTGTATAAGAAGACACAGACTGCGGAGAACGGTACAGTAGGTGTTTACTCAACATGGCTCAGACTGCAACTGATCTGTACAGATTACTACTCAGTGTTATATACAGGTGCGGTCACTGCCGGTACTGCAGTATACATGAGCTGTAAAACATAGTTCCCCCCTTAAAGGTACATACATTACATACTTGTACTTCAGTACGTTGAAAATAACTTAAATTTGTGATTTGGGGGTCTGGATGTGTGCAGAATGCACTTTGTAAATCATTGACATTTTCATTGTTTTCCTCCCAGCAAAAACATTTTAAAAACCTGTGAATAATGCTTTCTTCAAAAATCTATTGGAAGAGAGTTCGTTACTTTTCACAGACAAAATCCTGTGGGTCTTTTGTAAATGCTTCCATTTCTGGCCTCATATAATTTTAAAATTAAATATATACTAAGATTTGTCAGGAGATATCCCCCTATGCTGTGCAAACAGGCCCTGCACCTGTTTTTTCATACGCCATTGTTGAGCAGTTGGTGGGCAATTAGCCCAACTCTGCACTTGCAATTAGGATTTCAACATTGGTGTGGAGCATCTAACCACTGCCCCGTGACATTCAACGGCATTACCATCGCCAAATCCACCAATATCAACATCCTGGCGGGGGGGGGGAGCGTCACTATTGACCAGCAACCTAATTGGACCAGTCACATAAATACTGTGGCAACAAGAGCAGGTCAGAGGCTGGGTATTCTGCGGTAAGTGTCTCAACTCCTGACTCCCCAAAGCCTTTCCACCATATACAAAGCACAAGTAAGGAGTGTGATGGAAAACTCTCCACTTGCCTGGATGAATGCAACTCCAACAACACTCAAGAACCTCGACACCATCCAGGACAAAGCAGCCCGCTTGATTGGCACCCCATCCACCACATTAAACATTCACTCCCTCCACCGCTGGTGCACTGTGGCTGCAGTGTGTACCATCTACAAGATGCACTGCAGCAACTCGCCAAGGCTTCTTTCACTGCACCTCCCAAACCCGCGACCTCTACCACCTAGAAGGACAAGGGCAGCAGGTGCATGGGAACACTGTAGTGTATGTAACCTGTACTACCTTAAGAGGATACCTTAAGGTGATGGACTACTTTTTGATGGCTCCTGTACACTGTAGTACTGGTGGTGCCCACACCGGTATATAAATCCTGCGGAGCAAAGTGTACCTCAGTTCAGCCCTGACCCTCAATCACTAAAGACCTGTTTACTTACTTCTGTAGTCTGTGTCCTGTTATTCAGTATAACTGCATTTGAATACACAGGCTCAACAGTGGCGATGAGTCTGATCTTACCTAGCGGCAGTTTTGCATCAAAGGAAGCTTCGTCCTCAGAAATGGGCGTCGAAAAAGGGCATCCGCCCTCAACATCCTGCTGAGCACTGCATCGCATGGGAGGCCATCGGGAACCCGGGTTGGTTTTCTGGCCATGAAGTCAAACATCAGTGAGCATCCCTTCTACGACAGCGGCAGGTAAGCCCGATCGAGCGGCACGGGGGGGAAGTCGGCCGAGTTGTCAGTGGGAGAAGGGGAGGGAAAACGACGAAAAGGGCAGCGAACACGACCGCAGCCGGTGTCAGGGGCTGGACTGCAATCGGGGCAGAGACGCGCAGCAGCCAGAAAAGCGTTTATGGCCACAAGGACCGCGGGAGCGGCGGGGAACAAGAGCAGCAGCGCAGGGGAAAATAAAGGACTGCTGGGAGGCGTGGATGGCAACAGCGCGGGAATCGCCATTTTGAGTCAGCAGGGGAAGAAGACAAGCACGGGAAAAGCCGCCAAGTGCGGGAAAAGCCACCATCTTCAATAAAAAAAATAATAATAATATCCGAAGGGAAAGGAGAAACTCAGCAAGGATGCCAAAAACGGGTAACATCACTGCTTTTGATAACGATGTGGAAGATTGGGCCAATTATGTGGAACGCATCGAAGTTTACTGTACAACGAATGAGGTACCAGATGATAAGAAAGCATTAACCCTATTAAACTCGATGGGTTATTAAGGAACCTTGTAACCCCAGACAAACCGGTAGGGAAGAGTTTCGCGGACATTGTTACTATCCTGCAAGAGCATTTAAACCCCACGCCGCTGCTGATAGCGGAACAATTTAAATTCTACAAAAGAATTCAACTTAAAGAAGAAAGCAATGCTGAATTCCTAACAGAACTGCGCAAGTTATCAAAATACTGCCAGTTCGGAACAGGACTAGCAGACGCACTGAGAGATAAGTTTGTGTGTGGGCTCCTAAGGGAAGGAACCCAGAAGCGACTGCTAGAGGAAAAGGACCTAACGCTGGACAAAGCTTTCAGCATTGCAGCATCCCATGAGGCAGCAGCACGGGGCACTGCAGAGATACAACAAAGGCCATTGGAATTCAGCACCAATGAAATGGCATTGGGCGCAGTAAAGTGCTGTCGTTGCGGAAGGACAACGCATGACCAGAACCAGTGCTGGTTCAAAGACAAAGAATGCAGGCAATGTGGCAAACTTGGTCACATAGCGAGAGTATGCCAGTCAGGAAAGAAGACCAGCAGCAAAAAGTCACCGCAGGAGAAGTACAAAAAAGTACACAAGGTGACAGAGAACAGTTTGGATGAACAGAAGATGGATTCAGACTCTAGCAGTAAGGAACTGGGTTGTCTGAAAATACATAATGTGGGTAACACAACAGACCACCAAACTATCTGGGTCATGCTTCGGATAGCAGGAGTCCAAGTGAAGATGGAATTGGACACTGGGTCAGCATTAACGGTCATGAATAAGCAAGATTACAAAAGGTTATTCTCGCACATTCCCCTGAGGGATACGGAGATTGCATTGAAAACATACACGGGGCAAATAGTATACCCCATCGGAAAGATAAAAGTAAATGTGGTCTACAATGGTAAAGAAAGTCAGAAAATGGACTTGTATGTGTTACCTGATGGACGTCCGCCACTACTGGGACGGGAATGGATCCGGAGAATAAATGTGGACTGGCATTCCATACAAGCACTGACTGTAGATGCCTGTAAGGAGGATGATGTCAAACCTAAATGACTGTCCAAAATCTTAGACGATGCTAAGGAGGTGTTCCAACAGGGACTTGGAACACTGAAAGGAATTACGGCAACCATCAAGGTTGAAGAACATGCAAACCCAAAATTTTTCAAAGCCAGACTGGTGCCTTATGCAATACAACCTGCTGTGGAAGCAGAGCTGGAAGGGCTAGAACGTTCAGGGGTACTGTCCAAGGTGGACTGGAGCAAATGGGCTACACCCATTGTTACTGTCATGAAGCGTTCGTTGAGCAACAAGCCGGGGGAACCTGGGAAGTTTCGCATCTGTGGCGATTTCAAGATCACTGTTAATCCGGTTCTTCACACGGTGCAATATCCGCTTCCGCGGATTGAAGATATCTTCGCTTCGCTGTCTGGCGGGAAACACTTCACCAAGATAGACCTGGCGCAGGCGTACCTACAGATGGAAGTTGATGAAGCGTCACGTCAGTATCTCACGATCAACACACATAAGGGCTTATATCGGTATAATAGACTGGTTTTTGGAGTGGCATCGGCTCCAGCGATTTGGAATAAGGGCCAGGGAGCAGGTATTGCAGGGAATTCCAGGCACACAATGCTACCTGGACGACATCCTGATTACAGGAGATAACAATAAGGATCACCTTGCAAATTTGGAGCAGGTGCTCATCAGATTGAAAGAATATGGGCTCAGAGTTAATCGCCAGAAATGCGAGTTCTTTCAAAAGTGAATCTCGTACAGCGGCCACGTCATTGACCAGGAGGGGCTCCATAAGTCACCTGACAAGATCGAAGCTGTTGTCAAAGCTCCTGCACCAGAAAATGTATCCCAGTTGAGGTCGTTCCTCGGGTTGGTTAACTATTACCACAAGTTTCTTCCAAATTTATCCACGGTGTTACACCTGCTAAACACTCTTTTGCAAATGGGAATACCATGGAAGTGGAGCGATGATTGTAAGCGGGCTTTTCAAAAGAGCAAGGCACTGATCACCTCTAAGGAAGTGTTGGCTCACTTTAACACAACGCTGCCTATTCGCTTAGCTTGTGATGCTTCTCCATATGGTATCGGGGCAGTGCTCTCACATAAGTTTCCAGATGGCTCGGAAAGGCCAGTCGCTTTCGCATCCAGATCATTGACCTCCGCTGAGCGCAACTATGCTCAGATAGATAGGGAGGCTCTCAGCCTCGTGTGGGGAGTTAAGAAATTTAACCATTACCTGCAAGGCCAAAAGTTTACGCTGCTGACAGATCACCAGCCGTTGGTTTCCATTTTCAACCCTAAGAAGGGTGTTCCGGTAATGACAGCGCAGAGGCTTCAGAGATGGTCCCTTTTCCTAGGGGCACATCAATATGATATTGAATTCAAAGGTACAAAGCAACATGGTAATGCTGATGGGCTGTCGCGCCTGCCACTACCTACAGCAGAAGAGGCACCGGCAGTTGACCCTGCCGAGATATTTCACTCGACCATCATCGAATGCTTACCAGTCACCAATGCGGGTATTGAGAGAGAGACCCGAAATGACCCGACACTGTCTTGGGTCTACGACTTGACAGTGAAGGGATGGCCAGCACATGGCGAACCACTGTTACCAGCATTCTCAACCAGACGAGAACAGCTGTCCGTATGTCAAGGAACATTGATGTATGGAACAAGGGTGATTATTCCTCCTAAATTAAGGGAGAGAGTTCTGAAAGAATTGCACGAAGGTCATCTGGGGGGAGTCAAGATGAAAAGCCTTGCTAGGGCTTATGTGTGGTGGCCAGGTATCGACAAACAAATAGAGGATCTGACTAAAAGCTGCTCAGGATGCCAAAAAGTTCAAAATGCACCTCCAATTGCACCGCTGCATCCGTGGGAATGGCCTCCAGCCCCATGGCAACGTGTGCATATCGACTTTGCAGGTCCATTCATGGATTCCATGTTTTTGATAGCAGTAGACGCACATTCTAAATGGCCAGAAATGATTAAGATGTCGACCACTGCCTCTGAGAAGACGATTGCAGTTCTAAGAACCATATTTGCAAGGAATGGGTTGCCGGAGCAAATATGTTCAGACAACGGACCACAGTTCGTGTCAGAAGAATTCCAGAAATTCATGAAAAAGAATGGGGTGAAACACTATACATCTGCCCCATATCATCCGGCTACAAATGGGTTGGCCGAGAGATTTGTACAAACGTTCAAAAAGGCGATAAAGGCCATGAGTGAAGATCATATTCCACTACAACACAAGGTGGACAATTTCCTAATGGCGTATCGAAACGCCACGCATGCAGTGACAAATCAAAGCCCTGCCATAATGTTCTATAACAGAAGGTTGCGGTCCCGGTTGGATTTGTTAAAACCTAATGTGCGACAGGAAGTCGAAAACAAGCAATTCCAGCATGTAAATAAAAAGGCCACTCGTAGTTTTGAAATAGGACAACCAGTGTTGGCCAGGAACTATAGGGATGATAAATGGCAACCTGGAACAATTTGTGCACGACAAGGACCCTTGATGTACACGGTAGACGTTGGAGAGAACGTAATATGACATCATGCTGACCAACTTGTGGAATCGAGAACAAGGGTCGACCCCATGTCTACGGCAGGGACACCAGTTGAAGAACTTATTGAGCCTGTAGCATCTACCTCAGACTCGAACGTATTGGATGATGTTAAATCCATAGGAGATCAAGTGGATGAGTCACGCCAGCAATGAGAACCAGAGACCCCTGAAAGGCGTTATCCGGGCCGGATCAGGAGGCCTCCTCAGAGACTGAATCTTTGAACAGTTCTTGTGTGTAAATTGTATATATGTTATCCATGTAATGTTTTAATTTGGGGTGTACACAAGCTAAAAGGGGAGGAATTGTAGTGTATGTAACCTGTACTACCTTAAGAGGATACCTTAAGGTGATGGACTACTTTTTGATGGCTCCTGTACATTGTAGTACCGGTGGTGACCACACCGGTATATAAACCCTGTGGAGCAAAGTGTATCTCAGTTCAGCCCTGACCCTCAATCACTAAAGACCTGTTTACTTACTTCTGTAGTCTGTGTCCTGTTATTCAGTATAACTGCATTTGAAAACACAGACTCAACAAACACCATCACCTGTATGTTCTCCTTCAAGTCACACACCATCCTGACTTGCAAATATATCGCCATTCCTTCATTGTCACTGGGTCAAAATCCTGGAACTCCCTCCCTAACAGCACAATGGGAGTACTTTCACCACTTGGGCTGCAGCAATTCAAGTAGACGGCTCACCACCAACTTCTCAAGAGCAATTAGGGATGGGCAATGAATGATGGCCTTGCCAGCAGTGCCAAGATCCCATGAACGAATGGAAAAAAAAATGTCCAGAATCTTTACCTTGAAGTCGAGTTGCGTGTGGCGTGCCGCATAGCGGGTCGGGAACCCAAAGATTTGAACAGCACATTCTGCACTGTGCATTTAACTCAATGCCCTCAATTAAAACAGTCACGCTTGTTTCCCGGCCCAATTAAATGGAGCAGGTTTGATGATGTCACCAATGATGCGTTTTCAGCGTGAATATTTAAAGCAGCCTTGCACACATCTCATATGAAGGTTGACATTGGTGTTTTCCAGAGGTCTCAATAACGCAATAAAACTGACAAAATTGTGTGTCGTGGATACAAGACAGAGGGCAGCACCAAGACTCACCGATGCCTCCCTGGATGTTCTGGCAGTAAGAGCATGCAGGGAGGTCCTCTTCCCTGGCAGTTGACAAAAAAGACCACCCTAAGAGATAAAAAGGTCATGGCTGGAGGTCGCAGAGGAGGTCAGTAGCAGGAATATCTTGAGGAAGACGAGAATCCAGTGCCGGAAAAGATTCAATGATCTCATGAGGTCAGGAAAGGTGAGTGCAATGCCACACTCACCTACATCCAGATGTGCCTGTCACCACAACCCCATCACTCTGCCTTCCCAAGCCTACTCATGTACATCATTATTATAACACTTCTAATGTATCTCTTTACTCTTCCTAAGGTCCATCAAGTGACCCCACCCCCCCCCCCCCCCCACTGTCCAGCTACAGGACGAAGACGACTTCTCAGAGGATGCTCCATTCCCTGAGGGTGCACCATCAGCAGATCCGAGCGCAATCAGCATCAGCGCGAATATGCACACCTCGGTGGGTCCTGTGCAAGTAATGTTGTCACCTGGTGCCTCTCACATCACAAGTGACCAAGAGCAGATGGTGTTGACTGGAACAGCAGTGGAGACTCCTCGCTGGAGGGTACAAGGACGCTCCAAGCTCTGCTGAGCTGCATGCAGATGCTGAACCTCGGGAGCCATTGAGAAAGAGGGTGATCTTGGAGGGGCAGCAACAATTGCCTGAGGCTCTGGCAGCTTTAGCAGGCGTGATGTGTGCAAATGTACAGGGAATGGAGGAGTCCATCTCCAACATGAGCACCACCATGTTGCAGGCGATGGCGACGATGTGCTGTTCCATGGAAAGGATGGCCACCTGCATGGAGCAGCAAATGCGCCAGTTCCAATGAGATCATGCTTAATGTAGACAACAGATGGCAGACGCTCATTGACCTCATCTCAAGGAGGGATATAAAAGTAGACGTGGACTTTCATCGACCCACTGATGTGCAGCAAGGTGCTCTCCTGCTCCTTGCTAGCAGGGAAGTGTGGGTGGCCCATGAGAGGGAGAATGGAGAGAGGGGACATGGAAGTGGGGGCTCTCCTCAAAGCGCATACACTTCTCCCACATTGCCTTTCCCTCAGTGAGAGACCCACATGCTTCCTTGGATCCCAATGACCGAGTCTGCCTCTGCACAGTTGCAGGAGGAGCAGTCTTTGGCGGGGCCATCAGAGGCTCCAAAACCCAAAGGACGCTCGGCAAAAGTGTTAAAATATTCGCAGCAGGGAATTGAGCAGCCTGCCTCTACCTCTGCTGAAGCCACAGGGGTTGCACCTCATAGAAGTACGCGTAAAAGAAAAAAGACACAATCATAGATGCACAAGGGTGTATGAAAAAATATTAATGATAAATAGAACTAAAACTTATGATGCACATAAATTTATTTCTTTGCACCATTTTCCGGTCTTGTCCATTTTTGCCTGCTACCTGGGAAGCGCCCTTGTCACTGGGAGTGAATGTTGGGACATTACTTAACCTCGAGCAATGGGGGTTTCGTTGAGAGGAATGGCTTGGTCCTTGTCGGGCTGCTTTGTGGTGTTGTTGGACAGAGTGGGGGAACTTATGGCAGCCATGTGGGTGCACTGGAGCAAGTTAAGTAAATCCGGCCATTATGAGGCTGGCCCTAGCCTACTGGGCAGCAATGTGCACCGCTGCTGGTGCCATCTCCACCTCACATTCGTTCTCCTCAACATCTTCCACATGTTCTTCCTCCTCCTCTGAAGAGGCTGTGCACTCTGTGTCTTGCTCCTATTCCAGCTCCAATCCTCACTGCTGCGCTATCTTGTGCAGCGATGATTCTGGAGACCCTGGCTGGTGTGTGCTGAAGGGCTCCTCCAGATATGTCAAGGCATCTGAAGCACATCTTCAGCATGCTGATTGCTTGCTCTATGGCACATCTGGTGTACATATGACTGTCATTACAACACTCGTCGGCTTCATTGCTTGGCCTCCTTAAGAGTGTCATCAGCCATGTCCTCAGTGGCTAGCCTGTGTCTCCAAACAGCCAGCCAGTTTGTTTGTTTGGTAGTGTGAAGAGCTGAGGGAGGGTGGGCTGGCGCAGCATGAAAGAGTCATGACAGCTGCCAGGGAATCTGACACACACATGCACAATGATCTTTTTATGGTTGCAGATGAGCTGCACGTTGAGGGAGTGGAAGCCCTTGCGGTTCACAAACACTCCTGGGTGCTGTGGGGGTGCCCTGGTGGCCACATGCATGCAGTCGATGATTCTCTGCACCTGTGGGAAGCCAGCCAGAGCCGCAAAGCCGAGTGCAGGCTCACTGATAGTGGATTCATCAGTGGCAAAGTTCACATAATTGGCTGACTTGGTAAACATGGCATCGATGACCTGGGTGATGCATCTGTGGGCGGCCGACTGTGAGATGCTGCAAATGTCTGCTGCAGATCCCTGGAAGGAGCCTGAGACAAAGAGGTTGAGGGAGGTGGCGACTTTAACAGTCACTGGTAAGACGTGTCCACCAGGTCCTCTGGGCAGCAGATCTTGTTTCAGCAAATGTCTGCGACAATGTGGCGCAATAGTCTGAGCCTCCTGAAGCACGGCTGCTTATTAAGTCCAGAAAGCTCATCCTCTGCCTATATATCTGGTGCTGGGGGTATCGCTTCCGGCGCGGTGCAGCCCTGTGCTGATCCCTTCTCCCCTGTGGAGAATCAGGTCATTGAGGAGAAGTCTGCTATTATGGTTGCTGCTGCTGCTGGTGTTGGTATGACTGATGGTGTTGGTGCTGGGGCTCATTTTGCTCCAATTCTGAGGTTCAAATTGAGTTAGCATAAGCGGTGGGTAAAGTGGAGATCAGAGGCCCAATCCCTCAATGTTCTGACAGTGACTAGCAATGTGGTGAGAGTGGCTTCCGAGGTTGCAGAAATGACCTGCAAACTGCTGACAGCTAAATCTCTGCACAAAATGGAGTCAGCAAGAGCCTTTCCCTTAGGTAAGGAAGCAGGTGTGATGTGGGAGTACTTATGTGTTTTTCCCAGCTGTCAATTAATGGACTCATACAATGGCCACTGAGCTTCTGCCTCCCCTTCGCAGGAAGGTTCCCGAGGTGTGTGAATCCCGTGCTCAAGAAGTTAATCCAAAATCTGATGTTAAAAAGCCTCTTAAGGGTCTCTCAACAAGCATTTAAAGTACTTCAATGAGGTCGCCTGCCTCTCCTGCGCGGGTCCGTGGTGCGCTGGGAAATGCACCAGAGTTAAATGCAGAAGTCGGCGGGATGACAGCGGGTTCCTGACGCGCTGGTAATTTCCACAATTTTTACTTCTGGCCCGCCCCTAAACTCGCACGCTCGGGACTGGGAAAATTCTGGCCTAAAGTGTTTGGAAATTAAATTGAACATTAACAGATAAATGAGTACTTCTTTGATTATCTAATGGGCTATAAAGTCGATTACAACAAAAATATGAAATTTGAGCTGTAACAATTTCATTATATTTATGTAGAGTGATGCTTTCCTCAAATTGATATAACTGTGAAATTGGCAAAAGAAAATTTTATGTACCAGCTCATAGTTTGCTAAATGTATTTTTTTTTAATTAGACATTAAGTTGAACATTTCTGAGGCACTTAATTGCGTGTACACTGTGGACTTAATAAGTACACCCTCAGGTTTGAAATAAACATTTTTAGGAAGACGCATAAAAGTTCTTGAGGTGACTCATCTTGTAATCAGTACCATGCAGTGCCATTAGAGTGTGTGAATTGTATATCTACTGAGCTGCCTTTCATTTTCATTTCGGAAAAATAGTGGATAGACTACAGGAAGATAATGAAAGTAATCATTACTCAGATCATCAAATCCATCAGCATTTTCTTAGATAAATCTTCGCCAGGCCACCATGAGAACTCTTCTGCTCTTATATAAAAAGGAAGAGGGTAGCTAAAGTAAGCATTGGTTCCTTAGACTGGGGAATTAATAATGGGGAACGGGGAAATGGCAGAGACTCTGAACAAATATTTTGGGCAGGATTTTCATTGGGCCGTGGAGGCGGGATTGGAGGCGTGTGGGGGTTTAAAATCCTGAAATCGGGGGTCACAAACCCATCCCGCCCCCAACCCGCCTCCATGCCAGATTCATAGGAGGTGGGAAGGGGATTAGTGCCAATTAACTGCCTGTTAACAGGTAGTTAACAGGCAGTTCTTAGCCAAATCCCTATTTTTAATGTTGAAGTGTGTGATTCCCGAAACCACGCCAAGTTTGAGGAGGCGGACCGTCGGGATGAAGGGCTTGGAGGGGTCGTGATGTCCGGTGTTCAGGTGAGTGATGAGTGCATAAGTGCAAAGGTAAGTGTGTTTGGTGTGTGTAAAGTGTTTAAAAGAAATTTTACATACCTTTACTTAACTTTACAGCCTTCCTTCCTTCAGGTCTCGGGTGTCCCTCACCAGCACAGAAAGCAGAATGGCTGCGTGCTGTCAAAAATTGCAGCATTCAGCTTTCTGTTCCGGGGAGATCTCTAAATCATCCTGAGAGGAAGGAATTAACTTAGAATACAGATTGTCAGTGTTTGACAGCTTCAAACAGCTGTGAAACGCTGATATTTCATCTGTCAAAAGGTCTTGACAGTTAAAATATCAATCTGTGACATCACTTGTTGCCAGGTGGCCCTTAATTGGCCTGCTGAGCCCACTGGGCAGGCTCAACGAGGTCAATCAAGGAAAAATCGCTTGAGTTGGATAGAACTCGATGGAGGTGGGACTACAACCCTGAAAGTTGTAGTCCCTGTTATGTTCATTGTTGAATCCGTGAATCTTTAGGTAGTGTGTCCTTCAAATAATCGACAGAGACTGCAGAGGAACAATCAACAGGTGTTTACTGGATGAGGGTTGCTCTAAAACTAAAAAGCACAGATCCCTACTCAGGGTTATATGCAGGTGTGGTCACTGCCGGTACTACAGTATACAGGAGCTGTAAAAAGTGGTTCTCCCCTTAAAGGCACATACACTGCAATTCCTCCCCTTTTAGATTAACAGCACCATAACATTCATTTAACAATTAACACTTTTAACATGCAACATTAACCGAAAATAGTCCATTTATAAATTCAGTCTTTGGGGCGGCTTCCTGATTCTTTCAGGATAGCGCCTTTCCTGAGTGTCTTGCTCTTGGTGCGGAGGCGATTCTGGCCCCCTTTCGTCGGTTGGTTCATCAGCTTCCGATACTACTGTTTCTGGGGTAGATGCTACCTGTATGTCGGGTTCATTACCAGGTACGCGAGACATGGAGTTGACTCGTTCCTGTGACGCTAGGATCTGGTCGACATGGCGTCTCACAATGTTCTCCCCAACATTCACTGTGTACATTAGTGGGCTTTGCCGTGTGCATATCGTTCTTGGTTGCCATTTCTCTGTTCAGTAGTCGCGGGCCAAGACTGGTTGCCTTACATTGAAGCTCCTTGTCGGCTTCTCATTGATGTGCTGGAATTGCTTATTCTCAACATTTCTTCGTACATTTGGTCTGAGCAAATCCAGACGAGATCTCAACCTTCGGTTAAAGAACATCATGGCCGGGGTCTGGTTGGTAACTGCATGTGTCGCATTTCTGTAGGCTAACAGGAAATTGTCCACCTTATGCTGCAGTGGAATGTCATCATCGCACATGGCCCTTATGGCCTTTTTAAAGGTTTGTACGAACCTCTCAGCCAATCCATTTGTGGCTGGATGATACGGGGTGGATGTGTAATGCCTTACCCCATTCCTTTTCATAAATTTCCGAAACTCTTCGGACACAAACTGTGGTCCGTTATCAGAGCAAATCTGCTCTGGCAAGCCGTTCCTGGCAAATATGGTCCGTAGGACTGCAATCATTTTCTCCGTGGTGGTGGAGGACATTTTAATCACCTCAGGCCATTTCGAGTGCGCATCCACGGCTATTAAGAACATTGAGTCCATGAATGGACCAGCAAAATCAATATGCACCCGTTGCCATGGAGAGGAGGGCCACTCCCATGGGTGTAGAGGGGCATGTGGTGGTGCATTTTGGACCTTCTGGCATCCTGAGCAGCTCTTTGTCAGGTCCTCGATTTGCTGATCGATCCCGGGCCACCACACATAAGCCCTAGCAAGGCTTTTCATTTTCACCCCTCCCAGATGGCCTTTGTGAAGCTCATTGAGCACTCTCTCCCTTAACTTGGGTGGAATTACCACTCGGGATCCACACATCAAGGGCCCCTGGCATACTGACAGCTGTTCTCTTCTGGATGAGAATGCTGGCAACAGTGAGTCGCCATGTGTTGGCCATCCCTTCACCGTCAAATCATATACCCGAGACAGTGTCGGGTCATTTTGAGTTTCCTTCTCTATATCCGCGTTAGTTACTGGCAAGCGTTCAATTATAGTCGAATAAAATATTTCGATAGGGTCCACTGCTGGTGCTTCCTCCGCAGTAGGCAGTCACAGGCATGATAGCCCATCAGCATTTCCATGCTGTTTCGTGCCTTATATTCTATTTCATATTGCTTCACCCCTAGAGAAAGGGACCATCTTTGTAGCCATTGCGCAGTCATCACCGGAACGCCCTTCTTTGGATTAAAGATGGAGACAAGTGGTTGGTGGTCAGTCAGCAAGGTGAACTTCTGCCCGTGCAGATAGTGGTTGAACTTTTTCACTCCCCACACTAGGCTGAGGGCCTCCCTGTCAATCTGGGTGTAGTTACGCTCGGCTGAGGCTAGTGACCAAGACGCAAAGGCTACTGGCCTCTCCAAGCTGTCCGGGAATTTGTGCGACAGCACCGCTCCAATACCATAGGGTGATGCATCACACGCCAACCGAATTGGTAGTGCTGGGTTGAAATGAGCCAACACCTCTTTTGATGTGATCAATTCTTTGCACTTCTAGAAAGCTTGTTTACATTTGTCATTCCACTTCCAAGGTACCCCTGTTTGCAGTAGAGTGTTCAGTGGGTGTAGTAACGTAGACAAATTTGGCAAGAACTTATGGTAGTAGTTCACCAGCCCGAGGAACGACCTCAGTTGTGACACATTTTCCGGTGCTGGAGCCTTGACTCCTGCCTCAATCTTTTCAGGGGACTTATGTAACCCCTCTTTATCAATAAAGTGGCCACAATATGAGATCTGCTTCTGGAAAAACTCGCATTTGTGGCGATTAGCTCGGAGCCCATATTCCTTCAATCTAGTGAGCACCTGCTCCAGGTTGACGAGGTGATCACTGTCATTTTCGTCTGTGACCAGGATGTCGTCCAAATAACACTGGGTCCCTGGAATGCCTTGCAGGACTTGATCCATTGCCCTTTGCCAAATAGCCGGAGCTGATGCTACCCCGAACACCAGCCGGTTGTATTGGTAGAGATCTTTGTGAGTGTTGATCGTGAGGTACTGTTTCGAGGCTTCTTCTACCTCCATTTGCAGGTACGCCTGGGCCAGATCAATCTTAGTGAAGCGTTTTCCTCCAGATAGCGAGGCGAAAATATCTTCAATCCTCGGAAGTGGATATTGTACCGTGTGAAGGACTGGGTTCACTGTCACCTTAAAGTCCCCACAGATGCGAATCTTCTTTGGTTCCTCAGGCGTATTACTCAACGACCTCTTCATTACAGGAATGATGGGTGTAGCCCACTCGCTCCAGTCCACTTTGGACAGTACTTCAGAACATTCCAAACCTTCCAGCTCTGCTTCGACGGCTGGGCGGATCGCATAAGGCACCGGTCTGGCTTAAAAAACTTTGGGCTTGCATTTTCCTCTATTTTGATTGTCGCTGTTATGCCTTTTAGTGTTCCGAGTCCCTCCTGGAACACTTCTTGTGCATCAGTTAGCATTTTTGACAGTCGGCCAGGTGTGACGTCATCATCCTTTTTGGCGTCTACCGTCAATGCTTGTATGGCATACCAATCTAACTGTATCTTCCGGATCCATTCACATCCTAGTAGTGGTGGTCCTCCATCTGGCAATACATATAAGTCCATTTTTGGTGTTTCCTTGCCATTGTATATCACTTTCACCCTTATTTTTCCTTTGGGGTAGACTTTTTGCCCCGTGTACGTCTTCAAGATAATCTCTGTATCTCTCAAGGGTATATGTGAAAATAGCCGCTTGTAGTCCCTTTGGTTTATGACTGTTAGGGCTGATCCTGTGTCCAATTCCATTTTCACTTGGACTCCGTCTATCTTGAGCGTGACCCAGATAGTTTGGTGATCCTCCATTTTGGTTACATTATGTAGTTTCAGACAACCCAGCTCCTTGCTTCCGGAGTCTGTATCACTTTTCTGTTCGTCTGATCTACTCTCCGTCACCTTATGTACCTTTTTGTACTTCTCCTGTGGAGGTTTCTTGCTGCTGGTTTTCTTTCCCGACCTGCAGACTCTTATTATGTGTCCTACTTTTCCACACTGTTTGCACACTTGATCCTTGAACCAACAATCCTTATGGTCGTGTGTTGTTCTGCCGCAGCGATAACACTTCACTGCTCCATATGACATTTCATTTGTGCCATATTCTTGCGGTCTCTGTTGTATCTCTGCAGCGCCCTGTGCGGCTGCTTCGTCTGATACTGCCATGTTGAAAGCCTTGTCCAGCGTAAGATCCTTTTCTGATAGAAGCCGTTTCTGGGTTCCTTCACTTTGAAGCCCACACACAAACTTGTCCCTTAAAGTATCTGCTAGTCCCGCTCCAAACTGGCAGTGTTTCGATAGCTTGCGCAGCTCCGTTAAATACTCAGCATTACTTTCGTCTTTATGCTGGTTCCTTTTGTGAAACTTAAATCTTTCTGCTATCAGCAGCGGTGTGGGGTTTAAGTGATCCTATAGGATTGCCACTCTGCTTTCAAAATCCTTTTCCAGTGGCTTCTCTGGGGTGACTAGGTTTCGCAGTAAGCCGTACGTTTTTGCACCCATGGAATTCAACAATACCAGTGCTTTCCTGGCATCTGGCACTTCATTCGCTTTGCAGTACACCTCTATGTGTTCTACATATGTCACCCAATCTTCGACTTCATTGTCGAACACTGTGACCCTGCCACTCTTCTACGTCCCTGGGTGTGGTTAGACTGGCTAAAAATGGCGTCTCCCACGCTCTCCCTTCTTCTCCGCTGGCTCAAAATGGCGTCTCCCGCGCTCTCCCTTCTTCTCCGCTGGCTCAAAATGGCATCTCCCACGCTTCCCTTTCTTCTCCGCTGCGGCCCAAATGGCGTCTCCCGCACTTTCTTTTCTTCCCCTGCAGACGCTGCTCAGCCCTTGAACACCAGCCGCGCTCTGCGCATTTTCCTGCGTGCTTCTCTCGTTGACGCCGCTCGGTCTTCAACCCCAGCTGTGCCCTGTGCGCTTTGCCCTCTCTCTTACCCGTTGATGCTGCTCGGCCTTTTTCTGTGCCGTCGGTCGGCTCCCGCCGCCGCTCTCCAGGAAGTGTCTGCGCCGTACCTGCTGCCAGCCCGCTGCGCTGGATCGTCGCGGCTGGAGAACCAAGCCTAGCTCTCCACAGCCTCCTCTGCCTGCTCAAGTCCTCTCAGGATGGTCGACGCCCGCACTGATGGAATCGGCCTTCTTCTGCAGAGTTGCAGGTAGGTTCGAATCACCTCGTCGCCAATGTTGAATCAGTGAATCTTTAGGTAGTGTGTCCTTCAAATAATCGACAGAGACTGCAGAGGAACAATCAACAGATGTTTACTGGATGAGAGTTGCTCTAAAACTAAAAAGTACAGATCCCTACTCAGGGTTATATACAGGTGTGGTCATTGCCGGTACTACAGTATACAGGAGCTGTAAAAAGTAGTTCTCCCCTTAAAGGCACATACACTACATTCATAAATAAATAAACGTTTTCATTATGAACAGCTAGCTTGAGCTAGTCATTTATTCAGCCATGTGGCCTAGTGTACAGGCATCCATCTTGACTACTGCCTTCTGGGTAGCCCACTACTAAACATACAGCTCCACCTAGTGTACCATTCTAGAATGACATGATACTGATCATTACATCCCCCTTCCTTCGAGGTTAAACAAAATCAATATCAATCAATCATAACGACAGAAACATCTTCACAACAGTCAACACTTTTTCAAAGCTTTACTTTATGAACTCTAAGCTTTTCATTCTTTTATTATAATTTTCTTTATACTCAAAGATTAAGTCTATCAGGCTTTTTTACTTCACGTGTGGATCTTCTCAGCACAGGTAGGTCTGATGTGTTTTCATGAGAGCCTCTATGTGTGTTTGTGTTAGATTGTTCTGGTGGTGAGTGACAAGATTCAGTTGCGGCATTGTCATCAATTTGCTCTTGGATAGTTTCTTGTGTTTTCAGGAGGGAACGGCGGTTCCTCCTGAGAATCTGTCCTTCCTCAGTTCTAACAGTGTATGACCTTGGTCCTACTTCCTCAAGAACTGTAGCTTTCCTGTTCCATGCATCTGGATCCTCAATCCTGACAACATCATCCCTTGTCAATGGTTTCAGAGTTTTGGATGACTTGTCATAGTGTGATTTCTGTTTCAGCTTTAACAGTTGAAGTCTCTGTCTCAGTTCCTTACTCTGCTTTTCTTTTGCACAGCAGGTTAGTGTGGTGCACAATTTGCGACCCATTAGGAGTTCAGCAGGTGAAGAACCACAGTCTAAAGGGGAGGCTCGGTAGCTCAGCAGGGAGAGATATGGATCAGACTTGCTTTTTGTTGCTTTCTTCAGTAGCTGTTTGAGAACTTGAACACCTTTCTCTGCCTTACCATACAACTGAGCACACAGAGGACTGGATGTGATGTGTTGAAAGTCATAATGTGCTGCAAACTGTTGCCACTCCTTACAGTTGAAGCACGGACGATTGTCGCTAACGGCAATCCTGGGAATTCCATGTCTGGCGAAGATGGATTTAATATGCATTATGACACTGCTTGCTGATGTGCTTGAGAGCAGCGCCATCTCAGGATAGTTAGAATAGTAGTCAATCACTATTAGATAGTCTTTACCATTCAAATGAAAGAGGTCCATACCAACCTTTTGCCATGGTGCTATTGGTAATTCAGCTACTATCATTGGTTCCTTTGCTTGTTTGTTTTGGTGTTTCTGACATGTCTCACATATGCCTATCATGTTCGCAATGTTCTTATTTATGCCAGGCCAATAAACAGTATCTCTTGCTCTCCTTTTGCATTTTTCAATTCCGAGGTGTCCCTCATGAATCCTTTTGAGCATGTTTTGACGTAGAGCCTGTGGAATTACTATTCTGTTCTGTTTTAGTAATAGTCCACTTGCGACACTTAACTCGGACCTGATGTGATAGTACTTTGGACAGGAACCTTTTGGCCAACCATGATGAATGTTCTCTATTACTGTTTGTAACACTATCTTTTACTGTTTCTTCTGCTATTTGCTTTGATTTTGTGTCTGACACGGGCATTGCAGCCGTGACCATACTCACATGAACATCCACGTCTTCCTCAGTAGAGCTCACATGACTCATTGTGGGTGCTTGGGATAGTGCATCTGTTAACACTATGGGGGAGAAATTGGGTGAGTAGCGTCACCTGTTAGCACCTAAAGAGGCAGTCAGTGGCTGTAGCGCCACTGGCTGCGTCTCCGGCGATATTCAGTAGGGGCGCTAATGGTGCCGTTAGGCATTTGCGCTGCGCCGCCACAGATGATGTCATCAGTGTGCACAGCGCCCCATTCGTGCCCCGTTCACGATATTTAGTAGCGAACGCCGCAGTTGCACCGCTCACTACCCGCGCCCGGTTCACGGGGCCTTACTGTACCGGCAGCGGTGCAAGTTAAGGTGGAGGTGCGGGGCGGACGCTTTTTCAGCGGCTGCCTGCCAGCACCTCCATCCCCGGCCTCCTAACCCCCCCCCCCCGCGGCAGTGCCGGCTGTTTCCCGAGAGCCCGGCACTTCTCCTTGGTGCCGGGCTCATTTGCCGGCACTCGCAAGCGGGGATCGCGCTGTTGCAGGCACCTCCCCCTTAACAGTGGGAGGAAGGCCTGCAGTACCACAGTGTGCTGTGCTGCAGCATGTGGCACTGCGGCACGTTGCGTTGCGATAATTAGTTTCAGCGCCCTAAGAGGGACGCGGAGTGCCTCGAGTCTCGCCCCGTCTCCCTCGAGGGGCACTGAAACTGAATTTCTGGCGATCGGTATCACTCCGATCGCTGCGCTAAATCCTGCGCTCAGGCGACTTTTGCGCCACTTTGGCGCCCCAACCCAATTTCTAGGCCTATGTGTTTGCCTGGTGTGTACATCAGTTCAAAGTCATATCTTTGCAGCTTCATCATGAGTCGTTGAATCCTTGGAGACATCTCATTCAGATTTTTTTTTATGATGGCAACCAGTGGGCAGTGGTCTGTCTCAACTGTGAAGGTGGGAAGTCCATATATGTAGCCATGGAACTTTTCTAGTCCAACTACCAAGCCTAGACATTCCTTTTCAATCTGGGCATATCGACACTCAGAGTCAGTCATAGACCTGGAGGCATAGGCAACAGGCTTCCAATCTTCACCCTCTGCTTGTAGCAAGACCGTGCCTAGGCCATCCTGTGATGCATCCGTTGACACTTTGATTCTCTTTGTTGAGTCAAATAAGATGAGTACAGGTGTGGTTGTCAGCACTGTTTTGAGGTTCATCCACTCTTGTTCATGTCTTTCTCTCCATGCGAACTCATTTGTTTTATGTAGCAGGTCTCGCAGACAGGCTGTCTTGGCTGACAAGTTAGGAATGAACTTTCCAATGAGGTTTATTATTCCCATGATGTGTAGCACTCCTTTTTTGTCAGTGGGTCGGGGCATTTTGAGTATGGCGTTTACTTTTTCCATATCTGGCTCTATTCCTTTACCAGATAGATTATCTCCTAGGAAAGTGACTTCCTGGATGCCAAACTGACACTTGGCTTTGTTGAGCTTCAGTCCTGTAGCACTTTAGTCAGTCTCTCATTGTGTTCTTTCAGTGTGGAGCCCCAGATGATGATGTCATCAACATAGCCCCGAACTCCTTCCAGACCTTCAATTATATGTTCCATCACTCTATGAAAGATTTCAGATGCAGATATTATCCCGAAAGGCATTCTGAGGAAACAATACCTGCCAAATGGTGTGTTGAAGGTACAGTATTTGGTGCTCTCTTCATCCAGTTTTAGTTGCCAAAATCCTAGTGAGGCATCGATTTTTGTGAAATATCTGGCACCTGACATTTCACTGCTGATTTCTTCTTGCTTGGGAATCTGGTAGTGTTCATGTTTTATGTTTGCATTTAAGTCCTTTGGATCCATGCATACTCTTAGACCATTGTTCTTTTTCTTTACACATACCATGGAGTTAACCCAGTCTGTTGGCTCTTCGACTTTCCTGATGACTCCTAGTGTGGTCATTCTGTCCAGTTCTTTCTTGAGCCAGTCACGCAGGGGTGCTGGAACTCTCCATGGAGCATGTACCACTGGCTGAGCATCCTCCTTTAGCTGGATCTTGTAAGTGAATGGTAGAACTCCAAATCCTTTGAACACATCCTGGAAATTACTCACTACAGAATCCACTGAGTCACCTGGTCTGCTTATGGCACAGTTTATACGGTGGACTCTCTTGACCAGTTCTAAGTCCTCACAAGCTTTGTCACCTAGTAGTGAATCAAGTCCTTCAGCCACAACAGAAAACATGAGATGATGCACTTTGTCTTTGACTGTCACTTTGAGTGTGCACACACCTAAGCTATCTATTTTCTGTCCATTATAGTTCTTCAGTAGTACTAACTTTTTCTGTATTTTTGGCTTTTCTTTCATATTTTTAATGTCACTCATACTGATTACGTTTGCTTTTGCCCCAGTGTCTAGTTTCAATTTAACTAATGCTCCAGTTACCTGCAGTGGCATTATCCTTTTGTCCTCTTTTACGGCATTAACTTTATGTTCAGCATTGTCCATTCCTGAGGGCTGCACATTTTCTGTATCCTTTTCTATGTTGTCACATGACACCATTCCTACAAAAAATGTCTCACTTAAATCAGTGTCCTCAATCACATTGACTTGTTGCCCTTTCTTTGTTTTTACTTTTGAAAAGCATTGTTTGGCAAAGTGATTCTTTCCATTACATTTTGTGCACATTTTTCCAAACGTTGGGCATTGTATTGACTGGTGCTGGTAACCATAGCGTTTACAATTAAAAATGCCATCCTACGATTGCTTTGCATTTCTGTTCTGCCCATGTTTCTTCCCCTTGTAGGGCACAGCACCGACAGCAGCACAGTCACTCATTACACTCGCATCATTATTAATTTCACTGATAGTCTTTGCGTGCTGCTGAGCTAGCTCACTGGCATGGCATATTTTCACAGCATCCTCCAATGTTAGTTCGGTTTCTCTCAACAAATGTTCCCTGACCTTTTTATCATGAATACCAAACACAATCTGGTCACGAATCATGGATGATTTCAGTTCAGAGAAATTACATGTCTGTGCTTTCAGTTTCAGATTGGTCACAAAGCTATCAAAGGTCTCATTTTCCTGGTGTGTCCGTGAATGGAACACATACCTCTCATAGGTCTCGTTCTTTTTGGGAGCACAATGTGTATCAAACTTCTTTAGCATATCGTCCATTTTTTTTCTGTCCTCCTTTTGATCAAATACAAATGTATTAAATACCTCTATCGCCTGCGGGCCTGCAACCGTGAGCAGTAACGCTATTTTCCTTGCGTCTGGCATCGTACCGAACCCGATGGCAGCAATATAGAGTTTGAATTATTGTTTGAAAGTCCGCCAATTGCAGTCGATATTCCCCATGAGTTTCAAACACTCTGGTGGCTTCAAATTCTCCATGTCGCGTTTCACAATATTCAGCAGATATTACCAATCCTGGTACCATGTTATGTTCATAAATAAATAGACGTTTTCATTATGAACAGCTAGCTTAAGCTAATCATTTATTCAGCCACGTGGGCTAGTGTACAGGCATCCATCTTGACTACTGCCTTCTGGGTAGCCCACTACTAAACATACAGCTCCACCTAGTGTACTATTCTAGAATGACATGTTACTGATCATTACAGTCCCGCCTTCTACCCGACTCTTTAATGAAAATTCAGCCCTTTGTATCTGTCTTCATGGTAGAAGACACTAACAGCATCCCAATAATGGATAATCAAGTGGCCACAGAAAGGGGGGAACTAAAGATGATCACAATCACTAATAAAATATTACTCGGTAAAATAATGGGACCAAAAGATGACAAGTCCCCTGGACTAGATGGCCTGCATCCCAGGGTCTTAAAAGAAGTGGCTGCAGAGATAGTGGATGCATTGGTTGCAAACTACCAAAATTCCCTGGACTCTGGAGAGGTCCCAGCAGATTGGAAAATGGCAAATGTAACATCCCTATTTAAGAAAGGAGGGAGACAGAAAGCAGGAAACTATAGACCAGTTAGCCTAACATCTGTCGTTGGGAAAATGCTGGAGTCCATCATTAAGGAAGCAGTAGCAGAGCATTTGGAAAATCAAAATGCAGTCAAGCAGAGTCAGCATGGTTTTATGAAAGAGAAATCATGTTTAACAAATTTGCTGGAGTTCTTTGAGGAGGTAACGAGCAGTTTGGACAAAGGTGAACCAGTGGATGTGGTGTATTTGGATTTCCAGAAGGCATTCGATAAGGTGAAATTCTCTGCCCCAGAGAGCTGTGGAGGCTGGGTTATTAAATACATTTAAGGTGAAGATAGACAGATTTTTGCAAGATAAGGGAGTGAAGGGTTATGGGGAGCCGGCGGGGAAGTGGCTTAGAGCCCAAGATCAGCCATGATCTTATTGAATGGTGGGGCAGGCTCGAGGGGCCAAGTGGCCTATTCCTGCTCCTATTTCTTATGTTATGTTTTTATGATTAAATAGTACCATTGGATCTTTAAGTCTACCTGAATAGGCAGCTGGAGACTCGTTTTTACATTTCATCTGAAAGACGACACCTCTAAGCCTGTAAGAATTCGCAATAATTTACAGTTCTGAAGATTAATTTTTTTGATTAAAGAATCCCTGGGCGTTGTGCTTTTAAATTTCCAGGGATAAAAATGGCTGTCACACCACATGGCCGAAGACAAAGGGGCTTGGAAAGCAGCTTTCTGTGTCTGGAAGTAAGGTTCAATGGAGACAAAACGTTACCACAGGACAATGCTTTGTTTACAAAGCAATTGAATGCTATTAGCATTTGTTTGTATATCGAGTGGATACATCTAAACTGCAGAAGAGACTTTTGTATCTTGAATGGGATCCGTTTAAGAACTGAATGGGTTTTAAATCACCTAGCATTCTGGACAATAGAGCAGTTGTATTTCCCTTTTGTTTCAGCCCAGGGAGCTCCGGAAGACACATTAACCCAGTCTAACCACTTTGAGTTAGCCAATCACAGCTTTCTCTTGTGTGTTGGGCCCTTTGGGTGGGGAATTTTGCACACAGCCCTTGCAGGGCAGTATGGCAGGACCTCACCAGGTATAAAGATAGCTGCTGAGAAGCTATCTCTCTCTCTTCACTTTGCTGGACCGCAGGTGAGCAGGGTGTTCTGAATCCTCAACAAGGCAACCTAGCAGGAGTTTGGGGTGGTGATTTAAGGGAATTGCTAAGATTGTTTAAATAACATTGTAGTCATTTTATCCCTCGTTTTCGCCGTCTGCAACCCCCTGTTATATAGTTTTACTGTAATTACTGTGTTCGTGTGGTATAGATTATTCTTTTGATTGTAGTTTATTTAGGTAATAAAACTTGATTTTTCTCTCATCCAAACCACTTGTCCGTTTTAATATCATTAATTATAAGTTCCTCCACTCAGAACTGAAGGAGGGGTAGCGATTCGAAACCGCTGTTTGTAAATTGGTTTAGAGTGCAGCAGCAAAAGCCTGCTGACCAGGTGAATTACCGTAAACCAGGTAAAAGGTTGGAATTGGTCAGAGCTCAGAGGCAAAGGCTGCTGGCCAGGTTAAATTACCATAAACCAGTTAAAAGAAGCCCCCCCTTACAAGCCAAGAGTGACAAAATGGCCCAAATTTTGTGGTCAGTGGCGAACTAACGGCAACAGCCATTCATTACACTTACATTTGCCTACAGACTTTCTGTGGGCTTTTGCACTGGAACCTGTGGTGATTAGGAATCTAAAACAGCGTGGTGCCCTCTAGCAGGGATCTGGGACCTGTGTGAACAGAGAAGCAACTGTGTATTTCCTTAACCAATCAGATTGGAGGATCCTTACTAAAATAAGCAGGATTAGAAATTCAAGGAGGCCGGAAACTTGCCGGTGCCAAAATGGAAGTCTTCTGCTCTTAAAGCTGAACTGCCTTCTGCACATTAAAAAAATGGTAAAAGTGCTTCAGCACTAACACAACTGACTTAACAGCCAGGGAAGGGGCACCTAGGGTCTTGCACACAGCACTCCAGCTTTGTGCAAGGGATCAACACTGCAAGAGAGCTCCTCTGCCCACAGGGACCAGGAGGCCCTCCAGAAAGAATGAGACCATCACTGCCAGCAGTGTTGCCCCCATGACCTGGCTCCAGTGCCCAAAGAAGCTTTATGACCTCAGGCCAGTGGTCAAGGTCAGTGGTTGCATCTTCAAAACCAGTCTCCAACCAACTGCACCACTAGCCTCACACACTGCTCATTGTACAACACCCCTCCCCACCCCCATCACTCACCTACCAACAATCTGTGCTAAACACAAGGCACACCTCCCATTCTGAGTTTCACCTCACCTCCTTGGAGGAGACAGTGCTGGTCATTCTTGGCAGAGGCATGGCTTAGCCCTTGGTCAGTGGTGGGTCTGAAAGGATACCAGATGCTGGTATCCTCATATGTTATCCTCCTTCTCACATCCCACTTCCCCTCATCCCATAGTATGTTCTAATTTAAAAGGTGCGCATGATGCAAACATGTAGCACTTGCTTTTCCACCCTCCCCTTATCACAACTTTACCTTTGTGCCTTCCTCATTTCACACACCCGAGAAATTCAGACTGCCCAGCCAATGGTTGACCAAGACGAGGGAGAGGAGAGTGAAGAAGAAACACTGTCACTTGATTTGACACTCCCAGCCACCAGCTCCTCAAGGTAGTCCTGCAAGGCCATCTGCAGTGTCCCCCACTGAAAGTCTGCAGCCTTCCACCAGCCATGCTGCAGCCACTGGGGTAGCATTACATGACATCAGTAGGAGAGGCAAAGGCACACACAAGACAGTCACTAAGGGAATGCACAAGGGTGATTAGTTGATTTCTTGATATCATATTGGATGGATAGGTGTATAAAGTTGGTTTGGAAAGTTTGCTTTGTGGTGGCTTTTATTGCAGCATTGTGGCCAAGAGGATGATGGTCAGTAATAGAGGTAAGGTAAGGTATGGGACAAATGTTCAAAGGGGAATTGGGTTTGTGGTCACTGGTACTGCAGGCAAATGATTCCATCCCAGATATCCCGACCAGAAAGGGGCTGTCTGGGTTGCATCCTTCCTTCAGTTTCCTCCTCTTCTGCGTCCCCCTTTTCCAGATGCTAGAAATCTGAAATAACAGCAGAAAATGCTGGAAATACTCAGCAGGTCAGGCAGCTTCTTGAACTAAGACGTTGTGCTGGATTTTCATGGGGAGGGCAGGGGGGCTCCGATGCAGGTGGGAAACCCAGGAAAACAGGTTTCCCACAGGCCCTGCTGATTTTAACGGCAGAGCCTGATTTGCATCTGAAGCTTCTGTTTCCCGCCTGCAGCTAGTCAGCTGGAGAGGCTGGCTGGCTGCAGGCGGGTAGGCTTATGGCACTAGGCGGCACCGAAGGGGGGGTTGGGGGGGATCGGGGCCGGCTGAAGGTGATTGTGTTGCAGCGAATTGCATGTACAGGGAAATATAGTCAGAGCTTTAAAAAATTCAGATTCAAAAGATGATTTTTTTTTAAATTTGTACTATATCACTGTTAGATACTTACATGAAGTTATAGTTATTCTGTTCAAATGAAGATTGAAAAAATGTCACAATGTTTCACGGTGCCAGCTTCCGGAGAATCGGTGGGAGGGCAAGAGATCGAGGCTGTCGAGGGACCGGGATGGGGAGGGAAGCAAGAGATCGGGGCCATCGAGGGACCGGGGGAGTGTAAGCTAGAGATCGGGGCCGGATTCAGGACCATCGGCAGGGGGAGGCAAGAGGAAATCGGGGCCAGCCACCAGAGGGTCAGGCCAGCCTCAGGATCATCGTTGGGTGGGGGGGTGGGTTCGGGAAGGCAATTGGAGGTCTCGTGCGGGGTCCCCGATCACAGGGGGTCTTGGGTTAGGTCGGGACATAAGGACATTGGATCCTCGATGCAGCAGTCCCGGCTTGCTGTTACTGTTGGGTTTTAGAAAGTGTGTAAAACCCGACCAGATGCAGTTAAAAACAAAATGGAGGTTAAAGAAGTGGTTTTCAGCCTCATTATAATATTGAAATTGACGGCCCGCCTCCTGGGAGCAGGTTGGCTGCCCTCCCCCATCCCATCACGTTCCGCTCCTGTTAAAACCAGAAGTGGGTGGGTTGGAGGTGGACTCAGGTCGGGAATCTGATTTTTAACAATTTAACTAACCCCACGCTCTAAACCCACTCATTTTCTCAGGTAGAAATTCCTCCCATTAATTCTGTTTCTCTCTCCATGATGCTGTCTGACTTGCTGAGTATTTCCAGCATTTTCTGTCTTCTCAGAGGCATTCCTTCACCATCTGAAGCCTTGCAAGTGTCCAGCAGCACTCCCTGCACACTTTAAAAAGGTTTAACATCTATTGCACACTTTAAAAATCTATTGCACCAAGCCACAACTTCAACAAAACATTAAAAAAAAGTCCAAATGCTTAAATCCAAACTTACCTGAAAGATGTTTGTCCCCTTTTAAGAAGCGCTGACAGCGTCTCTGCAGGGCTGCTTCACGCACACTTTTCCATGCGTGCTTAGGACCCAGCGTAATGATGAGCAAAAACATCCAAGTTAGCAATCGTGGTGTCAAGTCAGGCGTTGCGTGCCGATTGACGTCACGTTCTGCTGATTTACATTTCAGGGCCAGCGCTGTCAACAGCAGCATTATGGCCCTTACCAAAATGGCAGGCGTCGTGTCCGAAGCTGGAGGCGGACGGATGTGCGATGACCGGCATTTTTTCAAAAAACAGTGTTAACAGCCGACGCTAAGGTAAGCAACTTCTAGGCCGCAGAGTCTGAACCAGGAAGTGTCAGAATAATTAATTCAATGTCAAATCACGTGCAGAAAGAAAAATAAAGATGGGATTAAGAGAGAGTTAAAAGATAGAAAGAAAAAGTAAAAAACATTTTTATTTAATTTTTTTAACTTTAAAATCTCTAACAATCAATAAAATATGAAAAAATTAGACTCCACACTTGTAAACGTTAATTTTCAGTGCTAGAGTGGTTGCTTGACAGTAATTCTGATTTATCACATCATTTAAAAATTCACTTACACTTGAATGGACAAGCCCTAACCTTTTCTGGCTTGTTTAATGGGTATCTAATGGGTAAGTACACCAACTTCATGCCCTTCCATGTATTTTAATGCCAAGGTACTGGTATAGTGCAGCCTCTGGAGGAGCAGGGCAACTCGGGCAGCAACTTCCTGATTTCCACATTTATCTGTGTATGTGTGGTTGCCGGAAGTTGCTGTCCGATTTACTCCTTAATAACAGTGACGCTGATAGACTCTCCGGTATTTTTACCTTAAATTATGGTCCTTTGTGACACATAACTCATGTTTGTTCCTTGTACATTGTTTTGCTCACAGTAACTTAACTGACATAATTACAGCATGCAATGTACAATATATTCTGTAAAATCATAATTGTGTATAAGTTGGCATGGTCCAAGACCCGATTTCTGTATCGAGGGACATTCTGATGTCAGCTAGATGGTGTTTTTCGTTGCTGGGAAAGTATGTCTGTAAATTGGCAGGTGCTCGTAAATCCCTAGCCCTTTCCCAAGATCAGATAAAGCCAATAGGAAATGACTGGCACTCTTTCCCTTTTTCTGTACATAAATTTACATGCATGACAAAGTGTGATGCCTGTAATATGAACAATGCTGCCTGAACCTATATATCTCCTCTGGTGCCCTGCTCATAGTTACTTAGAGGGAATGGTACATCACAGGCTAAAATGGTGGGCAGACCAGTGGGACTCATGCCACAGTGTTCACTGTGGTGGGAGGACTGAAAAGCAGCTGTTAGTGTTACTGATTGAAAGAAATAGTAGTAGGTGTTTCTGTTACACTTTAAGGGTTGTTTTATAAGGATTGGAGTGTTATTCCATGTAATACACTGATAACGTCTGATATATTGCTCTGCTAAAGGAACCTGTGTCCCTTTAAGGGCATAATGTCTAATTGTTATTCAGTAAATAGAGGTTCAGGTGATCCAGAGTTTGTTGTTTGGTTAAGGAACTTTGCAGTTGTCAGCTTTAGATTGTAGATTGCAAATGCAGGTCAGAAGCACCCAGGATTTTAAAATTGTCTTGCATCTGTGACAAAGTGTGACATCTAGACAGTTATGTCTGCACATGCTAAACATACTGACCCTGAATTTCCGTGACCCCATCTCCAGCAATGAAAGTGTGCTAGAGTGGGACTCCCAGACCCGGGCACACAAGGGGACAGACCCCATCCCGAATCATGGGGATGTGGTTATTTAAATAGCCGGTGTGTGTTCCAGCAGTTCTGACAGGGTGACCCCTGGGCCCCCCACAACATTCATCAGAAAATTATTCTCTGCTCTAAAGGGAGCAAAATACTTCATCATCAAAGGTAATCAATCCTTGAAGAAATTTCAGGTAGGATAAATTTAGTAAGTGTGATGCAAAAATTTGAGTGCATTACAGCACAACACAGGAAGCATGAGAGACAACAGACCCCTTTTTCCTTTGCGTTCAGGGAATAGATGTTCTCCGGGTGCACAGGTTAGAAAAATGAGTTCTACTTTATTCTTGCATATGTTATGAATTGGTAACACATTTTACAAGTTACAAATAATTATAAAAGTAGTTATAATTTTAGTTATTGGAATTCTGAAATATTACCAATTGATTATTTTCCTTGATATTGATCATAATGCTAATAAACTGTTTATAAATAACATGAGTATTTAAGCTTTATTATTAGATACTAGCTGGGGGTGCCCGGCGGTGCCGAGGCTTTTTTGAGGGCATGTTGTTGTTGGAAGAGAGAGAGCGAGCGACTGGGGGGAAGAGAGAGAGAGAGTGACTGGGGGGAAGAGAGAGAGCGAGTGACTGGGGGGAAGAGAGAGAGCGAGCGACTGGGGGGAAGAGAGAGAGCGAGCAACTGGGGGGAAGGGAGAGAGCGCGCGACGGGGGGAAGAGAGAGAGCGAGTGACTGGGGGGAAGAGAGAGTGAGCGACTGGGGGAAGAGAGCGAGCGAGCGATTGGGGGGGAAGAGAGAGTGAGCGAGCGACTGGGGGGAAGAGAGAGAGCGAGCGACTGGGGGGAAGAGAGAGAGCGAGTGACTGGGGGGAAGAGAGAGAGCGAGCGACTGGGGGGAAGAGAGAGAGCGAGTGACTGGGGGGCAGAGAGAGAGTGAGCGACTGGGGGGAAGAGAGAGCGAGCGACTGGGGGGAAGAGAGAGAGCGGGTGACTGGGGGGAAGAGAGGGAGCGAGCGACTGGGGGGAAGAGAGAGAGCGAGCGACTGGGGGGAAGAGAGAGCGAGCACGACTGGGGGAAGAGAGAGAGCGAGCGACTGGGGGGAAGAGAGAGAGTGAGTGACGGGGGGAAGAGAAAGCGAGCGACTGGGGGGAAGAGAGAGAGCGAGCGACTGGGGGGAAGAGAGAGAGCGAGAGACTGGGGGGAAGAGAGAGAGCGAGAGACTGGGGGGAAGAGAGAGAGTGAGATACTGGGGGGGAAGAGAGAGAGCGAGAGACTGGGGGAAGAGAGAGAGCGAGAGACTGGGGAGAAGAGAGAGAGCGAGAGACTGGGGGGAAGAGAGAGAGCGAGAGACTGGGGAAGAGAGAGAGCTAGAGAATGGGAGGAAGAGAGAGAGCGAGAGACTGGGGGGAAGAGAGAGAGTGAGAGACTGGGGGGAAGAGAGAGAGCGACTGGGGAGGAAGGGGAAGGGGGAGGAAGGGGGCGGGGAAGGGGGGAAGGGGGAGGGGGCGGGGGGAAGGGAAGGGGGAGGGAAGGGGGCAGGGAGGGGGGAGGGAAGAGGGAGGGGGAGGGGGAGGGAAGGGGGGAGGGGGAGGGGGGAGGGAAGGGGGGTTGGGAAGGGGGGAGGGGGGGAGAGAAGGGGGGAGGGGGAGGGGGGGAGGGAAGAGGGGGGAGGGAAGTGGGGGAGGGAAGGGGGAGGGGGGAGGGGGGGAAGGGGGGTAGCGAAGGGGGGGAGGGGGGAGGGAAGGGTGGGAGGGAAGGGGGGGTCCCGGCATTGCCAAGGCTTTTTTGTAAAACGGCAGTTTACAGGGCCACGCGGTTTATGGCCGGCTGCTGCCTCTCCCCCACTCTGTGTCTCATGCCAAGCAGTTGTGAGGCCCGGCCCGAGTGACCCCAACTCACCTCCCGCTCCGGCGGGCCGGGATCGGGATACTGTGCCGGAGCCGCACTGTTGGGGTTTGTTGTGCTGGTGCTGTCGCTGTCGGTATTAAAAAAATGGCGGCGATGTTTCGGGAGGCTGCAGGATTAGGCCCGCCCACACATGGAATGAAACGCCCCCCGTGATGCAAGAGAGAGAGAGAGACTGGGGGGAGACGAGAGAGAGAGAGAGGGAAGGAGAGAGAGAGAGAGAGAGAGGGAAGGAGAGAGAGACAGAGAGAGGGAAGGAGAGAGAGGCAGAGAGAGAGGGAAGGAGAGAGAGAGACAGAGAGAGAGAGGGAAGGAGAGAGAGAGAGAGGGAAGGAGAGAGACAGACAGAGACAGAGAGGGAAGGAGAGAGAGAGACTGGGGGGAGAGAGAGTGGAGTGACTGGGGGGAGAGAGGGAGAGAGAGAGAGACGGGGCGATAGAGAGAGAGAAACTGGGGAGATAGAGAGAGAGATTGAGGGGGGAGAGAGAGAGAGTAGAGAGACTGGGGGCAGAGAGAAGATAGCGACTGGGGCGAGAGAGAGAGAGAGACTGAGGGGGGTGAGGGAGAGTGAGTCGGGGAGAGAGAGAGACTGGGGGAGAGAGAGAGAGAGACGGGAGAGAGAGAGCGAGACGGGAGAGAAAGAGAGAGAGAGAGAGAGTAGAGAGACTGGGGGAGAGAGAGGAGAGAGAGACTGGGGAGAGAGAGAGAGAGAGACTGGGGGAGAGAGAGGAGAGAGACTGGGGAGAGAGAGAGAGACGGGGGAGAGAGAGAGAGAGACTGGGGGAGAGAGATGGGGGAGAGAGAGAGAGAGAGACTGGGGGAGAGAGAGAGAGAGAGAGACGGGGAAGGGAGAGAGATTGGGCAGAGAGAGAGATAGAGAGACTGGGAGACAGAGAGAGAGAGATAGAGAGACAGGGAGCGAGAGAGAGATTGGAGGGAGAGAGAGAGAGACTGGGAGAGAGAGACTGGAGGAGGGAGAGTCTGGAGGAGAGAGAGAGACTGGGGGAGAGAGAGAGACTGGGAGATAGAGAGAGAGAGAGAGACTGGGGGAAGAGATAGAGAGACTGGGAGACAGAGAGAGTGAGACTGGGAGACAGAGAGAGAGATTGGGGGGAGAGGGAGGGAGAGGGCTAGAAATTCGGTATCGCCCCGTATGGAGAGGGAAGGAGAGAGAGACAGAAAGAGAGAGGGAAGGAGAGAGAGAGAGAGAGAGAGAGAGGGAGAGAGAGAGAGAGAGAGGAAAGGAGAGAGAGACAGAGAGAGGGAAGGAGAGACAGACAGAGAGAGAGGGAAGGAGAGAGAGACAGACAGACAGAGAGGGAAGGAGAGAGAGAGACTGGGGGAGGGAGAGAGAGACGGGGTGAGAGAAAGAGTAGAGAGACAGGGGGGAGAGAGGGAGAGAGAGAGACGGGGAGATAGAGAGAGAGAGAGAGAGAGAGACTGGGGAGATAGAGGGAGAGACTGAGGGGGGAGAGAGAGAGGGACTGAGGGGGAGAGAGAGAGACTGGGGAGATAGAGAGAGAGAGAGAGAGAGAGAGAGAGACTGAGGGGGAGAGAGAGAGCGACTGAGGGGGGAGAGAGAGAAAGAGAGACGGGGAGAGAGAGAGAGGGAGCGACTGGGGTGAGAGAGAGAGACTGGAGAGATAGATAGCGAGAGACTGAGGGGGGAGAGAGAGAGAGACGGGGAGAGAGAGAAACTGGGGGAGAGAGAGAGAGAGAGACTGGGGGAAGAGATAGAGAAACTGAGAGACAGAGAGGGTGGGGAGAGAGGAGGGAGGACGCAAGAAAGATGAGCTGCTGAGTTTTAATGATTTTTAGTGTCTAAAGTGGGGAAAAAAGGTTACATTTCAAGTTTTAAGAAGTATTAATTTTTGCTAAGTTAGTTCAGTTTAGTTTAGTTTAATTTAGTTTAAGTTTAAGGTTAGTTTAAACACAGAAAGTAAAGAAGAAAAAACCCGGGGGAAAAAAAAGAGCGCCAAAGGCGGGACCCGAAAAAAGAAAGGAGCAAAAAAAAACCAGAGGAAAGTAGAAAACAAAGAAAAGCCAAAGCAAAAAGAAAGAAGGAGAGGAATATACAAACCAAAGAATAATCCGAACAGCGGCCGCACGGGGCCACAGCAGCAGCCGAAGCGAGGTGACTCGGCGAAGGCCGCACGGGGCCGCATCGGCAACCGAAGCGAGGTGACTCGGCGAAGGCCGCACGGGGCCACATCGGCAACCGAAGTGAGGTGACTCGGGGAGGCCGCACGGGCCGCATCGGCAACCGAAGCGAGGTGCCTCGGAGAGGCCGCACAGGGCCGCAGCGGCAGCCGAAGCGAGGTGACTCGGGGAGGCCGCACGGGGCCACAGCGGCAGCCGGAGCGCGGTGACTCGGCGGAGGCCGCACGGGGCCACATCGGCAGCCGGAGCGCGGTGACTCGGCGGAGGCCGCAGCAGCAGGAGAGCGGCGACTCAACAACGGCCGCACGGGGCCGCAGCGGCAGTCGGAGCGGCGACTCAACAATGGCCGCACGGGGCCGCAGTGGCAGGGGGTCGGAGCGCGACTCCAGAGCGGCGGCCGGAACACAGGACCGTGGACCGGGGAGGGGCCAGAGGAGCCGGGCTGAGACAGAGGCCTGGAGACCTCTGAGGGAGAGGGGAGCAGCCCGAGGGCACCATGAGGCAGCGGCTCCCAGGCGCAGACAGTGAGTACGGGTCCTGGGGAGGGAGCCTGAAGCCAGGGAAAGGCCCGAGGAGCCGGGCCAAGACAGAGGTCCAGGGACCTCTGAGGGGGAGGGGAGCAGCCGGGAGACACCGGGAATCAGCAAATCCCAGACACAGACCAGGACAGTGAGTACGGGGCCTGGGGAGGGCCTGGAGAGCGAGCGAGTCCGGGGACTGGGAAAGGTCGCGAGCAGGGAGAGGGAAACACCAAACCCGGGGCCCCAGAAAAGCATATTCTAAGATCAACAATATTTTCTACCTCTACACTACCAATAATGAGCGAATCAGAGGAGCCACAGCAGCTCCCGAGGCACACTGAGAGCAGCCTCTTCCAGATTCCCCCCAACACCAGAAAAAATGCTAAAAAATCGATCAAGCAGAAACAGCTGAGAGAAAAACCAGAAACTCTTTTTGCTGACTGGTACAGCACTGGGAAAAAATGTAATCTCATTTTTTACTCAGATCAGTCAGCGGCTTGGATCACAGCAATAAAATCACACTATACCAGGGTTAAGCAGGAAAGTACCGCTAATGGGTCCAAACTGAAAATTAAGAAACCAGGGGACCCGGACAGTGCAACCACGACTGTCAACATGTACGATAACGGAACAATATTAGTGCAAGGCAACCTCGACAACTTTGAAACGGCCTTCAAGACACTGAAATAAATAACTGAGAGGGGAAGGAACAGCCCCAGAGTGGCTAACAGGGGAAAAGCGACCCGCACTCCCCCCACCATTGACAACTCACCAGGAGTAAATCAGCCTGGTCAGGAGGTGAACGAGCCACACAGTTCTAACCAGACACTAACCCCGGGGCCCCACAGTCACATGATACAGCTGACTAACCCCAGCGTAATTACCAGGGAGGAAGCCACAAATACTCCCCCTACCAATTCCAGCTCACCAAGAGAAGAGCAGCCTAGCCAGGAAGTGAGTGAGCCCTCCAGGGCCGACCAGACACATACCCCGGGATCACACAGCCAGATACAACTAAAGGATAAATTTATCAGTTAGAGACAGAGCTGGTTTAACTTAGAGAGGAGGTCCTTAAACTGAAACACGAACAAAAGCAAGAGAGGGAGAGATACTGGAGAGAGCTGAATCGACTTGGGAATCAGGTGAAAGAGCTGCAGGAAAACAAAGAGAGCCATAGAGGAGAGATAGCACCATTAGACCAGCAGTCAGAGGCTAGAGATAAGACAATACAGAGCCCAACTGAACAGCTGCACTCCCACACTGAACAACAGCAGCAGACACACAATACAAGGGGTGCCACACAGACCGACCAGCGTACTGAAGCTCAGTCTTCCCCCACCACTGTGGAATCACAAGCGAGCCGCTCACAAGAGGAGCGCACACACCAGACACGACCACCCCAGTCCAACACACACGCTATGAGTCCAGGCGAAAGCCACCAAACAGTAAACACAAACAAGGCTGACATCGTAATACTCATAGACTCAAATGGGAAATTTCTATGGGAGAAAAAGCTCTTCCCTAGAAGTAAAGTAGAAAAGATCTGGTGCCCAACAACAGACAGAGCCCTGGAATGGCTGACCAAAACCCGATTAGGCTCCCTCCAACACATAATAATACACACGGGCACAAATGACCTAAAGGCCCAGCAGAAAGGGGTAGCAACATCGCTCAGAGCAGTGATTAAGAAGGCAAGCAATACATTTCCAAACACTAGAATCACTGTTTCCACAATATTGCTGAGAACAGACTTTAACAACAACACAATTCATGAGATAAATGCCAGCATAGCAAGAGACTGTGAATCAAAACACAACGTGCACCTGGCCCAACACCCCACCCTCGATGTGGAATGTCTTTATGACCGCGTCCACATCCACAGGAAATGAATATCGATCTTTGCTAAAGCCCTGAAGGACGTCGCTTTTAACCGGGTCCATACCCAGACTCCAGGAGGACCCCCCCCTGACCACCAGAGATCAGCGGGGTACATACCAGGACTACTACAGAGACCACCACCACACCAACCGGGACCAGAGAGGATCCCCATGCACAACAACAATATCAGACCTGCACCACTCCTGTCCTACAGGGGAACAGGACCGCTCCCAGCCAGACAGAGGGAGAGATGCACAGGGCGTACGCAATACCTCAGACAGAGACAATCCATTAAGAGACACAAAGCAGATGTTCAGCAGCATCTACTTCCGCCTTATGGATCAGAAAATGAAAAAAATCAAGGACTAATTAATAGAAAGAATTGTAACCAAGTAGTAT
The DNA here is from genome assembly GCF_052327205.1 of Somniosus microcephalus. Taxonomy (NCBI): domain Eukaryota; kingdom Metazoa; phylum Chordata; class Chondrichthyes; order Squaliformes; family Somniosidae; genus Somniosus; species Somniosus microcephalus. The sequence goes on along the minus strand of NC_140992.1, from coordinate 73,175,045 downwards.
TAGCATTTATAGACAACTGAGATGATCTTTTTTTCCCCACATTTAGACACGACAAACACATATCATTCTTTAACATATCATAGTAAAAGATCAAACTTAACATGAAATCCTTATATATTTCGACCTGGAATATCCAAGGTCTACGCTCTTCGGTGCTCGACGTGAAGAGTAGGACCCCAGAGTTCATAGATGAAACTAAAGATCTAGATATTATCATTTTACAGGAAACTTGGTATAAAGGAAAAGGACACACTAGCCATCCCCAAGGTTACACAGAGCTGGTGGTCCCCTCCAATGAATTACCAGGAGTAACCCAAGGCAGAGACTCCGGAGGCATACTGATTTGGTTTAAAACAGAGCTTAAGAATTGCATCAAATTTATAAAAAAAGGGCGAAAACCACATGTGGCTCAAAATTGAGAGGGAGATTATCTCTAACACCCAAGATGTTTTCATTTGCGCACTCTATATCCCCCCAATGGAATCCCCGTACTTTAAAGAGGACACCTTCTCCAACATTGAGAGGGAAATTATCCAATTCCAGGCCCAGGGGAACGTGTTGATCTGTGGTGACCTCAATTCAAGAACTGGCGAAGAACCAGACTTCACCAATAATCAGGGAAACAATTACATATTCAGGAATAACCACTTCGATATCCCTTCCCTTCCATACAGGCATAACTGCGACAAGCAGACAAATACCAACGGAAAACAGCTCCTGCAGCTCTGTCGAAGCCTGGGTCTGTACATTGTCAATGGTAGGTTCATGGGAGACCTCCTAGGAAGATCAACCTATTGCTCACCTCTTGGCTGCAGCACCGTAGACTATATGATTACGGATTTGGACCCATCCTCTTTCAGAGCATTCACAGTCAAACCACAAACAACACTGTCAGACCACAGTCAAATTACTATGTATCTTAAAAAGACAGAAACAACCAACACAGAAATATAACCCAGTAAGCTGTACAACACCAAAAAATCGTACAGATGGGCCAAAAACAGCATGGAAAAATACCAGAAAGCAATTAGCAATGAATCAACTCAAGCTCTCTTGGACACCGTTCTGGATAACATATACACTCACAATAAAGAAGGCGTAAACCGGGCAGTGAATAACCTAAACAATATTTTTGATAATTTGGCAACAAGGTCAAACTTGAAAGCTCGCAAGAACAAACCCAAAACAAAAAACTATGAAAAATGGTTTGACCCAGATTGCCATAACACGAGGAAAAAACTTAGAAAAATATCAAACCAAAAACACAGACATCCAGAAAATGAGGAATTACGCCTTACTTATTGTCAGACACTAACACAATACAGAAACACACTCAGAACCAAAAAAGAGCAATATATTAAGAACACACTCAGCTCCATGAAGGAATCCATTGATTCCAATTGTTTCTGGGACAACTTGAATACACTACACAAAAAACAACACGACGATTTGGCCATTCAAAATGGGGACACATGGGTAAACCACTTTGAAAAATTATACCAGAAAAACACACGAAGACCAGAGCAACACCAAATATGCAAAAAACTGGAAAAGCTAGAAATGGCCATAAAAGATAACCAAAACCCGCTAGACGCCATAATAACAGAAAAAGAACTTCTTGAAAAACTCAAGGACCAGCAACCATGAAAAGCTTGCGGGACAGACGGCATACTAAACGAGATGATTAAACACACAGACGACAAAATGAAACTGGCTATCCTAAAACTCTTCAACTTGGTTCTGAGTGTCGGTTATTTCCCTGATATCTGGAACAAAGGACTCATAACGCCCATATACAAAAGTGGGGACAAAATCGACCCAAACAACTATCGAGGCATCTGTGTAAACAGTAACCTGGGGAAGGTATTCTGTAGCATCATAAACAAAAGACTTATAAACTTCCTTGAGGAGCACAATGTCTTGAGTAAAAGCCAAATTGGATTCCTGCCAAACTATAGAACATCCGATCATATCTTCACCCTACAGACCCTAATTGACAAACACATTCACCATAACAAAAGCAAAATCTACGCATGCTTTGTAGATTTCCAGAAGGCTTTCGACTCCATCTGGCATGACGGTTTATTCCTGAAACTTATCGAAAGCGGGGTAGGAGGGAAAACATATGATGTAATTAAATCAATGTATACAAACAACAAATGTGCAGTTAAAATTGGAGACAAACAAACAAAATACTTCCCACAGGGGCGGGGGGTGACGCAGGGCTCGCCAATCTCATCGACACTCTTTAGTATTTACATAAATGGATTGGCAAAACTACTTGAACAATCTACAGCACCCGGCCTCGGCCTCACCCTATATGAATCCAAGGTTAAATTCCTCCTCTATGCAGACGACCTGGTTCTGCTGTCACCAACTAAGGAGGGTCTACAGCAGAACCTGGACCTGCTGGAGTCGTACTGCCAGACTTGGGCCCTGACAATAAATCCCCAAAAAACCAAAGTCCTTGTGTTCCAGCAAAGATCCAAACATCAAATAAATTTCACAGTAGGAACAACCAAAATTGAACAAACCACTAACTACACATACTTGGGCTTAAAAATCAGTTCTACGGGAAACTTCAAACTGGCTGTGAATGAACTGAAAGAGAAAGCAAGAAGGGCTTTCTATGCCATCAAAAAATCAATCCAAATAGAAATCCCAATTAGCATTTGGCTCAAAATTTTCAAATCAGTAATTGAACCAATTGTACTCTATGGCAGTGAGGTATGGGGACCGCTAACACAACAAGAATTTGCAAAATGGGACAAACACCCAATTGAGATCCTACATGCAGAATTCTGTAAAAGTATCCTCCGGACTCAAAGGAAAACAGTAAACAATGCATGCAGGGTGGAACTAGGCCAATATCCATTAATAATCACTATCCAAAAAAGAGCCACCAAATTTTGGAATCACCTACAAATGAGCAACCCCCAATGCTATCACTACGACGCCCTGAAATGCCAAGAGCTGACCATAAAGAAGAATACCCTCAGTCAACTAGTCCTGGGACTCAGTGAAGTAACTACTAACAATACTAATAATAACCAGCCCCAGGACAGTGACAGGGTAACACAAAGAATTCGACCCAACACAATCGTCGCTAAGCAAAAGGAAAAATATCTGACATATTGGGCAGAAACAACAAAAACCCAAAGCAAACTCAATTGCTACTTGGCCCTAAACAGACAATACAACATAGCTGATTACCTGACCATGGTAAAGGATAACAAACTGAGAAGAACCTTGACAAGGTACAGACTTAGCGAACATAGCCTAGCGATCGAAAAAGGCAGACACAGGCAGACCAGGCTGCCAAGAGAAGACAGGATATGCGCTCACTGCAGTCAGGGAGTAGTAGAGACAGAGATGCACTTCCTCACAGCCAGTGGAAAATATCAGGGCATCAGGGAGAATTTCTACCAAAAATTCTCACAAATATGCCCTGAATTCAGAAATCTGAATGACAACCAAAAACTCCCATTCCTACTGGGGGAGGAGAGAAGCTGTGTAACACTGGCGGCACACTATGTTACAGCTTGCCACGAACAGAGGGACAACCAGTAAACTAAGAAAAGAGTATATATAAACAAGGCGAATGTATATTTATACACTCAGGGATATACCTGTTTATACACTGTATGAATAGAACTGCGTTTATGTGTTCAACCATAAATGTATTTTGATGCTTTGGCAACATAAGATGTACCTTATCATGCCAATAAAGCGATTTGAATTTGAATTGAATTTGACTGGGGGGAGGGAGAGAGACCGGGGGGTTGGGGGTGGGGGGGAGAGAGAGAGAGACTGAGGGGAGAGAGAGAGAGAGAGAGAGAGAGAGAGAGGCTTGGGGGGAGAGGGATTCATACAAATTATATGAATGTATATTTATACACTCAGGGATATATCTGTTTATACACTGTATGGATAGATCTGTGTTTATGTGTTCAACCATGAATGTTTTTCAATGCTTTGGCAACATAAGATGTATCTTGTCATGCCAATAAAGTGATTTGAATTTGAAAATTTGAATTTGAATTTGAGTGGGTGAGAGATAGAGAGAGAGAGACTGGGGGAGAGGGGAGAGAGTGGGGAGAGAGAGAGAGAGAGAGTGGGGGGAGAGAGAGACTGGGGGAGAGAGAGACTGGAGGGGAGAGAGAGAGACTAGGGGGAGATGACGACCAAAAACTTCCATGTCTACTAGGGGAAGAGAGAAATTGCATAACACTAGCGGCGCACTATGTTACAGCTTGCCATAAACAGAGGACAACCAGCAAATATAAGAAAAGAGTATACATAAATTATATGAAAGTATATATTTATACACTCAGGGATATATCTGTTTATACACTGTATGGATAGATCTGTATTTTTGTGAACAAACATGAATGTTTTCCGATGCTTTGGCAACATAAGATGTAACTTGTCATGCCAATAAAGCGATTTGAATTGAATTGAATTGAATTGAAATTGACTGGGGGGGAGAGAGAGGGGGGCCCGGCGTTGCCAAGGCTCTTTTGTAAAATGGCAGTTTACAGGGCCGCGCGGTTTACGGCCGGCCGCTGCCGCTCCCCCGCTCTGTGTTTCGGGCCGAGCGGTTGTGAGGCCCGGCCCGAGTGACCCCAACTCACCTCCCGCTCCGGCGTGCCGGGAGCGGGATACTTTGCCGGACACGTACTGTGGGGGTTTGTTGTGCTGGTGGTGTCGCTGTCGGTATTCAAAAAATGGCGGCGACGTTTCGGGAGGCTGCAGGATTAGGCCCGCCCACACATGGAATTAAACGCCCCCCGTGATGCAAGAGAGAGAGAGAAAGAGACTGGGGAGAGAAGAGAGAGAGAGAGAGGGAAGGAAAGAGAGGGAAGGAGAGGCAGAGAGATAGAGGGAAGGAGAGAGTGAGAGAGAGGGAAGGAGAGAGAGACTGAGAGAGGGAAGGAGAGAGAGACAGAGAGAGACAGAGCGGGAAGGAGAGAGAGAGACAGAGAGGGAAGGGGAGAGAGAGACTGGGGGGAGAGAGAGAGAGAGACCGGGGGGAGAGAGAGAGAGACTGGGGAGAGAGAGAGCGACTGAGGGGAGAGAGAGAGGGGGAGAGACTGGGGGAGAGAGAGAGAGAGAGACTGCGGAGATAGAGAGAGACTGAGGGGGGAGAGAGAGCGTGACTGAGGGGGAGAGAGAGAGACTGAGGGAGAGAGAGAAACTGGGGGAGAGAGAGAGAAAGAGAGACTGGGGGAGAGAGAGAAAGAGGGACTGGGGGAAGAGAGAGAGAGACTGGGAGACAGAGAGAGAGAGCGACTGGGAGACAGAGAGAGAGAGACTGAGAGACAGAGAGAGAGAGACTGGGAGACAGAGAGAGAGACAATTAAAGACAACCAAAACCCTCTAGACTCCCCAATCACATGGAAAGAACTGGCCACAAAAACAAAATCTCTCCACCTAAAGAAAGCCTGTGGCCCAGACAACATCAAAAATGAAATGCTAAAGTTCAGCAATATGGAGATGCAGGGTGCGATACTCAAACTATTCAACATCATATTACGCTCAGGCTGTTTTCCCGATATCTGGTGCCAAGGACTAATCTCCCCCATATATAAAAGTGGAAACAAATCAGACCCAAATAACTACCGCGGCATCTGTGTCAACAGTTGTCTAGGGAAGTTATTCTGCAGTATTCTAAATAGTAGATTACTTGATTTTCTTAACAAACATAATATCCTCAGAAAAAACCAAATAGGCTTTCTTCCAAAACACCGCACCGCCGACCATATCTATACCCTTCACACCCTCATTGAAAAACATATACACCAAACAAAAAATGGGAAAATATTCGCCTGTTTCATCGACTTCAAGAAAGCCTTTGACTCTATATGGCACGAAGGGCTCTATTATAAACTTCTTCAGTGTGGAATAGGGGGCAAAGTCTATGACCTTATTAAATCAATGTATCTGAAAAACAAATGCGGGGTCAAAATTGGAGACAAACGCACCGATTTCTTCACCCAGAGAAGAGGCGTCCGGCAGGGCTGCAATTTGAGCCCGACCCTGTTCAACATATACATAAATGAATTAGCAGACATGCTGGAGCAAAGCGAGTCACCAGGTCTCCGTCTCCTGGATGGAGAAGTGAAGTCCCTGTTCTATGCGGACGACCTGGTTCTGCTGTCTCCCACAGAACAGGGATTACAGCAACAACTAGACCTACTCGACAAATACTGCCAAAATTGGGCTCTAACAGTAAATCTAAAGAAAACCAACATCATGATTTTTCAGAAAAGACCCAGATGTCAGGAAAACAAATACCAGTTTACCCTCAGTGATACCACTATAGGACACACTATGAGCTACACCTACCTTGGTCTAACTATTACAGCATCAGGGAGCTTCAGCATAGCAGTGAATGCACTAAAAGAAAAAGCCCGAAGAGCCTTTTATGCAATAAAAAGAAAATTCTACAACATCCAAATCCCAATCAAAATCTGGCTCAAAATTTTTGACAGCATAATCCTGCCCATTGCACTGTACGGTAGTGAAGTATGGGGCCCGCTAAATCACCAAAGCTACACTAAATGGGAAAAACACACAATAGAAGCCCTACATGCAGAATTCTGCCGAAGCATCCTTCGCACCCAAAGAAAAACGCCAACAAATGCATGCAGAGCCGAACTAGGCAGATACCCACTGATAATAAACATCCAAAAACGAGCACTAAACTTCCTAAATCACCTCAAATCTAGCTCCCCAGACACCCTTCATTTCAAAGCCTTTCAGACCCAAGAGCTAAACCAGAAAAGAGTCCCCTGAGTCAGCTGCTACTGAAACTAAGTACTCAGCCGGACCCTGACCAGCCCCAGACCAACACAGCCGTCCAAACACCAATCCGAGTGAACCAAATCATTAAAAAATGCAAAGAAACCTACCTGGAACATTGGAACAAAATAACCGAAAGCCAAAGCAGATTAGAATGTTACCGGGCCCTAAAAAGAGAATATAAACTGGCAGACTACCTCACGACCATCAGAGACACAAAACAGAGACAGACCCTCACCAGGTACAGACTAAGCGACCACCAACTGGAAATTGAAAAAGGCAGATACAAGAAATCCTGGCAGCCTAGAGAGAATAGAATATGCGATCAATGTCTGGCTGGCGAGGTTGAAACAGAAATGCATTTCCTCCTAAAATGCGAAAAATTCAACACATCAAGAAACATATTATTCAACAAGCTAAGCCAAACAACCCCAGATTTCAAGGAATTGGATGATCTGTCAAAATTGAGATTAGTCCTAGGAGAAGGAGACAGACCATACCTTGGGGCTAAATATGTAACAACATGTCACAACCTGAGGACTGTTTAAAAGTAAGACTGTTTAAAATTAATATTGAACGTACCAAATGAAGTAGAAAGACTGTTTAAAATTAATATTGTTTAAAAGTAATATTGTATATACCCAACAAATGTCAAATCGATTGACACCTACAGAATGTTGGAAAACTGTACCTTTTTGCTATGTAAGCTTTGGCAATATGGTTCTCTGTAAACTTTCATGCCAATAAAGCATTTGAACTGATAAAGAGACAGGGAGAGAGAGAGAGATTGGGGGGAGAGAGAGAGAGAGGGCTAGAAATTCAGTATCGCCCCGTTTGGAGAGAGAGGGAGAGAGAGAGAGAGAGGGAAGGAGAGAGAGAGAGGGAGAGGGAAGGAGAGAGAGAGAGAGAGAGGGAAGGAGAGAGAGAGAGAGAGGGAAGGAGAGAGAGACAGAGAGAGAGAGGGCAGGAGAGAGAGAGACACAGAGGGAAGGAGAGAGAGAGACAGAGAGGGAAGGGGAGAGAGAGACTGATGAGGGGAGAGAGAGAGACCAGGGGGGAGAGAGAGAGAGACTGGGGAGAGAGAGAGCGACTGAGGGGAGAGAGAGAGAGGGAGAGACTGGGGGAGAGAGAGAGAGAGAGACTGGGAGACACAGAGAGAGAGACTGGAGACAGAGAGAGATAAAGAGACAGGGAGAGAGAGAGAGATTGGGAGGAGAGAGTGGGAGAGGGCTAGAAATTCAGTATCGCCCTGTTTGGAGAGAGAAGGAGAGGGAGACAGAGAGAGAGAGGGAAGGAGAGAGAGAGAGAGAGAGAGGGAAGGAGAGAGAGAGAGAGAGAGGGAAGGAGAGAGAGACAGAGAGAGAGAGGGAAGGAGAGAGAGAGGGAAGGAGAGAGAGAGAGAGAGGGGGAAGGAGAGAGAGAGAGAGAGGGAAGGAGAGAGAGACAGAGAGAGAGAGGGAAGGAGTGAAAGACAGAGAGAGAGAGGGAAGGAGAGAGAGAGAGGGAAGGAGAGAGAGACAGAGAGAGAGAGGGAAGGAGAGAGAGACAGAGAGAGAGGGAAGGAGAGACAGAAGAGAGGGAAGGAGAGAGAGAGACTGGGGAGAGAGAGACGGGGAGAGAGAAAGAGTAGAGAGACTGGGGGGAGAGAGGGAGAGAGAGAGAGACGAGGAGTTAGAGAGAGAGAGAGAGACTGGGGAGATAGAGAGAGAGAGACTGAGGGGGGAGAGAGAGACTGGGGTAGAGAGAGAGAGACGGGGAGAGAGAGAGAGTAGAGAGACTGGGGGAGAGAGAGTAGAGAGACTGGGGGAGAGAGAGAGCGACTGAGGGGGGAGAGAGAGAGAGAGAGACGGGGAGAGAGGGAGAGACTGGGAGAGAGAGAGAGAGACTGGGGAGATAGAGAGAGAGAGAGAGACTGAGGGGGGAGAGAGAGAGACTGGCGGAGAGACAGAGAGGCAGTAGAGAGAGAGTAGAGAGACTGGGGGGAGAGAGAGGAGAGAGACTCGGGGGAGAGAGAGGAGAGAGACTGGGGGGTGAGAGAGGAGAGAGACTGGGGAGAGAGAGAGAGAGAGAGAGAGAGACTCACATACTCCTCAACTCTTGGGTCTAGTGTGTGGACTATACAATCACTGACCTGGACCCCTGCGATATCAACTCATTCACTGTCAGGCAGCAATCCCCCCTCTCAGACCATAACCAAATAAATATGTACCTTAAACTTTCTGCCCAAACTACAGACACAAAAAAGGAACCCAGTAAGCTCCATAAAATAAACCAGACATACAGATGGGCCCCAGACAGTGGAGAAAAATTCATCACAGCACTAAAGTCACCTGATCTCACAAGTAAAATATCAAAATTTAAAGAAAACCCATACGAGATCACCAGAGATGGTGTAAACATGGCCATAGAGGATATAAATATGATCTTCCATGAGGCAGCTGTAAAAGCCGACCTTGTGAAACAGAAGAGGAAGCGTCACAAAAGACAAAATAAAAATAAGAAATGGTTTGACCACGAATGCAAAAATGCCAGAAAAGACCTGAGAAAAATATCAAACCAAAAGCATCGCCAACCAAACAATCCAGACCTACGTACTAGATACAATGAAACCCTCAAAAGATATAAACACACCATTAGGAACAAAACACAAAACTATACCCACAAAATACTCGAAGAAATTGAAAACTCCACCAATCCAAAACAATTCTGGGAAATGTGGAATAACCTGAGTACAACACAATTGCAAGCATTACCAATCCAAGATGGCGACATCTGGAGAACACATTTTGAAAACCTCTACAAAGACATCCCAATAAACGAAACAAACCCAAGTCAACATCAGGTCACAGAAAAACTCCACACATTAGAAGCAATAATTAAAGACAACCAAAACCCTCTAGAATCCCCAATCACATGGAAAGAACTGGCCACAAAAACAAAATCTCTCCACCTAAAGAAAGCCTGTGGCCCAGACAACATCAAAAATGAAATGCTCAAGTTCAGCAATATGGAGATGCAGGGTGCGGTACTCAAATTATTCAACATCATATTACGTTCAGGCTGTTTTTCCGATATCTGGTGCCAAGGACTAATCTCCCCCATATATAAAAGTGGAAACAAATCAGACCCAAATAACTACCGCGGCATCTGTGTCAACAGTTGTCTAGGGAAGTTTTTCTGCAGTATTCTAAATAGTAGATTACTTGATTTTCTTAACAAACATAATATCCTCAGAAAAAACCAAATAGGCTTTCTTCCAAAACACCACACCGCCGACCATATCTATACCCTTCACACCCTCATTGAAAAACATATACACCAAACAAAAAATGGGAAAATATTCGCCTGTTTCATCGACTTCAAGAAAGCCTTTGACTCTATATGGCACGAAGGGCTCTATTATAAACTTCTTCAGTGTGGAATAGGGGGCAAAGTCTATGACCTTATTAAATCAATATATCTGAAAAACAAATGCGGGGTCAAAATTGGAGACAAACGCACCGATTTCTTCACCCAGAGAAGAGGCGTCCGGCAGGGCTGCAATTTGAGCCCGACCCTGTTCAACATATACATAAATGAATTAGCAGACATGCTGGAGCAAAGCGAGTCACCAGGTCTCCGTCTCCTGGATGGAGAAGTGAAATCCCTGTTCTATGCGGACGACCTGGTTCTGCTGTCTCCCACAGAACAGGGATTACAGCAACAACTAGGCCTACTCGACAAATACTGCCAAAATTGGGCTCTAACAGTAAATCTAAAAAAAACCAACATCATGATTTTTCAAAAAAGGCCCAGATGTCAGGAAAACAAATACCAGTTTACCCGCAGTGATACCACTATAGGACACACTATGAGCTACACCTACCTTGGTCTAACTATTACAGCATCAGGGAGCTTCAACATAGCAGTGAATGCACTAAAAGAAAAAGCCCGAAGAGCCCTATATGCAATAAAAAGAAAATTCTACAACATCCAAATCCCAATCAAAATCTGGCTCAAAATATTTGACAGCATAATCCTGCCCATTGCACTGTACGGTAGTGAAGTATGGGGCCCGCTAAATCACCAAAGCTACACTAAATGGGAAAAACACACAATAGAAGCCCTACATGCAGAATTCTGCCAAAGCATCCTTCGCATCCAAAGAAAAACGTCAACAAATGCATGCAGAGCCGAACTAGGCAGATACCCACTGATAATAAACATCCAAAAACGAGCACTAAACTTCCTAAATCACCTCAAATCTAGCTCCCCAGACACCCTTCATTTCAAAGCCTTTCAGACCCAAGAGCTAAACCCAGAAAAGAGTCCCCTGAGTCAGCTGCTACTGAAACTAAGTACTCAGCCGGATCCTGACCAGCCCCAGACCAACACAGCCGTCCAAACACCAATCCGAGTGAACCAAATCATTAAACAATGCAAAGAAACCTACCTGGAACATTGGAACAAAATAACCGAAAGACAAAGCAGATTAGAATGTTACCGGGCCCTAAAAAGAGAATATAAACTGGCAGACTACCTCACGACCATCAGAGACACAAAACAGAGACAGACCCTCACCAGGTACAGACTAAGCGACCACCAACTGGAAATTGAAAAAGGCAGATACAAGAAATCCTGGCAGCCTAGAGAGAATAGAATATGCGATCAATGTCTGGCCGGCGAGGTTGAAACAGAAATGCATTTCCTCCTAAAATGCGAAAAATTCAACACATCAAGAAACATATTATTCAACAAGCTAAGCCAAACAACCCCAGATTTCAAGGAATTGGATGACCTGTCAAAATTGAGATTAGTCCTGGGAGAAGGAGACAGACCATACCTTGGGGCCAAATATGTAACAACATGTCACAACCTGAGGACTGTTTAAAATTAAGACTGTTTAAAATTAATATTGAACGTACCAAATGAAGTACAAAGACTGTTTAAAATTAATATTGTTTAAAAGTAATATTGTATGTACCCAACAAATGTCAAATCGATTGACACCTACAGAATGTTGGAAAACTGTACCTTTTTGCTATGTAAGCTTTGGCAATATGGTTCTCTGTAAACTTTCATGCCAATAAAGCATTTGAATTGGAAATTGGAATTGGAGAATGGGGAGATGGAGAGAGAGAGAGCGACTGAGGGGGGAGAGAGAGAGAGAGATGGGGAGAGGGAGAGACTGGGGGAGAGAGAGAGACTGAGGAGGTAGAGAGAGGGAGACTGAGGGGGGAGAGAGAGAGTGACTGGGGGGGAGAGAGAGAGACTGGGGGAGAGAGAGAGAGAGATGGGGAGAGAGAGAGAATAGAGAGACTGGGGGAGAGGGAGGAGAGAGACTGGGGAGAGCGAAAGAGAATGGGGAGATAGATAGAGAGAGAGAGAGACTGAGGGGGAGAGAGAGAGACTGGGGGAGAGAGACGGGGAGAGAGAGAGAGAGACTGGGAGAGAGAGAGAGACTGGGGGGGAGAGAGAGAGAGAGAGAGACGGGGAAGGGAGAGAGAGATGGGGGAAGGGAGAGAGAGACTGGGGGGAGAGAGAGAGAGGCTGGGGAGATAGATAGAGAGAGAGAGAGAGAGAGAGAGTGAGAGAGAGACTGAGGGGGAGAGGGAGAGACCGGGGTGTGGGGGGGAGAGAGAGAGAGATGGGGAGAGAGAGAGATTTGGGGGGAGAGGGAGAGAGAGGGAGCAAGTGGGGAAGAGAGAGAGAGAGAGACTGGGGGGAGAGGGTGAGTGGGGGAGAGAGAGAGAGAGACTGGGGGGAGAGAGAGAGACTGGGGGGGAGAGAGAGAGACTGGGGGGGAGAGAGAGACTGGGGGGTAGAGAGAGAGACGGGGGGGAGAGAGAGAGACTGGGGGGGCGAGAGAGAGACTTGGGGGGAGAGAGAGAGACTGGGGTGGAGAAAGAGAGAATGGGGGGGAGAGAGAGAGACTGAGGGGAGAGAGAGACTGAAGGGGGAGAGACAGGGTGACTCAGAGGGAGAGAGAGAGACTGGGGGAGAGAGAGAGAGACTGGGGGAGAGAGAGGAGAGAGACTGGGGAGAGAGAGAGAGACTGGGGGAGAGAGAGAGAGAGACTGGGGGACAGAGAGAGAGATAGAGAGACGGGGCGTGAGAGAGAGACTGGGAGAGAGAGAGAGAGACTAGTCCTGGGACTCCGTGAAGTAACTACTAACACTACTAACAATAACCAGCCACAGGACAGTGACAGCGTAACAGAAAGAATTCGACCCAACACAATCGTCGCTAAGCAAAAGGAAAAATATCTGACATACTGGGCAGAAACAACAAAAACCCAAAGCAAACTCAATTGCTACTTGGCCCTAAACAGACAATACAACATAGCTGATTACCTGACCATGGTAAAGGACAGCAAACTGAGAAAAATCCTGACAATGTACAGACTTAGTGAACATAGCCTGGCGATCGAAAAAGGTAGACACAGACAGACCCGGCTACCAAGGGAGGACAGGGTATGCTCTCACTGCAGTCAGGGAATGGTGGAGACAGAGATGCACTTCCTCACAGCTTGTAGAAAATATCAGGGCATAAGGGAGAATTTCTACCCAAAATTTACAAAAATATGCCCGGAATTCAGAAAATTGAATGACGACCAAAAACTCCCATACCTACTAGGGGAAGAGAGAAGTTGCATAACACTGGCGGCACACTATGTTACAGCTTGCCATAAACAGAGGGACAACCACTAAAGATAAGATAAGAGTATATATAAATTATATGAAAGTATATTTGTACACTCAGGGATATATCTGTTTATACACTGTATGGATAGATCTGTATTTTTGTGAACAAACATGAATGTTTTCCAATGCTTTGGCAACATAAGATGTAACTTGTCATGCCAATAAAGCGATTTGAATTGAATTGAATTGAGAGACTGGAGGAGAGAGAGAGAGACGGAGAGAGAGAGAGAGAGACTGGGAGAGAGATACTGGAGGAGGGAGAGTCTGGAGGAGAGAGAGAGACTGGGAGGCTGGGGGAGAGAGAGAGACTGGGAGAAAGAGAGAGAGAGAGAGAGAGAGTGACTGAGGGGAGAGAGAGAGAGAGAGAGAGATTGGGGGAAGAGATAGAGAGACTGGGAGACAGAGAGAGAGATAAAGTGACGGGGAGAGAGAAAGAGATGGGGGGACAGAAAGGGAGAGGGCTAGAAATTCGGTATCACCCTGTTTGGAGAGGGAAGGAGAGAGAGACAGAGAGAGAGAGAGCGGGAAGGGGAGAGAGAGAGAGGGAAGGAGAGAGAGAGAGAGGGAAGGAGAGAGAGAGAGAGGGAAGGAGAGTGACAGAGAGGGAAGGAGAGAGAGAGAACAAGAGGGAAGGAGAGAGAGACAGAGAGAGAGAGGGAAGGAGAAGAGAGACAGAGAGGGAAGGAGAGAGAGAGAGAGAGGGAAGGAGAGAGACAGAGGGAGAGAGGAAAGGAGAGACAGAGAGAGAGAGGGAAGGAGCGACAGAGAGAGAGAGAGAGGGAAGGAGAGAGAGAGGGAAGGAGAGAGAGGGAAGGAGAGAGAGAGGGAAGGAGAGAGAGAGACAGAGAGGGAAGGAGAGAGAGAGAGGGAAGGAGAGAGAGAGGGAAGGAGCGAGAGAGAGAGAGAGGGAAGGAGAGAGTGAGAGGGAAGGAGAGAGAAACAGTGAGAGAGAGAGGGAAGGAGAGAGAGAGAGAGGGAAGGAGAGAGCAAGAGAGGGAAGGAGAGAGAGAGAGAGAGAGCGGGAAGGAGAGAGAGAGAGAGAGAAGGAGAGAGAGACAGAGAGAGAGGGAAGGAGAGAGAGACAAAGAAAGAGAGGGAAGGAGAGAGAGACAGAGAGAGAGAGGGAAGGAGAAGAGAGAGAGAGAGGGAAGGGGAGAGAGAGAGAGAGAGGGAAGGAGAGACAGAGAGAGAGAGAGGGAAGGAGAGAGAGAGGGAAGCAGAGAGAGAGAGAGAGAGAGAGAGGGAAGGAGAGAGAGACAGGGAAGGAGAGAGAGACAGAGAGACAGGGAAGGAGAGAGAGACAGAGACAGAGAGGGAAGGAGAGAGAGAGACAGAGAGGGAAGGAGAGAGAGAGAGAGGGAAGGAGAGAGAGAGAGAGAGGGAAGGAGAGAGCGAGAGAAGGAGAGTGTGAGGGAAGGAGATAGAGAAGAGAGGAAGCGGCCCGGCCCGAGTCACCCCAGCTGAGCAGGCTGGGCACAGTGAAAGCATTGATTTCTTTATGACAGCACAATAACTGCTCTGACATCATAGCTGCTCTTCGACATCATAGTCACTCAATGCTAATTCCCCCGTAGGATTGGTCAACCGCTAATGAGCGGAATTTTGAACGTTTTTTGGATACCGTCGGCACAATTTTTGTGTCACCGAAAATTAAATACACTTATGACCGTTCCAGAATCGTAAGCTTTCTTTTGATGTAACACACGTGTAGGTATACTCTATAACTTTTGAGTGTATAGAGGACAGACGGACAGAAGAGCAATTTTATATATATATAGATAGATAAACTATTAATGTATAGTGGGTACTTAAAAGGAAGCATTCAATAACTCTTACCTTCATTACAACAGTGACTACACTTTCAAAAGTACTTCATTGGCTGTAAAGCGCTTTTGGGTGTCCTGAGCTCATGAAAGGCGCTGTATAAATGCAAGTCTTTCCTTTAACTCTTACTATAAGAATTACATGTCTCGGACTTGTGGCTATCACCTGAAATATCTTGCATGTTTGACCAACTGTTAGCTTTGATGAAGTCTGGTGTACTTCTACTAGAGGAATAAAAGTGAAATGGTCTGAACTAATCAAGAGTACCTTCAAACTGCAACAGATTGGAGTATGGACTCAGAAATTCTACAGTCTGCCAGAATAAATACGGCTGGCAGGTTTGAATTGCACATAATCTGACATGCCCTCACTGAACAAAGTGAATTGTAAATGGCTTCCACACTGTCATTTCCATTTACAAGGAAACTCTTTGGTATCTGGCACCGACGGGACCGGGATGGTGCCGGTTGATTAAAAATTCCGGATGATGGAGAGGGTTATCTACTGAGGCAATTTTTAACAAACAAAAATTAAAAAAATCAAGAAATGTGCAGTATACAGTAATTGGGTACTCACCTACAGAATGTTGTGTTAAATGGATGGTGGAAGATGCTTGCTTAAGTACAGTACTGCCAGTTGAGGGTAATAATAATAATAATAATAATCAATAATAATAATCAACTTTATTGTCATTGTTAGTGCACAAGTGTAGTACAACGAAATGTAGGCTTGCGGCTCCCGAGAGTGTACATTTAGATTAAGACATTTAAACATTCAGCATACATTTGGCTTGTAATACATTAACATAAACATAACCATAATAAAGTGCATTGGCAGATGTGCAGGCTTTAGAGTTTATTTGTGGAGTTCAGTAGGATGACAGCCCTGGGAAAGAAGCTGTTCCTGAATCTGGTCGTACGGGTGCGAATGCATCTGTAGCATCTCCCAGATGGCAGGAGGGCGAACAGACTGTGGCTGGGATGGGTAGGGTCTTTGATGATGGTCCGTGACCTCCGTAAACAGCGTTTCTGGTATATGTGCTCTATGGTCGGTAGCCGAGTGCCGGTAATGCGTTGGGCAGTTTTAACTACCCGCTGCAGGGCTTTCCGGTCATAGTAGCTACAGCTGCCATACCATACTGTGATACAGTTCGTCAGGATGCTCTCTATTGTGCAGTGGTAAAAGTTAGACAGGATCAGGGGTGACAGGTTACATCCCTTCAGCCTCCTTCGGAAATATAGGCGCTGCTGGGCCTTCTTCACCAGAGAGGAGGTATTGAGGGACCAGGAGAGGTCTTCCGTGATGTGGACTCCAAGGAACTTAAAGCTGTCCACCCTTTCCACCACAGCCCCATTGATGTGGATGGGGGGGGGGTGACTTCCGCCTTTAGACTTCCTGAAGTCCACAATGATTTTTTTGGTTTTCTTGATGTTAAGGGCCAGGTTGTTATCGGCGCAGGTTGTTATCTATGACTCTTTAATTACTTTACAGTAAAACAAAACTTATATAGTAAACGACTGTATACAGTACTGTAGTTGACTGTACACTTATTCCAAGTCCTTTTGCTTGGACCAACTTTTGGAATTCGGGGAGATAATTCACGATAAAGATGGAGAGACACACAGAAAAATGACGGACCGGAAGAGACTACCGGCAGCGTGGGAGAGTCAAACTCCTGTTATTGAGGTGTTCGGACTTCTGACAGCACCAAGAAGCTGAGTAGTGACAGTTTGGAGAACTACCCCCACTGACTAACTCGGCCACCTATGGAGACTCGGACTCGGCAACATTTCAGGTTATTAAAAGGTGTTGTTTTCGGAGTATAAATTTTGCCGGTTAATAAAGAATTCCAGATATTTAGGTGCCGTTTAAATGAGAGTTTCCTGGTACTTCTGTTCTCTTGCTCAGTTTTTAAACTGATTGTTATAACTATTATCTTCTGATCCCCTGTGTGAATAAACACCAGACACTCACTGAAAGGAAATCCAGTGCAGAATTAATTCCATTAGGAAGAGTGCTGCGTAACTCATGAGCATACCAAGTTCATCTAAATTATTATCCCAACTCACAAGTGGGATAAATTTCATGTTCAATGGCTTAATGCCAAGTATTCTTCTAATATGTGTTTGCAGAATGTCATGTGTGGTAGAAATATGGTATTTGAAGAATATTACAAAAAATGAAAGAGTCTGCTTTCATAATACTCATTCAAATAAAGTGATTTATTTTTATTCTGAAGATTTGTCATTCACCTTTGAAATCTTTTCGAAGTTTAAAATCAGGAGTGATGGGCAAATATGTGTTGATAATTTGCAAAGAATCTTGCTCTGTGACTTTTTTGAAATTCGCAATATTATTTGTGCCAATATATAAATGCATCATTAATTGCTATTAACAATGGCAAAATCCCCATTTTGTTAACTTTTCCAAACTGCTGATTTAAAAATATATTTGTATTTACTGTGCTAGTGAGTCATTGAGATATAAATTTAGATTAAGCCTCTGGCAAATTTTTAATTATATTGTATTTGGAGCATTGCTTGAGATAGTTTTGCGATTTGAATAGAATAGAGAAAAGAATCCCAATCCCCAAAACAAAGGAACTATTTGAATGACATATTGTTAAATATCTAAAATAAATTGGCATGGTTTACTCCCATATGAATGGTGTCAATTCATAGAATGATACAGCACAAAAGGAGGCCATTCGGCCCACCATTCCTGTGTTGGCTCTTTGAAAGAGCTATCCAATTAATCCCATTCCCCTGCCCTTTCCCCATAGCTCTGCAAACTTTTCCTTCAATTATTTATCTAATTCCCTTTTGAAAGTTATTACTGAATCTGTTTCCACCACCCTTTCAAGCAAAGCATTCCAGATCATAACAACTCACTGCAGTAAAAAAAAAATTCTCATTTCACCTCTGGTTCTTTTGCCAATTACCTTAAATCTGTGTCCTCTGGTTACCGACCCTTCTGCCACTAGAAACAATTGCTTCTTATTTACTCTATCAAAACCCCTCATGATTTTGAATGCCTCAATTAAATTTCCCCTTAACCTTCTCTGCTCTTAGGTGAATAACCCCAGTTTCTCTAGTATATACACATGTCTGTCAACTGTGGTATGTTATTTCTATAGCACAAGTAAACGTGACCACATGATTAGCAATAAAGCCTTGTGTTGGTTATTATAAATGTATGAATATTATTAAAACTTCCCTTAATTTTTACAATAGCCCAAACTAAAACTAGAATATTTGTTTCTTCTGATACCATATCCCTTCATCATAGCTACTCCACCATCGATGCAAGTACCAAGTGAGAATAGCTCATCCATTTCTTTGGGCTAGATTTTCAGGGAGCCGTCAGGTAGGGTTTCAAGCATGTGGGGGGGGGGAAACCCCGAATTTGGGGGTCCCGCCACCATCCCGCCCAAAATCCCACCCCACGTAAGTTTCAGGGGCAGCGGGTACCCGCCCCGCACTGGGACCCGCCGAAACCAGGTGGGAAGGGATTAGTGCCAATTAACTTCCTGTTAACAGGTAGTTAACAGGCAGTTTTTAGCCTAATCCCTATTTTGAGGGGTTTCGTGTGGGTTTCCCGACGGCTCCAAACCATGCCAGGTAGAGCAGGTGGGCCGTCGGGTTGAAGGAGTTGGAGGGGTCGCGATGTCGGCGCTCAGGTGAGTGATGGGTGCATGAGTGCAAAGGTAAGTGTGTTTGGTGTGTCTAAAGTGTGTAAAGAACTTTTACTTACCTGTACTTACCTTAGCAGCCTTTCTTCCTGTAGCCGTCGGGAGCGCATCACTCAGCCGGAACTTAAAGCTGAACGCCTGCGATCTGTCAAAAGTGACAGCCTTCAGCTTTGAGTGCCGGTAAGAGTTCTAACTGAGTCTGTGCAGAATAACTCAGCTTAGAACTCAGAGTGGCAGTGTTTCACAGCTTCAAACAGCTGTGAGACACTGATATTTCATCTGTCAAGGACTCTTGACAGATGAAATTTCAGTCTGTGACGTCACCTGTTGCCGGGTGGCCCTTAATTGGCCTGCTGAGCCCGCTGGGTGGGCTCAACAAGGTCAATCAAGGGAAAATCGCACGGATTGGCTGGACGTCAAAGTAGGCAGATCAAAAACCCGAATGGGGACATCCCGCCTTCTTCCCGACAGGTTCGGCAAAATCTACCCCTTTGTCTCTGAAATTCAAACCATCTATCCTGCTGCATCTGACATGACTTAATCTCCTCTCCTTCCTTCTCCTCTGCTCCTAAACAGTCTGTCTTTCACCCACTCTTGACCTGACTCATTATCACACTGTAGTTTTCCTCCATCTTTCCCATACCCTCTCCAAGCTTATCTGTTCTATGAGTCCCAGCTGCTGCTCCCTTGATCCCCTCTCTACTCAATTTCTGACCACTCAACTTGTGCTCCTAAGCCTCATTTTAGCTGGCATAAGTGACTTGCTTTCCTCAGGAACCATTCACCTCCCTTTCAAAACTGCAGCCATCAATCTCCCTCCTCAACCTCTCCAGTTACCACCCCATCTCTAATCTCCCTTTCCTCTGTAAGGTCATTGAACGTGTTGTCACCTTCCTGCTCTGTGCTAATCTCTCCTGAAGTGCTCCTGCTGGCTCCACAACACTGTAGGCCGCTGTTGGTCTGTACTCGCTCCCCTCCCAACCCCAAGACTTACACCATATGATATTCAACTATTCACAGTTTCTGTGATAGTATTGGCAAAAGTTCCAAGAAATTATGGCACAGAGTGAATAATAGTGTAGCTCACTTACACCATAATTTCCTGGTACTTTTGCACCAGAAGACAAATCAAATGCCACAGATGTGCTATTACAGTGATGCGAATCTCCAGGAAAGTCAGGGCCATTTTTTAACTTGAGGTTATTTCTTAATGAATCTTTCAAACTCATCACGTCCTTTCTCACCATTGTAGGCAAGTTCTTGAATGTTTGATTTTTTTAAAATCCAAGCTTCCATAATTGCTGGGAGACCGTGGTTGTAAAATTAACTTCTATCAGGCACTGTTTTCAGAATCAGTGAAACTGTAAAGGACATATCACCTGGTTCATTAGTGACAAATGCGGATTATTTGCTTTGAAAGAGGCATTGGCCTTCAGACAACATAGTACTGGAAATCTAATTAAAACCATTACTCACTCGATTTTGAGATTACTTAAGATCTGTGACTGCACTATTGTCCACTCTTTTTATTTTGTTTATGCCACAGAAGAGAGGAAATTGTTATTGCTGTCACAATGAGCAAAGATTATCAAAATATAGCTGTTATATTACTTTTACAGTTTAAAATTATCCACTGTAAAGGCACAGTTTATACACTTCTGGAATTTTCCTTTGGCAGGTTGAAGATTATTTATTTACGTCTCCTTGGCATGTCTGTTCTGTGGTAAGTCATCGATAGACTTCCCTATTTGTTAGAACAATTGCTAAATATTCAAATATTCATCCAGTTAACAACAATAATTAAGGAAAGAAGTAATTTTCTGAGCTGAGTGTTCAAATACATACCTGCGTAAGGCAATGACTGTGTCTAATAATGCAATAAATGTTGCTGGCTGCACAGCGTGCAGGTTGTTCAGCCATTAGGACAGGCAGTCTGTGCATAGTTTGAACTGAAAGCTCTTTAATCGTGACTGTGCAAAGGCATATTTACAGTTTAAAACTGAATAACAATTGGTACTTACTAGAGAATGACACTGATGATAGCAGTAACTTCAGAAATATAACCTGGAGCCAAAGCATGTGGAAAATGTTGTCAAATGTCCGGTTGTTTTGATGATAAATTGCAGGTCTAGTACATGATTTATAATTCAGGTCTGGAATATGACAACAGTAAGTCATTTTATCCAATCACCTTTAGATCAAGCATCATTTTTTATGTTATTGTTGGGTAAATACACAAAGAAACAATCCAAATTGAACTTGACCCTGTTGTTAATAATATCAGGGCAGTGCCAAAACATCTGTCTTTTATTGAAGATATGAATCCTACTTACATCATTCAAGAATTTTTTTTTACAGTTATTGAAGTATTCAGTGTATCATTATAATTCTATACTGTACCCTGTAATGTAAGGATCGCAAAATTACACATTTTTCCCCAAAAGGAAGAAAGGAGAGATATTGGACTGTTTGAAGGACATATTGGGCCAAAGGGATTTTAATTTTTTTTTAAAAACCAGGAAGATTTGGCTTGTTTAAAAGGCATGTTCAGACTTGCGAAAGGCTGTGACACAGGGAAGGTGGGGTGGGCCCCCGAGTTTGGATTAGACAGTCTGGGAATGTCTTGGGCCACCTCAGCCTTTACATAAAAACAATAACAACATGTTCCTGCCGAAAACCGCAGAGCCAAAGTACATGAATAAAACAGTACATGCCCACTGCAACAGAAAGGAAAGAACATAGCCCAACAGGAACCAACAAACAAACAGCAGTCCAAAATCAATCAAAGAGGTTTACAAACGTTTTGCATTTTTAAATTGATTTCAAGGCAATCCCGAAACCAGTTAAAGGCCAATTAAAGTTAGATGGATCATCCCTGAAACTCGTTAAGAGTAGATGGGCCATCCCTGAAGCTCGTTAAAGTTTTAAAAGATATTAAAAATAACGTGTCCGCCAAATTTAACAAAGAAACCTGAGGTTTGGCGGTCAGATAAGCCAGGCCTCAAACTAGTATAATTGAGACCTGCCTTTTCAGTGTACAGTCAGTTCAGCCAGTCAATTTGACAGAGAGATCATCATCAGAAGCAGTTCAAGTTCAACAGTCAGTGAGAGCGCAGTACAGCTCAACGGATCATCATCACCGGAGACTTGAAGGAACAGAAGGAGAACGAAAGTCGCGGCAACCGAAGGCCTAAAGAAACCAACAACTACCAGTATTACCACCAATCAGGTAATAAGGGGCCATCGCGACCAACAAGAAACCAACCACCGAAAACTCGAAAAAACAAAGACATGTTTCCACTCTACAGGCTAGTCTGACTTACCCCTGGGTAAGATTTTGACACAAAAGACCCTAAAACTTGCCCTAACCAAAGAAAATTAGGTCCTTACCCGATACATCCAATAGCGCGACTAACTGCATCAGCGGACCAACCCAAACTGAAGATCCAATGCAGGTGCAGTCTTTTACCATGTCCGGGGTATGGCAGGCCCCAACCACCACAACTAAGGAGAACCACGAAATCGCGAACCTCTACAATCTGTCAAGAAAGTCGTTTGGTGAGCATTTCCTGGTCCTCTGGATTTCAACCTAGTTAGGATAGTGGGGTTGGGAGGGTAAGGTATTTTATATATTGTAATTCTGCCTCGCATATTCCGAGTGTTCCCCACCCTTTTAGAGCATAAATGTTATTATATTGTATATTTTCCTGTCTCAAAATAAAGATCTCAGTTCTTTTGACCAACACAGGTGTCTGTTGCAAGTTCATTACAACCCCCAAATAAGTCCAAAGTCTAGAACAAAGAGGGCATGGAAGTGATTCAAACCGCTCAAGGGAGTCAGAGGTGAAGCTGACTAAACCACCACACACCACCCCTTACAGTAATAAAACACATTCTCTGAGGACTGTGAATTGCTGAAAGTGAAATCATTACTGAACCCAAGCTGTTGTGACTTTACAAACTATAATGGCCTTTGGTGTGCTGAGAGAAGAAACAAACAACCCATACAGCCTTAGCATTACCAATATGACCCACATACAAGTTGCTGATTTAAAGAGCTATTAGAATTTTGGCAAGCGGTGATCACCTTGAGGAGTATAATTGCAACTGATGTGTTTAAGATGCTAAAAGATTTCAGGTAGGCCACTGAAACACTTTAATGTTATTTAAGAGATTGATGAGAGTCAGATCTTTTCTAGTGTTAAAAATTTCACCAGTATCCCAACAATACAGAGGAGAACTTTGCACGCGCGTTCAAGTATGCAAGGTCAGAGTTCCACTTTGCCTGAGTACAGAGCAGTGAGGAGCTGGCAGTATAACCCAATGCTTGCCCTGATCTAAAGTGGGTACAGGTGTAGAACTGGTACCTGCAGTATAAAGGCACTATTTGATCCAAAACCAGATCAAGACCTTTACCCAGAATAAAGGAAGTTAAATTATAAGAACACTTTAGGTGGACTTATCCATTGCTGCCTTTATTTAATGCCACAATGGGCACCATAACTCCATGGGGGAAAAATTGGGTGATTGGGGCCACCTGTTAGCACCTAAAGAGGCAGTCAGTGGCTGTAACGCCACTGGCTGCGCCTCCTGCGATAGTCAGCATGGGCGCTAATGGTGGCGTTAGCCATTTGCGCTGCGCCACCACCGATGATGTCATCGGTGTGCGCAGCGCCCCATTTGCACCCCGTTCGCGATATTTGGTAGCGAACACCGCAGTTGCACCGTTCGCTACCCACGCCCGGTTCACGGGGCCTTAGTGTGCCGGCAACGGCGGAAGTTAAGGTGGACGTGCGGGGTGGCCGCCTTTTCCGGCGGCCACCTGCCAGCACCTCTGTCCCCGGCCTCCTGACGCCCCCCCACCGCGGCATTGCCAGCTGTTTCCCGAGAGCCCGGCACTTCTCCTTGGTGCCGGGCTCGTTTGCCGGCACTCGCGAGCGGGGATCATGCTGTTGC
Organism: Somniosus microcephalus; assembly: GCF_052327205.1. NCBI lineage: Eukaryota > Metazoa > Chordata > Chondrichthyes > Squaliformes > Somniosidae > Somniosus > Somniosus microcephalus. The sequence goes on along the minus strand of NC_140992.1, from coordinate 73,151,087 downwards.
AGGCCCCTCCCCCTTAACAATGGGAGGAAGGCCTGCAGTACCGCAGCATGCCGTGCCACAGCGTGTGGCGCTGCGGCACGTTGCAATGCAATATTCAGTTTCAACGCCCTAAGAGGGACGCGGAGCACCTCGAGCCTCGCCCCGTCTCCCTCTAGGGGCAATGGAACTGAATATCTGACGATCGCTAAAGCCTCAAACGCTGCGCTAAATCCTGCGCTCAGGCGACTTTGGCGCCACTTTGGCGCCCCAACCCAATTTCTAGGCCCAATAGTTTTAATACTGGCAGCTCCCGTATCCTTAACCCAGGTAGCACACTGTGTGGGACCATTTTAAATAACCAGTGAACTGGTGAATTAGAGAAGGAATTAATCTTTATGCAACCTTACAGAAGTAGTAAAATTGTCAAACATTTTTTTAGATTTATGTTCTAATATCTGTATATGTTAGCTGATGGTAACAACAATCACAAATAAATGCAGTAGCTCTTTCAATACAGTTAATGACTTGCTAAATGGAAAATATGATCAATTCTTTGCACTCCCTCCTACCGAGCTGCACCGTGAGTCTGCTATTCCCGAAGTGTACATGATGTACAAAGTAATGGTTTCATCTTTGATTTTCTATGTGGGTAACTTTGATCTCCCTTTGAAGTTAAAGCTTACAGCTGGGCAGTTATTCTCCTTTTTCAATTCATGCACACATCATCTGATCTTCTGTCCTCTGATCTTGCCTTCCACCAATATTACTTTAGACTCTGTCCTGACTTTCTCATTTTGTATGTATTTTACTAAATTATGGCCAGGAGCTATTCAAAGACAATTCATTGAATATATATTTTCACCTGGCAATTTGTTATGCAACTTTCTTGATCCAACAACAGTACTAGTCTTGCTGCCATTTTTAGAATTCTATCCTTTTTACATAGAAACATAGAAGATAGGAGCAGGAGTAGGCCACTTGGCCCCTCGAGCCTGCTCCACCATTCGATGAGATCATGGCTGATCATCCAAACTCAGTACCCCGTACCTGCCTTCTCCCCATATCCCTTGATACCTTTAGCTCTAAGAAATATATCTAACTCCTTCTTGAATATATTTAAAGACTTGGCCTCAACCGCCTTCTGTGGTAGAGAATTCCACAGTTTCACCACTCTCTGGGTGAAGAAATTCTTCCTCATCTCTATCCTAAATGGCTTACCCCTTATCCTTAGACTATGACCCCTGGTTCTGGACTCTCCGACCATCGGGAACATTCTACCTGCATCTAGCTTGTCCAGACCTGTCAGAATTTTATAAGTTTCGATGAGATCCCCTCTCATTCTTCTAAACTCCAGCGAGTATAAGCCCAATCGACCTAATCTCTCCTCATACGTCATTCCTGCCATCCCAGGGATCAGCCTTGTGAATCTTCGCTGAACTCCTTCCATGGCAAGAACATCCTTCCTCAGATAAGGCGACCAAAACTGCACACAGTACTCAAGGTGTGGTCTCACCAAGGCCCTGTACAACTGCAGCAGGATATCCTTGCTCCTGTACTCAAACCCTTTCGCGATGAAGGCCAACATACCATTTGCCTTCTTCACCGCCTGCTGCACCTGCATGCTTACCTTCAGCGACTGGTGCACAAGGACACCCAGGTCTCATTGCACTTCCCCTTCTCCCAATCTATTGCCATTCAAATAATAGTCTGCCTTTCTGTTTTTGACACCAAAGTGGATAACCTCACATTTATCCACATTATAGTGCATTTGCCATGTTTCTATGTTTCTGCCCAATCACCCAACCTGTCCAAATCATCCTGGAGTTTCTCGGTATCCTCCTCGCAGCACACTCACCCACCCAGCTTTGTGTCGTCTGCAAACTTGGAGATATTACATCTAGTTCCCTTATCTAGATCATTAATGTATATTGTGAATAGCTGGGGTCCAAGGACCGATCCCTGCGGTACCCCACTAGTCACTGCCTGCCAGTCGGAAAAAGACCCGTTAATTCCTACTCTCTGCTTTCTGTCCACCAACCAGTTCTCTATCCAAGTCAATACCTTGCCCCCAATCCCATGTGCCTTAACTTTACACGCTAATCTCTTATGCGGGACCTTATCGAAAGCCTTTTGAAAGTCCAAATACACCACGTCTACTGGTTCTCCCTTATCTATTTTCCCAGTTACATCCTCAAAAAATTCCAGTAGATTAGTCAAGCACGATTTACCTTTTGTAAATCCATGTTGATTTTGTCCGATCCTGTCATGTATTTCTGGTTGAAATACTTTTTTGTCCTACTTGTCACCTCTTACCAAGTTGGCTGGAGTAGATTATACATGGGATCTGATTTCTTCATTTAGTGCACCATCTGCTGTTATATTACCACCAAGATATTCAAGCAAGTTTCTCTGTTTAATCAGATTGCCTTCAATGGAAATGTTCAATCTCTGTCTCTTCCTTTTGGACATTTTTATTGCCTGTCTTTTTAAAGACAGTTCCACAGTACACTATACTGTAGTAGTGAGTTTTGTACTAGTTCTTGACTATTATGAGCTATGAACTATAAATTAAGAACTTCATACATCATATTATTTATTAGTAACTTCTCATTAATAGGACCCATGACCCTAGACTATGGTAATGTAGTTGTGTTTCATTGTCAACATTCATTCTAGTGCCTTGTTTATTTACCTATTCTTCATGTTTCTATTTTCAATTTCAGCGTGAGAAACCACCTTCCATCAGCAAAGACAACAACGTAAGTTTTCCACAGTAGCCTCTTCTATTCAAATCAGTCAGCATGCCTAGCCTGCAGCTGTTGATCTCATTTTGAACTCATTTAAATCCCATTAACATATCATTAGAATATCCTAGACCCCATTAATGAGGGGCAGAAATGCATTCTGGTTGGTTATAAAAGCCTTTGGCAATCATAGAACTGGGGGCCAATTAAACATCTATACCACCTGCAGATAATTTACTTAAGTACGCTAGAGCAGGTGCATTATTTTGGTGTACAAAGCATACACTCCGTTCTGACCCTGAGAAGTATACAGTATAATATGGCTGCCAAGTTTCAGGGTCATCCATGACTGTGAATTCATACATAACCATAATGAGTGACAGTAGAAGTGGAACGAGTTGTAGATTTTTAGCTGTCAGGAAACACATTAGGCAATATTGCAAAGAAGTGCAGGGCCTGATTAGAGTAGTTGCTCAATGTGTTCTGCAGACTACATAATAAGGTAAGAAACATAGAGAAATTCGGTTGGTTAGCGCCTCCCGTTAGCGCCTCTGGGGGGCAATAACAGGGTGCTAACGACTTACTGCCTGGGCACGGCAATGTTACCGCCACCCACGAAATTCACCTGGCGGTTTGTGGCGGTGGTAAACCCTAGTGCCATGATCTTCTACGCCTGGAGATTGTTATGTCATCTGGCTGCGCAGTACCCTGGTAGTGCCCCGGACCAAACTTTGGTTCTGCCCCTTGCAGCATTGCCAGGCGAAAACACCGGCAGCTGCAGGAGGTGTTCATCGGGAGCTTGGGGGCAATATTTAAAGGCGAGGTGGCCGAGGTAAGTAAAAAAAATTCTGAAATGCTTTTTCTTTGTTTTTCTTTTGTCTTCACCAGCGATCGATCAGCCCAGCACTCTGCTGCAGTGCATCGGGCTGATCGGGCCGGAACACGGCTGCCATCCGGGACCAGGTAAGTTTTATCCTTGCAGAGCCTGCAGCGATGGTCCTTCCCTTTAAGGGAGGGAAGGAGCCTTCCAACACGGCACACTGCACGGCCATTTGTGCAGTGCTGCTCACCTACCGCCCTGCCTGCTGCCTGTTGTGCGCCAGGAAAGAAGTGGAGCATTTGATTTAGCGCTCCACTTCCTTCCTGGAGCGCCAAAACCCAATTTTTTAAAAGCTGGGAATCATTTGCGCCTGGTGCTAAGTTCCCAGCTTTCAAAAGTTACCGCCCCCAAACGAGGCGATACTGAATTTCTCCCCCAGAGCGCTGATGATGGAAAAACATGACATTCCCTGAATTGTTTCTATACAAGATACATTGGACTACATCAGTGTGGGTAGGCCTAAGCTAATGAACAGTTACCAAACAGGTGGTTTGATGTAATTTTAGACTTTCCAATTTTGCCATAGATGATTTTTCTATTAACTAAGAGAAAATTAATGGAGATAACTGACCACGTGAACTCATGTATATTGCAATGCATATTATACAGTGTACAATTATGGCCAGAAATGCCATTTTTAGATGATAAAATTATGTGACACTCACCAGAATCAGACTTGGATCCTTGTTAGAGCAGGTGGAATATTGGGACCATTTTGTCTTTTTCCCATGTTACTGCTTTTGATTTGGACAAATTGGTGTCTGGCATTGTTCTTTTTCCTCTTTGTTGTAAATAATTTCTGTTGCATCTACTTTATCATCTCATATAAACATACAAAGTTTAGCACAGAGAGAAGCCATCTAATGCATCATGACTATCTCATTGTGAGCTCCATATTAGAGCTATCTGCACTAGCCCCATTTCACTACTCTTCCCCCATTCCTCTTAAGGCTTTAAATTTTCAAGTAATTAATTCTCTCTCAACTGCTGGCTTCAATAGTCATTTGCATGAAAAAAAATCAGCCTGTCATTTATGCTTCTAGTACTTCTCCTAAGTTTATGCCTACTTACTACTGATATGCTATCAGTCGGTATGACCTTTCACTCACAGCTCTACTAATTCCTTCCTTCTCTCCCCCAGAGGGCTGTGGAAGCCCAGTCAGTGAGTATATTCAAAACTGAGATTGCTAGATTTTTGGACAATCAAGTGATATTGGGATAGGGCAGGAAAGTGGAGCTGAGGTAGAAAATCAGTCATGATTTTATTGAATGGTGGAGCAGACTCGTGGGGCCATATGGCCTACACCTGCTCCTATTTCTTATGTTCTTATATTTTTTTTTATTCGTTCCTGGGATGCGGGCATCGCTGGCAAGGATTGGCTGACCCCCATCCCGCCTGAGCAAAAGGTGATAGTGGACGGGTTGGGGGTCGGTATTTAGATTTTTACAACTTTCACCCGCCCGCCCACCACCTCCAACCTATCTCCATCATATGTAGCTCTAGTCTTTCATATCTCAGCCTTGTTAACGTTCTAGTAAATGCACTTTTTCCATGGGTCCAATATCTTTTCTATGGTGGGGTGCCCAAAACAATGCATATTACTTCCAAAGTAGCCAGACCAATGTCTAGTACAGATTCAATATGACCTCTTTTTGCTTTTGTATTCATTGCCCCATAATAATATATATATATATACTAGCTGGGGGTGCCTGGCGGTGCCGAGGCTTTATTGAGGGCATGTTGTTGTTGGAAGAGAGAGCGAGCGAGTTGGGGGGAAGAGAGTGAGCGAGTTGGGGGGAAGAAAGAGATCGAGTTGGGGGGAAGAAAGAGAGCGACTGGGGGGAAGAGAGAGAGCGACTGGGGGAAGAGAGAGAGTGACTGGGGGGAAGAGAGAGAGTGACTGGGGGGAAGAAAGAGAGCGACTGGGGGGAAGAGAGAGAGCAACTGGGGGGAAGAGAGAGAGCGACTGGGGGAAGAGGGAGAGCGAGAGACTGGGGGGGAAGAGAGAGAGTGACTGGGGGGAAGGGGGAGGAAGGGGAAGGGGAGGAAGGAAAGGGGAGGAAGGGAAGGGGGAGGAAGGGAAGGGGGAGGGGGAGAGGAAGGGGGGGAGGGGGAGGGGGAGGGAAGGCGGAGGGAGGGAAGGGGGAGCAGGAGGGGGAGAGGGGAGGGGGGAGAGGGGAGGGGGGAGGGAAGGAAGGGTAGGGAAGGGAGGGGGAGAAGGTGGAGGAGGGAGGAGAGGGGGAGAGAGGGGAGGGAGAGAGGGGAGGCAGAGGGAAGGAGAGAGAGATAGAGAGGGAAAGAGAGAGAGAGAGAGGGAAGGGGAGAGAGACAGAGAGAGAGAGGGAAGGAGAGAGAGAGAGAGGGAAGGAGAGAGAGAGAGAGATTGGGAGTGTGAGCGAGAGAGATTGGGAGTGTGAGAGAGAGAGATTGGGAGTGTGAGAGAGAGAGAGATTGGGAGTGTGAGAGAGAGATTGGGAGTGTGAGAGAGAGAGATTGGGAGTGAGAGAGAGAGAGAGAGAGAGACTGGGAGTGTGAGAGAGAGAGATTGGGAGTGTGAGAGAGAGAGAGATTGGGAGTGTAAGAGAGAGAGAGACTGGGAGTGTGAGAGAGAGAGAGACTGGGAGTGTGAGAGAGAGAGAGACTGGGAGTATGAGAGAGAGAGAGACTGGGAGTGAGAGAGAGAGAGACTGGGAGTGAGAGAGAGAGAGGTTGGGAGTGTGAGAGAGAGAGAGAGAGAGATTGGGAGTCTGAGAGAGAGAGATTGGGAGTGTGAGAGAGATTGGGAGTGTGAGAGGGAGAGAGATTGGGAGTGTGAGAGAGAGAGATTGGGAGTGTGAGAGAGAGAGAGAGAGATTGGGAGTGTGAGAGAGAGAGATTGGGAGTGAGAGAGAGATTGGGAGTGTGAGAGAGAGAGAGATTGGGAGTGTGAGAGAGAGAGAGATTGGGAGTGTGAGAGAGAGAGACTGGGAGTGAGAGAGAAAGAGAGATTGGGAGTATGAGAGAGAGAGAGATTGGGAGTGTGAGAGAGAGAGAGATTGGGAGTGTGAGAGAGAGAGAGATTGGGAGTGTGAGAGAGAGAGAGATTGGGAGTGTGAGAGAGAGAGAGATTGGGAGTGAGAGAGAGAGAAAGATTGGGAGTGTGAGAGAGAGAGATTGGGAGTGTGAGAGAGAGAGATTGGGGGTGTGAGAGAGAGAGAGAGATTGGGAGTGTGAGAGAGAGATTGGCAGTGTGAGAGAGAGAGACTGGGAGTGAGAGAGAGAGAGAGATTGTGAGTGTGTGAGAGAGAGAGAGAGATTGGGAGTGTGAGAGAGAGAGATTGGGAGTGTGAGAGAGAGAGATTGGGAGTGTGAGAGAGAGATTGGGAGTGTGAGAGAGAGAGATTGGGAGTGTGAGAGAGAGAGATTGGGAGTGTGAGAGAGAGATTGGGAGGGTGAGAGAGATTGGGAGTGTGAGAGAGATTGGGAGTGTGAGAGAGATTGGGAGTGTGAGAGAGACTGGGAGTGAGAGAGAGAGAGATTGGGAGTGAGAGAGAGAGAGATTGGGAGTGTGAGAGAGAGAGAGATTGGGAGTGTGAGAGAGAGAGACTGGGAGTGAGAGAGAGAGAGATTGGGAGTGAGAGAGAGAGAGACTGGGAGTGTGAGAGAGATTGGGAGTGTGAGAGAGATTGGGAGTGTGAGAGAGAGGGATTGGGAGTGTGAGAGAGAGAGATTGGGACTGTGAGAGAGAGAGAGACTGGGAGTGTGAGAGAGAGAGTCTGGGAGTGTGAGAGAGAGACTGGGAGTGAGAGAGAGAGAGATTGGGAGTGTGAGAGACAGAGAGAGATTGGGAGTGTGAGAGAGAGAGAGACTGGGAGTGAGAGAGAGAGAGACTGGGAGACTGGCAGACTACCTCACGGCCATCAGAGACACAAAACAGAGACAGACTCTCACCAGGTACAGACTAAGCGACCACCAACTGGAAATTGAAAAAGGCAGATACAAGAAATCCTGGCAGCCTAGAGAGAATAGAATATGCGATCAATGTCTGGCCGGCGAGGTTGAAACAGAAATGCATTTCCTCCTAAAATGCGAAAAATTCAACACATCAAGAAACATATTATTCAACAAGCTAAGCCAAACAACCCCAGATTTCAAGGAATTGGATGACCTGTCAAAATTGAGATTAGTCCTGGGAGAAGGAGACAGACCATACCTTGGGGCCAAATATGTAATAACATGTCACAACCTGAGGACTGTTTAAAATTAAGACTGTTTAAAATTAATATTGAACGTACCAAATGAAGTACAAAGACTGTTTAAAATTAATATTGTTTAAAAGTAATATTGTATGTACCCAACAAATGTCAAATAGATTGACACCTACAGAATGTTGGAAAACTGTACCTTTTTGCTATGTAAGCTTTGGCAATATGGTTCTCTGTAAACTTTCATGCCAATAAAGCATTTGAATTGAATTGAATTGAATTGACTGGGAGTGAGAGAGAGAGAGACTGGGAGTGTGAGAGAGAGAGACATTGGGAGTGTGAGAGAGAGAGAGATTGGGAGTGTGAGAGAGAGAGAGAGATTGGGAGTGTGAGAGAGAGAGATTGGGAGTGTGAGAGAGAGAGAGAGATTGGGAGTGTGAGAGAGAGAGAGATTGGAAGTGTGAGAGAGAGATTGGGAGTGTGAGAGAGAGAGAGATTGGGAGTGTGTGAGAGAGAGAGATTGGGAGTGTGAGAGAGAGAGAGATTGGGAGTGAGAGAGAGAGAGAGATTGGAAGTGTGAGAGAGAGAGAGAGATTGGGAGTGTGAGAGAGAGAGAGATTGGGAGTGTGAGAGAGGGAGAGAGATTGGGAGTGTGAGAGAGAGAGAGATTGGGAGTGTGAGAGAGAGAGAGATTGGGAGTGTGAGAGAGAGAGAGAGATTGGGAGTGAGAGAGAGACAGATTGGGAGTGTGAGAGAGAGAGATTGGGAGTGTGAGAGAGAGAGAGAGAGAGAGATTGGGAGTGTGAGAGAGAGAGAGATTGGGAGTGTGAGAGAGAGAGAGATTGGGAGTGTGAGAGAGAGAGATTGGGAGTGTGAGAGAGAGAGAGATTGGGAGTGTGAGAGAGAGAGAGATTGGGAGTGTGAGAGAGAGAGAGATTGGGAGTGTGAGAGAGAGAGAGATTGGGAGTGTGAGAGAGAGACTGGGCCGCCGCGGCCGCTCACCTGATGGCTTTGGGTCGGGCTCTCGGGCGGGGCTGTTGACGCCGCGGGGAGGTTTTGTGCGCGGCAGCTCCCGGCACGGCCCGCCGCGGCCGGTGACCTGATGGATTTGGGTCGGTCTCTGGGGCGGTGCTGTTGACGCCGCGGGGAGATTTTGTGCGCGGCAGCTGCCGCACGGCCCGCCGCGGCCTGTGACCTGGTGGCTATTGGTCCGGCTCTCGGGTGGGGCTGTTGATGCCGCGGGGAAGCTTTGTGCGCGGCGGCTCACGGCACAGCCCACCACGGCCGGTGACCTGGTGGCTTTGGGTCGGGCTCTGGGCGGGGCTGTTGACACCGCGGGGACGTTTTGTGCGCGGCGGCTCCCGGCATGGCCCGCAACTCAAGGCACAGGCTTCCCGGGCTGCTAGGGCGCGCCCGGCGCCGGCACAGCCGCTCGAAATGGCCGTCAAAGTAGGCGAGCCTCCGGGCGAAGGGCAGGGTTCACTTCATTTCCTACTGTTGCTAAATACAATTTAAAACTCAAATAAATTGTTATTTTCCTTAGTTCCCTAACACACAGAAAGTGTGGGAAAAAAATCATGAAGAATCAAGATGGCGGCCACTCACCTCGGTTCAGAATGACAAGGCCCGCCCAAACACGCACCGATTGGTCGACCGTCAGGTCACTGAACTGTAGGATTCGTCAATCGTCAAGTCACTCAACACTCAACTGTTGGATGGCCCGCCCGCACGCGTAATGAACCCGTCCCCGTGACGCAGCGATTGGTCAACCGTCGGTCAACTGTCAGGTCGCTCGACCGCACGATTGGTCAACCTTCACGTCACTCAATGCTAATGAGCAAATGAGTGAAACTTTTCCCATTTAATGAGCGGAATTTTGAACGTTTTTGGGATATCGTGGGCACGATTTTTGTCTGACAGAAAAGTAAATACACCTATGACCGATCCGTAATCGTAAGCTTTCTTTTGATGTGACGCGCGTGTAGGTACGCTCTATAACTTTCGAGCGTATAGAGAATGGACAGACAGACAGAAAGACAGACAGACAGACAGACAGACAGACAGAAGAGGTCTTTTATATATATAGATATATATATATTATATGTCCGTGAATGATTGAGACACGGACAGCAGGAGTTGAACAAAACAAGTCTTTATTGATTGAAGTCAATCGGGAAAACTGAAACTACAGAGGCTCCCTAGCACCTTTTATACAGGGGTGGTTACTGCCGGTACTACAGTCTGAGACCAGTTATTCTTTTAAAGGTACATACACAACAATTCCTCCTCTTTTAGATAAACAGTACATAACATTCATTTAACAACTAAATGATAACTAATTACAATCACAATTACGGTTGCTAGATACATTGGTTAAGTTTAAGCAATTATAAGTTCAGTCTTTGAGGAGGCTTCCTGATTCTGTCTGGATAACGCCTCTTTGGGGTATCAGGTTCTTCTGGCAAGGTTGAGTCGGGATCAATGTCGTTGTTTGGTTCATCTGCTTCCAATATCACCGATTCTGTGGTAGCTGCAATAGGTACGTCGATTTCATTGCCAGGTGTATCAGATCGTGGTGTGGAGTTGACGTTTTCCAGTGACTCTAGAATCTGGTCAGCATGGCGTCTTACAATGCTCTCTCCAACATCCATGGTATACATGAGAGGTCCTTGCCGTGTACAAATCGTTCCTGGCTGCCATTTCTCAGTGCGGTAGTCCCGGGCCAAAACTGGTTGACCTATCTTAAAACTCCTGGTCGGCCTTTCATTCATATTCTGAAACTGCCTGTTCTCCACATCTCTTCGGGCGTTTGGCTTAACCAAATCCAAGCGGCATCGTAGTCTTCGATTGAAGAACATCATGGCTGGAGTTTGGTTGGTAACCGCATGTGTCGCATTCCGGTAGGCAAACAAGAAGTTGTCCACCTTGTGTTGTAGGGGTATATCTTCATTGCACATTGCCTTGATAGCTTTCTTGAATGTTTGAACAAACCTCTCGGCCAATCCATTAGTGGCTGGATGATATGGGGCAGATGTGTAATGCTTAACACCATTGTTCTTTAAGAACCTCCGGAACTCTTCAGACACAAACTGTGGTCCATTGTCAGAGCAAATCTGTTCAGGCAGCCCATTCCTGGCGAATATGGTTCGTAAAACTGTGATAGTTTTTTCCGTGGTGGTTGAGGACATTTTTATTAACTCTGGCCACTTTGAATGTGCATCCACCGCAATTATAAACATCGAGTCCATGAAGGGACCAGCAAAATCAATGTGCACCCTTTGCCATGGAGATGAGGGCCACTCCCATGGATGCAGAGGAGCTTGGGGTGGGGCGTTTTGGACCTTCTGGCATCCTGCACAGCTCTTGGTCATCTCTCTGATTTCTCTATCGATTCCCGGCCACCAAACAAACGCTCTGGCTAAGTTCTTCATTTTTACCCCACCCAGATGACCCTCATGAAGCTCATTGAGCACTCTATCTGTCAACTTAGGTGGAATTACTACTCTAGATCCACACATCAAGGTTCCTCTGCACACTGACAGCTGTTCTCTTCTCGGCGAGAATGCTGGCAGCAGTGGTTCGCCATGTGCTGGCCATCCCTTCACCGTTAAATCATAGACCCGTGATAGTGTCGGGTCATTCCGTGTTTCCTTTTCTATGTTTGCATTCGTCACAGGGAGACATTCGACTATGGTCGAGTGGAATAACTCCATTGGATCCACTGCAAGGTCTTCTTCCTCCACCGTTGGCAACGGTAGGCGTGACAATCCATCAGCATTCCCATGCTGTTTAGTTCCTTTGTACTCGATGTCATATTGGTGTGCCTCTAGGAAAAGGGACCACCTCTGCAGCCGTTGTGCAGTCATTATCGGTACGCCCTTCTGAGGGTTGAAAATGGAGACAAGAGGTTGATGATCGGTTAGTACAGTAAATTTTTGACCGTGCAGGTAGTGATTGAACCTCTTCACCCCCCACACTAGGCTGAGGGCCTCTCTGTCAATCTGGGCATAGTTACGCTCGGCAGAAGTTAACGAGCGTGACGCAAAAGCTATCGGCCTCTCTAAACCATCAGGGAATTTATGTGACAGTACCGCCCCAATGCCGTAGGGAGACGCATCACACGCCAGTCTGATCGGCAGTGCTGGGTTGTAGTGAGCCAATACCTCTCTTGAAGTGATTAAGTCCTTACTCTTCTGAAAGGCCCGCTTACAGTCATTGCTCCATTTCCATGCTACTCCCGTTCGTAGCAGGGCGTTCAGTGGGTGCAGAATTGTCGACAAATTCGGCAAAAACTTATGGTAGTAATTCACCAATCCGAGGAATGACCTCAGTTGCGACACATTTTCAGGCGCTGGGGCCTTACAACCGCTTCAATTTTGTCAGGGGACTTATGTAACCCCTCTTCCTCAATCACGTGGCCACAATACGATATCTGTTTCTGAAAAAACTCGCACTTGGGGCAGTTGGCTCATAGCCCATGTTCCCGTAGTCTAGTGAGCACCTGTTCTAGGTTGTTAAGGTGTTCACTGTCATCTTCACCTGTCACAAGGATGTCGTCCAAGTAACACTGAGTCCCCGGAATCCCTTGCAGGACTTGTTCCATCACTCTTTGCCATATCGCCGGAGCCGATGCTACTCCGAATACCAATCGATGATACTGGTAAAGAACTTTGTGAGTGTTTATCGTGAGATACTTCCTAGAGGATTCTTCAACCTCCATCTGCAAATATGCTTGTGCTGGGTCAATTTTTGTAAAACGCTTCCCTCCAGACAGTGAGGCGAAGATGTCTTCTATCCTTGGAAGAGGATATTGTACTGTGTGAAGGACTGGGTTCACTGTCACCTTGAAATCCCCACAGATGCGAACCTTCCTTGGCTCCTCAGGCTTATTGCTTAACGTTTTCTTCATGACAGGTACGATGGGTGTCGCCCACTCGCTCCAGTCGACCTTAGACAACACGCCTGCCTTCTCCAGATTCTCCAACTCTGCCTCGACGGCTGGGCGAATTGCATATGGTACCGGTCTTGCTTTGAAAAACTTGGGAATTGCATTCTCTTCTATTTTTATCGAGGCGGTCACGCCTTTAAGAGTGCCCAGTTCTTGTTGAAATACCTCTTTGGCGTTAGCTAAAATTGTTGACAATCGCCCAGGAGTGACGTCGTCATCTTTTTTACTGTCCACCATCATTGCATGAATGGAGTGCCAATCTAAGCTTATCTTCCTGATCCATTCACGTCCCAATAACGGTGGTCCACCATTTTGCAGTATGTCGAGATACAATTTCCGTATTTTCTTGCCGTTGTATTCGACAGGCACCCTTATTTTTCCTCTGGGGTATACTTTTTGCCCCGTATACGTCGTCAAGACGATGGATGTCTCTCTCAAGGATATGTGCGAGAATAGCCGCTCGTAGTCTTGTCGATTCATGACGGTTAGCACTGATCCTGTATCCAATTCCTTTTTAACTTGGGACCCTGCTATCGTGAGGGTGACCCAAATGGTTCGGTGATCCTCTTTTGTGATTACATTGTGAAGTTTGAGACAGCTTAGTCTCCTGTTCCCGGATTCACTATCGCTCATCTGGTCTTCGGAACTACTGTCCGTCATCTTTTGTACTTTCTTGTACGGTTCCTTAGTAGCCTTTTTGTTGTCGCTGGTCTTCTTCCCAGACCTGCAAACTCATGCAATGTGTCCCATCTTTCCGCATTGCCTGCATATTTTGTCTTTGGACCAGCAGCCCTTCTGGTCATGGTTAGTTCTGCCGCAGCGATAACATTTTGCAAATCCCCGTGTCATTTCGTGGGTGCCGTATTCCTGTGGCTTTTGTTTAATTTCCGCAGATCCCCTGGCTGCTGCTTCGTACGATACTGCCATGCTGAAAGCCTCATCTAGCGTCAGCTCTTTCTCTGAGAGTAACTTCTTCTGTGTTCCTTCACTCAGGAGTCCACAGGCAAATTTGTCCCGTAGGGTATCTGCCAGTCCTGCTCCGAACTGGCAGTGCTTTGATAGCTTACGTAGTTCCGTAAGGTACTCAGCATTGCTCTCATCTTTATGCTGAGTTCTCCTGTGGAATTTAAATCTTTCTGCTATCAACAGCGTTGCAGGGTTTAGGTGTTCCTGTAGGACAGCAACAATTTCGTTAAAACTCTTCGCCTTCGGTTTGGCTGGAGTAATCAGGTCCGGCAATAGGCCGTACGTTCTAGCGCCCATTAAGTTTAGCAATACCGATGCCTTTTTTCTCATCGGCTATTTCGTTTGCCTCGCAATATACCTCGACTCTTTCCACATACGTGGTCCAGTCCTCTATTGTATTATCAAAGGCAGTGATACAGCCAGTCTTCGGCATCTTGAAAATCTAAAATGGCGCCTCCTGCGCTTTGCCTTCTTCCCCGATTTAACAAAATGGCACCTCCCGCGCTTTGCCTTCTTCCCCGCTGATTATGATGGCGCCTCCCGCGCTTTGCCTTCTTCCCCGCTCTTGCTAGCGCTGCTTTCCGCGGTTCCCGTTGCAACCTGCAGCTCCTCGCGGTTTCTTGCGCGTTTAATATTTCTTTTTTTATTATTTTCCCATTGTGGAACAACCCTGTGGGACTCTTGCCTCCCTCTTCTCGGGTCTATACGCAGCCCGGCTTCATAGCACCGGCCGCGCCCTGTGTGCTCCACCCTCTCTCTCTCCTCTTCCCGACAACGCTGCTCGGCCCAGTTGCAAGCCACCCGCTCGAGTTCGCGAACGCCGCAGCCCAGGAAGGATCAGTGTACTACCTGCCACCAGCCCGATTAGCTGAAGCACCGTCGACAGGAACCAGGCCCCGCTTCCGACAGCTTCTCCAGCAATCTTCAACTCCGCTAACACAGGGGCGGATGCCCATGGTCGACGCCCGTTTCTACTGCTTCTTTCTTCCTTCTGGCCTCGACCTCTGCTCACTTCGCTGCAGGAATGGATCCCAGGAGGTGGTGCAGACTGTAGGTAAGTTCGTATCTGCTCGTCGCCAGTATTATGTCCGTGAATGATTGAGACACGGACAGCAGGAGTTGAACAAAACAAGTCTTTACTGATTGAAGTCAATCGGGAAAACTGAAACTACAGAGGCTCACTAGCGCCTTTTATACAGGGGTGGTCACTGCCGGTACTGCAGTCTGAGGCCAGTTATTCTCTTAAAGGTACATACACAACAATATATACCCAGAATTTCACATGTCCTTTACTTCTCAATTTGCAACCTTCTTTTAACAGTCTGTATATCTGCACTCTGTTGCTCCATTCCACTGAGAATTTGACCATTTAGACTCTCAAGGGGGAATTTTCACATGGAAAAAACGGATGGGTTGGGGGGGTTGGGAGGATGTGAAAGTTGTAAGAATCTAAGTATGACCCCAACCCGCATCCAGCCCGCCCACTATCACTTTATACTCAGGCGGGACAGGGGCAGGCAGCCATCCCGCTGCCAGGAGGCGGGTTGGCATTTTAAATATTATAATGAGGCCTGAAGCCTCTGCTTTAACCTGCTGTGCAGGTTTAACTGCAGTTGGCTGGGGATCCCGGGGCTCGGGATTCCTGATAGCTGCAGCAAGGCGGTCACAGCCTCGGGGAGCAATTCTTGTGGGCCGGAAGGAGCAGGAGCTCACCCTCCAGCAACTCGCCCCTCCCTGGGGTCGGAGATCGGAGCCCACCCACCGCCCTCCCCGGGATTGCAACTCAGCCCCGGGGTTGGGGATTGGACTCAGCCCTGGGGATCGGACTCAGCCCCGGGGTCCGGGATTGGACCCCGCATCTACCTGGTCCTGCGATGTCCTGGTCAGTATTCCCCGCCCGACTGGAAGCCAAGCCTGTTAAACTCCACAGCATGCCAGGAAACCTGGACTTCTGGGTTTCCCGCGGTCTACCGCCACCCCCGCTCTGGGCGGGTAGTAAACGGGAAAATCCCAGCCTCAGTCTCTCCCTTCTTCAAGTCCTTAAGTGCACATACATAGTTTTGAAACTTTGTTTACTTTATGGGCAATAATTTTCCAGCCATGGCTGTACACGGCAGAAATTTATTTTTGATAACTGGAAACCAATATTATCACTTTTATAAAATTGTTTGACGCGAGCCATACAGTAAAATATTGGATTTCTTCTGTGTGTCTTATTTTGATGACATACCTCAGCAGGGTGGAAGAATTCACCCAGGTCCAGCAGCTTATTTTCAATAGTTAGTTTGGGAAATTTGAGTAAGTACAGTGCACTGCTGATTGGATGCCTTAATATTTGTTATTGCAGTGAATGAAATAGTAGAACATGCTGGAAGGATATTTACCTCCAAATTCTGCTCAAAATGGCTCCGATCTCCCACTTGGAATATATTCTCCATGTTGAATTCCAAATAGGATTTAAGTCATTCAAATGTTATTCTACCATCCCAAAAAGATTCCAGAATGAACCACCATCTGGAAAGCTTGCAGGATAAATAAAACACATCAGAAGTCAGGCGTGAAGTCCTGAAACAAATCCTGTAGAACGTTGCAGCGACTTAACAACAACAAACACAGATAGATGTATTGCTAATGGCAATCCCAAGAGTATTGGATGACAAAAATGGAAAAGCTCCATGATTTATCATCAAATGTTATGAGGAGTGCACCCTTTAACAGAAGTTCATACTATAATTGAAGACCTCTACAAAATAGATTAAGTGTCAAAGTATATAGCTCATGCTTCAAAAAGGAATCATCACATACTCCAGGGACCACTTGATTCTGAAGTGAGTGAATTTTTTCTAATTCTGTTTAAGCATTGACATCCCAAGACAAAGATCTCAAGAAATGTATAATTTTTCCAAATGAGATTGATTGGTTCATTGAAGTAAGTTAAATATTAGTGAAAATGAGATCTTAACATTGCGTATCATTAAGTATTGATTGCATCAAAGAGTATTGAAGAGACTGGGTGGGTAGTGAAGTTGGTGTGGGCTGTTCCAGCTCTGGATTTTGGTCATGGCTTAAAGCTTTGCCAGCAACATTCAATGCATGATTGGCACAATGGCCCCAATATTTACGGGGTGCTGGAAAGGCCGAAAACAGCCGAAAAAGCTGGGCACGTGGATGTCCTGCCGAACTTAACAGCAGGGCCTTGTTATCATTTTTTTTCTGTTTCCTGCCCGCCAGCCAGCCAGCCAAATTGACAGGAGGGCAGAAAACCAGCGGTAAGAGGCCGCAGCTGTGCACCCTTGAGGATGGTCTCCGGTGATCGGGAGGGGAGGAGGTCACCAATCGGGGCTGGGATGGGGCGGGGAGGTGATCACACCAGGGTGGGGAAGGCCTTCGGGGCTGGAGAAGGGAGATTGGCGATCATGGCGGGGGGAGAAAGAGGCTGCAATTGGCAGGTGGGCGGTTGAAGGCTTCCTTGAGGAGCGCGGGGGAGCACTCCTGCTCCTCCTGGCTCACAAGGAGTGCTGGAAAAGGCAGTTACCTTATGGATCCAGCAGCTCCTGCCTCCCAGGGGTCGGGAACCTGTGCAGCAGCAGTGAACTTTAAATTGGGCTCTCAATTTAAATACGTTAATGAAGTGTCCCATGGCGGGAAAGTGGGACGCCCCAATATCTGCCACCTTTTTTATGGTGGCGGGTGTGTGCGTGGTGTGTTGGGGATGCGTTTCCCATATTTAATTCTTTAAACACCTGACCCTTTCCCACCCATCGTGGGGGCTTAATATCGAGGCCAATTTCTTTGTTGACTTCAAATATGTTTAGTTTCCCTTTTATGACATAATGGACCGGATTTTCCGATCGGAGGCTTCCTATGGGCGGATGCCTCCAATCGAAAAAAATCTACGCACTTACCTGCTGGCTCCATAGGTTCTGAGACTTCCGAACCTGGGCCTCTCCACTACGAAATAATCAGACACCCAGGTATCCCAGGGGCTCATGCGGTTCGCAAGCATCTCTGGGATCACGTGGGCCATGGGGAACCAATCAAAGAAGGAAATCCCCATGCACACTTTTGACAGGTCTCTACGCGTAGATCTGTCAAAAGTACGAATGGGGATCACATTTAAATACACAGTTAAACATTAAATACATTTTTTAAAACCATAACATATTTAAAATTAGTTAAAATTACATTAAATTAAATATTTTAAACAAAAATTTAACTTTTTGAGAAAAATAATTGGTTTTTTATGGGGCTAAAAATAAACTTAACTGTTTTAAAAGTATTTTTAAATTATAAATGAGTGGTGAAAAAATATATTTTTTTATTTTTTTTAAACTCTTAAACTGGTAAAAGCAAACCTTAGGCATGCTTTTACCAGGCGTAAGATTTTTAAAGGTTTTCAGTGGGCAGAGGTTGTGCACAAAGTGGAACACTTTGCCCATCTCCCGGGCAAGCGGATGATCTGTCAAGAGGATTCTTGACAGGTAGCAAGTGCCGGGTTTTAACGCATGCGCTTTGCATGCCTGAAACCGGCACTTGCGAGGCACCTATGAGCTCGTACACACCTCGTACGCACCCGTGGGGGTCGGAATATCCAGCCCAATAATTTACACTCTAAGATTTAAACAAAGTCAGGAAGATTTAAGAGGCATTAGGGGAAAAGGGTTATAAGGCACATTAAACTTCCTCTGCCTGCAGTAACAATTTAAACATTTTAAGTTATTACAATGTTTGTATTAGTTACCAATTCCTGTAAAAATATATAATATAGTAATTCGCATGATCTGAAATAGAATGGATCTTCAGCTCCATCACATCTATACCAAGAGTGTTAAGGCAAATAGAAAGCAACCTCTTAAATCTATTTACTTGGTTTAAATCAAATGTTGGATACAATACATTGCGGGGGGGAAATTGTCCCCTTAGCACCTCCCGTTAGTGCCAGTAGATGGCGCTAATGGGGCACTAGTGCAGTATTGCCGGGGCGAGGTGAATCCAGTGCTGCACACCAAATTCCTCCCCCCCGCCCGTAACGCCGCCTGTAACAGTTATCACCGGGAGCATCAACGCCAGATAGATTGTGACGTCAGTGAGTATACAACGCTCACTGGCTGCCTGATTGGCGAGACTGATTGTCTCCACTACCTTAGCGCCTGGAGTAAACACCGACAGGGAGAGCTGGCATGAAGCACCAGGAAGCTGGCTCCAAGGATGTTATTTAAAGGGATCATCAGTAATGATTCGCAGCTGTCAGGTTAGTGCAGTTTCAGTGGTTTCTTATCAGTTTCATACTCTCCAACAGTTTCTTTTGGTAATTTCAAGTTTTTTTTGTATCAGGAGTGTTCTGACAACTAAAAAGTAGCTACATTTATTCTTAAAAAATCAAACTGCTACACTTGGTTACATTAATGGGGGCTGTACTGGCAGTCGACTTCACCCTCCAGGATCTATGGCAGAGGGAGCAGAGGCAGCGAGAAAGATTGGAACATGTGCCCAGAGGGAGGAGGAGGACCATCAGGGCTCTCAACAGGAGGCCTTACCCACCAAGGGTAATCCGAGAGCACTTCTCTTACCTCCAATTAAGCAAGAATCAGTGTCTTAGAAGGCTCTGCTTTACCAAGGAGGTGGTCACAGAACTCTGCCATCTCCTGCAACCAGACTTCCAGCCTCAGATCAGGGCAACCACTGCTTTCCCAGTGACAGTCAAGGTCACCATCGCCCTCAATTTCTTTGCCAGCGGATCCTTCCAATCTGCAACAGGAGCCATAGCTAACATCTCTCAGTTTGCCATCCATCGCTGCATCCGGGAGGTCACAGAGGCTCTCTACAGTAGGAGAAAGGACTACATTTCCTTTCCCATCACCAGAGAGAAGCAGGACGAGCATGCAAATGGCTTTGCCAGGATAGTGGGCTTCCCCATGGTGCAGGGTGCCATTGACTGCACCCACATGGCATTGCGAGCACCGCATAACAATCCTGAGATCTTCCGTAACCACAAAGGCTACCACTGAGTTCATGTGCAGTTGATGTGCGACCACAGACAGCAAATCCTCAATGTCAGTGTCCGCTATCCTGGTAGCTGCCACGATGCCTTCATCCTGCATCAGACTGGTGTGCCAGCACTCTCCACCTGGCTCATGACTCCCCTCCACAACC
Source organism: Somniosus microcephalus (assembly GCF_052327205.1). NCBI lineage: Eukaryota > Metazoa > Chordata > Chondrichthyes > Squaliformes > Somniosidae > Somniosus > Somniosus microcephalus. The sequence continues at coordinate 73,131,232 of NC_140992.1, read as the reverse complement.
CCAACACACCTGCCACATAATGAGAGCTGTGCTGCCACCAGGAACATCATCGAGCACACCATCGACCTGCTGAAGCAACGGGTCCGCTGCCTTGACTGCTCCTGAGAGAGGACAGCAGGTTCCTGCTCCACTGACCCACGGCCACTCCCCCGAGGCAGCACCTCAGCATCACTAGCAATCTGTTGGAGCACAGATTCCTGGCCTGCTGCGACACTGTGAAAGCTCAGTCGACAGTGGTGGACCCAGCCACAATGGCAGCAGTCAGAGCTTGTGTGGCATCAAGCTGAGACTGCATGAGAGCAGTCTGAGATTGGATGCCATCAAGCATAGACTTAATTACAGCACTAAGACGTTGCATCGCTTCCACCTGTGCTGCAATGGAAGCTGCCAGATCGCCCATCACCCGCTGCATCAGGTCTGGGTTGCCACGGTTTCTCTGGGAGTACCATCCTTTGCAGGCTGGAAATGCTGGGTTCCATGGTGTGCGCAGAGCCTTATGCAATGTTGGAGGTGGACTCCTCCACAATCCTTATCATTGCCGAGAGGCTATTGGTCACCATTGCCATTGCACCTATCATCTCCATGTGCATGCGCATCACCCTTCTTCTAAACACCTCCCCATTGAGGTCCTCATCTGAGCCCTGTGCAGCAGAACTCGCACACGAACTCACCCTCCGGGAGCTGGCCCACAAGATATCCTTTCCCCCTGGCCTTGCTGCAGCCCACTAATCCCCGGTGCCTCACCCTGTGCAGATCCCAATACTATACTAGCCTCTAAAGAATGCATAGTGCCAGTATCTGAGCTGTTGCCTGCAGGTGAGACATGCAGTGACGCATGTGCTCTTCCTCCTCCTCCTCTCCCACCTAGCTCTCAACGGTGCCCTCAGGGATAGGCTGCTCAGGTGCTTGCTGATTATCTGAAAACATAAAGGCACAAGAGTCGGGTTAAGGTGAGGGAGGGGGGCAGGAAGAGAGAAAGGTATGCATAAAGCATGATTAGCTGGAAAGTGCAAAATGCTTGTGGGGTGAGGGGGAAGTGGGATGTGAGAAGAAGGAGTAGGGATGAATATACCGTTGTTGTTCCCAAGGAGGTCAATGTCGCCCACTACCTGGCACCCAATAATTTGCAGTACTCTTCTCCCGTGCAGACAATGGTTGGGTGTCAGCTTGTCCCCCGCCTGTTCGCTCCTGCTCCCTCCTGTTGTGAGGCACCTTGGCCTGCAAGAGAAAGGAAAGTCTGTGAGCGAGTGTGGAGCAAGGTGTTTGGGTGATGTGCCTGCCATAGTTGAATAGATGTCATTGTGTGCAAAATGTGAGATGTGGGTGTGAGTGTTGGTAGGTAGAGATTGTTGGTGGGTGAGTGCTGGCTGGGTGTGCAGTGCTTTGGGCATTGTGTGAAGTGTGTGGTTCAGATGGTGGTATGTAGCATTTGTTGAAGCATTGACTCACCCTGACCACCCGAGTGATGTCGTTAAATTTCTTCCTGCACTGTGTATGGGTCCTGGGAACCACAGTGCTGCCTGAGACATGCTGCACTACCTCCCTCCACATGGTGCAGAAGACATGCAGTGAGGGCCTCCTGCCACCTGCTGGTTAGAGCACCGCCCTCCATCTCTGCACAGCGAAAACCAATGCCTCCAATGCTTGATCACACAATCTGTGGGCTCTCTCCCTGGGACATGGATCTGCCATGAGTACACCTGGTTCAGTCCTCTCATTCCTTGTCCTTGTCCTGCTTCTGGTTGCTGAGGCAGCTGCACAGCCAGCAATGCTGAGAATGAGGTTCTGCAGCATCAATGAACCTCCCCTTTAAGTACTGAAAAAAGCCTGTGGCAATCATGACTTGCGATTAGACTGCACCTGATATTGGTCCACCCTTTGAGTGTAACACCAATGAGCCTGGGCTTTTTGAATTAGGACTCCTATCATTTTTTTGAGCAGTGAACATCAATTTTGCATGCAGTCTAAAGCGTTCGCGCCTGGCGCTAATTCTCCAACTTTTCTTCTGATACCGCCCATTCCTTGGCTATAATGAACTTCTAGCCCATTATTTACTGAAGATTTACAAGACATTAACACACATTTTTGGAATGCACAACAAGGAAGATATTATAAATATTGCTGTGATATTACAAATGTATTACATATAACAAAACCTATTGATAGTTACCAGATTCAGCAGCAGATTTTGATGCAGGGTTGATATTTCCATTGCTATTTAGCTTGAAGAATTTGTAATAATATTCACTGGTCATCTGAGATACTTCTTTGAAATCCTTTGCCTCTTTTGATCAGTAATTCTCAAAGTCTGTTGCATTGAAATTTAAATTATGTAATTCCTTGAAGATCTTTTCTTTGTTTGGAACAGAGCTCTGAGTTTCTGTACACTTTTGCATTTAAACTGACTTATTATGCCTTTGAAGGTCCTCTGTTATTGGTAGATTTTACCAACTTCCTACAGTTTTAAGATTTTTGAAATGTGTTCTAAGTATGAAAAGTTCCAATGCGGAGAAGTGTGGCCATCAATGTTTATTCTGGCTTGCCAATTTTCACTCTTTGCCATTACTAAGGGTGCTAGTCACATCATGATTCATTTCCCTATTTAAATTAAGTAGCTTTAAATATTTCAAATAACATATTTTTAGATGGCTTAAATTATTGCAAGCAGAAAACATATTTCTCATTACGTTAACTTGCCACTAAAGGCAAATTAAAACAATGAAGCTGAAAGTGCACCCCAACAAGACTGCTGGTTACTGCCACAAACCTGACTAAAGTCAGATTGACCATTGATGTGAAAATAGTGTTCTAGGAGTGTTGTAGTTGGTGGTTGTTTCTTCTTACAGCCTCGTGTAAGTTTTGGTTAGAATATTTTTGAAGAAATAAGTATTCAATCAGTTTTCTAAAGTGATTTTTTATGTTTAGCAAATCAAGGAACAAAATGTTAAGGAACAAAATATTTTCTCATATCAGACACCCAATGTCAGTATCAAACACTTCCAGGTCAGGTATCGCCTAGCCAGTTGCAAAATATTTTATCCCTACTTGCGTTAACAGAGTGATTTAATCCCAACCTTGGAAGAATGCTCTCTTGTCCCATGTGTAAATTTATTCATTTCCCATACCAACTATCTCTATGGGCTGGATTTTCCGACTTCCACGGGTGCGTTGAAGGTGTGTATGTGCCCGTAGGGGCCTCACAAGTGGCGGTTTCAGGCATGCAAAGCGCACGCACTAAAACCCGGTGTAGTGTATGTAACCTGCACCACCTTAAGAGGATACCTTAAGGTGATGGACTACTTTTTGATGGCTCCTGTACATTGTAGTACCGGTGGTGACCACACCGGTATATAAACCCTGTGGAGCAAAGTGTATTCCAGTTCAGCCCTGACCCTCAATTACTAAAGACCTGTTTAATTATTTCTGTAGTCTGTGTCCAGTTATTCAGCATAACTATATTTGGAAACACAGACTCAACACCCGGCACTTGCGATCTGTCAAGAATTCTCTTGATAGATCATCCGCCTGCCCTGGAGAAGGGCCTCCGCGGGCAGAGAGTTGCTCTTTCTGCACAACCTCCGCCCGCTGAAAATCTGTAAAAAGGCCTGCTTTTACAAGAGTTTAAAAAAATAAAAAATGTTCACTCATTTATGATTTAAAAATACTTTTAATAAAGGTAAGTTTATTTTTAGCCCTGTAAAAGACTTCAATTATTTTTTTCAAAACATTAAATTTTTGTTTAAAATATTTAATTTAATGTAATTTTAACAAATTTTAAATTCATGGGCCTATAAATTCGGTGACGCCCCGCCAGCACGTTTGCGCCGGAAATTTAGCGCCCGCCGCCGAGCCAGTTGTGCCCGCCCCAAATTCACTTTCAGCACCCCAAAGCGGAAGCGTGCGCTGGTGCAGGGTGTGCCCGCCCCGCTTGGGGCGCTGAAAGTGAATTTCAGCGCTGCCGGTCCCGCTGCGCCACCCGATGTGGTGCGGCAGGCTGCTGTACTGCAGGCCTCCCCCTTCTCTTAAGGGGGAGGTGCCTGCAACGGCCGGAGCCCCGTTGAAAGTGCCGGCAAAAGAGCCCGGCACAACGGCGAAGTGCCGGGCTCCACGGAAACCAGCCGGCAATGCCGCGGGGGGGGTGGAGGAGGCCGGGGAAGGAGGTGCGGGCAGGCGGCCGCCGAAAAAGCGGCCAGCCGCACCTCCGCTTTAAATAGCGCCTCTAAGGCTGCAGCACGGCCAGGTTTTCAAAACGTTGTTAGCGGCCGCCAGGGAAGAGGCGGCCGCTACTGAAGATGGGGATCGGCGTGGTTTCGGGCGGTACCGGGGCGCTGCGCACACCGATGACGTCATCGGTGCCGGCGCAGCGCTACCGGCTTACGCCGATTTAAAGGCCCACCTAATTTCAGCGGCGACGCAACTTCCGGCGCAACCCACTCTTGCGCCCCTAAATGGGCGCAAACCCAAGGGAATTTCTAGGCCATGATGTTTTTGAATTTTTTTTTTTAATGTTTAACTGTTTTTTAAATGTGATCCCCATTCATACTTTTGACAGATCTGTGTGTAGAGACCTATCAAAAGTGTGAAGGGGAATTCCCTTCTTTGATTGGTTCTCCATGGCCCACGTAATCCTAGGGGTGCTTGAGAACTGCATGCGCCCCTGGGATACCTGGGCCTCTGCACATTTCGAACAGGAGAGGCCCAGGATCGCAAGTCTCGGGAACTACGGAGCCAGCAGGTAAGTGCGTAGATATTTTTCCGATCGGAGGCATCCGCCCACAGGAAGCGTCCGATCGGAAATTCAAGGCCATAATCTTTTCTAAGTGAGACTCCCGATTCTTATAGCATGGTTTCCTGTCTTCTAGGAAGCTGATTTTTTTTATTTGTTTATGGGATGTGGGCGTCGCTGGCAAGGCCAGCATTTATTGCCCATCCCTAATTGCCCTTGACAAAGTGGTGGTGAGCCGCCTTCTTAAACCACTGCAGTCCGTATTGTTGTGTATGTCCCTTTAAGGGAATAATTGGTCTTAGACTGCAGTACCGGCAGTGACCACCCCTGTATAAAAGGCCCTAGCAGGCTTCTGTAGTTTCAGTTTTCAAGCTGCCTCTTGTTTAGTAAAGTACCTGTTAACTGTTCTTCCGAAGTCCGTGTATTATTGAGGCGCAGACTTTACAGTGGCTACGAGTAAGTTCGAACTCACCTGCAGTGTGGCATCATCTCACGGGGATCTCGCCTGAAAGGAAGGTCCTGGAAGGTCGTAGTCTGAGCAACGGGCGCCGATCGAGGGCAACCGCCCAAAGAATCCATCGGTGTTTGGAGAATTGCGGGAGAGACTGTGGTTCCAGCGAATCGTGCTGGTAGCAGGTAGCGCGCTGACCCTTCCGGACTGCGGCGGGCTCAAGCTCGATTGAGCGGCTCTACAAATCGGGCCACGCAACGTCGCCGGGGAAAAGAAAACAAGAGAGAGAGGGTGGAGCGCACAGGGCACGGTCGGTGCTCGAGAACAGGACAGCGGAGAGAAACTAAATGGGGGGGAAGGAAAGCGAGACGTGCTGAAGCTGCGAGTCACCGCCATTACCCCGTAGAACGCATGGCAGTAAGGGGAAGAAGCAAAAGCGCGGGAGGCACCATTTTATCCCGTTGGGGAAGAAGCAAAAGCGCGGGAGGCGCCATTTTATTCCATTGGGGAGGAAGCAAAAGCGCGGGAGGCGCCATTTTAAATCGGCCAAGATGTCGAAAAGTGGCAGTATCACTGCTTTCGAGAACGAGGTAGAAGACTGGACCACGTATGTGGAAAGAATTGAAGTGTACTGTGATACGCTTATCAATTATTCCATAAAAGGCGATGAATTAGGATAGTAATGAAAAGGTTTTTATTAACTAAAGAACAGAGCATGCCTCTCGTGGGCGACTGGTCCCATGAAGGAAGTGGGCTGCCGAGCAGCCACCTTTATACCAGGTCACGTAGGCGGAGCCAGCTGAGGCATGCATTGGTACACAGTGAGTAGCAAGAGGTAACAATGTGCCAATAACGATAACAGTAGTGAACCACAGTGAACAACAATGAAAACAATAACAGTGGTTTACCACATTCACCCCTTGTTTAAAATTGAGTCCGGCAGGGTGAAGTGTGCTAAAAGTTCGTGTAGGTAAGTCTATCAGGAGGCCTTGTATGCCGTCCTGATTGTCGTAGCAGCGGCGGTGGTGGTGCAGTGTCCAACGTCGAATCTGGTGTCTGAGTGGTCAACGAAGGGTCCTGGGGCTCCGGCATGCCGTCTACAGGGGTTGGGTTGGCAGAAGTGGTGGGGAATAATGGTGGTGATTCCGGGGTGCCCGAGGGTGCAAGGTCTCGTATGGAGACCGTGTCCTCCCGCCCGTCTGGGTATGCCACTTAGGCATACTGGGGGTTGGCGTGTAGGAGGTTCACCCTCTTGACCAGGGGGTCCATTTTATGGGTCCTCACGTGCCTCCGCAGTAGGACGGGCCCAGGAGAAGTCAGCCATGTCGGTAGCGAGGTTCCCGATGTGGACTTCCTGGGGAAAACGAACATTTGCTCATGAGGGGTGGCATTAGTGGCAGTACAAAGCAGTGACCGGACAGAGTGGAGCGCCGCAGGGAGGACCTCCTGCCAGCGAGAGGTCGGAAGGCCCTTAGATTTTAAGGCTAAGAGGACGGCCTTCCAAACCATCGCGTTCTCTCTTTCCACCTGGCCGTTCCCCTGGGGGTTGTAGCTGGTGGTCCTGCTCGTAGCAATACCTCTCGCGAGCAGGTACTGCCGAAGTTCGTCGCTCATGAAAGAGGAGCCCCGGTCGCTATGTATATAGCTAGGGAACCCGAACAAGGCGAAGAGGTCATTCAGGCATTTGATGACCGTGGTACTGGTCATGTCTGGGCAAGGGATGGCAAAGGGAAAACGGGAGTACTCATCAACTATGTTGAGGAAGTACACGTTGCAGTCAGAGGAAGGGAGAGGCCCCTTAAAGTCGATGCTCAAGCGCTCGAAGGGGCGAGTAGCCTTGATCAGGCGTGCTCTGTCTGGCCTATAAAAATGCGGTTTGCATTCGGCACAGGTTTGGCAGTTCCTGGTCATAGTCCTGACCTCCTCGATGGAGTAGGGCAGGTTGCGGGCCTTAATGAAGTGGCAGAATCTGGTGACCCCGGGGTGGCAGAGGTCATTGTGGAGGGTCCGCAGTCTATCAACCTGCGCGTTGGCGCATGTACCTCGTGATAGAGCATCTGGGGGCTCATTGAGTTTCCCGGGCCGGTACAAGATATCGTAATTGTAGGTGGAGAGTTCAATTCTCCACCTCAAGATCTTGTCGTTCTTGATTTTGCCCCTCTGCTTATTATTGAACATAAAAGCAACAGAACGCTGGTCAGTGAGAAGGGTAAATCGTTTTCCAGCCAGGTAATGCCTCCAGTGCCGCACCGCTTCCACAATAGCCTGGGCCACCTTTTCGACAGAGGAGTGTCGAATCTCGGGGCCCTGGAGGGTCCTTGAGAGAAAGGCCACGGGTCTCCCCGCCTGGTTAAGGGTTGCAGCTAGGGCGAAGTCGGACGCATCGCTCTCCACTTGGAAAGGGATGGACTCATCCACTGCGTGCATTGTGGCCTTCGCAATATCACTCTTGATAAGAGTGAAGGCTGCACCCGCCTCTGATGTCAGGGGGAAGGAGGTGGACTTGATGAGGGGTCTGGCTTTGTCTGCATAGTTGGGCACCCACTGAGCGTAGTAAGAGAAAAACCCCAGGCATCTCTTCAGTGCTTTTTGGCAGTGGGGGAGGGGGAGCTCCATAAGGGGGCGCATTCTGTCGGGGTCGGGCCCAATGACTCCGTTCTCCACTACGCAGCCGAGGATGGCAAGGCGCTTGGTGCGAAACATACATTTCTCCTTATTGTATGTTAGATTCAGCCGCTGGGCCGTACGGAGGAATTTCGCTAGATTAACGTCATGGTCCTGCTGGTCGTGGCCGCAGATGGTGACATTATCCAGATAGGGAAAGGTGGCCTGCAGCGCGTTCTGGTCGACCATCCGGTCCATCTCCCTTTGGAAGACCGAAACCCCGTTGGTGACGCCGAAAGGAACCCTAAGGAAGTGGTAGAGGCGGCCGTTTGCCTCGAAGGCAGTATACTGGCGGTCCTCATGGCGGATAGGAAGTTGGTGGTATGTTGACTTAAGGTCAATGGTGGAGAATACCCTGTATTGCGCAATCTGATTGACCATATCAGATATGCGGGGAAGGGGGTATGCGTCCAGCTGGGTGTACCGGTTTATGGTTTGGCTGTAGTCAATGACCAGGCGACGTTTATCGGCGGTCTTAACGACTACAACCTGGGCTCGCCAGGGGCTGGTGCTCCCTTCGATAATGCCCTCCTTCAGGAGCCGCTCCACCTCAGCGCTAATAAAAGCTCTGTCCCCGGCGCTGTACCGCCTGCTCTTGGTAGCGATGGGTTTACAGTCGCGGGTGAGGTTAGCGAACAGGGGAGGGGGGGACTTTCAGTGTGGAAAGACTGCAAGTGGTGCGCGGCGGGTGATTTGAAAACTGTTGGTTGCAGACTGTGAGTGGGGGGAGGGGTCCACCGTATGCCAATGTGACACTTTTGAGGTGGCACTGAAAATCCAACCCTAGCAGAACGGCAGCGCAAAGACGGGGCAGGACAAGAAGTTTAAAATTTTTATATTCGGTGCCCCTAACCGAAAGGGTCACCACACAGTAGCCGCCGACGTCTGTTGAATGGGACTTGGACGCCATAGAAATCCGATGGCGCGTTGGCAGGACCGTGAGGGAGTGGCTACGCACCGTGTCGGGGTGAATAAAACTCTCCGTGCTCCCGCTGTCAAACAGGCAAGTAGTGGTGCGGCCGTTTACCGTAATGTCCATCATGGACCTGGACAGATGATGAGGGAGAGCTTGATCCAGCGTAACGGAGGCCAGTGTATGGCTGAGTGAGCCGATATGGTCGTCAGACGAGACGGTGGTCGAGTCCGGAGACAAAATGGCGGTTGAGTGCGGCGGGCAAAATGGCGGCGGCCATGATTCCGATCCCCACGTGGCCGGAGGTGCACAAAATGGCGGAGAAGATGGCTGCCCCCATGGTTCACACGCGGCGCTGCTGGCGTTCGCGGGTTTCCCTCTGCAGGCGTTGGCGTAATGGCCTTTCTTCCCGCAGCCAGAGCAGGTAGTGGTCTTCACCGGGCAGCGCGCTCTAGGGTGTTTTAACTGGCCACCGAAGTAGCATTTTTGGGCCTGGTTACGGGACATCGTTGCAGTAGTTGGTACCGGGGGCGGCGGTCCCAGTTGATTTCGGGACATTGCTGCAGTAGTTGGTACCGGGGGCGGCGGTCCCATGTCCCAAGGTCGCGATGGCCATGGCGTGGCACCGTTGCGTGAGTATGCTTCGAGGTTTCGGTGGGCCGCATCTAGTGAGAGCGCGAGGGCTACGGCCGTCTTCAGGTCGAGCTCCTTGCTTTCAAGCAGTCTCTGCCGGGAGTAGTCGGACTGGAGGCCCTTAACGAAGGCATCACAGATAAGTCCCTCCGCGTGCGCCGCAGCCGTTACCGCCTCACAGTCACAGTCCCTGCAGAGTGTCTGTAACGCCCGTAAAAATGTCTCTACCGATTCCCCCGGTTGCTGCCTGCGGGATCCCAGGAGGTGTCTGGCGTAAATCGTATTCACTGGGCACTTGTATTGCCCTTTTAGCAGGTCGAGAGCCGCCGTGTACGTAGTAGCGTCCCGGATGAGTGTATATACTTGAGGGCTCACCTGGGCGGTCAGAACTTTTAATTTGTTCTCCTCCGATGTCACGGCGGAGGCTTCTAGGAAGGATTCAAAGCAGCTCAGCCAGTGTTCGAAATTGGTAGCTGAACCCGCCGCTTGAGGGTCGAGGTCCAGGCATGCTGGTCTGAGGGCTCGCAGCAACGCCTGCTGTTGTTGCTGTTGTTGCTGCTCAGGTCCCGACATTTTAATTTTAGTTAATAAAATTGATACGCTTATCAATTATTCCATAAAAGGCGATGAATTAGGATAGTAATGAAAAGGTTTTTATTAACTAAAGAACAGAGCATGCCTCTCGTGGGCGACTGGTCCCAAGAAGGAAGTGGGCTGCCGAGCAGCCACCTTTATACCAGGTCACGTAGGCGGAGCCAGCTGAGGCATGCATTGGTACACAGTGAGTAGCAAGAGGTAACAATGTGCCAATAACGATAACAGTAGTGAACCACAGTGAACAACAATGAAAACAATAACAGTGGTTTACCACATACTGCAAGGCAAATGAGGTGGCTGATGGAAAGAGGGCGTCGGTATTATTAAATCTGATGGGTGCGAGTACGTACGGCCTATTGCGGAATTTAATTACCCCAGCTAAACCAATGGAGAAAAGTTTTGAGGAGATTTTTCATATCTTACAGGAACATCTAAGCCCTACACCACTGCTGATAGCAGAAAGATTCAAGTTCCATAAAAGAACCCAGCACAAAGATGAGAGCAATGCTGACTATCTTACGGAACTACGCAAGTTATCGAAGCACTGCCAGTTCGGAGCAGGACTGGCAGAAACCTTACGGGATAAGTTTGTCTGCGGGCTCCAGAGTGAAGGAACCCAGAAACGATTACTTTCAAAAATGGACCTGACGCTAGAACAGGCTTTCAGCGTGGCAGTATCCTACGAAGCAGCAGCACGGGGAGCTGCGGAAATACAACAGAAACCACAAGAATACAGCGTTAACGAAATGGCGTATGGAGCCGAAAAGTGCTATCGCTGCGGCAGAACAACCCATGAGCAGAAGGACTGCTAGTTTAAAGACAAAATATGCAGGCAATGCAGGAAAATGGGACATATAGCAAGAGTCTGCAGGTCGGGAAAGAAGACCAACATGACAAGAACTACTAAGGAACAGTACAGGAAAGTAAATAAACTGACAGATAGTAGTTCAGAAGATCAGAAGAGTGATAAGGACTCCGAGAGCAGGCGACTAAGTTGTTTAAAGTTACACAATGTGATCGCAAAAGAAGATCACCAAACCATTTGGGTCACCCTCATGATAGCAGGGTCCCCAGTGAAGATGGAATTGGACACAGGATCAGCCCTAACTGTCATGAATCGACGAGACTATGAGCGGCTATTCTCACACATACCCTTAAAGGACATGTCCATTGTATTGAAGACATACACGGGGCAAAAGGTCTACCCCAGAGGAAAAATAAGGGTGCCAGTTGAATATAACAGAAAGGAAACACAGAAACTATACATGTATATACTACGAGATGGAGGACCACCATTATTGGGATGTGAATGGATTTGAAGACTACAATTGGATTGGCACTCCATTAATAAGAACATAAGAACATAAGAAATAGGAGCAGGAGTAGGCCAATCGGCCCCTCGAGCCTGCTCCGCCATTCAATAAGATCATGGCTGATCTGATCCTAACCGCCAATCTACTATCACAGAACCATCTCCTGAATCTAACAGAATTAGACACACGAAATAGGAGCAGGATCAAGCTACACGGCCCCTGGGCCCGCTCTGCTACCCACAGGGCCATGACCGATCCGAACCTAGACTCATGTCCAAATTCCTGCCCGCTCCCTGTAACCCTTAATTCCCTTTACTTCTAGGAAACTGTCTATTTCTGTTCAAAATTTATGTAATGATGTAGCTTCTACAGCTTTTTGGGGCAGCATATTCCATGGACCTACCACCCTCTGAGTGAAGTAGTTCCTCCTCCTCTCAGTTTTGAAAGAGCAGCCCCTTATTCTAAGACTATGCCCCCTAGTTCTAGTTTCACCCATCATCGGGAACATTCGCCCCGCATCCACCCGATCCAACCCCTTCACAATCTTATATGTTACAATAAGATCGCCTCTCATTCTTCTGAACTCCAATGAGTAGAGTCCCAATCTACTCAACCTCTCCTCATATGTCCATCCCCTCATCCCCGGGATTAACCGAGTGAACCTTCTTTGTACTGACTCGAGAGCAAGTATGTCTTTTCTTAAGTATGGACACCAAAACTGTATGCAGTATTCCAGGTGCGGTCTCACCAATACCTTGTACAACTGAAGCAATACCTCCCTATTTTTATATTCTATCCCCCTAGCAATGAAAGCCAACATTCCATTGGCCTTCTTAATCACTTGCTGCACCTGCGTACTAACCTTTTGAGTTTCGTGCACCAGGATCCCCAGATCCCTTTGTACTTCAGTACTTTCCAGTTTCTTGCCATTAAGATAATAACTTGCTCTATGATTTTTCCTGCCAAAGTGCATAACCTCACACTTTCCAGTATTGTATTCCATCTGCCAAATCTCTGCCCACTTACTTAGCCTGTCTATGTCCACTTGCAGGTTTTTTATGTCCTCCTCACTCACTACTTTCCCCCCCATCTTTGTATCATCTGCAAACTTTGATATGTTACACTCGGTCCCCTCCTCCAAATCGTTAATATAGATTGTAAAGAGTTGGGGACCCAGCACCGACCCCTGCGGAACACCACTAGTTACTGATTGCCAGTCTGAGAATGAACCACTTATCCCAACTCTCTGCCTTCTGTTAGATAGCCAATCCTCTATCCATGCCAGAATATCACCCCCAATCCCGTGATTTTTTATCTTAAGCAATAATCTTTTGTGTGGCACCTTGTCAAATGCCTTTTGGAAGTCTAAATACACTACGCCCACTGGTTCCCCTTTATCCACCCTATATGTTACTTCCTCAAAGAACTCCAGCAAATTTGTCAAACATGACTTCCCCTTCATAAAACCATGCTGACTTTGTCCTATTAAATTATGATTATCTAAATGTCCTGTTACTGTCTCCTTAATAATGGACTCCAAAATTTTACCTACCACAGATGTTAGGCTAACCGGTCTATAGTTTCCAGCCTTCTGTCTACTGCCCTTTTTAAATAAGGGTGTTACATTAGCAGTTTTCCAGTCTGCCGGGACCTTTGCCGAGTCCAGCGAGTTTTGGAAAATTATTACCAATGCATCCACAATCCCTACCGCCATTTCCCTCAAGACCCGAGGATGTAAGCCATCTGGTCCAGGTGATTTATCCGCCTTGAGTCCCATTATTTTACCGAGTTCCACTTCCTTAGTGATTTTGATCGTGTTTAGCTCCTCCCCCCCATAGCCCCCTGTTTGTCCAGTGTTGGGATATTCTTAGTGTCCTCTACTGTAAAGACTGATACAAAATATTCATTCAGTGTTTTTGCCATCTCCATATTTCCCAACCTTAATTTCCCGGTCTCATCCTCTAAGGGACCAACATTTACTTTAGCCACCCTTTTTCTTTTTATATAACTATAAAAACTCTTACTATCTGTTTTTATATTTTTTGCTAATTTACTTTCATAATCTATCTTCCCTTTCTTAATTAATCTTTTTGTTATCTTTTGCTGTCTTTTAAAGTTTTCCCAATCCTCTATCCTCCCACTAGATTTGGCTACCTTATATGCCCTTGTTTTTAGTCGAATACTATCCTTAATTTCTTTACTTAGCCACGGATGGCTGTCTTTTCTTTTACACCCTTTTCTTCTCAGTGGAATATATATTTTTTGGAAGCTGTAAAATAACTCCTTAAATGTACACCACTGATCATGTATCGTCTTACCCATTAATCTATTTTCCCAATCCACTCTACTCAATTCTGCTCTCATACCTTCATAGTCTCCTTTATTCAAGCTTAGCATGCTTGTTTGAGATCCAACCTTCTCACCCACTAATTGAATATGGAATTCAACCATGTTATGGTCACTCATTCCAAGGGGATCCTTTACTAGGACATTTTTAATTAATCCTGTCTCGTTACACAGGACCAGATCTAAGGTTGCTTGCCCCCTGGTCGGTTCAGTTACATACTGCTCAAGAAACCCATCCCTAATACACTCAATGAACTCATCCTCAAGGCAGCCCTGCCCAATTTGATTTGTCCAATTAATATGATAGTTAAAATCCCCCATAATTATAGATGTTCCCTTATTACAAGCCTCAACTATTTCCGGATTGATACTCCGTCCAACAGAGTTGCAACTGTTCGGAGGCCTATAGACTATGCCCACTAGTGTTTTTTTCCCCTTATTATTCCTTATCTCCACCCAAACTGGCACTAACTGTGACTGACAAAAAAGATGATGACGTTGCACCTGGACGTCTGTCACAAATTCTATCTGACGCGGAAGTGGTGTTCCAACAAGGACGTGGGACTCCAAAAGGAGTAAAGGCTACCATAAAGATTGAGGATAACGCAACCCCAAATTTTTTAAAGCCAGACCGGTGCCATACGCGATACGCCCAGCCATGGAAGCTGAACTGGAGAGTCTGGAGCGTTCGGGGGTGCTGTCTAAGGTGGACTGGAGTGAGTGGGCCACACCCATCATTCCTGTAATGAAGAAAGCATTGAGCAGCACGCCTGGGGAGCCAAGGAAGGTTCGCATCTGTGGGGACTTCAAGGTGACTGTGAACCCAGTCCTGCACACAGTACAGTATCCGCTTCCGCGGATAGAAGATATTTTTGCCTCACTATCTGGAGGGAAACGTTTTACAAAGATTGACCTGGCTCAAGCGTATCTACAAATGGAGGTGGAAGAAGCATCTAGGAAATACCTCATGATAAACACTCACAAAGGCCTTTACCAGCACAATCGACTGGTATTTGGGGTAGCATCGGCCCCGGCTATGTGGCAGAGGGCAATGGAACAAGTCCTGCAAGGGATCCCGGGGACCCAGTGTTATTTGGACGACATCCTGATTACGGGCGAAAATGACAATGAACACCTTGCCAACCTGGAACAGGTGCTCACGAGATTGCAGGAATATGGGCTACGAGCCAACCATCCCAAATGCAAGTTCTTCAGGAGACAAATCTCGTATTGTGGCCACATGATTGATGAGGAAGGGTTGCATAAGTCGCCGGACAAAATTGAGGCTGTAGTCAAGGCTCCAGCACCAGAAAATGTGTCGCAACTGAGGTTGTTCCTCGGGTTGGTGAACTACTGCCAT
This sequence comes from Somniosus microcephalus, assembly GCF_052327205.1. NCBI lineage: Eukaryota > Metazoa > Chordata > Chondrichthyes > Squaliformes > Somniosidae > Somniosus > Somniosus microcephalus. The sequence goes on along the minus strand of NC_140992.1, from coordinate 73,116,229 downwards.
AAGTTCTTGCCGAATTTATCTACAATTCTGCACGCACTGAACGCCCTCCTTCAAACTGGTGTAACATGGAAATGGAGTGATGAGTGTAAGCGTGCCTTTCAGGAATGTAAATGTCAAATCACGTCAAAAGAAGCATTGGCCCACTACAACCGAACACTACCGATTCGGTTGGCATGTGATGCGTCACCTTACGGCATTGGAGCGGTGCTGTCACACAAATTCCGTGACGGTTCAGAGAGGCCAATAGCCTTTGCATTGCGCTCGTTAACCTCAGCCGAGCGCAACTACGCTCAGATTGACAGGGAGGCCCTCAGCCTGGTGTGGGGGGTGAAGAAGTTCAATCACTATCTGCACGGGCAGAAATTCGCCCTACTGACTGATCATCAACCCCGGTCTCAATTTTTAACCCAAAGAAGGGCGTTCCGGTGATGACGGCGCAACGGCTGCAAAGATGGTCACTTTTTCTAGGAGCACATCAGTATGACATAGAGTACAAAGGTACGAAACAACATGGAAACGCTGATGGGCTGTCGCGCCTACCGTTGCCTACGGCGGAAGAAGCACCTGCAGTGGACCCGGTGGAGATATTCCATGCGACCATAGTCGAATGTTTGCCTGTTACAAACGCAAGTATTGAGAAGGAAACCCGAAATGACCCGACACTCTCTCGGGTCTATGATTTGACGGTGAAGGGATGGCCAGCATATGGCGACTCACTGTTGCCAGCATTCTCGCCAAGGAGGGAACAGCTGTCAGTGTGCCGGGGAACCTTGATGTGTGGATCCCGAGTGGTAATTCCACCCAAGTTGAGAGATAGAGTACTCAATGAGCTTCACGAAGGTCACCTGGGAGGGGTAAAAATGAAGAGCCTAGCCAGGGCGTTTGTGTGGTGGCCGGGAATCGATAAAGAAATCGAGGATATGACCAAGAGATGCACAGGATGCCAGAAGGTCCAAAACGCTCCACCACAGGCCCCGCTAGATCCATGGGAGTGGCCCTCATCTCCATGGCAATGGGTACACATTGATTACGCTGGTCCATTTATGGACTCAATGTTTCTAATCGCTGTGGACGCCCATTCGAAATGGCCAGAGGTCATTAAAATGTCCTCCACCACCACCGAGAAAACTATTGCAGTCCTAAGGACCATCTTCACCAGGAATGGGTTGCCAGAACAGATCTGTTCCGACAATGGCCCACAGTTTGTTTCTGAGGATTTCCGGAGGTTCCTGAAGAATAATGGGGTGAAACATTACACATCTGCCCCATATCATCCAGCCACAAATGGATTGGCTGTGAGGTTTGTTCAGACCTTTAAAAAGGCCATAAAGGCAATGTATAATGATGACATACCACTTCAACACAAGGTGGATAACTTTCTGTTTGCTTACCGGAATGCGACACATGCAGTAACCAACCAAACTCCAGCCGTACTGTTTTTCAACCGGAGACGAAGATGTCGCTTGGATTTGCTCAAACCAAACATAAGACGAGATGTTGAGGATAAGCATTTCCAGCACATAAATGAGAAGCCAACCAGGAGCTTCAAGGTAGGGCAACCAGTCTTGGCCCGCGACTACCGAACAGAAAAATGGCAGCCAGGCACGATATGCACACAGCAGGGACCACTAATGTACACAGTGGACGTTGGAGAGAGCATCATGAGATGCCATGCTGACCAGATTCTAGAGTCACAGGAACAAGCCAAACCTGTACCACAAGCATGTGCACCTGGTAATGAGCCCAAAGTACAGATTGCGTCTACCTCAGAAGCAGGGGTATTGGAAGCTGACGAACCAACCAATGACAATGAGCCAGAATTGACTCCACCGCCAGAACAGGATACGCGAGAAAGGCGCTATCCAGTCTGGATCAGGAGGCCTCCTCAAAGACTGAACTTATAAATGACTATTCCAGTTGATATATATATTACTGAGAAAATTGTAATTGTAATTAGTTATTATTTAGTTGTTAAATGAATGTTATGTACTGTTTATCTAAAAGGGGAGGAATTGTTGTGTATGTCCCTTTAAGGGAATAACTGGTCTTAGACTGCAGTACCGGCAGTGACCACCCCTGTATAAAAGGCCCCAGCAGGCTTCTGTAGTTTCAGTTTTCAAGCTGCCTCTTGTTCAGTAAAGTACCTGTTAACTGTTCTCCCGAAGTCCATGTATTATTGAGGCGCGGACTTTACACGTATGGTGAAGGTACTCCCATAGTGCTGTTAGGTAGGGAGTTCCAGAATTTTGACCCTTTGACGATGAAGGATTGGCGATATACTTCTAAGTCATGATGGTGTGTGACTTGGAGGGAAACTTAGAGCTGGTGGTGTTCCCATGCACCTGCTGCCCTTGTCCTAAGTGGAAGAGGTCGCGGGTTTGGGAGGTGCTGCCGAAGAAGCCTTGGTGAGTTGTTGCATTGCACCTTGTATATGGTACACACTGCAGAAACTCGCCAAGTTGGCTCAGTACTAGGTCCCTTCCTTTTTGTGGTATATATCAATGATCTTGACTTGAATATAGGGGGTATGATTAAGAAGTCTGCAGATGATACTAAAATCGGCTGTGTGGTTGATACTGAAAAAGGAAGCTGTAGGCTGCAAGAAGATTGCAACAAATTGGTCAGGTGGGCAGAACAGTGGCAAATGGAATTCAATCTGGAGAAGTGTGAGGTAATGCATTTGGGGAAGGCTAACAAGGAAAGGGAATACACATTAAATGGTAGGACACTGAGTAGTGTAGAGGAACAAAGGGATCTTGGAGTGCACGTCCACAGATCCCTGAAGGTAGCAGGCCAAGTAGATAAGATGTACAATGTAGGATTTGCAAAATTGGACTTTATATTAATAAGGGTCAAATGGCAGAAGAGGCCGTTATTTTTAAAGACTGTTTTAAAAGAAGCCCAGAAAAAGGGGCATACAAAATGGCCACCATACCATGTGACCAGCTTATTGGGACACTTTCAGATGGTTCCTGCGCAACCTCAGACAGCTTTGTGGATTCAACCCACAGCAAGTTCTGGAAGCCGTTTCTGAGAGAACGAAACCAGACCCACACGTATGCATATGGATTAGATGCAGATCCAGTCAAGATCGGCCTGGAGACAGAGGCCATCTAAATGTTGACCCAGACAAAAGGGGACAATTTCATATTCATGAGAACAGCGCCAAGGACTAGATAACGAGATCAGCAGGACATTAAAAACAATGAAGGTCATTCCAGACCAGAGATGGCCCTTTACCGGCCATCGAAAATATTTTAAAATATAATAACTACCCCACTGTGCTCCCAGCCCGCCAAAAGTTAAACAAAGACTAACCTGATATTGGGCGGGAGACGGAAGTTTCTGGAAGAAAGGTATATCTGGAAGACTTTTCGGCAGTTGGGGCAGCTTGTGTGCAGTTTTGAATCCAGACACTCAGAAGAAGAAGCAGGCACTCGGAGAAGGAAGAAGAACCAAGCCAACATCGAGAAGGCAGTCTCAAAGCTGGCGTCCCACCCTGGGGAAACACATCGGGAGATCATCGACCATCCCCGGGCCGTTGCCGGAACGAGAGGCCATCGACCCCAAGAGAAGAAACCTTCCAGCCACCCCGGTTGGAAGGAGAAGAGATAAAAACAAACTGAAGAAGCGATGGGAGCCAGCCCAAGGCTCCTCTAACCAGGGTCGAGCCGACGATCCTCGACCCCGCCGACATCCAGGCCCGCCGGTGTCCAGCCGCCCCGACCCCCACCTCAGGAGAGAGGTGTGGAGACGAAACGCCTGAAAGGACCAAACACAGACTCGATTTCAAAACCTTGCACTTCCTAGTGGGATTGGTGAGCATGTTTCTGGCCCTTCACAATCAGATCTAGATAGGTTTAATAAGGGGGTGGATTTAAGGGTACAATTAACATGAGTTGTTGTCCCTCAGTGTTCATTGTGTTTCCTTATTTCATGATGATCTTTGTAGAGTATAAGATGCCTGTATTTGCCTTAGTCAGTACTGTGTCGTTATGATTTGTTTGTGTGTTTCTCCCTCCCATGTACTCCCTTATCTGCTTGCATTTGATTTGATATTTTTCCTTCTGCAATAACATTTCATTTTGTTTCATCGAACTTGGTCTACAAGAGTTTTCTCTACATTGTAGTTCCTGCCCCTAAGTCCAGAGTATAGAATCTAAGGGGCAAGTGGGTCGAACCACTCAAGGTTTTACTGTGCAAGAGAGTGAGGTCTCTAGTGAGAGAAACCTCAGGGAAGTCTCTCAAGGAAAACCCCTTACAGATGGTTAAGAAGGCATATGGAAAGCTTGCCTTTATTAGTCATGGCATAGAATACAAGAGCAGAGGGCTTATGCTTCAACTGTATAAAAGATTAGTTAGGCCTCAGCTAGAGTACTGCATGCAGTTCTGGTCACCACGTTACAGGAAAGATGTGATTGCACTAGAGCGGGTACAGAGGAGATTTACAAGGATGTTGCTGGCAGTAGAGAATCTTAGCTGTGAGGAAAGACTGGATAGGCTGGGTCTGTTTTCCTTGGAACAGAGGAGGCTGTGGGGAGGCCTTATTGAGGTGCATAAAATTATGAGGGGCATAGATAAAGTCGATAGAAAGGACCTATTTCCCTGAGCAGAGGGGTCAAAAACCAGGGGGCACAGAATTAAAGTAATTGGGGGAAGGTTTAGAGGGGATTTGAGGGGAAATTTCTTCACCCAGAGGGTTGTCGGGATTTGGAACTCACTGCCTGAAAGGGTGGTAGAGGCAGGAAACTTAACCGCATTTAAAAAGTACTTGGATGTGCACTTGGGATATTCTAACCTACAGGGCTATGGACTAAGAGCTGGGAAGTGGGATTAGGCTGGATAGCTCTTTATTGGCCGGCGCGGACACGATGGGCTGAAATGGCCTCCTTCCATGCTGTAACTTTCTATGGTTCTATGATGATTCTATGCAGCCGATGGTGGAGGGAGTGAATGTTTAAGGTGGTGGATGGGGTGCCAATCAAGCGGGCTGGTTTCCTGGATGGTATCGAGCTTCTTGGGTGTTGTTGGAGCTGCACTCATCCAGGCAAGTGGAGAGTATTCCATCACACTCTTACTTGTGCCTTGTAGATGATGGAAAGGCTATTGGGAGTCAGGAGGTGAGACACTCGCCGCAGAATACCTAGCCTCTGACCTGCTCTTGTTACCACAGTATTTATGTGGCTGGTCCAGTTAAGTTTCTGGTCAATGGTGACCCCCAGGATGTTGATGGTGGGGTATTCAGTGATGGTAATGCCGTTGAATGTCAAGGGGCAGTGGTTAGACTCTCACTTGTTGGAGATAGTCATTGCCTGGCACTTCTGTGGTGTGAATGTTACCTGCCACTTATCAGGCCAAGCCTGAACATCGTCCAGGTCTTGTTGCATGCAGGCATGGACTGCTTCATTATCCGAGGAGTTATGAATGGCACTGAACACTGTGCAGTCATCAGCGAACATCCCCATTTCTGACCTTATGTTGGATGGAAGGTCATTGATGAAGCAGCTGAAGTTGGTTGGGCCTAGGACACTGCCCTGAGGAACTCTTGTAGCGATGTCCTGGAGCTGTGATGATTGACCTTCAACCACCACAACCATCTTCCTTTGTGCTAGGTATGACTCCAGCCAGTGGACAGTTTTCCCCCAAATTCCTATTGACTTCAGTTTTACTAGGATTCCTTGATGCCACACTCGGTTAAAAGCTGCCTTGATGTCTAGTTCAGTCACTCTCACCTCACCCCTGGAATTCAGCTCCTTTGTCCATGTTTGGATCAAGCCGAGTTGTCCTGGCGGAACCCAAACTGGGCATCAGTGAGCAGGTTATTGGTGAGTAAGTGCCGCTTGATAGCACTGTTGATGACACCTTCCATCACTTTGCTGATGATTGAGACCGCCAAAACTAATTTCTTGTAGGACAATCCAGCATACCATCAGATGAGTGAAATGCCTTTCGTCCTATCAATGTAAGCTGGATTCAAACCCAAGCTCAGGCATGAAAGGACACTTTGCGAACCGAGTGAATCACCTGATCCCTTGACTGTTGCTTTTAGGAATTTAGGAAATACAACCCAGGGAATTTTTTTTTTAAATTTGGGTTACAGATTATAAACGTTTATTGGATATCAAAATGCAAGTAAAATTATGATGACTGCATTTCTAGTGGCAGCCAGTGGCTCAGTTGGTAGCAGTCTCACCTCCGAGTTAGAAGGATGTGGGTTCATAGTCCCACGCTAAGAGACTTGAACACAAAAATCTAGGCTGACACTCCAGTGCAGTACTGAGGGAGTGCTACATTGTCAGAGGTGATGTCTTTTGGATGAAACATTAAACCGAGGTCCGGCCTGCTCTCTCAGGTGGAAGTAAAAGATCCCATGGCACTATTTTGAAGAGGAGCAGGGGAGCAATCCCTTGTGTCGTGGCCAATATTTAACCCTCAATCAACATAATAAAAAACAGATTATCTGGTCATTATCACATTGCTGTTTGAGGGTGCTTGCAGATTGGCTGCCACGTTTCCTATATTACAACAGTGACTACAGTTCAAAAAGTACTTCATTTGCTGTAAAGCGCTTTGGGATGTCCAGTGGTTGTGAACAGCACTATATAAATGCAAGTCTTTTTTCTTGTGTTTTATTGTTCCGTCCTGATTCTTTTAAGAAAAACAGTAATCTCATTAATATGAGCATATTTAATATTGAAACATTTTTGTACTGATACACTTTTACATTTCACAGCAGATTGAAGCTGACATTGCATAACAAAGCCATATAATGCACTGGCACTTTTCTGTCATTCTGCATCAATTGGCCATTTGTGTGTGAATTCAAAAGTAGGGGGGTCCTTTGGGAAAAGTGCTGGGTTTTTTGTTTGCCTGCTTATTATCCGTATTAGAATGCCTTGCCATTTGTCTGCTGGAACTTCATATTATTAACCATGGAACAACCATTAGAAAATAAAAATTACAATAACAACAGAAAACCATTTTGTAAATTAGAATTACAGCACATAATCAAGAGTTCTATATTTTGTACTATTATAATATACAATCTTAATTCAGTTGTGTTATGAAGTAAGTTCATTATCCTTATGCATTTCTCCATTATTCATTTTTTTATTTGCTTATGACTACCAATCAAACAGTTGTGAACATTTATAACCACTTCAGATTTAAAGTTAGCTATCTACTAATTACTGAAGTGTAGGATCACTCCTGGAAAATTAAGTCTTGATTGTTGAGCTACTTAGCGGCTAATGAACCAATCTTTAATAAATGCATAATGCAGAGTGTTATTATATAAACCAATTCTTCACTCAGTAATCACCACTGTTCACCATAGGCTAATTATATTTCCAAAGACTTAAGAACATCTAAAAAATAAGATACTTTTATAGATTTAGTTTGTTGTCATTTTCACATGCAATTGAGTTATGAAACAAAGTAATTTATTTACATGAGCAGTATTAGTGATGTCACCTTAATATTGGTCCCTTCACTCAGTCATTGGTGCAGCACTACACATTACTGTACAATTGACTTCAAATATTATGTTCCTCTATTAATTATTGATAATTTAATTATTTGGTTTATGTTCTTATAACAGAGTATTTTTATGAACATTTTATTTAGAGAATGTCCATACAGGTATAACATTGTATTCATTAAATTTAAAAAATGGCAAGTGGAAATATAAATATCAGTCAATCCCTTATATTTAGCATGCAAGAGCTTATACAAATACTACATTTTCTCAATTGGTGAAACATAGAAAACTATACAAACTGTATTCTTGGCTAAAAATGTGTTCTTTTCAAATAACAATATATTTTCTTCTTATCCTGTATCACATGTGATTGTGTGAAATTGCTTAAAATGTCAGTCTAGATTGAGAATTTATTGTGCAGGTTATCTGAGTTGTTAATTGGCAAATCTAAGTTATGCGATGCAGCTTTTCTTGCTACATGCAACATTCTATCAAAAAGAACATGCACGTGCTGTGCTCAATGGTTGGTTAATTTTTAATGTTGCAAGGGAGCTGCTGGAAGAGACTGAATGCTCTTTGCATTAAAAACATTCTGGTAGGCTGCACACTTTTTAAACAAGTCTTTACACTGGGCTGGAATTACATCTCGTGTGCAGCCCAAGCTAAGTAATACTACCTTCTCAACAGGGTATCACACCTCTTGGCTTCAGTGTGCTCATGTGACAGCTTGTCGGCCTGACTTCTGTTACACACTGCTGCTTTCATATTGATGTGCATCAGAAACTGCTTCGCATCAGCACAAAAACAATATTTGGAAAAGAGCAGAACCTGAAGCAATATTTAAGCACGATCTTGCACTTGGTATTACATTAATTTACCTATCAAGCATTATGGAATTGTGTAGAATGAAGTTAAAAGGAATACATTATAGCAGTTTTATAAAACCAAAAGAATTCCTATCACTTTTAAACTGTGTAAGCACAACTCTTCCATAGCTGAGGGCAAAATTAATAATGGAATCTATTGATTAATTTGTAGTACTCACACAATTTTCTATAAATAAACTCCTTTTAAAATTGTTTCTAGACTACCTTTCTACCTGGTTCCTATCTTAACTTAATTACAACTCTTCCAGCATAGGGAACAGTAGCATTGTGGTAATGTTACTGGACTAATAATGCAGTAGGTCTGGACTAATAATACATTGTTAAGAGTTCACATGGCAGCTGGGGAATTTAAATTCAGTTAATTAAATAAATCTGGTAGTATCAGTAATGGTGACCATGAAATTATTGGATTGTCATAAAAACCCATCTGGTTCACTAATGCCCTTTAGGGAAGGAAATCTGTCATCATGTGACTCCAGGCCCACAGCAATGTGGTTGACTCTGAACTGCCCTCTGAAATGGCTGAGCCAGGGCAATTAGGGATGGGCAATAAATGCTAGCCTTGCCAGCAATGACCACATCCTATGAACGAATAAAAAATACTGGATTTCTGAACAATGTTTCAGTGGATCTCATTTTAGCCTACTCCCTCGTGGAAGAATGTTGTGTCAATGGCTTAACTCTGTTTTAAATAGTATATATATATATATAAAGTGGATAGAATGACTAAAGGGCTTATGTAGCTAATTAATTCTGCCAGTAACTGATTTCTAAGTATTTAAAACATCCAAGTAGGTTTAAGGTTGGGAGATGGTGTCATAGCAGTGTGCCAGGGCAGGAAATCACAACCATTCTGTGGTTGAACAGGAACATTGGGTGTGCTGTGTCTGTCTAGTGCCGGGGCAATGGAACCACAGGAATACTGTCCATTACATTTTAGGTGGTATGTTCCCTATACCACTCCACTTCCAGTCAGGGTCATGACCAACTGGAAAATTTATATCATAAATGCCCAATCTGTCCTCACGCTCCATTTCTCTGGCATTTTATTTTCTTTCTCTCTCTCTTTAACCATATTATCACACCAGGCAAGGAACCTGCTTAAAGGTTCCTGACACTGAAGTTGCTGATCGAACCACAGGAAGGTACACAGCACCACATGATAATAGGCAGCAAGTATCATTACATGTCACCTTAACAATTGAAACTTCTCATTTCTTCTCTGATTACATGCAAAGACAGCCCATAACAACAGAGAGAACATGCACAGAAGGATGACCTCTGAACATTTGACCTCTAACCACTTATGAGGAGAAAGCTCTTGAAATCCCAAGAAGGCAAGGCAAGGCATAGTGTGCAGAAGATCAGTAGAAAGACTGGTGCTAGCACAAGGTTTGTGATAACCTGTAGCTGCTCTTCCTTCTCATTCTAGTCTCATACACTTATTGGCAACAAAGCATATACTGAAACACTTTACAATGTCATTTGTTTTACTGAAAGCTACATGTTAAGGTTACTCAAAAGGGCTCTATTGTAACCTGTCTTTTTCTTCTCTCCCTCTAGATATGCCACAGGAATCACAAGTACCCAGGAGGTTAAGGCCACTAGCACTTCACAGAAGACTTACTCATTCACTTTATAGATCAGCACAGATATATCCACCCCAAAGGAACTAGATAGTGAATCAGAGATGAGTGTAATGGATGACAATCATAACACAAGTGAGCAGGAGCAGCTGGTAATAACAAAGGAAGAACCTGCTGTTCAGTGGGCCAGTTTGGACCCACCTCAGCTGATGAGCTTGATGATGTGGACCTTGGAACCTACTTTTGAATAAAGAATGTTTCCTGAGTGTCAAGCACTGGTGCAGGCATTGGAGACCATGCCAGACAGTGTCTTATAAATGATGGCTTAGATGAACGGGTCTAGCAACCACATGTGCACTGTCTTTCTTGATGGTTTTACAACACTGTGATTCACCATGGAGCATGTCCCTTAGAGTCGATAGCCTGATTGCTATAGACCCTAAGGGAAGTTAATTTTTTTTCCAGATTCCTGCCAGAGAGACCTTCAGCTCTGGAATAGAATGGCCTATTTCTTCTGCCTTTGACAGGCTTGTACATCTGCCTTCCTGAACAATCTGCTCTATATTGCCACCAGCATCTGGCTGAAGTAATTAAATCTAGACTGTATATGCACTTACCCTCTTCTAAATTTGAGCTCACATCCTCTTGTAGTAATCTTGAATATACTGAGGTCAATATTCTGTGCTGTTGCTCTCTGTATGTAACAGTTCACAGGGTGTAATGGCATGGAAAAAGGGGCAGAGACCTGTATCACCAGGTCTTCACTCCTTTAGCATGATATGCATTTCCAACAGCCAAATGGGTAGGTGGAAGAATCTTCCCCCAAATCAGGCAGGAGCTTTCAAATTAGATGAAAATGATGCAATAACACCTCTCTCATTTTCCAGTCTTAACACTGGACACATGCCACTTCAAGTGCTTGCCCATATAAATTGGCCTCCAGGTTTGCTAGCTGCTGAGACGTTTACAAATGAATGTTTCCAAGGTCAGTAAGAAGATTCATTCAACTGTTTTGGTGGGGTTCTGATCCATTTTTCTTCATTTTTTTAATGACACCACCTAGGTTCTCATAAGCATCTGTGCCAATTGTTTTTTGCTCCAATAAATATTACTGGCATCAGTGGGTTTCCAAGACAATTCCCCCTATCTGAGGAGCTTGGAAGAAAAGGAGGACTACCAAAAGATGCCAAGCAGATCTGGCTGCACGAGAGGTGCTCTGTGCCCACCCATCAGTACCTGCACATCTGCAGAGATTATCCAACTGATCAATTCATACAAAGAGTCCAATTCTGAAGGTAAATTGTAACAGTACACTCGATGACACAGAAATGTATGAAGGGCCTTATACTGGATGGCTCTTCAGAAACATCTCTATCAAAGGAGGAAATTTTATACATGGTACTGCATGAAAAAAGGTACATCACAAACATATTCAGTGTGCAGTGCCTGATTGGCCATACCTGACAAAAAGCCACCAGCCCTATCTACAGGCGTAGTTGCACCTACCTGGCAACGATTGTGGGGAACTCTCTTCACAGGGTCCCAATCAGCAGAGAGGCATATGCAGAGCAGTGCCTTATGCTGTAAGGACACCTGCTGATAATATGCACCATAGAATTAGCACAGTAGTGCCAGAGCAGGTCAGCAATGGCTTCAAGCCTTCCTCCAGCTCCATTTTGCATGCTGCAATATAAGCTTATGAAGATGGGGTCGTGGAGTGGCAAAAAGGGTGACCCTATTTGTAACCATCTCATGCAGCACCATCTTGACTCAGTCATCAAACAGGGGTTTGGAGTGGAAGGTTGCTCCATTGAAGGGATAATTACTAGTCCTAGCCCCTTTAGGGCTACCCCGGATCAGGCGTATTCCCCAGATGTTCACTTTCAACTTAAGCTAGAGGTAGCTGAATCCTAAAGATACTTAATTGGGTCTAAAGGTCCAGACCATCTCTCCCTAAAGGAAAGGAAAACCTGAAGATGTTACCGTCCTCCAGATAGAACTTTTAATAAGTTTAGCTAGACTGTAACATTCCGGATATTATGAGGGTCTGGAAAACTCCCCCAGAATTCTGCAACTCCTCACCAAGGAGCGTACAGAGATTGAGTTTGCGCGTTTGATGCAGAAGTACTATGTGAGACAATTCTAAAAATATATAGATTTATTAAAGAACCGGCATGTAATTTACAGTTGGTGTTTCAATTGCAACATTAACAGTTCCAAATACAAAAAGCTTACAATTCTATTATCAGAGATCCTTATTCTCAAATCTTAACTTTGTTACATTTTTACATTTCTTAGTCTTATTCCAGGATATCCACCAAAATCAAATACAATACCGTTGATCCCCGAGACTCAAAGAGTTGTAGACTTACAGAGCTTGCCTCTGAAGCTGAGAATCACTTTGCCCCTTTAAACGAACCTGTCTTCCATTTGAAAGTTCAATTTTTATACACTTTCTCAGTGGTGTTTCCTTTGAAGTTTTCTGCTGATGTAAGCTAATTATCTCTAGTCATTTTTCTGTTGACCCCTGCTATACTTACAGTTAAATCAGCTTGTATCATTAAGAATTATGTCTCTACCCTTAGATGTTCAAAGCTTATCATAAAAAACGGCGTGGAGCAGGTGCATCTATTTGATGTCATCCTTACCAAAGTCTTCTGTGCAATTCTTTTTAACGACGTGTAAATTAAAAACACCACAACTGGGTGCACCATTGTCTTCTTAGTTACCTCAACTGGTTGCAACACAGACTCATGCCTCCTAGGAGTTCCAAGTTCAAGACAAAAACAATGTGACGGCTGGTGCCTCTCCCACTTGATACCATTCCCACGAAGGCATATGTTTCTCAATTTGTATGTGTTTCTTTCCAAGGTGTTAGCTTAAGACACTTTAACAGGGTATACCATTGTGTTCTGTCCAAGGCTTCAGACTTTCAAGAACCTCCAACCCCCTGTTTCAATAATGCTATTGATTCAGTGTCAACAACTTATCTTATCTCAATAGACTGTATGCTGTTCACAGCTTCTCCATTGTTAAGGCTTTTAGATTTTCAAGCCCAGTATGTCATGTTTTAATAGTCAGAATTCTTTTATAGAATGGTGTATTTTTTTGAATAGGTATATTGCTTATTCCTTCACCAAAACATGAACTGGAGTATCAAGACAGAGTTTGGTCAATGTTACTAATAAGGTTACAATAACACATTAATTTCACGAGATTCACAATCATGTGCTGCATGAAAATTCCTTTTAAGTCATCCTAGGACAATGTTTTGCCTTATTTTAAATTGAACACATTTTAAAAGGATGATGTGTACATAGTCATGCAATTAGCGAAACAACATGTACTTAGAATGTCAAATCGGCAGATGTATGTTCCATAGAGGTGAGTTATTCATACGAGTCAAGGAGACATCCTTTGGAACTAGCTGAAGTTTGACACACTGTTCCTTCGATCCAGCATGTGGACAGATTCTTGTTTTTGTAAAGGCCTTGCCAGGCGCTCAGTTGATTCTTTCTTCATCCGCGGTGTCTTCCTCCTTCGTTGAAGTAACTCGTTGATTTTTCCTTGTTTCAGTTGTGGCTTTTCGCAAATCCTATTCCTGAGGCGTTGCCAAGCATCATGTGGAGGAGTCGGCAACACCGTCTGACTGACTGCCGTCAATAATTTGATTGCATCCATTTCCTGTGTTGTGCTCCAAGCTGGGTCTTGAAAGATAGTGTACGACTGCACCTTGTATTGTTCTTCCATTTCAGTATCCCACAGGAAAGCTTTTGAGATTGTCTATAGAGACAGTTTTAAGAATATGCTTGCCATTCGGCTGATTAATAGGTATTTTCTTAAGTTAATAACAGTATGTATTTTAACCATTCTTTTTCCACTTCGGTCTTAAACCAGGTTTTTGCTTGAACTTCTTTTCCTGTACCCATTCTCCTACTAGGGGTTGCCATGCTTTGTTTGTCAATTTTTTCTGCCTATTTGCCTCCCTTATCCTCTGATCAATTTGATGAATCTCCTCTGTTACTTCCTTTTTTAAATCTAACTGTCGCTGTCGGGTCAAGAACTCAGAGAGTGTAGAGGCAATAAAAGAACTATGGGTAAGCGGTGTATTCATCTCAACCCCATACATCAGATAATATGGAGTTTTAGGGGAGACTGTTCCTGATGCAGATGCGGGCACATTATTAAGTGATAGCTGCACCTCTGAATGATGGTGTTCCGCTTATTTCCCCTGATTCTCAACAGTTTGACCAATAGCTTTTTAGGTACATTGCTTATTCCTTCACACCATCACTTGACTGCAGACTCATGCCAGCATTCGTTCTCACCCAGAAACAGGGGCGCGCCTGAATGGATAGGCCCGAGGCACTCCTAATACTGGGCCTCGGGTCTCATTAGCATCAAACTGGCGAGCTGCGGACACCTAATGGGTGTCTCCAAGCAACTCGCTGGAGTAGAAGCCTTGAACACTACGTCCTTCAAGGGGACCCGGAGAGGGTGGGGGAGACAGAGAGGGACGATTGGGAAGGAGGGTAGCTGTGGCAATCAAGAGGGAGTCAACGTCATGATCGGGAGGAGGCACGGTTGTGATCGGAGGGGGCAGGGGCAGCGAGCAATGGCCGGCAGTGACCTGTTATTTTACTTGTGTCCATGTTGAGCTAATTATTTTTGGTGGTGACCTGCAGTGGTCTGGTTTTCTTGAATGTAGTTGGTGTAGGCGGGCTGCCTTGGCAATCCAGCATTGCAGAGCAGGCCTCAAACAGGCATGAGGCCCCTTTTGCATATGCAAAGGGCCCAATGCCTGTTTCAGATGCAGTCCCTGGATGCCTATTTTTTTTTACCTATTCCAATATGGCTTGCAGTACACTCTAGCTCATAATTCACATGCGCTGCCTGCCTGCCATATTAGAGGCTTAGGTCCTTGTTCAGCACCCGAAAAATGCACATGGCGACATTGAATTTCTAGGCCATAGGGTTCCCTTTCCCTTCATTTTTGTCTGTCACGTCATAATTCTCTGCTGCTTCAGTCATAGCAAAGATTACTAATGGGTTTTGAAACTTACTAAAGGCTTTGAGAATTTTTGTTATCTTTTTGTAAAACTTCACTTTAATTGTTCCCATCTCTTCAAATTTCACTTGCACAAAATTTTCCACTCCCACCAGGAATGTGCTCCCCACACCTGTGCAAATCTATACCTGGATCTGTGAATAATTATGTAAAGGGCCTGATCTAGAAAATTAGAATGCTTTTCACACCTTATCATTCTGGTCGGATTGACAACAGTCTTAAACGATTTAGAACTGATTTATATTGGGCCCACTATTCATGTTCAAATTACCTATTCTCTTAAGAATTTTGAATGCTTGAGTAATATTTCCACTGAGCCTTTTTTCCAGAGTAAACAATCCCAATGTCTTCAACTTCTCCTCCTAGTTCAGCTGCCTTAAGCTAGGTATCAGTTTGGTTATCCTTATCTGCACTGTCTCCAATGCTTGGATATCCTTGCTGCAGTACAGACTTCTTATCACCTCCTGGTATTTATGTTCCATCCTTCTGGTTATACATTGCAGGTTCAGGTTAGCTCTCTTTATTGCTGCTGCACACTGCACTGTTGGTTTCAGTGAGCTATTCATCAATACCCTCAGATTCCTCTCCTGTGCTATGTCCTGTAGCTTAGAGTCATTTACTTTATATTCCCACTGTTTATTTTCCTACTTTCATTACCTCGCATTTGTCCACATTAAATGCTATTTATCCAGAGAGTTTTAAAAGCCACATTAAATGCTACTTGCCTGGAGATTGTTAAAAGTCATATTAAAGCACCTTCTATATTTATATTTAACAAACAAAACCACAATGAATAACATTTTAATGTGTGATCGCATTTGATACCAAACCTTTAGTACAAATTAGATACTCAATGAATAAAGAATTTAAAGAAATCATAAATAAAATCAGCATGATTCATGGGATCAATTCCATATTGAACAGTTCACCACCTAGTAGAATTTTCTATGTGTCCCTATAGTTCGGCACTTATTGTCTAAATAAATTTCCATTGCCCTAATTAGAAAAATAATCATGTAGAGGTTCGTTCCTGGCATTTAACAATGCTATGTATATATGAGGTTATTGATGATGTGACTGGAATGCTTGATGTGTAATTGAGATGTGGTGCACAGTATGAGAGTCATAGTGCAGTTGTTCACTGTGGAGATCCCATATAGTGTTTGATCAGCTATCACTCAGCATACACAAATTACAACCTTGATAAAAATGTAGTAAAACTTACATTGGTATTGATAAAATAGCTGATGGGCTGAGCTAAATAAAGATGATGCAAGTTTTATATCCATGTCTCATAATCAAAAGAAAAATATGATTTGGAACATGTTTAGGAACTGTCATAGCTAGAATAAGAGAACACATTTAAAAGTAAAAAGTTAATTGAGTTTAAATCAATTTAAAACAAAATTACTGCTGGGATGGTTAGATGATAAAATGATTTAAAAAAAACACTAAAGAAGCTAGAAGTACACAAATTGGCAGGTACAATTGTAATTTGCAAAAGGTAAAAATTCAGGATCTTGCATTATTAATTGAAAAGAATACAAGAATTACCTAAGGCAAATATAGGATGGAACTAGATGACATGTAATAGATGGTCCTAATAAAGTAGACAAATAGGATCCTAAGCTATCATGACAAATTACTCTTTTTAGACAAATTGGTTAGTTAGATATTAAAAAAATACGACAAAAGAACAGAATGATACTGCAGTTCAGACAACAGAGTATTCACAAAGTTAACACAATTACATAATCATAATGTATTTTAATTATCTTTCAATATAGTATTTACCAAATTATCCCGCCTCAAAGAGTAGCATTAGCTCAGTATTATCACTTTACATCTCTGCTGCCTTTTGTGTTTTTCTTAGAAACATGCACCCTATTTTTCACATATAGGAACATGACAAAGCAAACCTTTTTTCTAATACACATTTTTCATAATTTGGACCTTTGGGAAAAAGTGCAGGCAGAAACAACAAACTGTGCTAAACCACAGTGTTTAAATACGACAATCGACTCCTGATATTCAGGGGTTTTTTGCACTAAAAATGAATTATCCAATAATTTGAATTAAGCAATTTTAAGCGGACTTGACTGTAAATTTACATTTTATGATTTTGTGAATTCCTTCTAGACATTAATTAGGCCAATAATTTCAGCAACCATTTACTATGTTTCTCTGGGGTTTCCGGCAATCTTCTGCTGAAGTTACAATGGAATGTTGGGGAAATCCCACAGGATTTCTAACCCTTAGTTCATTTGAGGATCAAAACCCCACCACAGTGGAAAATAAAAACACAACGGAACACATTATTTACATGTTTTCATCAATATGTATAAAGTTCATTGCCATTTTCAATCCCAGTTTTAGCAGCGTTCCTCTAATCCAGAGATTCTCAACACTGTTTTATGAAGGACTGTGACTGATTAGTTAATAATGGCCCGGATATTCCGATCCCTACGGGTGGGTACGCGCTGTTTACATACCCGTAGGGACATTGGAAATGCCGGTTTCAGGCATGCACAGTGCATGCGATGAAACCCAGCATTTCTGATCTGTCAAGAATGGTCTTGACAGGTCCTCCGGCTGCCCTCGAGAAGGGCCTCTGCGGGTGGATATTTCCGCTTTTTGGAGACCCTCTGCCCGCAGAAAACCCTTACAATTCTTACACCTGGTAAAAGCATAAGGCCTGCTTTTACCAGGATAAGAGTTGAAAAAAGTTTTTTAAAAAGTTACACTGATTTATCATTTAAAAATACTTTAAAAAAAGGTAAGTTTATTTTGTAGCCCCATAAAAATCTTTAATTATTTTTTTCAAAAAATTACATTTTTGTTTAAAATACTTAATTTATTGTAATTTCAAGTCATTTTAAAAATGTGATAAAAAAAAATTATTGAAAGTTTCACTGTTTTTGGGGTGATCTCCATTCATATATTTGACAGGTCTTCCTGTCAAGTGTATGAAGGGAGATTCTCTTCTTTGATTGGCTCCCCATGGCCCACATGATCCCAGGGACGCTGCGAACTACCTGCACCTCTGGGATAGGTGGACCCTGTGCACCGGCAGTTTGGAGAGGCCCAGGATTAGAAGTGTGTGCACCCTGGGAGCCCTCAGGTAAGGGCGTAGATTTTTCCAGATCGCAGGCCGTTCAGAAAATATGGGTCATTGTATTTAACTTTACCAATTAGCCTTGAATCTTCCTCATGTTTTGATTCTTTAGAAGTGTGCTTACTCTTGTTTTGAATAATTCATATAGCTTCTAGCCATTTGGCTTTGCTAACTAACTTAAAACAGTTCTCAAAAATGTCCTTGTTTATTTCTCACTTCCAAATTGCTTAGTGTAATTGTGAGTAGTAAGTGGTTATGCAAGACTAAGAAATATATAAAGAATTAAAGTCAGTTGAATGGATAAATGACACAAAAGGCATCAAGAGGTATGGGGAGAGAGCGGGAATATGGTATTGAGATAGAGAATCAGCCATGATCATATTGAATGGCGGAGCAGGCTCGAAGGGCCTACTCCTGCTCTTATTTTCCAATGTTTTTCTATGTTTCTACTAATGCACAGCTAGGCTAGTCCATTGACTTGCTTATATAATCATCATGTTTTTAATATTTTGATTTTCTTTGCTCTGAAAATAAACCCTCTAAAATAATGTAATTTTTCTGCACAAGAAATTATGGAATATGTGCTAAAGGCCTTCTTAAAATTAGAACGCAAGTGTATAGAAAAGTGAGATTTTGAGCAGCACATATCTACAACAATCAGCAGTGAAATTTCTCTCTCTGGCCTAATGAATACGAAGGCCGGCGTTTTCTACTCGTATGTTCGCCAGCTCGCAACTTTCTGCCCATTGACTTTAATGGGTGGCAAAGCACAGGCTGGCAAATGCAGGAGCAGAAAACCACAGCAGGTATGCCCAGCATATGTTTTTGTCATGTTTGCTGTGTCGCACCTCAGTATCACACCTCAATATCATAATTTATGATTTCTCAAGTTTCTTATGTGTGAATTTCTTGTGATTGATTGACAAAAAGGGCAATTAAGTAGAACTCTGTTGAGTAATTTTCACTTTTGGCAGCTGCTGAAAACTGGAGATCCTGAGTGGGCTGCCCGTTATGTACCCTGCCGAATTGTAGTCAATGGAAAGGAAAATTGGGCAGGGTGCATAACTGGTGACTGGTCCTATACCACTAGTTTTCTGCCACCGCAAAAAGTGAAAATCGGCCTCTATAAATATGAGAATGAATGAAAATCCACCAATTAAATACCAGGAGCTAAACTAATGAAAATCCACCAGTTAAATGCTAGGAACTGAGCTAATCAGCTCACTCAAATAAAAAGTAACATTTCTTCAGCTGCAACAAATGAGAACTCATTAGCTCGAAGAAGTAACAAAAGTTTACAAAGAAACAGAACTCATTTACTCACTGGTTACACTTGGGCCCCGATTTCCCCCCAGCCGTCAGGCGGGGTTTCAGGCGTGTGGGGGGGGAAATCCTGAATTTGCGGGTCCCGACACCATCCCGCCCAAAACCCCGCCCTACGTAAGTTTCAGGGGTGGCGGGTACCCGTCCCGCACTGGGACCTACCAAAACCAAGCGGGAAGGCATTAGTGCCAATTAACTGCCTGTTAACAGGTAGTTAACAGGCAGTTTTTAACCTAATCCCTATTTTGAGGGGTTTCGTGTGGGTTTCCTGACGGCTCCAAACCACGCCAGGTTAGAGCAGGCGGGCCGTCGGGTTGAAGGAGTTGGAGGGGGTCGCGATGTTGGCGCTCAGGTGAGTGATGGGTGCATGAGTGTAAAGGTAAGTGTGTTTGGTGTGTCTAAAGTGTGTAAAGAACTTTTACTTACCTGTACTTACCTTCACAGCCTTTCTTCCTGTAGCCGTCGGGAGTCCATCACTCACCCGGAACTTAAAGCTGAATGACTGCGATCTATCAAAAGTGACAGCCTGCTGCTTTGAGTGCCGGTAAGAGTTCTAACTGAGTCTGTGCAGAATGACTCATGGTAGAACTCAGACTGTCAGTGTTTCACAGCTTCAAACAGCTGTGAGACACTGATATTTCATCTGTCAAAAACTCTTGACAGTTGAAATTGCAGTCTGTGATGTCACCTGTTGCCGGTGGAAGGGGTTTTCCTTGAGAGATTTCCCTGAGGTTTCTCTCTCTAGAGGCCTCTCTCTCTTGCACAGTAAAACCTTGAGTGGTTCGACCAACTCGCCCCTTAGATTCTATACTCTGGACTTAGGGGCAGGAACTACAATGTAGAGAAAACTCTTGTAGACCAAGTTTGATGAAACAAAATGAAATGTTATTGCATAAGGAAAAATATCAAATCAAATGCAAGCAGATAAGGGAGTACATGGGAGGGAAAAACCACACAAACAAATCATAACGACACAGTACTAACTAAAGCAAATACAGGCATCTTATACTCTATAAAGATCATTATGAAATAAGGAAACACACGGAACATCGAGGGACAACAACTCATGTTAATTGTACCCTTAAATCCACCCCCTTATTAAACCTATCTAGATCTGATTGTGAAGGGCCAGAAACATGCTCACCAAATCCCATTAGGAAGTGCAAGGTTTTGAAGTCGAGTCTGTGTTTGGTCCTTTTCAGGCGTTTCGTCTCCACGTGGATCGTGGAGCCCCTGCGAGCTGTGCCACACCTCTCTCCTGAGGTGGAGGTCGGGGGCGGCTGGACACCGGCAGGCCTGGATGTCGGCGGGGTCGAGGATCGTCGGCTCGACCCTGGTTAGAGGAGCCTTGGGCTGGCTCCCATCGCTTCTTCAGTTTCTTTTCTCTTCTCCCGAGCCGGGGTGGCTGGAAGGTTTCTTCTCTTGGGACCTTTATTTTTTGTTTCTTCTCCCAAGTTGGGTCAATGGCCTCTCGTTCCGGCAATGGCCCGGGGATGGTCGATGATCTCCCGATGTGTTTCCCCGGGGTGGGACGCCGGCTTCGAGACGGCCTTCTCGATGTTGGCTTTCTTCTTCCTCCTGCGAGTGCCTGCTTTTTCTTCTGAGTGTGTCTTCCGTCTGAGCTGAAGCTGCAAGCTGTAACCCCCTCCAACTGTGACTCCAGTTATACCTTTTCTTCAGAGGCTTCACTTCCCGCCCAAAATCAGGTTAGTCTTTGTTTTACTTTTGGCGGGCTGGGATCACAGCAGGGTAGTTATTATATTTTAAAATGTCTTAAACGGCTGGTAAAGGCCCATCTCTGGTCTGGAATTAACTTAATTGTTTTTAATGCCCTGCTGATATCGTTATCTAGTCCTGGGTGCTGTTCTCATGAATATGAAATTGTCCCCTTTTGTCTGGGTCAACATTTAGATGGCCTCTGTCTCCAGGCCGATCTTGACTAGATCTGCATCTAATCCATATGCATATGTGTGGGTCTGGTTTCGTTCTCTCAGAAACGGCTTCCAGAACTTGCTGTAGGTTGAATCCACAAAGCTGTCTGAGGTTGCACAGGAACCATTTTAAAGTGTCCCAATAAGCTGGTCACATGGTATGGTGGCCATTTTGTATGCCCCTTTTTCTGGGCTTTTAAAACAGTCTTTAAAATCATGGCCTCTTCTGCCATTTGACCCTTATTAATACAAAGTCCAATTTTGCGAATCCTACACCGGGTGGCCCTTAATTGGCCTGCTGAGCCCGCTGGGTGGGCTCAACAAGGTCAATCAATGGAAAATCACGTGGATTGGCCGGACATCGAAGTAGGCGGGTCTAAAACCCAAAAGGGGAATTCCCGCCTTCTTCCCGACAGGTTCCGGAAAATCTAACCCTTGGTCTCTGCATTCTTCACTGTCGTGTAAGAGAGAAAACTTCCATCTGTCCCTTGCAAAGGCAATAACAGGGTGAGGTGCCAGGGGTGGAGATTCCCTAATGTGGGAGTTCCTGTTTCTGATCCACAGTTGGGACCTGGTATTGTAGTGGTGCACAGTGAATGTGTACCAGCCTCCCTAAGAGTACATAAGGCCCCCACCATCCGGGCTACACCATGTAAGCTGCCTGGACCCCAAAAGAGCCCTCAAATTGTTTTAAAGAAAATTTCTGGAGATCAGATCCCTTGCTCAGGGGGGAGGTCTGGACAACCCTCCTCCCCCACCATAGGGAGTTGATGATGCCCTCTTACTGATTCTGCAAACTCGAGCAGTAGAACGCACTGTCTGGGGCAATGGTAGTGTAACCACTGGGACAGTGATCTGAAGAATTTTAGGACTCCAGTTTATTTTGTCCATGAGCAATGACATGGAAGATCAACTGTACATAATAGATTGTATGTTAAATGGCATAATGGTCATATCAGAATAAAACACTTAGGGGGGATAATTCAGTATCAACCATTTTGGGGCGCTAACATCGCCTGGCCGTTAACTTTAGTGCCCGGCGCTAATTAGCGCCGGCGACCGTGAAATTCAGTTTTAGCGCCCCAAGACGGAAATTGAGTGCTAAATCAAGCACTACACACTCCTCTTAGGGTGCTAACGTCGGGGAGTGGGGCGCTACCACAGAGCACGACTCAAGTTCCGGCGCTGTCAATTACAAGTACTCGAACAGACTGGCGCCTTCCAGTTCTTAAAGGGGAGGTTCCATCATGCTGCACAGCCTCTCATCATTGCTGATTGTGAACTGGGCCTGCAAGGAGCTGCAAACCATCAACAGCAAATCTCATGACTGATCAGAGGCCCAGAGAGAGAGCACGCCATTTCAGCGACCAGGCTTTGGAGGCTCTGGTACCGGCTGTGGAAATCCGACGGTCAGTGCTGTTCCCAGACACTGGCAGGAGGCCATTGCCGCAGGACCCCAGGAGGTTGTGGAGGCAGGTTGCCCAGTATATCTCGGCCACATTCATCTTCTTTCATAGGCACAAGCCATCCCCTGAGAGGGGGCCTAGAACCGAGTTGCAATAAGCCGCCGACGGACGGCCCTTGCGCTTTGTGCCTCCCTCCCGTGTTGGTGCTCCTCCTCCTCCTCCTCCTCTGGTGGTCCTCCAATGTCTGCTGGCAGTGGCTGAGTCCTGCGGATAGCCAGGTTGTGCAGCATGCAGCACACTACAACGAAATGGGAGACTCGCTCAGGCGAGTACTGTAGGACTCCCCCGGAATGATCCAGACAGCGGAACCGTTGCTTGAGCACGCCGATTGTGTGCTCAATGATGTTCCTGGTTGCTTGATGGCTGTCATTGTATCACTCTTCAACAGGGGTGCTTGGCACACAGAGCGGGGCCATCAGCCAGGTGCACAAAGGATAGCCTTTGTCCCTGAGAAGCCATCCTCGTGGGTGAGCCTGGGCTTCGAACATGTCTGCCACAGAAGTCTGGCGCAGGATGAAGGTATCGTGGCTGCTGCCTGGAAAGCGGGCATTGACAGCTAGTATGAGCTACCTGTGGTCACACACCAACTGCACGTTGAGCGAATGGTAGCCCTTCCGGTTGCGGTAATCCTCAGCATTCTGTAGAGGTGCCCGCAAAGCCACATGGGTGCAGTCAATGGCGCCCTGCACCATGGGGAAGCCCGCTAATACTGCAAATCCCATTGCACACTCTTGCTGCTTGTCCAGGGTCATGGAGAAGGAGATGTACTGACGTCTCCTTCTGAAAAGGGCATTGGTCACCTGGTGGATGCAGCAATGTACCGCGAACTGGGAGATGTTGGCAATGTCCCCAGTAGCGGATTGGAAGGAGCCGGTGGCACAGAAGTTGAGAGCCACCGTCACCTTCTCTGCCACCAACAGAGATGACCTGCTCCTCAGCTGTGGCTGCAGATCTCTGCAAAGCAGGTGGCAGATCTCAGTGACCACCTCCCTTCTGAATCGCAGCCTCCGAACACACTGCTCCTCAGACATGTTCAGATATGAGAACTGCTGGCGGTATACCCTGGGTGGGTAAGGCCTCCTGTGCCGACGCCTGTTGGCCCTTCTCCATCTGGCCATGACTGGCACTCTCTCACGGCGTCTCTGAGCCCTTTGAATGCAATGCAGAAAGCCAACGTTTCCACCCATTGCAGCCCCCATTATACGTGTCGAATCAAAGCTATGGCACTGAAAGTTAAATCCAAGTGCAAAGCTCTGGCCTGAAGCCAGAAGTACCTGTGCGAGCGTTGAATCAAACCAGAAAGCTCTCTCCCTTTGTCTCTCTCCAAATATCCGTCTCTCACAAAGAAGGAGTGGAACAAAATGGCTGCCACTTATACTGCAGGAGGAGTCCGCTTCAATTAGCGCCCCCCGCACCCTGCAGCGACTGGGAACCGTTCCCCTCTACCAGTCGCTGGGGGCGCCAGGTGCACAGAAGGGCGGCGCCACTGAAGTTCCGGTTCGGGGCACACCAAGGGCGTTGCACCATGAAATGACGTCAGGAGCTGCGCGCGAACTTCACTCAAGATTTAGTGGTTTTGCGCCGCCGCTAAATCTTGAGTGAAGTTCGCGAGAGGCGCAGATCGCGCCCCACTTCCCCTCCTCCTAAGGCGCTAGCGGCTGGCGCTAACAACTGAATTTCTAGGCCATTATGTTTGTTTATTATTGGTTTTGTTTCATAAGAGAGAGTTGTGCACAATAATGAATGTTTATTTTGATGTAGCACATTTAATGATGTTTCTCATTTGAGATTTGCCTGGTGATAGGGGCTGCGAGTTGGCTGTAATGATGTAGTTGTTCTGTGCAAAAGCCATGTACTATCTCATTTATTGGAAGCATTGTGTAATGAGGCATTCACAAACGGCATTTGCAGAAGCAACAGTGAGTGGCTCCCTCCTCCGTTGCTGCTGCTCCTCCTCCTCCTCCTGTCCCTCTTCCTCCTACTGAGGTGGATCTGCATTCCCTGGTGGCAATGGCTATGCCCTCAGAATGGCCAGGTTATGCAGCATGCAGCACACAACAATGAAAATGGAGACTCGATCAGGGGAGTACTGGAGGGTGTTAAGTCTGTGTGTTATAATGAGAATTACTACACAGACCACAAGAGTAACTTTTAACAGGTCTTTACTAATCGAAGGTCAGGGCGGAACTGCCCAATAAATCAATACACAGCACTTATATACCGGTGTGGTCACCACCGGTATTACAGTATACAGCAGCCAAGATAAAGTAGTGCAACTCTTAAAATAGTTCTCTTAAAGGTGGAACGGTTACATACACCACAATCCTCCCTTTTTAGCTTAACAGTATATATTCCCCATTAACATAACATAATAACATATATACACAACTTCATGTACAACAGTTCACAGATTCAGTCTCTCTGGAGGCTTCCTGACTCGGTCCGGATAACGCCTCGGTGGTGTAGTAGTTTTCGGTGGTGTAGTAGGTTCTTTTGGCAAGGTCGATTCGGCTTGAATGCCAGTGTCGGGTTCATCTGATTCCAGTATCACTGGATCGGAGGTAGATACTATGGGTATCTCTGCTTCATCATTAGGCGTATAGAGTTGTGGAGTAGGTTGTCCCTTTTCGGATGACTCTATGATCTGGTCAACATGGCGCCTTATTATGCTTTCACCAATGTCCACGGTATACATCAGCGGTCCTAGTCGTGTGCAAATAGTTCCAGGCTGCCATTTCTCGGTACGGTAGTCCCGGGCCAAAACTTGTTGACCTATCTGGAAGGTTCTAGTTGGCCTTTCATTCATGCCTTGAAATTGCCGGTTCTCTACGTCCCTTCTGATGTTTGGCTTGATCAAATCCAGCCGGCATCTTAGTCTTCTATTGAAAAACATCATGGCGGGAGTTTGGTTTGTGACCGCATGTGTTGCATTCCTGTACGCCAACAAGAAGTTATCCACCTTATGTTGTAGATTTATGTCTTCATTACCCATGGCCTTTATGGCCTTCTTGAAGGTCTGGACAAACCTTTCAGCTAATCCATTGGTGGCGGGATGGTATGGGGCGGACGTGTAGTGCTTAACCCCATTGTTTTTTAAGAACTTCCTGAATTCTTCGGACATGAATTGCGGTCCATTATCAGAACAGATCTGTTCCGGCAGCCCATTCCTGGCAAATATGGTCCTTAATACTGTGATGGTTTTTTCCGTGGTGGTGGAGGACATCTTTATTACCTCCGGCCACTTGGAGTGTGCATCCACCGCGATTAAGAACATTGAGTCCATAAATGGACCAGCAAAGTCGATATGTACCCTTTGCCATGGAGATGAGGGCCACTCCCATGGATGTAGAGGGGCTTGTGGTGGGGCGTTTTGGACCTTCTGGCATCCTAGACAGCTCTTGGTCATTTCTTCGATGTCTCCATCGATACCTGGCCACCACACAAACGCTCTGGCTAGGTTCTTCATTTTCACTCCACCCAGATGCCCCTCGTGAAGCTCCTTTAGCACCTTACTCTGGAGTTTGGGTGGAATCACCACTCTGGATCCACACATCAAGGTTCCTCGGCACACTGACAGCTGTTCTCTTCTTTGTGAGAATGCTGGCAACAGTGGTTCGCCATGTGCTGGCCATCCCTTCACCGTTAAATCGTAGACTCGTGAGAGAGTCGGGTCATTTCTCGTTTCTTTTTCAATGGTAGAATTTGTTACTGGTAGACATTCCACTATGGTTGAGTGGAACATCTCCACTGGGTCCACTGTAGGCGCCTCTTCTACCGTTGGCAACGGTAGGCGCGATAAACCGTCAGCATTCCCATGCTGTTTTGATCCTTTGTATTCTATGTCATATTGGTGTGCCCCTAGGAAAAGGGACCACCTCTGTAGCCTTTGCGCTGTCATAATGGAAACGCCCTTTTTAGGGTTGAATATGGCTACCAACGGCAGGTGGTCTGTCAGCAGTGTAAACTTCTGGCCCTGCAGGTAATGATTAAACTTCTTTACTCCCCACACCAGGCTGAGAGCCTCCCTATCTATCTGAGCATAGTTGCGCTCAGCGGAGGTCAATGATCTGGATGCAAATGCGACTGGCCTTTCCGAGCCATTTGGCCACTTGTGTGAGAGTACTGCTCCAATACCATAAGGAGAAGCATCACAAGCTAAACAAATAGGTAGTGTTGGGTTGAAGTGAGCCAACACTTCCTCTGAGGTGATCAATGCCTTGCTTTTGCGAAAGGCCTTCTTACAGTCCTCGCTCCACTTCCATGGTACTTCTTTCTGTAAAAGAGCATTCAGCGGGTGCAGCACCGTGGATAGATTTGGCAAAAACTTATGGTAATAGTTAATCAACCATGGGAACGATCTCAACTGGGATACATTTTCCGGAGCGGGAGCCTTCACAACAGCTTCGATCTTGTCAGGTGACTTGTGCAGCCCCTCCTGGTCAATGACATGACCACAGTACGAGATCCGTTTCTGAAAGAACTCACATTTCTGGCGATTAACTCGAAGGCCATATTCCTTCAACCTGGTGAGCACCAGTTTCAAATTTGCAAGGTGTTCCTCATCGTCATCTCCTATAATCAGGATGCCGTCCAAGTAACATTGAGTGCTTGGAATTCCCTGTAACACCTGCTCCATGGCCCTCTGCCAAATTGCTGGAGCCGAAGCCACTCCAAAAACCAGTCTATTATATCGATACAAGCCTCTGTGCGTGTTGATTGTGAGATACTGGCGCGACTCTTCCTCAACTTCCATCTGTAAGTACGCTTGCGCCAGGTCTATCTTGGTGAAGCGTTTCCCGCCAGACAATGAAGCAAAGATATCCTCAATCCGCGGAAGCGGATATTGCACCGTGTGAAGCACCGGATTAACTGTGATCTTGAAGTCTCCACAGATGCGGACCGTCCCCGGTTCCCCTGGCTTGTTACTCGATGAACGCTTCATGACGGGAACAATGGGCATGGCCCACTCACTCCAGTCCACCTTAGACAGTACTCCTGAACGTTCTAGCCCTTCCAGCTCAGCTTCCACAGCAGGTCGTATCGCATAAGGTACCGGTCTGGCTTTGAAAAATTTTGGGTTTGCATGTTCTGCAATCTTGATTTTTGCCTTAATTCCTCTCAGTGTTCCCAGTCCCTGTTGGAACACCTCTTTAGCCTCATCCAATATTCTGGACAATCGTTCAGGTTTGACATCTTTTTTCCCGGAATCTACTGTTATTGCGTTTAGGGAGTGCCAGTCCATATTTATTTTCCAGATCCACTCCCGTCCCAGAAGTGGTGGACCTCCCTCAGGTAGTACATAGAAGTCCATTCCTTGGTGTTCTTTGCCCTTGTGTACCACCTTGACTTTTATCTTTCTGATGGGGTATACTCTTTGCCCCGTGTATGTCTGCAATACTATCTTTGTATCCCGTAGGGGAATATGTTTGAATAACCTTTTGTAATCTTGCTTATTCATGACCGTCAACGCCGATCCAGTGTCCAATTCCATCTTCATTTGGACTCCTGCTATCTGCAGTGTGACCCAGATAGTTTGTCAGTCAGCTTCCTTACTCACATTGTGAATTCTCAGACTACCCAGTTCCTTGCTGTTGGAGTCTGAATCCGAATTCTGTTCATCCGAACTCTTCTCAGCCACCTTATGTACCTTTCTGCACTTTTCCTGCGGTGACTTTTTGTTGCTGGTCTTCTTTCCTGACCAGCATACTTTAGCTATGTGACCAAGCTTGCCACATTTTCTACATTCCTGGTTTTTAAACCAGCATTGGTTCTGATCGTGTGTTGTCTTCCCACAACGATAACATTTTGTTGTACCCGAAGCCATTTGATGTACGCTGAGTACCGCTGCCTTCAGCTGCATTTCCGCAGTGCCTCTTGCTGCGGCTTCGTGCGATGCTGCAATAGAGACAGCCTTATCAAGTGTAAGATCATTCTCTTCAAGCAGCCGCTTTTGTGTTCCTTCTTTCGACAATCCACACACGAATTTGTCTCTCAGTGCCTCTGTCAGGCTTTCCCCAAACTGGCAGTATTTTGCTAGCTTACGCAGTTCAATTAAATACTCCGCGTTGCTTTCCTCTTTCAGTTGCGTTCTCGCATAAAATTTAAATCGTTCCGCTAACATCAGCGGTGTGGGGTTCAAATGATTTTTTAGGACAGCAACAATTTTAGCGAAAGTCTGATCCGCCGGTTTAGCTGGTGATAGAAGATGCTTCAATATCCCGTATGTCTTCGCACCCATTGAGTTTAGTAAGGTTAGTGCTTTATCTTCATCTGATATTTTATTTGCCTTACAATATATCTCTACGCGTTCTACATACGTGGCCCAATCTTCAACATCGGAATCGAAATCGTTGATGTTACCACGCTTAGGCATCTTCGCAACCTTCTTGAGAAACAAAAATAAATTTTTCTTTTATTTTTTTTTCAAAATGGCGGTTTCCCGCGCTTGTCTTCTTCCCCCGCCTACGAAAATGGCGGCTTCCCGCGTTTGCCTTCCTCCCCCACTGGCTGTAATGGCAATTGCCATATTGCTGCGTTCGCCCTCCCCAGCGGTTTTCAAATCATGCCTCCCAGCCCCTCTTGCAGTCCGGTCCTTTCCTCCGGCTGCGGCTGAGTTCTCCGCGGTTTTTTTATTTTTTTTATTTTCTCCCGCGCCTTACGCTGACCCGGTCACTGCGCCTCGCGGCCTCGGTAGCTGCCCGGCCTTTTTCCCCGGTCGCAGTCGAGCTCTCTCTCGACGCTGTTGCGTCTCCCAGCCCGCTTGCAGCCCGGTCTTTTACACCGGCTGCATTTGCATTCACCGCGGCTCCCGTGCCTTATGCTGCCCCAGTCTCAGCGCCTCTGGCCCCGACTTCTGTCCGGCTCTTTTCCCCGGCCGTGGTCGAGTTCTCCGCCCTTATATCCTCCGTTTTTCCCTCCCCTACTTCACAGCCAACGTGGCCGACTTGTTGCTCGTCGCTGATCGGCTTACCCACCACCGTGATAGAAGGGATGATCACTGCCTGTTGCTGCTGGAAGGCTTCGTGTCAGAATTCTTCCTTTGCTCTGCAGACCCGAGTCTTTTCTCAGCAGAATGATGAGGGCGGATGCCTCCTCTCAACGCCCGTTAAACTGCCTTGCATGTATCTCTGCCGCAGGGTAAGATCGTACTCGTCGCCACTGTTAAGTCTGTGTGTTATAATGAGAATTACTACACAGACCACAAGAGTAACTTTTAACAGGTCTTTACTAGTCGAAGGTCAGGGCGGAACTGCCCAATAGATCATTACACAGCACTTATATACCGGTGTGGTCACCACCAGTATTACAGTATACAGCAGCCAAGATAAAGTAGTGCAACTCTTAAAATAGTTCTCTTAAAGGTGGAACGGTTACATACACCACAGAGGTCTCCTCCAGAGCGGTCAAGGCAGTGGAACCATTACTTTAGCACCCCGATAGTCTGTTTGATCAGGTTCCTGGTGGCACTATGGCTGTTGTTGTATGTCTGTTGAGCAGGAGTGTTGGGGTTGCGGAGGGGTGTCATCAGCCAGGTGGCGAGTGGATAACCCTTGTCTCCGAGCAGCCAGCCGCAAGCTTCATGTGATGGGTGGAACAGTGCTGGGACTCTGGTCTCACGCAGGATGACTGCATCGTGGCTGCTGCCAGGATAGCAGGCATTTACGGTGAGGGTGCGCTGTCTGTGGTCATACTTGATGTGCCTCAATAAATCCGAGACTCGATGTTAGCGAAACAAAACAAGGCTTTTATTGACTTAGAAGGTAACACACAGAGGAGAGGTATCTTCCATCCAGAGGTCTGCCGTACTGGATGTGATGCAGGCTGGGCCAGCTTACATAGGGGCCAGGTATGGGCGGAGCCGTACACACAGTACAATACAATGATGAGGAAACGGAACTGAGGTAAGGGAAATGAAACTGAAACCAACCACAGTCACAGGCAGAGAATACCAATGAGTGATGAATGGAATATTTCATCACATTCACCCCTTCTATAGATTTAGTCTGTTCGGGGGTTTGATAGTCCTCTGCGACCGACGTGGCTGTTGTGGTGCCGCGGGTGTCGGCTGGGTGTCCCCGGTGGCCTCCTGGGTCTCTGCCGGGGGTGCCGCCAGGGTTGTTGAAGGGGTAGTTGGTGGGGGTGTCGATGTTCTTCCGGGGGTGATGAAAGAGTAGTGGGTGGGTAAGAGTTGCTGTGATCGTTGTTGCTGCTGTTGTCGTGGTTGTTGTCGTTACCGGCTGGGGCGACGTCTTTTATGGACACGGTGTCCTCCCTTCCGTCAGCGTGCCGGACATACGTGTATTGGGGGTTGGCGTGGAGTAGGTGCACTGATTCCACGAGAGGGTCCGTCTTGTGGCCCCTCACATGCCTTCGCACGAATACCGGACCCGGGGTGGAGAGCCATGACGGCATGGATACGCCTGAGGTGGATTTCCGGGGAAAGACAAACATTCGCTCATGAGGCGTGGCATTAGTGGCAGTACACAATAGCGACCGTATCGAATAGAGCACATCTGGGAGGACTTCCTGCCAGCGGGAGATAGGGAGGCCCTTGGTCCTTAGAGCTAGAGTGACTGCTTTCCATACTGTCCCGTTCTCTCGCTCCACTTGACCGTTACCCCGGGGGTTGTAGCTGGTGGTACGGCTTGTGGCGATCCCCCTGGACAGCATGTACTGGCGTAGCTCTTCACTCATGAAGGACGCCCCCCTATCCGTATGGATGTAGCTCGGCATACCGAACAGGCAGAACAGGCTGTTGAGGCATTTAATGACCGTGGCGCTGGTCATGTCTGGGCAGGGGAGGGCGAATGGGAAACGGGAATATTCGTCCACAATGTTCAGGAAGTAAACATTGCGGTCGACGGACGGGAGGGGGCCCTTGAAATCTAAGCTGAGCCGCTCAAAGAGCCGTGTAGCTTTGATTAAGTGGGCTCTATCTGGGCGGTAGAACCGAGGCTTGCACTCAGCGCAAGTGCGGCAGTTCCTGGTCAGAGACCGAACTTCCTCAATCGAGTAGGGTAAGTTGTGGGACTTTATGAAGTGGAACAGCCGCATAACCCCTGGGTGGCAGAGGTTGTTGTGGAGGGTCTGTAGCCGATCCCCGGTGGCGCTGGCACACATCCCTCGTGAGTGGGCGTCGGGGGATTCGTTAAGGGCCCCTGGCCGGTAAATGATGTCATAATCGAGGGTGGAGAGCTCGATCCGCCACCTAAGAATCTTATCATTTTTAATCTTCCCCCTCTGTTTATTATTGAACATAAACGCTACCGACCGCTGGTCGGTAAGTAGGGTGAAGCGTTTACCGGCTAGGTAGTGGCGCCAGTGGCGCACTGCCTCCACGATGGCTTGGGCCTCCTTTTCCACGGAGGAGTGTCTGATCTCGGGCCCTTGGAGGGTCCTCGAGAAGAAAGCTACGGGCTGCCCCGCCTGGTTGAGGGTGGCCGCCAAGGCAAAGTCAGACGCATCACTTTCCACTTGAAAGGGAGTGTTCTCGTCCACTGCCTGTAACGTGGCCCGCTCAATATCCCGCTTAATGCTTTTGAAGGCAGCGTGGGCCTCAGCAGGGAGCGGAAAAGAGGATGCTTTCAAGAGGGGGCGGGCTTTGTCGGAGTAGTTGGGGACCCATTGGGAATAATAAGAAAATAACCCCAGGCACCTTTTCAGGCCTTTAGGAGTGTTGGGCAGGGGCAGCTCCCGTAGGGGGCGCAATCGGTCGGGGTCTGGTCCGATTTCCCCATTCTCCACCACGCTGCCTAGTATGCAGAGGCGCGTGGTGTTGTAAACGCACTTGTCCTCGTTGTAGGTGAGGTTGAGTTTTTGTGCGGTTTTCAGGAACCTCTCGAGGTTCGAGTCGTGATCCTGCTGGTTGTGACCGCAGATGGTGACGTTGTCGAGGTAGGGGAAGGTTGCCTGCAAGTGGTGGTCATCGACCATGCGGTCCATCTCCCTCTGGAAGACTGAGACCCCATTCGTCACCCCAAAGGGGACTCTGAGGAATTGGTAGAGGCGTCCGTTCGCCTTGAAGGCGGTGTACGGGCGGTCCTCTAGTCTGATAGGGAGCTGGTGGTACGCTGACTTGAGGTCGATGGTTGAGAACACCCGGTATTGGGCGATTTGGTTCACCATTTCTGATATGCGGGGTAGCGGGTAGGCGTCTAGTTGGGTGTACCTGTTGATCGTTTGGCTATAGTCGATCACCACCCGTTTCTTCTCGCTACCCCTTACCACTACCACTTGGGCGCGCCACGGGCTGTTGCTGCGTTCAATAATGCGCTCTTTCAGGAGCCTGTCTACCTCGGTCGCGATAAACCACCTGTCCTCCCAGCTGTACCTCCTGCTTTTGGTCACTATTGGCCGGCAGTTAGGGGTAAGGTTCGCGAATAGCGAAGGCGGCTTTACCTTCAGGGTAGCCAGACCGCACACTGCGAGGGGCGGCTGGGACCCACCGTAATTGAGCGTGATGCTTTGGTGGTAGCACTGGAAATCCAGGCCCAAGATCACGCTCGCACATAGATTCTTCATGATTAGTACTTTAAAATTATCGTATACAGTTCCGTTAACAGACAATTGTACCGTGCAGTAACCCATAATGGTCGATGTCTGGGTTTTATCAGCCATAGAGATGGTACCCCGAGTAGGGACCACCTTTAGGGAGAGTTGTTGTGCCAGTTCAGGGTGGATAAAACTCTCCGTGCTTCCACTGTCAATTAAACCTTTCACCCCGCACCCGTTTACCTCGATGTCCACCATTGATTTGGATAGCGGGTGCGGCCTGGTCTGGTCCACTGTGACCGATGCCACTGTAGGGCCCTGATCGAGACAAGATGGCATCCACGCTGTCTGCTCACAAGATGGTGGACCCCACGAGGTCGGGCAAGATGGCGTCCAAGATGGCTGCTCCCACGGCGCACACGCGGCGGTGGCGGGTTTTCCGGCGGGGTTCCCTCTGCACACCTTCCCGAAGTGCCCCTTCTTACCGCACTTAAAGCAGGTGGTGCCTTTCGCCGGGCACAGGTTTCTGGTGTGCTTCGGCTGCCCGCAGAAGTAGCAGTTGGGTCCCCGACGCGTCGCGGCTGTCGTAGGGCTTCTGGGGGGAGAGCGGGGCCCCGACGGTGTCGGGCTGCCGGGCGGGGAAGATGCCTTCTAAGATGGCGGCACCCTTGGTGCACACGTGGCGGCGTGGACGGCGTGGGCTGAAGAGTAGGCGTCCGAGTTTCTCTGGGCCACATCCAGGGATCGCGCTGTGTCCGCAGCCTGTTTCAGGTCCAATCCCGTTTTTTTCCAGCAGTCTCTGCCGGATGTAAGTGGAGCTGAGGCCTGTGATAAAGGCATCGCGAACAAACTCGTCAGTGTACACTGCGGCTTTTACATCTTGGCACTTGCAGTCTTTGCCAAGCGTTTTCAGGGTGCCTAGGAACTCCTCCACCGATTCCCCAGGTCGCTGTGCGCGAGTAGCGAGCAGATGCCTAGCATACACCTCATTCGTAGGCTGCTGGTAATGCGCCTTTAAGATGTCGCAGGCGGCCGGGTACGTGTCGGCGTCTTGGATGAAGGGGTAAACCCGGTGGCTTACCCAATTCTGCAGAATTCCGAGTTTCATACTCGCAGCGTCCGTAGTGTCTTTGACGGCTGCGGAATTGTCCAGGAAGAATTCCATACACATAAACCAGTGTCCAAAGCATGCCGATGCGTCCGAAGCATGCTGGTCCAAATCCAAACGTTCGGGTTTCAAGAGTTGATCCATTGTGTTGAAAATTAAGTCAATAAAATTGATGTGCCTCAATAAATCCGAGACTCAATGTTAGCGAAACAAAACAAGGCTTTTATTGACTTAGAAGGTAACACACAGAGGAGAGGTATCTTCCATCCAGAGGTCTGCCGTACTGGATGTGATGCAGGCTGGGCCAGCTTACATAGGGGCCAGGTATGGGCGGAGCCCTACACACAGTACAATACAATGGTGAGGAAACGGAACTGAGGTAAGGGAAATGAAACTGAAACCAACCACAGTCACAGGCAGAGAATACCAATGAGTGATGAATGGAATATTTCATCACAATACTCCAGCTGAATGTTCAGAGAGTGGTAGCCTTTGCAGTTACGGAACACCTCTGCATTGTGATGAGGTGCCCGCAATGCCACGTGGGTGCAGTCAATGGCGCCCTGAACCATGGGGAAGCCCACTATCCTTGCAAAGCCACATGAGCGTTCATCCTGTTTTCCCTGGTCATGGGGAATGAGATGTACACCCTTCTACTTCTGTACAGAGCATCTGTCACCTCCCGAATGCAGCAATGGACGGCGAACTGTGAAATCCCCCCTGTTGAAGCCTGGAAGGAGCCACTGGCGTAGAAATTGAGAGCGACTGTGACCATCACTGTCACTGAGAGTGCGCCGCAAACTGCCAGGTGAATTTTGCCGGTGGCGCTAACATTGCCACGCCCGGGCGGTATGTCATTAGCTCCCCCCCAGAGGCACTAATGGGAGTTGCTAAGGTATCGAATTTCTAGCTCTTAATCCTTCAAATCACTTTGTGTATTGCCACAGGAAACCGCTCAGTACTTAGTTAAGTTAGGTTGGGTAGAATCAATCCTGTTCCTCGTTAAACATCCACAGCTACCAATAATACAACATGAATTAACAAACTCACTCACAGAAACAAAACAAAGCCTGTATAGAAACCAAGAAATATCAGACTGGTCCAGCAGCAGGTACTCTTCTGATGTTTAGGTCAGGGTATGTTATTGATGTTTACACTCAATCTAATCTGTGCTGTACCTGGCCTGAGAAAGTTTTGTGCTGAGGTTGAGAAAATATTCCATTCCTTTCCCTGCTCTGCTATGCCACGATCAGCATCATTTTCCTCCTGCACACACGCACACACAAGAATGTCACCCCAGTTAGAGCTTAGTTCCAGTGGCCAGTTTTTAGTCAGTTTGTAGATGCATTAAATTTGTCTATGCCATTAAAACTGAGATATGCCAACTTATCATTATTGCCGTGGATGGTGATTGCAATCATGCTGAAGATCATTTTTCAGCTGTGCTAAAAGTATTGTAAACCGAGATCATGAGCTATGAATCTTTCATGCTAATGAAATAATTGCCATAATGTATTTTTATCAGTAAGATTTATACTATTTATTGATATAAAAAGTATTCTTTAAAATAACTAACGTTCTGTATTCAAACAAGATACATGAAGATATCTGAACATTTTATTTATGATATGTCATCATACTGTACTCACCTTTGTGCAGTTCTATTATATTCTTGTTATCACAACTTGATGATAAAGTTAGAATATATTTCTTCAGTGTCATTCTGGAACAATTGTTCATTTTGTAAACTGTAAGTAAGCTGTATCACATTGCAGACACCGGTCATTGTGCCTATGCCATCACATTGATATATAAAGCCTAAATACCATAGGAGAGATTTCACATCTGATAATAGTATTTTTTACATCAACCTACTACAAGGTGGTACTCTGAATCTAAATGCTGGATACTTACCCCAAAATGCCCATATAAGTGTCTTTGGGGAAGATCTAGGTGGCAACATCCCAGTGTATAGAACAGGGTTGCTGATTATACAACAAAAATAGTGAGCCAACTAACTAGAGAAACAATCGACACTGTCAACCATGCCAGGCCCAAGTGTGTAATATTATGCAAGGTGGCCTTATTAATGTGCATCTGGGTGTGATCAGATTGCATACGGGGTCGACATTGTTTAGAGCATGATGAAGCAGTTGTATATCTTCCTCCACTAGGTTTCAGGATATTGGTTGTCTGATAATTGACCAGGATCTGTCTCCTGTGGCTGCTATGTCCCCTGCATTGTTGTGGCGGATTCTCCAATATTTCCCAGAGAATGTTCTCTGGAGGATGGAGATTAAAGGTTTTGTTTCCAAACAGTAACACAGTGCAGTTTACTGGGAGCAAGTCTTTTGTGACTTGGATTAGTCCCCTTTCACCAAAGAACTTGACAGCCCCTCACTGTCCGTTTCTGAGTTGCTGGAAATATTATGGGATGGGCGGAGTGGAGCTGAATGAAGATAACGCAGCTATGGAGATGTGAAAGCCATCATTTCATCAAAGAATTTGAACTAGAAATTTTAAATTTGCAGATTCCAGGGATAATAAGAATAATTTATGTAGAATTATTTATGCCATTCAAGTGTAACTGATGGAAATGGACATAATTAATTACTTTACAAACTTATCAACAAGGTAAAAATTCTGAACAATATTTTCAAATCACTAGTACCAACTAGTTCTACCTCTGCAACATTTTCCTGCCTCCACTCCTAACTCAGCTAATCCACTGTTGAAACCCTCTTCCCTGTCTCCGTCACCTCCAGACTCAATTACTCCAATGCTTACCAGCCTCCTATCTTGCTCATAACCTATCCTGTAATAAATACCACTTACACATCACCCCGTTTCCTTGCTTATCTACATTGGCTCCCGATCCCTTGAGGCCTCTAATTTATTGTTCTTGTCTTTAAGTTTGTCCATGGTCTTATCCCACCTGTTACTGGAATCTGCTCCAGTCCTTTGACCTCATCCTTAAACTTTCCATTCCTCTTGTGCATCCCCCATCTCCCCATTATTGGTTGCTGTTACCTCTTCAGCTCGCACTCTCTGGAATTCTCTCCATAAACTCCTTTACTTCTCCGTTTCCCTTTTATCATTTAAGACTATTCTTAAAATCCACCTTTTTGACCAAGCATTTAGTCACCCCTCCTAATCTTTCCTTTTTCACTCACTGCCTATTTTCTTCATTCTTCTGTGAAGTGCCTTGTGATGTTTTTTATGTTAAAGGTTTTATTTAAATGCAAGTCGTTGTTGTATAGGAGATTTTTAAAAAACGGTGTCCCACTTAAGATGACCGAAATTTGTGGGATGTACTTTCTCCTTTGCAAATTATATAAAACCATTTTGCGATGGAGTGCTCTCTGTGGTATGCCTTGGACCTTTTGTTTATTGAATGATACTGTTTCTTTGCCAACAGTTTGACGTTGTCCTCCAATCTTGTATTTGGGAAAACTGTGCTCAGTTTCTTTGATTGACACAAATGGTTTTTTTCCCTTCTGGGGTTCTTTTGAGACGCATTTTGTGCAACACTACAAAGCATTTTCATAATTCATGAATCGTTTCACTGGAATAATCAGTCAAATGCACTTTGTGAGTTTCGTTTCCAGCTCCATTTTGTGTCCTGGTGCATGATGCAACTTTCATTACAATATAGCAGCAGGCATAACATGCCTCATTCTCCCTCACTGAGGTAGTAGATATGAATAATTCCAACTAATGCCTGACTGAGTATCTTACATATTGCGGGAGCATCAGAATTGATTGGTGTTCCCACCTTGGCAGTCAGTGAATGCACTTCTCACCATATAACTGCCTAAAGTGCTTTAATGCCCACAAGTCAGTAATGAGTACTAATGAAATTCATTGTTCTTCTTTTATATATAAATAATTTGCACAGTGCTGCATCTTTTACAATTCTGGCAAGCATAAAGTGAATAAAATTTGCTGTTTTCTTGGCAGAAATACTTGTGAATTTGTGAAGGCACTTGGGGCAGAATGTGCTAATTACTAGATATTTTTTCAGAACGTTTACAACTGACTGTTTTGAGAAGTGTTTTATTTTCCCCTTGTGTTTCTGCTCAAACTTATTTGCATATCACCAAACACAAACTTTGCCATGAAATCGGGCAATGTTTTAGAACGTACTTCAAAAAAAATTGCTTTAATAAATATTCCTTGATATATTTAAGAGTGGTAGCTCGGTTCAAATTGATTAAAACAGCTGAAAATGGGTTAATCACAAATATAAGCATTTTTAATCACAGTGTCAAATCCACCACCTGTGAGTAACCCAATTTTGAATTACTGAAAATAACTTAAAAAATATTCAGAACCATATGTTCATTACACTGTAGTCAGTTTCTTAGTAAATTAAAAGAAAATTACATTTACAAGGGGGAAAAATTGAGTCGCGCCCTCTTTGGGGCGCTAACTTCGCTGGGACGCTACTTTTAGCGCCCCAGGAAGTTAGTGCCCCCGCGGCTGAAATTGGTAGCGCCCTAAGAGGGGAGTGGGAATATCATGACGCTACGTGCCGCGGTATTGCAGGCCTTCCTCCCCTTCTTAAAGGGGAAGGGCCTTGCACAGCGCGACCCAGGGCCCAGCTGGGCCACCGGGGATCGGAGTGCCGGCAAAAGAGCCCGGCACTCAAAAGAAGTGCCGGGCTCACGGAGCGCAGCTGGCAATCCGCGAGGGGGGGTTGGTGGGGGTGGGTCAGGAGGCCTGGGATGGCAGCGGAGGCAGGTGCTGGCAGGCGGCCAGCAACAAAAATGGTCGCCCGGCACCTCGCCTTTAATTAGCGCTGCCCCGGCCAAAGGTAGGCCCCCCTGACCCCGTCGGACATAGCATCTGGCGGTAAGTCAGGGGGCGCTACCGAAGATTGTGGCCGGCAGCGCAGCTAACGGTACCGCCGCTGCTAACCTCCCACTGAATTTCGCAGGAGATGTTGGTGGCCTTGCGCCCGGGCGCTAGTTGCTTTGCGCCCTGTTCACGCCCTCTTAGGCACAAAGCAACCGAATATTTCCCTTCCAAGTCTTTTAAAATGTACCTATTAGTGCCCTTGCACCCAAAAGAACCAGCTTAATTTTTGGAACCTCCTCGAAGGCCTGCAAACGAGTGAGATTAGCGGAAACTCTGAATGGTGATTAATTCATCCTGGGGGTGTGACCAGATTTGTGGGGTAGCCGGCTTCTGGCGCGATGTTTTTAAACTTGCGCAAAAGATCGTGGAAACTCGATTTGCACTCAACATAATTTGCGCTTAAAATTCCGCAATCTTTTGTGCAGATTGTGTGGATTTCGGGCCAATTGCGCTGATAAAACCAGCGCAACTCTACAACTCAGTGTACAAATAATTAGTAGATAAAATTAATTGACAAAATATAAATTTACAGTTGCGATCAGTGTCTGAGATTGATATAAATAGGTGAGATTAATTTAGTATTTGACTCCTTAGATAACTGACAAGTTAAAATAGCCACTTTTATGAATAGATTAAAGCTTAAATGCATGTAGTTAGCAATGTTTCCAGAAATTATACAACCTCATCCTTCTGAGCTGGTGTAGAGGAACTGATTGCCTTGTGTTCCTCTGGGAGGATGGTGTCAGCCTTTTGAGACATCAGAGTAATAAACCTCCATCTGTAGAACTGCTGTCCATTCCTCCTGGATCCTCCGCTCCCAGGTTTCACACTGGTAGCTGTATCTGGACTAGCTGGCTTAAATCCCTTCTCCCTTGTTCTCAGGGAAACG
The DNA here is from genome assembly GCF_052327205.1 of Somniosus microcephalus. Taxonomy (NCBI): domain Eukaryota; kingdom Metazoa; phylum Chordata; class Chondrichthyes; order Squaliformes; family Somniosidae; genus Somniosus; species Somniosus microcephalus. The sequence continues at coordinate 73,076,025 of NC_140992.1, read as the reverse complement.
TGTATCTAAGTGACACACTTTTATATCTACCTGTATCTGGCTGGTATAAGTATACAATCTTAATTTCTGTAACCTTTCTTTCTCTGTCAGAGATACATGTTCCAATTTTGTAGCGACATCCTTCCACATGTAATAGACAAACAACTACTATACTACTGATGCCGTTGACTCACCAATTTGAAAAAGACAGGCTGATACATACCTTTAAATCAGCCTCAAGGGTACAGTTAATTTAGATAATTGTCTGTTAAATTCAAAGCGAGCTGCCAATTAAATACATATTTAAACAAATCACAGACAGGGCTGGATTTCTGTCTGACTCACCATCCATTTTGGGGTAGACTTGGAGTGTAAACCTTGATTTGTGCTACAAGTCTAGTGTGGGACTTGAGTCTACAACTTTCTGACTCAAAGGTGACAGTGCTACCACTGAGCCACAGCTGACACCTAAGAAATATGGTAGAGCAGACTATAGGCATTCTCAAGTCTCATTTATGGTGTCTGAATAAGAGTCTCAAGAGACATTGGGGTACATATTGGCGATAGTGTAAAACTGGTGATAGCGAGTCGGCAGCCTGTTTTATATCTCTTCCGATTTTTATTTCCATTGACCTCAATTAAAATAATGCTGTACAGAAAATATGATACAATGACAAATTGAAGCAATTCATGGTTTCATCAAGACTAATAGTTTATTGGCTTGGACTTGCGGGTACAGGGCACAATTTAAAACTTTGCAGATGACACGAAACTTGGAAGTGTAGTAAACAGTGAGGAAGATAGTAATAGACTTCAAGAGGACACAGACAGGCTGGTGGAAAGGGTGGACACATGGCAGATGAAATTCAATGCAGAAAAGTGTGAGGAGATATATTTTGGTATATTGGAAGAATGAGGAGAGACATAGGGGGGATTTTAACTCAGGTGCGGGATGGTGTCGTGTTATCCGAATTTCGTGTTTCCCACATGAATCTAAATGGATGTGGGAGATTGATGCAATTTTAACTGAATTGGCCAATTGATTTCCAACGTATGGGAAGCCTTTGCAAATGGGTTTTTCATGACTAAAAGTCCCCTCCGATGACATCATCATTGCTGCTGCATTTAAGGTCCACAGCAAGCCTTGCTTCTTCTGCAGTCTGCCAAGCTTCTTGACTGTGCAGTGTGAGGGAGCTGCAGCAAATATGACAAGCGGGAGGGCCAGGTCAGCTCCTCGCTTTGGCGAGGTGGCACTGTAGGCAATGGTGGATGGGGCTAGGGCCAACAGGGAGGTGCTCTTCCCTTCATCAGGGAGGAAGAGGCCTCCCACTCAGGCCAAGGCAGTGTGGATGCAGATGGCTGAGGAGGTCAACTCCTTGGGAGTCACCCGCAGAACCTGGATACAGTGCAGGAAAAGATTTCATGACCTTCAACGCACTGGAAAAGTGAGTATGAATTTCCCATCACCCTCAATCTGATCCCCATTGCCTTTCCTCACCAGCACTCAGCTTTAGCAATCTCTTCCTCCACATCTCACTTGACACTGACATCCATGCACCCTTACCCATTCCCTCTCTCTCCATGCTCACATTCACCTAACTATTCCACCATGCAGCCCTCACACTCCCTATCACTGTGATGCTATAAAAACAACTGACAACACACAGGGATGGCCCTTGGTCTTACAACCTCACACCATCTTTGTCTCCTTCTAAGCATCAATGCTATGGATTCCCTACACTCACTCCTTCATTCTCACTCAACCTCCACTTGTCTCCCTCATTGCAGGAAAAGAGAGCTCACAATAAAAGGGAAAGAGTGAGGACAGGAGGAGGGCCACCCTCAGTAGCCCAGCTCACCCCCTGGGAGGAGGCGGTCCTGGAGATCGTTGGAGTGGAGGACGATGCGCAAGTGGGGGATGGACAGATGGGTGCATCTCAGCAAGCTGGTGACAGAATAGTTTTCCATCTCTCTCATTGACATTGCATGAGTCGCTGATAATGATTCTGAAGCTCTAACAGATGGACTTATGATTATCTGCAATATGCAATGTGCATGTAACCTTGGCATCACATCTCTGACTTTTTCCTTTACTCCCCCACAGGACCATCGCAAGCACCCGTCCTCACTAGCCAGGAGGAAGAGCATGAGCCTCAAGACTCCTCAGAGGAAGTTGCAACCTCTGAGGACGCAGCGTTAGCAGAATTAAGCGCACCCTGCACCAGCGCAGACACTCGCACCTCGGTGGGACCTTCGGGACATAGAGTAGATTTGTCACCTGGTGTATCACAGCTCACAAGTGAGCATCAGCAGATGGTGGAGACAGGGACAGCAGTGGAGAGTTCTAGTCGGAGGTCGCAGGACTCTCCCAGCTCGGCTTAGCTGCATGTCGACCCTCTGCTTCTGGGTCCATCCACAAGATCAGCAATGCTGTAACTCCAGGAACAGATGCAGGCGTCTCTGGCAGGTTTTGTCTCCAGGGTCGCTGCAAGTGTGGAGCGAATAGAGGAGTCCATTGCGAACATGAGCAGAGCCTTTGTGGAGTCATTGGCACATGAACGCATCACCATGGAAAGGATAGCAATCTCCATGGAGGTGATAAGTCGCCAAAGCGCAGAAAATATGGTGAGTGTTCTGAATAGAATGACATCTCTGGAGGAGCGATCTTCATCTATTGAACAGAAAAACCAGACCTTCATGGAAGTCCTTTTGAGTAGGACTGCCAGTGCAGATATGGGTCCCCATGGTCCCCCTGATGTGCAGCAAGGTGCTCTCCCGCCGCTTCCAGGCGCTGGCCCTTTCTGGCCTGTGCAGCTTCAGGTGGGTGAGCAGCAGCCTGTCGCTCCTGCTGCTGCTGCTGCTGCTATTGCTGGTGCTGCTGTTGTTCCTTGTTCTGCTGCTGCCACGGCTGGTGCTCGAGCTCCTCTAATGCCCAGATGGGAAGGAAATGAATGTCTCCCATGCTTCTGGTATATGCCTCTGTTGAGGAAGCGCTGAGTGAAGGTGGCGAGAGGGGTTTCCCAGGAGGTCACACTGGAGATGGGTGTGAGGCTCCAACCTTCCACAGGTGTGGTTAAGCCTTCTAAAAGTTGCCCCAGACCTGAGACCACTAAGTCCTGCCACCTGCAAATGATGGCTGATCAAATCTCCTCTTTAATGGTTGACCTGCAGTTGAGAGTCAGCAATCCAATAGTGCTCCCGCCAGGTTGCACATTCGTGTTTCCCACCAGGCGTGTTTTACGTGGGAAAAGGGTTAAATTTGCAAGGGCCTGTTAAAATAGGATTATAGAGGCCATTTAGTGGTTATTAAGGGCCTTAAAGACCAGTCCCGCTTGTTGGATGCGGGACGGAGTCGGGACCATCAGACACGCCTGAGTTAAAATTGCTCGGAGTCGGGAATCAGGCAGGGGGGGGGGAGGGGTCCCGCCCGCCAGTTTTTGCAATTTTTACCCCCCGCTCACTTCCAAGCCCGACTCCATGGCTCAATGAAAATCGAGCCCAATAAAAGCTAAATGGTACAATTTTAAAGGGGGTGCAAGAACAGAGAGACCTGGGTGTGTTTGTGCACAAATCTATGGCATGTTCAGTTGTAGTATTTGAACCCATGTATTGCACTTCAATCCACTTTGAGTGACTATCTACAAGTACCAGGAAATAATCATTTGCTTTCTCACAGAAGTCTACATGTATGCAATGAAAAGGTCTATTTGGCCATGACCAGGGTTGTAGTGGAATTTTGAGTGGTTTGTTTCTGCAATTTTTGTAAAAGCCACATTTGCTGACAAGTAATTCAAGATCACTGTCCAATCCAGGCCAGTAAACAAAGCATCTTGCAATTGATTTCATACTGACAATCCCTGGATTTTCAGTATCAAATTCGCCAAAATTTGATCTCTCAAAGTAGGTACTGTTGTGTATGTACCTTTAAGAGAATAACTGGTCTCAGACTGCAGTACCGGCAGTGACCACCCCTGTATAAAAGGCGCTATTGAGCCTCTGTGTTTTTAGTTTCACTATGGACTTCCACCAGTAAAGACTTATTTTGTTCACTCCTGCTGTCCGTGTCTCAATTATTCACGGACGTAACACTGGCGACGAGTAAGAAATGAACTTACCTGCAACTCGGCAGCACCTCAGACGACGTTATCGAAGGTCGAAGCCAGAAGAAAGAAAAATAAATAAACAAATAAATAAAATCCAAAGAAACTCGAGAAACGGGCGTCGACCGTGGGCAACCGCCCTCCAAATCGTCGGATTGAAAACTTGCAGGAGAGACTGTCCAGAGCCAGGCTGGGTTCCTCGGTCTGTGGTTTCCCAGCTAATCGGGCTGGTGGCAGGTAGTGCACTGATCCTTCCTGGGCTGCGGCCAGCTAGAGCTCGATCGGGTGGCTTTTCAATGGGGCCGGGCAGCGAGTCGGGAAGCAAAGAGAGAGAGAGAGGGTGGAGCACACAGGGTGCGGCTGGTGCTTCGAAGCCGGGCAGCGTTCGGACCTAAGAAGAGGGAGGGAAGTGTCCCAGAGGGTCCGCTCCACGACGGGAAAATAATAAAAGAAAAAGAGTCAATATTTAACGCGCAAGAAACCGTGGAAAGCAACGCTAACAACAGTGGGGAAGAAGGCAAAGCGCGGGAGGCGCCATTTTGTTAAATCAGGGAAGAAGGCAAAGCGCGGGAGGCGCCATTTTAGATTTGCAAGATGGCGAAGACTGGCTGTATCACTGCTTTTGATAATACATTAGAGGACTGGACCACGTATGTGGAAAGAGTCGAGGTATATTTCGAGGCAAACGAAATAGCGGAGGGGAAAAAGGCATCGATATTGCTAAACTTAATGGGCGCTAGAACGTATGGCCTATTGCGGGACCTGATTACTCCAGCCAAACCGAAGGCGAAGAGTTTTAACGAAATTGTTGCTGTCCTACAGGAACACTTAAACCCTGCACCGCTGTTGATAGCAGAAAGATTAAAATTCCACAGGAGAACTCAGCACAAAGATGAGAGCAATGCTGAGTATCTTACGGAACTACGCAAACTATCAAAGCATTGCCAGTTCGGAGCAGGACTGGCAGATACCCTACGGGACAAATTTGTCTGTGGACTCCTGAGTGAAGGAACACAGAAGAAGTTACTCTCAGAAAAAGAGCTGACGCTAGATAAGGCTTTCAGCGTGGCAGTATCGTATGAAGCAGCAGCCAGGGGAGCTGCAGAAATTCAACAAAAACCACAGGAATACGGCACCCACAAAATGACACGGGGATTTGCAAAATGTTATCGCTGCGGCAGAACTAACCATGACCAGAAGGACTGCTGGTCCAAAGACAAAATATGCAGACAATGCGGGAAGATTGGACACATTGCACAAATTTGCAGGTCTGGGAAGAAGACCAGCAACAACAAAAAGGCTACTAATGAACCGTACAAGAAAGTACAAAAGATGACGGACAGTAGTTCCGAAGAGCAGATGAGCGATAGTGAATCCAAGAACAGGAGACTAAGCTGCCTCAAACTTCACAATGTAATCGCAAAAGAGGATCACCGAACCATTTGGGTCACCCTCACGATAGCAGGGTCCCAAGTTAAAATGGAATTGGATACAGGATCAGCGCTAACCGTCATGAATCGACGAGACTACGAGCGGCAATTTTCACACATACCCTTGAGAGAGACATCCATCGTCTTGACGAAGTATACGGGGCAAAAAGTATACCCCAGAGGAAAAATAAGGGTGCCTGTCGAATACAATGGCAAAAAGTACGGAAATTGAATCTCTACATACTGCCAAATGGTGGACCACCGTTATTGGGACGGGAATGGATCAGGAAGATAAACTTAGATTGGCATTCCATTCATGCAATGACGGTGGACGGTAAAAAAGATGAAGACGTCACTCCTGGACGATTGTCAACAATCTTAGCTAACGCCAAAGAGGTATTTCAACAAGAACTGGGCACGCTTAAAGGCGTAACCGCCTCGATAAAAATAGAAGAGAATGCAGTTCCCAAGTTTTTCAAAGCAAGACCAGTACCATATGCAATTCGCCCAGCCATCGAGGCAGAGCTGGAGAATCTGGAGAAGGCGGGTGTGTTGTCTAAGGTCGACTGGAGCAAGTGGGCGACACCCATCGTTCCTGTCATGAAGAAAACGTTAAGCAATAAGTCCGGAGAGCGAAGGAAGATTCGCATCTGTGGGGATTTCAAGGTGACGGTGAACCCAGTCCTTCACACAGTACAATATCCTCTTCCAAGGATAGAAGACATCTTCGCCTCACTGTCTGGAGGGAAGCGTTTTACAAAAATTGACCTAGCACAAGCATATTTGCAGATGGAGGTTGAAGAGTCCTCTAGGAAGTATCTCACGATAAACACTCACAAAGGTCTTTACCAGTATCATCGATTGGTATTCGGAGTAGCATCGGCTCCGGCGATATGGCAAAGAGCGATGGAACAAGTCCTGCAAGGGATTCCGGGGACTCAGTGTTACTTGGACGACATCCTTGTAACAGGTGAAGATCACAGTGAACACCTTAACAACCTAGAACAGGTGCTCACTAGACTACGGGAACATGGGCTGCGAGCCAACCGCCCCACGTGCGAATATTTTAAGAAACAGATATCGTATTGTGGCCACGTGATTGATGAAGAGGGGTTACATAAGTCCCCTGACAAAATTGAAGTGGTTGTTAAGGCCCCAGCGCCTGAAAATGTGTCGCAACTGAGGTCATTCCTCGGATTGGTGAATTACTATCATAAGCTTTTGCCGAATTTGTCAACAATTCTGCACCCACTGAACGCCCTGCTACGAACTGGGGTAGCATGGAAATGGAGCGATGATTGTAAGCGTGCTTTTCAGAAGAGTAAGGACTTAATCACTTCAAGGGAAGTATTGGCTCACTACAACCCAGCACTGCCAATCAGGCTGGCGTGTGATGCGTCTCCCTATGGCATTGGGGCGGTACTGTCACATAAATTCCTTGATGGTTTAGAGAGGCCGATAGCTTTTGCGTCACGCTCGTTAACTTCTGCCGAGCGTAACTACGCCCAGATTGACAGAGAGGCCCTCAGCCTAGTGTGGGGGGTGAAGAAGTTCAATCACTACCTGCACGGTCAAAAATTTACTCTACTAACCGAGCATCAACCTCTTGTCTCCATTTTCAACCCTCAGAAGGGCGTACCGATAATGACAGCACAACGGCTGCAGAGATGGTCCCTTTTCCTAGGGGCACACCAATATGACATCGAGTACAAAGGAACTAAACAGCATGGAAATGCTGATGGATTGTCACGCCTACCATTGCCGATGGTGGAAGAAGAAGACCTTGCAGTGGATCCAATGGAGTTATTCCACTCGACCATAGTCGAATGTCTCCCTGTGACGAATGCAAACATAGAAAAGGAAACACGGAATGACCCGACACTATCTCGGGTCTATGATTTAACGGTGAAGGGATGGCCAGCACATGGCGAACCACTGCTGCCAGCATTCTCGCCGAGAAGAGAACAGCTGTCAGTGTGCAGAGGAACCTTGATGTGTGGATTCAGAGTAGTAATTCCACCTAAGTTGACGGATAGAGTGCTCAATGAGCTTCATGAGGGTCATCTGGGTGGGGTAAAAATGAAGAACTTAGCCAGAGCGTTTGTGTGGTGGCCGGGAATCGATAGAGAAATCGAAGCGATGACCAAGAGCTGTGCAGGATGCCAGAAGGTCCAAAACGCCCCACCACAACCTCCTCTGCATCCATGGGAGTGGCCCTCATCTCCATGGCAAAGGGTGCACATTGATTTTGCTGGTCCCTTCATGGACTCGATGTTTTTAATTGCGGTGGATGCACATTCAATGTATCTTGCAACCGTAATTGTGATTGTAATTAGTTATCACTTAGTTGTTAAATGAATGTTATGTACTGTTTATCTAAAAGGGGAGGAATTGTTGTGTATGTACCTTTAAGAGAATAACTGGTCTCAGACTGTAGTACCGGCAGTGACCACCCCTGTATAAAAGGCGCTATTGAACCTCTGTGTTTTTAGTTTCACTATGGACTTCCACCAGTAAAGACTTATTTTGTTCACTCCTGCTGTCCGTGTCTCAATTATTCACGGACGTAACAGGTACCACCACTCTGTTTCCCCACTTGATACAACCTTGCTTACAAGAAAATTCAGTACAATGGTTATGGAATTTGTTATGGTACAGGTTTCAACTCTGAGTCCAGACACTGATCAGTCCATCCATTCAAGGTGTTTTCATACACTCTTTTCAGTACTGAGTCCTTTTGAGTCTCATCTGCAATCTCAGTTGCATTCACGGGAAAGTCTTTGTCAACTGCACCTAGCGTGAAAATCTCTCCTTCACTCCCAACACATGAGTCTTTATGTGGCAACCTGGACAAAGCATCTGCGATTGCATTCTGCTTTGAAGTGCGATATTCAATCGTGTAATCATATTGTGACAACAACACTGCCCAACGTTGTATTCTTGATGCGGCCATTGCAGGGATGGCAGATTTGGGCACTAATATTGCTAGGAGCGGTTTGTGATCAGTTATCAGGGTAAACTTTCTGCCGATTAGAAACTGTTGGAATTTCTTGATTCCAAACACTTCCTTTTCAATTTGTGCGTAGTTTCTTTTGCTCTTTGTTAGGGTTCGCGATGCAAACGCGATTGGTTTCTCTTGGCCATCATCCATTACGTGGCTTATGACAGCTCCCACACCATAGCTAGAAGCATCACATGCTAACTTAAGCTCATGCTCTGTGTTACAGTGCACAAGTAGAGCATCGCTAGAGAGACTTCTCTTGCAAGCGTCGTAAGCTTCCTATTGCGCTGTTGTCCACTTCCACTGGATATCTTTTTTGAGGAGCTCATGCAATGGAACTAACATGGTCGTTAACTCAGGTAAGAAATGTGTGTAGTATTGGACTATTCCAAGGAAAGATCTTAACTCAAACACGTTCTGTGGCTTTGAAGCATTGATGACAGCATCAACCTTTTCCTTAACTGGTTGCAAGCCATTTGCATCAACTTTCAGACCAAGATACACAAGCTCAGGCTGCACAAAAGCACATTTGCTCCTTTTCAATTTGACATTGTGGGAATTCAACCTTTGAAGCACTAAATCTAACACTTCTAGATTTTCTTTCTTGCTGCTTGTTGCGATCAGCACATCATCTTGATTGCATAAGCAATTTGGAACTCCTTGTAAAATCTTATCCATCATAACCTGGAAGATTTTGGGGGTGGACTTTATACCATACGGCAGCTTGGTGTATGAGTACAGTCCCATGTGTGTGTTGATGGTGTGATACTGTTGGCTCTCTTTGTCAACATTCAGCTGAGCATAAGTGCACGACAGGCCAAGCTTGGAGAAAACCTTTGAGTCAAAGAGTGCTGCATACAAATCTTTCGATGTAGGTAATGGGCACTGCTCATCATCAACTGCTTGGTTGATAGTAACTTTGTAGTCACCGCACAAGCGTACAGTTTTGTCTGCTTTGGGCACTACCATGATCAGGGTAGCCCATTCACTTTTGTCAGTTTTTACTAGCACTCTGTTCTCTCGCTAGCTCTTCCTCCACCTGACTTTTCAATGCACAGGGACCAGCCTTGCCTTACAATAGACAGGCTTTGTGTTAGACTTGATGCTGATATGCGCGCCATACCCAGTGATGCCCTCATAACTGTCTGTGAACATGCTTTTATACTTGTTCAGCATTGTGTCGAGTCGCTTCTTTGAAGCATCTACACTGAAGATTTTTATCCAGTCTAGTTTTAACCAGTCTTTTTGCCCATAAGGGTTGGCCTGTTATTGTAGCTCGCTATAATAATAGGCAGCTTTACTGACTGGCCATTGTATTGAACTGTACATTCCATTTGTCCACATGTCTCTAGGATTTCTCCGGAGTAGGCTTTTAACTCTACGGTACTCTTTGTAAGTGGTATTTGATTAAACTTACTCTCATATGTGTCCTTACTCATGATAGAGCAGTCTGCTGCCGTGTCGAAACACATATCAATATATTGCTCATTGATCAAAAGTTTTGTATGGAAGTCTTTCTCACAACTGCTAGCATTGCCGCTAGTGGCATAGATAATGTAGATACCTAGTTCTTCAACATCAGGTGTGTTCACTTCAATATTGTGAACTCCTCCCTTTTGTTGTCGCTGCTTTGCATTGTCACTAGAATGGTTCTTACCTCCTGCTTTCGATCTAGCTCTGCAAGCTGTTGAAATATGGCCTTGCTTCTGGTAGTGTAAACACCTCACATTTCTGTATTGACAGGACTGTGGTGAGTGTTTTCCACTGCAGTGATAACAATTCACTGAACTGCTCTCACTGGCATGCTTTTGACTTGGTCTCACAACTTTAGGTTTGGCGATGGCTTTGTGACTGTAGACCTCAGCTGCACTAGTCACTTGAGTTGGACAGAGCTCCCTAGCAGTCTTAGACACCATCTCCATAGAGAGGGCAATTTTGCATGCTATGTCAAACGTTAGGTTCGGAGTGTTCAGTAACTTGGACTGTACACGCTCATCCACCAGTCCACACACAAACTTATCTCAATGCACGCTCCAAAAATGTGCCGAAGTTACAAGGAAAAGACAAGTTTTTAAGAGCTACAATGTACTCACTGATGGCTTCACTTTGGATTTGTTTTCTGGTACTAAACTTATAGCTCTCTGCTATTTCTAAGGACTTTGGGTCGAAATGGTCCTCGAGTTTCTCGACAATATCTTCAAATAATGCATCCTTCACTTTCCCTGGCACTAATAGATTTGTCAAAGTTCCATAGACATCTGGCCCAATCTCTTTTAGAAAAATTGCTTTTTACGTTCACAAATTACTTTAGTTTGAGCTTGAACATTCTCATCTGCACCTTCGGTCTCAATAATGTTATTGGTCTTAAAAAAATTCTCCAGTCGCTCAATGTAAGAACTGAATGGTTCGCGAGCTTGGTCATACATGCTGAGGCTTCCGATGAATCCCGTAGGTGTGGCCATGATTGTCCCAATCCCATCGAACACTGACTCAGCACACTACCTGTTTACCTGTGAAAATCAACGCCACTGTTGCTGTGTATACATACATGCGAACTCGAAGCACAGATGATTCTGCATGAGCGTTAACAGTATAACATTGCAAAAATTCAGTTTAGGTGTCACAAATTCACCTTAACCATTTCCACATGAAGGTTGAACATTGTGTCCTTCCATGATCCCTAAAAATGGCTTTGGGATCCCATTTTCATCGGCAAAAATGTAATATATGTGGGTAGAACAAACGAAAGTCACAGATACGAGTTGCTAGTTCATGTGCTTGCTTTACTAGGCCAAAGTGAACTGAGCATGCTCATACTAAACCATGTGATAAACCATTACAGCCTCAAGTATGGATTATACTTGTAATCATCATCAATCACAATGTGCTTTAGTTCTGCCTGGGTTCTGAAGCCAATAGCTTCATCCGTGTGTACAAATGTTGTTGACAATGTAAACACACATGGATGTTTTCATCATCGATGTGGTCCATAAATACTCCATTTCTAAAGCTAAGAATAAGTAAGTTAGACAAAATATTTTCTTCCTTCTTTTTTGTCATAACATTCATGCACACCCATAACCTAAGAATGGTCTGATCATCATTACTTGAACAACAACAAAAACAACAACTTGCATTTATATAGCGCCTTTAACATAGTAAAAGGTCCCAAGGTGCTTCAGAGGAGCGTTATCAAACAAAATTTGACGCCAAGCCACATAAGGTGATATTCGGGCAGATGAAAGAGGTAGGTTTTAAAGAACATCTTAAAGGAGGAATGAAAGGCGGTGAGGTTTACGGAGGGAATTCCAGAGCTTAGGGCCTAGGCAGCTGAAGGCACGGCCGCCAATGGTGGGGTGATTAAAATTTGGGATGTTCAAGAGGCCAGAATTGGAGGAGCACAGATATCTCCGAGGGTTGTGGGGCTGGAGGAGTTAGGTTACAGAGATGGGCAAGTGGAAAAAGGCACATAAATTGTGATAACCTGTTTCTTGAACAATACAACAACAACAATTTGCATTTGTATAGCACCTTTTAATGTAGAAAATGTCTCAAAGCACTTTACAGAGAGGGGAGAAAAAAATGTGAAGTCATGAACGAGAGCTTAGTCAAAAATATATATGGCTACATTTAAAATATAATTGAAGAAGACATTCTTCATCTAATTGGTACTTAAACATAAATGTGGGAACTTCTGTTCATTTTTTTAAAGAAAGTATAGAAATAGAAGGTAAACTGACCAATATCATTCAGGAAGCATATTGGTTTGTTGGTACAATAACTAAAAATGTTAAGCGATACCAAGAGACAACAATCCTTTCTATACACTGCACAGAACGACAGAAAAAGGCAAATGGGTCTCTGCCAGCACTCAAAGCTAATTATCCATGGCAAAGCTGATGACATCTTCAATGTAGTTGATTGATTGTTTTTCATACAATATAATACCCTTTTAGATATTAAGGCTGAAGTTGCAGCCAGTAAAAGTTGTGATCATTACTCTTAATTACAACCTCCAATGCACAAGTATTAGATTGATGGGATAGAACCTAGACTTGCGACCAACTGCAAAAGGGTTTGGCCCACCCAAAATATTATTCTATAATCCATCATGAAACAAATTATGCAATATTAATGTTGAGCGATTATACTTTGTTTCTATATTTACATGTATTTACCCAGTGAGGTATAGATGAGCCTGATGTATTATGCTTTGATATTAGACCTGAGAGCATACTGAATCCTGTATCTCCAAGTGTTCAAAGCAAAGAAGATATGCATGATTATAGCTATTTTAGGCTACACGAAAAATAGCTGATTTGGTACTAATGCATCAACAGCAGCCCTGAGCGCCAGATATCTTGTTGAATCTACCAATGTGAACAACATAAGGGCAGATTTTCTAACAACCGCTTCAGCTCTAACTTTGGACAGGAAGTGCACTGCTTCTGTTCAGGTCCTGTCCCGGGCCATTAATATAACCCAGGAGCATCCCTGGCACAAGTCTGTTCCCTGGCAGATGTAGTTCCAGCAGAAAGGGCCTGAGGCTTGCAACTGTGTATTGGGCCACCGAGATTGGGGCATTCTGGTTGCTAATGGGCATCAGCAGCAAAAGGGCCGCAGTTCGCTCTAATCATCATAGGGAGAGTTATTCCTACCTTGCCTTCCAGTCTTCACCAACCACCAGGACCCCTGCTGAGCGAGCACCATTGCACTGAGCACATAACAAGCATTCCTCTCTGAAAATGAGGCAGGCAGCTGTTATTAGCCCCTCTTGCCTCATTTTCATCTCACTGATGGGTCTGCGCCTGCTTCAGGTGGCGACCTAGATCAAACCCACCTCCCCGCTCAAGGGAAGCCCAGAAACTCCCAGGGAAACATAAAAAGGGCCGAGACCTGGTGAAATGGGTCACCACCCTGTTTTCTGGAGCTTTTCACTAGTTGAAGATGAATTAAAAAGTTATGGTATTTCATAGAATCATAAGGGATCATTTCAAACTAACCCGCCCAGCGGGAAGCTGAAGGGATCAGATTGGCCGCCTGTTCTACGCCTCGCCGAATTGAACTTTCCACTGACTTTCCTGTTGGGCGGGTTAGATTGAAATAACCCCCCAAGAGGCCTATTACCTAGTAGGCCTTTTCTGCCTGAACTTTCAGATTTGTGTATTTGTACCCCTAGATCTCTCTATTCTTCCACTCTGTTAAGGATCCAACTATTTGAGACATACTTCTTTTCACTGTTTTTGTTTCAAAATGTGCATTGAACTGCATCTGCCATCTATCTACCTATTTTATTACCCCATCTATATCCTTTTGCTGTGCCCCTTAATTTGATATCAGCAAACTACAATATAGATAGATAGACAGATAGATAGATAGATATTATAGATATATATCCATGCCACATTCATTGCACATCTCTAGTTGCCCTAAAAAGGTGGTGGTGGGCTTTCTCCTTGAACCACTACAGCTACGGTGCACTGGTGGTGGAGGAGGTGGATATTGAGCTCAGTAACATGGGTGCCAATCAAGCAAACTCTTTTGTCCAAGATGGTGTTAAGCTTCTTGCGTGCTGTTGTAGTTACGCCCATCCAGGAAAGTGGTAAATATTACATCACACTCCTGACTTGAGCTTTGTTCATGGTGAAGAGGTGTCCTGCTCCTCCTGGCTTCACATTAATGTAACTTAATAATTTTTTACTTGCCTTTCCATTGCATGGCATATGCTCCACTCAGTTGTTTCCAAAGTTGGCAGCGGTATCCAAAACAGCCATTAGGCCCCTGATTAGCATGTTCAAGGGGCCCAACGCCTGTTTTCGGTGGGTGCTCCAGGCACTTTCGGGGAAGATTGGGCCTGGAAATTGGTCCCTCCAACTCTAAAACTCAGTGTGATGGGAACCAATTTCTCCCCACCCCCACAAATCTTTGTATAACCACTTCCCTTGCTAGTTGCATATTGTCTAGCAGTTTCTATGCTGCTCTTGGAATCTATTATGTGACTCAGCCATCTTTCTCTCTTCCTCCTGAGCAAAGACGGATGTGAAATAACTATTTAATTATCCTATTCCCTTATCCTCATTCCAGCTTCCCTTTATCAGTTTTAAATAACCAATACTTTCATCTTTTGGTTACCGTGCATATATTTGGAAAGCCATTTATTGTTACTGGAGATACTTTCAGCTATCCGATATTCATAATTATCCAGTTCTTATTACTTTTATCATCTGCTTTTGCTTGTCTTCATAAGTTAAACAGTCCTGCTGCCTGCTGGATTCCTTACACATTTTGCAAGCTTAGGCCTCAGCCTTGGCTCAGTGGTAACACTCTTGCCTCTTAGTTAGAAAGTTGTGGGTTTAAGCCCCACAGCAGGAGTTGAACACAGATTCCAGGCTGACATTTTAGTGCTGCACTGGCAGAGGTTTATTCAATGAAGCATTAAACCAAGACCCTGTCTACCTTCTGAGGTGGACCTAAAAAATCCTATAGCATGGATTGAAAAACAGCAGGGATGTTATCCTGGTCAATATTTATCCTACAATTAACACTGCTAAAAAATATTATCTGTTCATTGCTGTTTGTGGGACCTTGTTGTGCAAAATCTAAGAATTTTGTGTCACTGTTGTTTTTGAATATGGGCATTTCAATTCTGATGCTATTATCATTATCAGATTCTATATGACCTCCTACTTGCACCATGCCTGGATCATTGTTAATGGTTTATTTTCATTTGCTTTTCATTTTAATGTCTTGGGAGCTATCAATAAACAAAGGAATTGGTCACCTATATTTTTAAAAGTAAACTAACAGGGGACAAGTCATAATGATGTTTTTATTATATTAAAAAGTGTTACATGAAGCTGCTAAGGTTAATTCTGAATACATGTTTTCCAACTGACTTAATGGACTGAATTTTAATTTGTAGGAGCATGTGGATTTTGGCATGGGTGTGCGGGGGTTAAAACTGACGAAATTGACAGCACATTCCCGAAGCAGGCTCCAACCCACCGACTTCCACGTTTAACTCGAGCGCGTTAGGCTGCGTGCAACCTCCTTGGGAGAGGCGGGTTGCCAGTTAACAAATGTTAGTCGCTCTTGCTCACTTGTGAAGTGTGAGTCATCAGGTGAAAACCCATGTGAACACATGCCATGTCACTCACTCATAGGTCTGTTCTTTCCCTCTTTGCGGGAGAAGAGAGCACAGAACACCAGGTAGAAGGAGAGAACTGGAGGGGACCATACTGGTCCCACCAAAGTGAGAGTGTCTGAGCTGGTGCATGGCCTGTGTGACGTGTGACGGTGCACCCTCAGAGCGAATCGGCTCCTCTGAGGATTCGTCGCCTGAGACCTCCACCGACTGCTGCTGCATGCGTGAAGGTCCTGTCAGAGATAAAAGACATGATTTAGTGCTGTCAAGGTAAGAATGTTGGAAGTCATCATAATAAAGATGATCATATTTCACTCGCTGTCGAAACCAAGTCAACATGACTGAGTGCCGTGTAACATATGGGTGGCTTTTATTTAATTCTGTCACCAGGTAGCTGTGAGCTCCCCATCTCCCCATCTTCGACAGCCAGGGATGCCGAAACGCCATTGATTTCCAGCACCTCCTCCTCCACAGTTGTGAGTTGCGTGATCTGCAGATGGCCCCCTCCAGTTCTCTCCTTCTACCTGGTGTTCTGTGCTCTATTCTCCTGCAAAGAGGGAAAGAACAGACCTATGAGTGAGTGACATGGCATGTGTTCACCTGATTGATGCCGTGCATTTGGTGAGGGTGACCATAAGGGAGATGCATGACATTGCATAAGGATGAGGGTGAGTGAGAGTGGTGGATGTATAGATGGGGAACTGAGGAAGTGCATAGAAAGAGAAGAATGTGTGCACCTGCAAGGTAAGTAGGCGTGAGGAGTGATCTGATGGAGGAGGTTTGACAAGGCAGAGTGAGGGGGTGGGATGATGCACACAGCAGGATATAGGTGAATGTGCCACTCTACTCACCTTGCTTAATCTGCTTAGGTCATTAAACTACTTTCTGCACTGAATCCAAGGGCGTGGCACCCTGTTCCTGCTGCTGACCTCCTCTGCCACCTCCAACCACGCCTTCTTGGTCTCCACTGCAGACTTCTTCCTCCCATTGCTAGAGATAAAGCATCTCTTTCCTTCTCCTCACGGCCCCTAGCAGCACATCCAGGAAGGCGTCAGTGAATCAGGGTGTAACCATGTGGAATCCTTTCTGACACTTCCAGTTCTCTGATAGCCAACTCCAACTCTTTCAACTTGCATGTTTGATTGTCCCTTTAAATACTAGAGTTGAGATCGTGTCATGCAGATTAGACGGGAAACTGGATAATGAGGTGGCTGAGTTAAAAAGCCACTGACAGACACGCTGAACTTGCTTCCGGGTTTCCCGCGCGCTATCGAACGCACCCCACCACTCCCAGCGCGTCCCAAAATTAAAATCGGGGCCACTGTCCAGAAACAGCTAAGAAAAACAAAGCTAAAGCTATTTATTTCTAATTCACTAGGACAAACAACAGTACAAATCTCAAACAGCATTACTTTTCCTTTGCTCAGACAGTGTAGCTGTTAAGTCTGTGCGTTATAGTGATAATTACTACACAGACTACAAGAGTAAATTGAACAGGTCTTTACTGGTTGGAGGTTGGGACTATATTGAATACAATATTACTACACAGTGCTTATATACCGGTGTGGTCACCACCGGTATTACGTATACAGCAGCCAGAGAAAGTAGTACATCTCTTAAGGTGGAACAGGCTTAAGTTCTCTTAAGGTGGAACAGGTTACATACACCACAATCCTCCCATTTTAGCTTAACAGTCATATCCCCATTTAACATAACATAATAACATATATACATATATAACTTCAGGTATAACAGTTCAAAGGTTCAGTCTCTCAGGAGACTTTCTGATGCGGCTTGGATAACGCCTCTCAGTAGTCTCTGATTCTTGTTGTTGATGTGCCTCCTCTATTTGGTTTCCAATGTATTGGGTGTCATCATCATCAAGTACATTCCCTGCCGAGGTAGATGCTTCAGGTTCATTAACGTCTTCCACAGTTGTCTCTGTCACAACCATGGGTTCGACCCTTGCTCTCGACTCTACCAGTTGATCCGCATGACGCCTTATCACATTATGACCAATATCTACTGTGTACATCAGAGGTCCTTGTCTGGCCCGAATTGTTCCGGACTGCCATTTTTCGTTTCCATAGCCCCTTGCCAACACTGGTTGTCCTACGTCGAAAGTTCGAGTGGTCTTGTTGTTAATATGCCGAAACTGTTTGTTTTCCACTTCCCTCCGCACGTTTGGTTTTAGCAAGTCCAACTTGGACCGCAATCTCCTGTTATAAAACATCATGGCAGGACTTTGGTTAGTCACTGCATGATCGGCGTTTCAATATGACATCAGGAACTTGTCGACCTTGTGTTGCAGCGGAATCTGATCATCGTTCATGGCCTTAATTGCCTTTTTGAATGTCTGGACAAATCTTTCAGCCAACCCGTTTGTCGCCGGATGATATGGGGCAGAGGTATAATGTTTTACTCCATTCTTCTTTAAGAATTGTCGGAATTCTTCCGATACAAACTGTGGTCCGTTGTCCGAACAGATCTGTTCTGGCAATCCGTTCCTTGCGAATATTGTTCTTAACACAGCAATTGTCTTTTCTGAAGTAGTGGTATTCATCTTGATGACTTCTGGCCATTTGGAATGTGCATCCACCGCGATTAGGAACATGGAGTCCATGAATGGACCAGCAAAGTCAATGTGTACGTGTTGCCATGGGGCTGAAGGCCATTCCCATGGGTGTAGCGGTGCTATCGGAGGTGCATTTTGCACTTTTTGGCACCCAGCGCAGCTTTTCGTTAACTCCTCAATCTGTTGGTCAATACCCGGCCACCATACATAAGCCCTAGCAAGACTTTTCATTTTAACTCCCCCCCAGACGACCTTCATGCAGTTCGTTTAAAACTCTTTCCCTTAACTTGGGAGGAATAATCACTCTTGTCCCGTACATCAAGGTACCATGGCAGACGGACAGCTGGTCTCGCCTTGCCGAAAATGCCGGTAACAGAGGATCGCCCCGTGTTGGCCATCCTTTCACTGTCACCTCGTAGACTCGGGACAGTGTCGGGTCGTTCCTTGTTTCTCTTTCAATACTTGCATTGGTGACTGGTAAACACTCGATGATGGTCGAATGAAATAACTCAACAGGGTCAACTTTCGTCGTGTCTTCTTCTTCAGGTAGTGGCAGGCGCGACAGCCCATCAGCATTGCCATGCTGTTTCGTACCTTTGAATTCTATTTGATATTGATGTGCCCCTAGGAAAAGAGACCATCTCTGGAGATGCTGCGCTGTCATCACCGAAACACCCTTCTTAGGGTTAAAAATGGATACCAACGGTTGATGGTCTGTCAGAAGTGTGAATTTTTGGCCCTGCAGGTAATGATTAAACTTCTTCACTCCCCATACAAGGCTAAGAGCCTCCCTATCGATCTGCGCATAGTTGCGCTCAGCGGAGGTCAATGATCTGGATGCAAACGCGACTGGCCTTTCCGTGCCATTTGGCAACTTGTGTGAGAGTACTGCCCCAATACCATATGGAGAAGCATCACAAGCCAACCAAATAGGCAGTGTCAGGTTGAAGTGAGCCAACACTTCCTCTGAGGTGATCAATTCTTTGCTTTTGCGAAATGCCTTCTTACAGTTTTCGCCCCATTCCCATGGTACCCCATTCTGTAAAAGAGCGTTTAACGGGTGCAGTACCGTGGATAGATTTGGCAGAAATTTATGGTAATAGTTAATTAATCCTAGAAACGACCTCAACTGAGAGACATTCTCCGGAGCGGGACCCTTTACAGCTGCCTCAATCTTGTCAGGAGACTTATGAAGCCCCTCCCGGTCAATGACATGGCCACAGTACGAGATCCGCTTCTGGAAGAACTCACATTTCTGCCGATTTACTCTAAGTCCATACTCTTTCAGTCTGTTGAGCACCAGTTCCAAGTTTGCGAGATGTTGTTCATCACCATCACCTGTGATCAGAATATCGTCCAGGTAACATTGTGTGCCTGGAATTCCCTGTAATACCTGCTCCATGGCCCTCTGCCAAATTGCTGGAGCCGATGCCACTCCAAAAACCAGCCTATTGTACCGGTACAACCCTTGATGCGTGTTGATCGTGAGGTATTGGCGTGACTCTTCCTCAACCTCCACCTGCAAGTACGCCTGCGCCAGGTCTATCTTGGTGAAGTGTTTCCCGCCAGACAATGAAGCGAAAATATCCTCAATCCGTGGAAGCGGATACTGCACCGTGTGAAGCACCGGATTAACGGTGATTTTGAAATCTCCACAGATGCGAACCTTCCCTGGATCTCCTGGCTTGTTGCTCGCAGGACGTTTCATAACGGGAACAATGGGCGTAGTCCACTCACTCCAATCTACCTTAGACAGTACACCTGAACATTCTAGTGCTTCCAGTTCCGCTTCAACAGTAGGTCGTATTGTATAGGGTACCGGTCTGGCTTTAAAAAATTTTGGCTGTGCATGTTCATCAATCTTGATGTTTGCCGTAATTCCTCTCAGTGTTCCCAGTCCCTGCTGGAACACCTCTTTAGCATCATCCAATATTCTGGACAATTGTTTAGGTTTGACATCTGTTTCCCCGGAATCTACCGTTAGTGCCTTCAAGGAGTGCCAGTCCATATTCATTTTCCTAATCCACTCCCGTCCTAGTAGTGGTGGACCTCCTTCAGGTAGCACATATAAGTCCATTACTTGGCTTTCTTCGCCCTTGTGGACCACTTCTACCTCTATTTTTCCGATGGGGTACACTCTTTGCCCCGTGTATGTTTTCAATATAATCTCCGTATCCTGCAGGGGAATATGTTGGAATAACCTTCTGTAATCTTTCTTATTCATGACCGTCAATGCCGATCCAGTGTCCAATTCCATTTTTACTTGGACTCCTGCTATCTGAAGAGTGACCCAAATTGTCTGGAGATCTGCATCCTTACCAACGTTGTGTACTCTTAAGCTATCCAGTTCATTACTGCTAGCGTCTGAATCGGACTTCTGTTCGGTCAAACTGTTCTTTGTCACCTTGTGTACCTTTGCGTATTTTCCTTGCAGTGACTTTTTGTTGCTGGTCTTCTTTCCTGACCGGCATACTTTAGCTATGTGGCCAAGCCTGCCACACGTTCTGCATTCTTGGTTTTTAAACCAACACTGGTTCTGATCGTGCGTTGTCTTTCCACAACGATAACATTTGACAGAACTCAAACCCAATTTGTTTGTACCGAGTTCCGGTGACCGTAGCTGCATTACTGCCGTGCCTCTCGCTGCGGCTTCGTGTGCTGCTGCCATAGTGACCACCTTCTCAAGCGTCAGCTCATTCTCCTCGAGCAGTCGCTTTTGTGTATCCTGTTTAAATAAACCACACACAAATTTATCTCGTAGTGCCTCTGTCAGTCCCGTTCCAAACTGACAATATTTTGCTAGCTTACGTAATTCCATCAAATATTCAGCATTGCTTTCATTCTGCAGCTGCCTTCTGTCGTAAAATTTAAATCGTTCCGCTAGCATCAGCGGCGTGGGGTTTAGATGATTTTTCAGGACAGTAACAATCTCATCGAACGTCTTATCCGTCGGTTCATCTGGTGATAACAGGTGTTTCAATTGCCCGTATGTCTTCGCACCCATTAAATTTAATAATGTTAGTGCTTTATCTGCATCAGGAATTTTATTTGCCTTACAATAATTTTGTATGCGTTCTACATACATGGCCCAATCTTCGATGTCACTATCAAAGGTATTAATGTTCCCATGTTTAGGCATCGTTGCAATTTATTGTATTTTTATGTTATCCAAGATGGCGGCTTCCCACTCTTGTCGTCGTCCTCCGCCCACAAAATGGCGGTTTTCCCGCGCTTGGCGGTCTTCAACCGTCCCCCGACGCTGTCTCCGCTTCACCGCGGCTCTCGCGCCTTCAGTTTCCCCAGATGCTGCGCCTTTTAGCCCGAATGCGGCCCTTATCTCCGGTCGTGATCGATGTCCCCGCGCTGCGCCTCTCGCTCGAAAGTGGCCCGGCCCTTATCTCCGGTCGCGATCGATCTCACCGCCCTTATTCCTCCGTCTTCCCAGCCCCGTCTGTACAGCCAACGCGGTTGACTTTCTGTCGCGTCGCTGCCTGGCTTACCCACCACCGAGGTAGAAAGAAGAAAGCTGACAGTCGCTGATGGAGGCTTCGAGGTCAGGATGTCTTCTGCACTCCGGTTTCTCGATGCCTGCCGCTCGACGTGTCTTCCAGTAGGGTGATGAGGGTGGAAACCTCTCTTCGACGTCCTGTCTGTGGACGAAGCCGCCGTGGAAATAACTGCCGCAGGGTAAGAATCGGACTCGTCGCCACTGTTAAGTCTGTGTGTTATAGTGATAATTACTACACAGACTACAAGAGTAAATTGAACAGGTCTTTACTGGTTGGAGGTCGGGACTATATTGAATACAATATTACTACACAGTGCTTATATACCGGTGTGGTCATATTACGTATTACGCATACAGCAGCCAGAGAAAGTAGTACATCTCTTAAGGTGGAACAGGCTTAAGTTCTCTTAAGGTGGAACAGGTTACATACACCACAGTAGCCAACCCTCATATGGGGAAATACCTTCTCAGTGTAAAAGACTATAATTATCAGATAGTTTTACCATTGAACAATCTCTTGCAGAGATTTGTCTGTGAAATTGCTTTCCTTAAACTATTATGGGATTTAGATAACAAAATATCATAGTAAAACAGTACCTTAAACCTTGGGGCACTCAGAAGGTTTCCTTTGTAATTAATTATTCTAAATTATGTTGCAATGATTTGACAACGGCTTATTATTATTATTGTTACACAAAGGATTTCAAACTCAGCAGCAACTAGATTAATTTAATGGTGAATGGACTAAAATGATTTAAAGTGAAATAAACCGACAAAAGTTTTATAAAGTTTAAGGGGGAGAAATTGGGTACCTTTTGAGCCTCCCGTTAGTGCCTCCGGGGGGTGCTAATGGGACACTACCAGCTTAGTGACCGGGCGCAGCGATAGTACCGACGCCCACGAAATTGAAGTGGATGTTTGCGGCCGGAGATCGTGGCGTCATCCGGCTGCGCAGTGCCGCATTAGCGCCCTGGCTCAGAAATTCTCTCTCGCCACCTGCCTGAGCGCCTGCCGTTAGCAACGACAGGTAGAGGAGGCTGTATGCAATCAGATGAGTGCTGGAGGAGTGCTATATAAAGGCGTCAATGTTGTGTATGTACCTTTAAGAGAATAACTGGTCTCGGACTGCAGTACCGGCAGTGACCACCCCTGTATAAAAGGCGCTAGTGAGCCTCTGTTGTTTTCAGTTTCACTATTGACTTCCATCAGTAAAGACGTGTTTTGTTCAACTCCTGCTGTCCATGTCTCAACCATTCACGGACGTAATACTGGCGACGAGCAGATACGAACCTACCTGCAGTCTGCACCACCTCCTGGGATCCATTCCAACAGCGAAGTGAGCAGAGGTCGAGGCCAGAAAGAAAAGAAAGTAAGAGGCAGTAGAAACGGGCATCGACCGTGGGCATCCGCCCTGTGTTGCGGAGTTGAAGATTGCTGGAGAAGTTGTCGGAAGCAGGGCCTGGTTCCTGGCGACGGTGCTTCAGCTAATCGGGCTGGTGGCAGGTAGTGCACTGATTCTTCCTGGGCTGCGGTGGTCGCGAACTCGAGCTGGTGATTTGCAACGGGGCCGAGCAGCGTTGTCGGGAAGAAGAGAGAGAGAGGGTGGAGCACACAGGGCGCGGCCGGTGCTACGAAGCCGGGCTGCGTATAGACCCACGAAGAGGGAGGCAAGAGTCCCACAGGGTTGTTCCACAACGGGAAAATAATAAAAAAAGAAATATTAAACGTGCAAGAAACCGCGAGGAGCTGCAGGTTGCAACGGGAACCGCGGAAAGCAGCGCTAACAACAGCGGGGAAGAAGGCAAAGCGCGGGAGGCGTCTTCTTAATCAGCGGGGAAGAAGGCAAAGCGCGGGAGGCGCCATTTTGTTAAATCGGGGAAGAAGGCAAAGCGCGGGAGGCGCCATTTTAGATTTGCAATATGCCGAAGACTGGCTGTATCACTGCTTTTGATAATACAATAGAGGACTGGACCACGTATGTGGAAAGAGTCGAGGTATATTTCGAGGCAAACGAAATAGCGGAGGAGAAAAAGGCATCGATATTGCTAAACTTAATGGGCGCTAGAACGTATGGCCTATTGCGGGACCTGATTACTCCAGCCAAACCGAAGGCGAAGAGTTTTAACGAAATTGTTGCTGTCCTACAGGAACACCTAAACCCTGCACCGCTGTTGATAGCAGAAAGATTTAAATTCCACAGGAGAACTCAACATAAAGATGAGAGCAATGCTGAGTACCTTACGGAACTACACAAGCTATCAAAGCACTGCCAGTTCGGAGCAGGACTGGCAGATACCCTACGGGACAAATTTGTCTGTGGACTCCTGAGTGAAGGAACACAGAAGAAGTTACTCTCAGAGAAAGAGCAGACGCTAGAGAAGGCTTTCAGCGTGGCAGTATCGTATGAAGCAGCAGCCAGGGGAGCTGCAGAAATTCAACAAAAACCACAGGAATACGGCACCCACAAAATGACACGGGGATTTGCAAAATGTTATCGCTGCGGCAGAACTAACCATGACCAGAAGGACTGCTGGTCCAAAGACAAAATATGCAGGCAATGCGGGAAGATGGGACACATTGCACGAGTTTGCAGGTCTGGGAAGAAGACCAGCGACAACAAAAAGGCTACTAAGGAACCGTACAAGAAAGTACAAAAGATGACGGACAGTAGTTCCGAAGACCAGATGAGCGATAGTGAATCCGGGAACAGGAGACTAAGCTGTCTCAAACTTCACAATGTAATAGCAAAAGAGGATCACCGAACCATTTGGGTCACCCTCACGATAGCAGGGTCCCAAGTTAAAATGGAACTGGATACAGGATCAGCGCTAACCGTCATGAATCGACGAGACTACGAGCGGCTATTTTCACACATAATCTTGAGAGAGACATCCATCGTCTTGACGACGTATACGGGGCAAAAAGTATACCCCAGAGGAAAAATAAGGGTGCCTGTCGAATACAACGGCAAGAAAATGCGGAAATTGTATCTCTACCTACTGCCAAATGGTGGACCACCGTTATTGGGACGGGAATGGATCAGGAAGATAAACTTAGATTGGCACTCCATTCATGCAATGACGGTGGACGGTAAATAAGATGAAGACGTCACTCCTGGACGATTGTCAACAATCTTAGCTAACGCCAAATAAGTATTTCAACAAGAACTGGGCACGCTTAAAGGCGTAACCGCCTCGATAAAAATAGAAAAGAATGCAGTTCCCAAGTTTTTCAAAGCAAGACCGGTACCATATGCAATTCGCCCAGCCATCGAGGCAGAGCTGGAGAATCTGGAGAAGGCAGGCGTGTTGTCTATGGTTGACTGGAGCGAATGGGCGACACCCATCGTTCCTGTCATGAAGAAAACGTTAAGCAATAAGTCCGGGGAGCCAAGGAAGATTCGCAACTGGGGATTTCAAGGTGACGGTGAACCCAGTCCTTCAAACAGTACAATATCCTCTTCCAAGGATAGAAGACATCTTCGCCTCACTGTCTGGAGGGAAGCGTTTTACAAAAATTGACCTAGCACAAGCATATTTGCAGATGGAACTTGAAGAGTCCTCTCGGAAGTATCTCACGATAAACACTCACAAAGGCCTTTACCAGTATCATCGATTGGTATTCGGAGTAGCATCGGCTCCGGCGATATGGCAAAGAGCGATGGAACAAGTCCTGCAAGGGATTCCGGGGACTCAGTGTTACTTGGACGACATCCTTGTGACAGGTGAAGATGATAGTGAACACCTTACAACCTAGAACAGGTGCTCACTAGACTACGGGAACATGGGCTGCGAGCCAACCGCCCCAAGTGCGAATTTTTTAAGAAACATATCGTATTGTGGACACGTGATTGATGAAGAGGGGTTACATAAGTCCCCTGACAAAATTGAAGCGGTTGTTAAGGCCCCAGCGCCTGAAAATGTGTCGCAACTGAGGTCATTCCTCGGATTGGTGAATTACTACCATAAGTTTTTGCCGAATTTGTCAACAATTCTGCACCCACTGAATGCCCTGCTACGAACGGGGGTAGCATCGAAATGGAGCGATGATTGTAAGTGGGCCTTTCAGAAGAGTAAGGACTTAATCACTTCAAGGGAAGTATTGGCTCACTACAACCCAGCACTGCTGATCAGACTGGCGTGTGATGCGTCTCCCTACGGCATTGGGGCGGTACTGTCACATAAATTCCTTGATGGTTTAGAGAGGCCGATAGCTTTTGCTTCACGCTCGTTAACTTCTGCCGAGCGTAACTACGCCCAGATTGACAGAGAGGCCCTCAGCCTAGTGTGGGGGGTGAAGAAGTTCAATCACTACCTGCACGGTCAAAAATTTACTCTACTAACCGATCATCAACCTCTTGTCTCCATTTTCAACCCTCAGAAGGGCGTACCGATAATGACAGCACAACGGCTGCAGAGGACGTCCCTTTTCCTAGGGGCACACCAATATGACATCGAGTACAAAGGAACTAAACAGCATGGAAATGCTGATGGATTGTCACGCCTACCGTTGCCGACGGTGGAAGAAGAAGACCTTGCAGTGGATCCAATGGAGTTATTCCACTCGACCATAGTCGAATGTCTCCCTGTGACGAATGCAAACATAGAAAAGGAAACACGGAATGACCCGACACTATCACGGGTCTATGATTTAACGGTGAAGGGATGGCCAGCACATGGCGAACCACTGCTGCCAGCATTCTCGCCGAGAAGAGAACAGCTGTCAGTGTGCAGAGGAACCTTGATGTGTGGATCCAGCATAGTAATTCCACCTAAGTTGACGGATAGAGTGCTCAATGAGCTTCATGAGGGTCATCTGGGTGGGGTAAAAATGAAGAACTTAGCCAGAGTGTTTGTGTGGTGGCCGGGAATCGATAGAGATATCAAAGAGTTGACCAAGAGCTGTGCAGGATGCCAGAAGGTCCAAAACGCCCCACCACAAGCTCCTCTGCATCCATGGGAGTGGCCCTCATCTCCATGGCAAAGGGTGCACATTGATTTTGCTGGTCCCTTCATGGACTCGATGTTTTTAATTGCGGTGGATGCACATTCAAAGTGGCCAGAGGTAATAAAAATGTCCTCAAGCACCACGGAAAATACTATCACAGTTTTACGAACCATATTCACCAGGAATGGGCTGCCTGAACAGATTTGCTCTGACAATGGACCACAGTTTGTGTCTGAAGAGTTCCGGAGGTTCTTAAAGAACAATGGTGTTAAGCATTACACATCTGCCCCATTTCATCCAGCCACTAATGGATTGGCCGAGAGGTTTGTCCAAACATTCAAGAAGGCTATCAAGGCAATGTGTAATGAAGATATACCCCTACAACACAAGGTGGACAACTTCTTGTTTGCCTACCGGAATGCGACACATGCGGTTGCCAACCAAACTCCAGCCATGATGTTCTTCAATCGAAGACTACGATGCCGCTTGGATTTGGTTAAGCCAAACGTCCGAAGAGATGTGGAGAACAGGCAGTTTCAGAATATGAATGAAAGGCCGACCAGGAGTTTTAAGATAGGTCAACCAGTTTTGGCCCGGGACTACCGCACTGAGAAATGGCAGCCAGGAATGATTTGTACACGACAAGGACCTCTCATGTATACCGTGGACGTTGGGGAGAGCATTGTAAGACGCCATGCTGACCAGATTCTAGAGTCACTGGAAAACTTCAACTCCACACCACGATCTGATACACCTGGTAATGAAATCGACGTTCCAATTGCAGCTACCGCAGAACTGGTAATATTGGAAGCAGATGAACCAAACAATGACATTGATCCCGACTCAACATTGCCAGAAGAACCTGATACCCCAAAGAGGCGTTATCCAGACAGAATCAGGAAGCCTCCTCAAAGACTGAACTTATAATTGCTTAAACTTAACCAAGGTATCTAGCAACCGTAATTTTGATTGTAATTAGTTATCATTTAGTTGTTAAATGAATGTTATGTACTGTTCATCTAAAAGGGGAGGAATTGTTGTGTATGTACCTTTAAGAGAATAACTGGTCTCGGACTGCAGTACCGGCAGTGACCACCCCTGTATAAAAGGCGCTAGTGAGCCTCTGTTGTTTTCAGTTTCACCATTGACTTCCATCAGTAAAGACGTGTTTTGTTCAACTCCTGCTGTCCGTGTCTCAATCATTCACGGACGTAATAGTCAACATCTGGTTTATTTTTCGTCGGCAAAGACTGCCTGCTGCCTTGTCAGTTTGACATAAGCAAACAGGCGTTTTGAACGATTTCAGCATTTTTCACTTGAAGGAGTCTTCTGGCTCAGAAAAATTATTCACTTTCATTTAGGTGGGATTTGAAAGTGCAACAGTTCCGTACGTCAATGGGGGCTGTATTGGCAGTAGACCTCGCCCTCCAGCATCAACGTCGGAGGCAGCGGAGGCAGAGACAGAGATTGCAAAATGTGGCCAGAGGGAGGAGGGCCAACAGGGCTCTCAACAGGAGAGGAGGCCTTACCCTCCCAGGGTATTCCGGCAGCAGTTCTCCTACATCAATCTCACTGAGGAACAGTGCCTTAGAAGGCTCTGCTTCACCAACGGTGTGGTCACAGAGCTCTGCCACCTCCTGCAGCCAGACCTCGAGCCTCACATCAGGTACACCGCATCTCTCTCGGTGGCAATCAAGGTCACCGTCACCCTCAATTTCTACATCAGCGGATCCTTCCAGTCTGCAACAGGAGATATAGTGAATATCTTGCAGTTCGCCGTTCATTGCTGCATCCGCAAGGTCACAGATGCTCTCTACAGAAGGAAAAGGGACTACATTTCCTTCCTCATGACCAGAGAGAAGCAGCGCGAGCGTGCATGTGACCACACACAGTGAATCCTCACCGTCAATGCCCACTATCCTGGCAGCAGCCATGATGCCTTCATCTTGTGCCAGCACTCTTCCAGCCATCACATCAAGCTCGCGGCTGGCTGCTGGGAGACAAGGGCTATGCACTCTCCACCTGGCTCATGACTCCCCTCCGCAACCCCAACACTCCTGCTCAGCACTCGTATAATGAGAGCCATGCTGCCACCAGGAACATCATCGAGCAGACCATCAGAGTGCTAAAGCAACAGTTCCGCTGCCTTGACCACTCGGGAGGAGCCCTCCAGTACTCGGCTGAGCAGGTGTCCCTTTTCGTCGTTGTCTGCTGCATGCTCCACAACTTGGCCATTATGAGGGCCCAGCCAATGCCACCAGGCATAACTGCACCACCTCAGGAGGAGGAAGAGGGAGATGGAGGAGGATGAGGAGGAGGAGGAGGAGGAGGAGGGGAACAGGAGCACGATCATCAGCGACGGAGGAGGCCGCCACTCAATCGGCCTTTTAGAAGGATCGCCTCATCAGACTTCGGTTCCAATGATTTGGAGACCACTTCCCAGTTGCTCAGCACGTCCCCATCATTCCATCAATTGCTCATTCCATACCACACCCCAAAGCTGAAATGACACACAGCCCCAAATCTGCAACATTCCAATAATAAATGTATCCAAATTCAGCAACCACATATATACAGGAACAATATTAACTAATCACCCTTGTGCAAACCCTCACTTCCCCTCTTTAAAGTGCCTTTCCCTAATCTACTGCTCCTACTTAGTGTCACCCCAGTGGCTGCAGTAGGGCTGGTGGAAGGCTGCTGAAGACGCCCTTGACCAGCTCCGGGCCTGGAAGGCTCAGCTGTACACTGCGCCACCTCAGGCTGGGCGATGGTAGTCCAGGCTGGCTGGATGACAGGCAGCGACAAGCGCAATCGCAGAGTGGCAGTGGTGGGATCACGAGTGCTGTCATCCTGAGAGAGGAGAGTAGGTTCCTGCTCCACTGACCCACTGCCACTCCCGCGGGGCAGCACCTCAGCATCCCTACCGATGTGCTGGAGCACAGATTGCTGGCCTGCTGCGACACCGTGAGATCCCCGGTGGACTGTGGTGGACCCAGCGATGATGGCAGCAGTCAGAGCTTGCATGGTATCAAGCTGAGACTGCATGAAAGCAGTCTGAGATTCAATGCCACCAACCATTGCCTGCATTACAGCACTAAGATGTTGTGTCGCTTCCGCCTGTGCTGTAATGGAAGCTGTCACATCGCCCATGGCACACGTCATGAGGTCTGGATCCGCACGGTCTCTCTGGGCATCTACCATCCTCTGCAGAGAGGAAATGATGGGCTCCATGGTGTGCGCAGAGCTCTGCGCAATGTTGGAGGTGGACTCCTCCACGTTCCTTACCATTTCCAACAGGCTTGGCTATTGAGTGGCGCCCCATGCCTTTCCGCCTGCTGCTAGCAATGACAGGTAGAGGGGAACGTTTTGCAGTCTGGAAGGGACTGGGGGAGTGCTATTTAAAGGCGGCCTCTTCCTGCCTTTTTTTGTCGGTGACATTTTTGCACCACGCATTCTGAGAGAGAGAGAGAGACTTCTGGAGAGATTCAATGCAGTGTAAAGGAGTTTTGGGTACTGAGCAGCACTTTGCAGGTTCTTTTTGATTTGACCTTCCTTGTGTGGCAGAACCACTGAATGACTCTGGCTAACTGTATATAATTCCCTTTAACGATGTTCTAACACCAGCCTAAATCTGTACCATTGTGTTAGGCATTACTGTGTTTTGTATATAGAGTTTGCATGTATGGGGCGTGGCCCCTTTAAGAGCGCGGGAAAATGTAGGCAAACGTGATGACATCACATCGCAAACCATGGGGCTGCCCAGGCAGTCCTTTTGGCATCTCCGTTGAGTAAAGACCTGTTTAGTTGTTCTCTTGTGTCGATCTCTGTTATTCGTTGGAATTAATTAATTCCTACATTGGTGACCCCATTTT
Source organism: Somniosus microcephalus (assembly GCF_052327205.1). Lineage (NCBI taxonomy): Eukaryota > Metazoa > Chordata > Chondrichthyes > Squaliformes > Somniosidae > Somniosus > Somniosus microcephalus. Next base: position 73,045,466 of record NC_140992.1, on the reverse strand, counting down.
TGTGAACCTTTTCACAAAAGAAGAGCACAGCATGGACGCAAACGCCATTTAGCTAAAGCTACCGCAGTTCTGGGAGCAGCAAGCGCCCTCGTGGTTTATTCAGGTCGAGGCCCAGTTCGCCCTGAGGAACATCGATGCGGATCAGACCAAGTATCTTTACGTGGTCTCCACACTCGACAGCTCTACCGCCTCTCGGATTGTCAGCCTCCTCGAAAACCCCCCAACGGAGCGCAAGTATGAAACCCTCAAAGTGTGGTTACTGCAGGTTTTCGGGCTCACAAAATCGGAGCGCGCCTGTCGATTACTCGCTATGCCCGGGCTCGGGGACTCCAAGCCTTCAGAGTTGATGAGCCAAATGCTCACACTCCTGGGGTCAGAACAGGAATGTTTCCTATTCCGTGAGATTTTCCTCAGCCAACTGCCTGAACAGGTATAAGCTGCCCTGGCCAGATCTGAAATTGAAGACTGTGCAACACTGCGGAGGCTGACAACATTTTCGCTGTAACTCGGCAGTACTGCGCCGCCACGAGGCACCCATCCCCCGCAGATGCCGCCCCAGCTCGTCAGCCTGCTGGGCTGTGTTTCTGCCACGCGCAGTTCGGCGCGAAGGCGAAGCGTTGCCACCCTCCCTGCAGTTTTCCCCAAAAAAACAAACAACGCACACTGCGACCACCGAGGAACGGGTCTAACGGACACCCCGTGGCCGCGATGGTGATCGGCAATGCGGGAAAATTGCTGTTTATCACTGATACTTTCTCCGGTCGTCGTTTTCTGTGCGACACCGGGGCGCAGTGCAGCATTTTACCCGCGTCCGCCCTCGATGTGCAGACGGGGAATCACGGCCCCACCCTTGAAGCGGCCAATGGCGGAACAATTCTGACCTTCGGCAGACGGCGAGTGGAGGTGTGCCTCGGGAGGCAACGTCTTCACAGGGATTTTGTTACGGCCAGAGTTTCCCAGCCTCTCCTCGGCGCAGATTTCCTGTGCGCCAACAGCCTCCTGGTCGACGTTAGGAATTGGCGGCTGATCAATGCAGCCACTTTTAATTCTCTTCCGTGTTACTGCAGTAACACTACATCACGCACCATCTCCTGTGCGTTTCCGACTCCTGATGTGTTCGCTCGCCTGCTCGGCGAATTCCCCGATCTGACAAGACCCACGTTCTCCTCCACAGCCACGAAACATGGTGTGGAACACCACATCACCACCAACGGCCCCCCGGTCTATGCGCGGGCCCGGCGCCTGGAACCTGGCAAGCTGGCGGTCGCAAAGGCGGAGTTCGCAACCATGGAACAGTTAGGGATTATTCACCGGTCGAATAGTCCCTGGTCTTCACCCCTCCATATCGTCCCAAAGCCTGGCGGCGGATGGCGGCCATGCGGCGACTATCGACGCCTCAACGACGCCACCACTCTTGATCGGTACCCGATCCCCCACATCCAGGATTTCTCTGCCCATTTGGCAGGGAACACCGTGTTCTCAAAAGTCGACCTCGTCCGGGGCTACCACCAGGTCCCAGTTCATCCACAAGACATCCAGAAGACCGCAGTCATCACCCCATTCGGCCTCTTCGAGTTTTTACGAATGCCGTTTGGGTTAAAGAGCGCCACCCAGGCTTTCCAACGCCTGATGGACTCCGTGCTGCGGGACCTCAAGTTCCTCTTCGTCTACACGGATGATATTCTAATTGCCAGTCCTACTAAGGAAGAACATACCTGTCACCTACGCACCCTTTTTCGACACCTCAGCCAACACGGCCTGATTATCAACCCGGCCAAGTGTCAGTTTGGCCTGCACCAAATTGACTTCCTGGGGCATCGCATCACCTCAGAGGGAGCGGTTCCTTTACCTTCGAAAGTAGAGGCGGTGTCATCCTTTCCATGCCCGCAGAACGTAAAGGCCCTGCAGGAATTCCTAGGCATAGTAAACTTTTACCACCGTTTCGTGCCTAAGGTGGCACTACTCATGCAGCCCCTGTATGAGGCCCTCAAGGGCAAGACTGGCAAGAACCCGGTAGACTGGATGGATGACATGGCCCGAGCGTTCGCCAACACCAAAAGCGCCTTAGCCAACGTGACTATGCTGGCGCACCCGCTGCCAGGAGCCACCATCACCCTCACCAATGACACGTCGGACTACGCAGTCGGTGCCATGCAACAGCAGTGGGTGAACGGGACGTGGCAGCCATTGGCATTCTTCAGCCGTCAAGTACGGCAGAATGAGAGAGACCGGGAGTTGCTCGCTCTTTTTCTGGCCATCCGCCATTTTCGGTTCCTACTGGAAGGACGTCCTTTAACCGCCTTTGTGGACCATAAGCCACTAACCTTTGCAATGGCCAAGACCGCCGAACCGTGGTCAGCCCGACAGCAGCGTCAACTGACCTACATATCCGAATTCACCACGGATATACAGCACGTGGCCGGTAAGGACAACCTGGTGGTAGACTGCCTCTCCCGCGCGATCGTCAATACGGTTCATTTGGGCATCGACTACGCCCTCATGGCAGCGGACCAAGCCTCAGACCCGGAAGTCCAAGCTTACAGAACGGCCATCACTGGCCTCCAGTTGGCCAACATCATGTTCCATTTGGCAGGTACCACGCTGTTGTGTGACGTCTCCGTACAGGATCCTCGCCCTGTCGTGCCGGTCGTCTGGCGCCGCAAAGTGTTCGACGCCATACATGGGTTGTCACACCCAGGAATGAAGGCCTCTCAGAAACTGATGTCAGCGAAATTTGTATGGCATGGCATGCATAAAGATGTCCGCAACTGGGCCAACACCTGCGTGGTCTGCCAAAAGGCCAAGGTACAGCGCCACATCAAAGCTCCGTTGGCCAGCTTCACAGTTCTGGAGCGACGTTTTGACCACGTCAATGTGGACCTGGTAGGACCACTCCCACCCTCCCATGGTTTTTCACACATCCTGACCATTGTTGACCGCACCACCAGATGGCCGGAGGCGGTCCCCCTGTCATCCACTACTTCGGCGGACGTGGCCAGGGCGTTCATTTCCTCCTGGATCGCCCGTTTCGGAGTGCCCGCAGATATTTCATCAGACAGGGGACCGCAGTTTTCCTCCGAACTCTGGACTGCAGTGGCCCAAGGACTCGGTGTCAAATTACACTGCACCACAGCCTACTACCCACAGGCGAATGGCCTCTGCGAACACTTCCACCGTTCAATGAAAGCTGCCCTGAGGGCCAGCCTCCGGGACGCTGGATGGGCAGACAAGCTACCGTGGGTCCTGTTGGGCCTTCGCACGGCCCCCAAAGAAGACCTTCACTCTTCATCAGTGGAGCTTGTGTATGGTCAGCCGCTGCGAGTCCCAGGGGACTTCCTACCAACATCGACGGAGCCATGGTCCGCGTCTGCCCAGCTTGCTAGTCACCGAGAGGCGGCCAGATGTTTCGCACCAGTGCCCACTTCGCACCACGGGCTGCAGAGGTCACACGTTCCCATGGAGCTTCACAAGGCTGAATACGTTTTTATTCTCCATGACGCACATAGGGATCCGCTCAAGGCCCCATATATCGGTCCCTTCCGCATGTTGGAAGCAGGGGACAAAACCTTCACGGTAGATGTCGGTGGGAAACCGGACCACATTTCGGTCGACCGCTTAAAGCCAGCACATTTAGACCTCGACTGACCCGTCGAGACAGCACAACCGCCAAGATGGGGTCGGCCACCCATCGTCGTTACAGCAGACCGAGTGCGACCGCCCGCCAGACCACCAGCCGACCAGCAGCCTCCGCCTCGAGAGTACAGGAGTCATTCTGACAGGCTCGTCAGACCCCCTCACCGTTTGACTTTGTCCGTTAAAGCAAATTCTTGGGGGGCACATGTGGCCGAACCACTGAATGACTCTGGCTAACTGTATATAATTCTCTTTAACGATGTTCTAACACCAGCCTAAACCTGTACCATTGTGTTAGGCATTACTGTGTTTTGTATATAGAGTTTGCATGTACGGGGCGTGGCCCCTTTAAGAGCGCGGGAAAATGTGGGCAAACGTGATGACGTCACGTCGCAAACCACGGGGCTGCCCAGGCAGTCCTTTTGGCATCTCCGTTGAGTAAAGACCTGTTTAGTTGTTCTCTTGTGTTGATCTCCGTTATTCGTTGGAATTCGTTAATCCCTACACTTGCATCGATTTAGAAGATACTAAGGGGGCTGCACTGTATCGGGGCATCGCCTTGCACCTGCAGAATCGGAGGCATCAGAGACACAGAGAGAGAGTGGCAAACATGGCCAGAGGTAGGAAGGCCAACAGGCCTCTGCACAAGAGGCCTTATCCTCCCAGGGTATTCCGGGAGCAATTCTCCTACATTCATTTGTCTGAGGAGCAATGTTTGCGCAGGCTGCGCTTCAGCAAGGAGGTGGTCACTGAGCTCTGCCACCTGCTGCACCCAGGTCTGCAGCCTCAACTGAGGACCAGGAACGTCTCTGTCGGTGGCAGTGAAGGTGACAGTGGCTCTGAATTTTTATGCCAGCAGCTCCTTTCAAGCATCTACTGGGGAAATCACCAATATCTCCCAGTTCACTGTCCATTGTTGTATCTGGGAGGTGACAAATGCCCTGTATAAAAGGAGACACCAGTATATCTCTTTCCCCATGACCCGGGCCAAACAGCGTGAACGCGCATGTGGCTTTGCTAGGATAGCGGGCTTCCCCGTGGTGCAGAGCACCATTGACTGCACGCATGTGGCATTGTGGGCACCGTGTGAAAATGCAGAGGTTTTCCAAAATCACAAGGGCTACCACTCCTTAAATGTGCAGTTGGTCTGTGACCACACACAGCTTATACTTGCCGTCAATGCCCGTTACCCTGGCAGCAGCCATGATGCTTTCATCCTGCGCCACACTGGTGTGCCAGGCCTTTTCCAGGCACCGCATCACCCAAGTGGTTGGCTCCTCGGGGACAAGGGTTATCCACTCTGCAGCTGGCTGTTGACACCGCTCCGTAAGTGGGTAATGGTTGATGGGTGTTTTTGTGACTGGAAGGCTGTTTCCAGTGGGGCCTCGCAGGGCTCAGCACTAGGTCCCTTGCTTTTTGTGGTACATATCAACGATCTTGACTTGAATATAGGGGGTATGATTAAGAAATTTGCAGATGATACTAAAATCGGCTGTGTGGTTGATACTGAAGAAGGAAGCTGTAGACTGCAGGAAGATATCAATAAATTGGTCAGGTGGGCAGAACAGTGGCAAATGGAATTCAATCCAGAGAAGTGTGAGGTAATGCAGTTGGGGAGGGCAAACAAGGAAAGGGAATACACATTAAATGGTAGGACACTGAGTAGCATAGATGAACAAAGGGACCTTGGAGTGCATGTCCACAGATCCCTGAAGGTAGCAGGCCAAGTAGATAAGGTGGTTAATGTTGTGTATGTACCTTTAAGGGAATAACTGGTCTTAGACTGCAGTACCAGCAGTCACCACCCCTGTATTAAAGGCCCTAGCAGGCTTCTGTAGTTTCAGTTTCAAGCTGCCTCTTGTTCAGTAAAGTAGCTGTTAAACTGTTCTCCCGAAGTCCGTGTATTATTGAGGCGCGGACTTTACAGTGGCGATGAGTAAGTTCGAACTCACCTGCAGTGTGGCATCATCTCACGGGGATCTTGCCTGAAAGGGAGGTCCTGGAAGGTCGTAGTCTGAGCAACGGGCGTCGACCGAGGGCAACCGCCCAAAGAATCCATCGGTGTTTGGAGAATTACGGGAGAGACTGTGGTTCCAGCAAATCGTGTTGGTAGCAGGTAGCGCGCTGGCCCTTCCGGACTTCTGCGGGCTCAAGCTCGATTGAGCAGCTCTACAAATCGGGCCGCGCAGCGTCGCCGGGAAAAGAAAACAAGAGAGAGAGGGTGGAGCGCACAGGGCGCGGTCGGTGCTCGAGAACAGGACAGCACAGAGAAACTAAACGGGGGGGAAGGAAAGCGAGACGCGCCGAAGCTGCGGGTCACCGCCATTACCCCGTAGAACGCTAGGAGCAGCGTGGCAGTAAGGGGAAGAAGCAAAAGTGTGGGAGGCGCCATTTTATCCCGTTGGGGAAGAAGCAAAAGCGCGGGAGTCGCCATTTTATTCCATTGGGGAAGAAGCAAAAGCGCGGGAGGCGCCATTTTAAATCGCCCAAGATGCCGAAAAGTGGCAGTATCACTGCTTTCGACAACGAGGTAGAAGACTAGACCACGTATGTGGAAAGAATTGAAGTGTACTGCAAGGCAAATGAGGTGGCTGATGGAAAGAGGGCATCGGTATTATTAAATCTGATGGGTGCGAGTACGTACGGCCTATTGCGGAATATAATTACCCCAGCTAAACCAATGGAGAAAAGTGGTGAGGAGATTGTTCATATCTTACAGGAACACCTAAGCCCTACACCACTGCTGATAGCAGAAAGATTCAAGTTCCATAAAAGAAACCAGCACAAAGATGAGAGCAATGCTGACTATCTTACGGAACTACGCAAGTTATTGAAGCACTGCCAGTTCAGAGCAGGACTGGCAGACAACTTACGGGATAAGTTTGTCAGCGGGCTCCAGAGTGAAGGAACCCAGAAACAACTACTTTCAAAAAAGGACCTGACGCTAGAACAGGCTTTCAGCATGGCAGTATCCTATGAAGCAGCAGCACGGGGAGCTGCGGAAATACAACAGAAACCACAAGAATACAGCGCTAACGAAATGGCGTATGGAGCCGAAAAGTGCTATTGCTGCGGCAGAACAACCCATGAGCAGAAGGACTGCTGGTTTAAAGACAAAATATGCAGGCAATGTGGGAAAATGGGACATATAGCAAGAGTCTGCAGGTCGGGAAAGAAGACCAACACGACAAGAACTACTAAAGAACAGTACAGGAAAGTAAAGAAACTGACAAATAGTAGTTCAGAAGATCAGGAGAGTGATAAGGACTCCGGGAGCATGCGACTAAGTTGTTTAAAGTTACACAACGTGATCGCAAAAGAAGATCACCGAACCATTTGGGTCACCCTCATGATAGCAGGGTCCCCAGTGAAGATGGAATTGGACACAGGATCAGCCCTAACTGTCATGAATCGACGAGACTATGAGCGGCTATTTTCACACATACCCTTAAAGGACACGTCCATTGTATTGAAGACATACACGGGGCAAAAGGTCTACCCCAGTGGAAAAATAAGCGTGCCAGTTGAATATAACGGAAAGGAAACACAGAAACTATACATGTATATACTACGAGATGGAGGACCACCATTATTGGGACGTGAATGGATCCGAAGACTACAATTGGATTGGCATTCCATTCTGGCACTAACTGTGACTGGCAAAAAAGATGATGACGTCGCACCTGGACGTCTGTCACAAATTCTATCTGACGCGGAAGAGGTGTTCCAACAAGGACTTGGGACTCTAAAAGGAGTAAAGGCAACCATAAAGATTGAGGATAACGCAACCCCAAAATTTTTCAAGGCCAGACCGGTGCCATACCCGATACGCGCAGCTGTGGAAGCTGAACTGGAGAGTCTGGAGCGTTCGGGGGTGCTGTCTAAGGTGGACTGGAGCGAGTGGGCCACACCCATCGTTCCTGTAATGAAGAAAGCATTGAGCAGCACGCCTGGGGAGCCAAGGAAGGTTCGCATCTGTGGGGACTTCAAGGTGACTGTGAACCCAGTCCTGCACACAGTACAGTATCCGCTTCCGTGGATAGAAGATATTTTCGCCTCGCTATCTGGAGGGAAACGTTTTACAAAGATTGACCTGGCTCAAGCGTATCTACAAATGGAGGTGGAAGAAGCATCTAGGAAATACCTCACGATAAACACTCACAAAGGCCTTTACCAGTACAATTGACTGGTATTTGGGGTAGCATCGGCCTCGGCTATGTGGCAGAGGGCAATGGAACAATTTCTACAAGGGATCCCGGGGACCCAGTGTTATTTGGACGACATCCTGGTTACGGGCGAAAATGACAATGAACACCTTGCCAACCTGGAACAGGTGCTCACGAGATTGCAGGAATATGGGCTACGGGCCAACCGTCCCAAATGTGAGTTCTTCAGGAGGCAAATCTCGTATTGTGGCCACATGATTGATGAGGAAGGGTTGCATAAGTCGCCAGACAAGATTGAGGCTGTAGTCAAGGCTCCAGCACCAGAAAATGTGTAGCAACTGAGGTCGCTCCTCGGGTTGGTGAACTACTACCATAAGTTCTTGCCGAATTTATCTACAATTCTGCACCCACTGAACGCCCTCCTTCAAACTGGTGTAACATGGAAATGGAGTGATGAGTGTAAGCGTGCCTTTCAGGAATGTAAATGCCAAATCACTTCAAAAGAAGTATTGGCCCACTACAACCCAACACTACCGATTTGGTTGGCATGTGACGCGTCACCTTACAGCATTGGAGCGGTGCTGTCACACAAATTCCGTGACGGTTTAGAGAGGCCAATAGCCTTTGCATCGCGCTCGCTAAACTCAGCCGAGCGTAACTATGCCCAGATTGACAGGGAGGCCCTCAGCCTGGTGTGGGGGGTGAAGACGTTCAATCACTATCTGCACGGGCAGAAATTCACCCTACTAACTGATCATCAACCCCTGGCCTCAATTTTTAACCCAACGAAGGGCATTCCAGTGATGACGGCGCAACGGCTGCAAAGATGGTCACTTTTTCTAGGGGCACATCAGTATGACATAGAGTACAAAGGTACGAAACAACATGGAAATGCTGATGGGCTGTCGCGCCTACCGTTGCCTACGGCGGAAGAAGCACCTGCAGTGGACCCTGTGGAGATATTCCATGCGACCATAGTCGAATGTTTGCTTGTTACAAACGCAAGTATTGAGAAGGAAACCCGAAATGACCCGACACTCTCTCGGGTCTATGATTTGACGGTGAAGGGATGGCCAGCATATGGCGACTCACTGTTGCCAGCATTCTCGCCAAGGAGGGAACAGCTGTCAGTGTGCCGGGGAACCTTGATGTGTGAATCCCGAGTGGTAATTCCACCCAAGTTGCGAGATAGAGTACTCAATGAGCTTCACGAGGGCCATCTGGGAGGGGTAAAAATGAAGAGCCTAGCCAGGGCGTTTGTGTGGTGGCCGGGAATCGATAAAGAAATCGAGGATATGACCAAGAGATGCACAGGATTCCAGAAGTTCCAAAACGCTCCACCACAGGCCCCGCTACATCCATGGGAGTGGCCCTCATCTCCATGGCAATGGGTACACATTGATTTTGCTGGTCCATTTATGGACTCAATGTTTCTAATCGCTGTGGACGCCCATTCAAAATGGCCAGAGGTCATTAAAATGTCCTCCACCACCACGGAGAAAACTATTGCAGTCCTAAGGACCATCTTCGCCAGGAATGGGTTGCCAGAACAGATTTGCTCCGACAATGGCCCACAGTTTGTGTATGAGGATTTCCGGAGGTTCCTGAAGAATAATGGGGTGAAACATTACACATCTGCCCCATATCATCCAGCCACAAATGGATTGGCTGAGAGGTTTGTTCAGACCTTTAAAAAGGCCATAAAGGCAATGTATAATGACGACATACCACTGCAACACAAGGTGGATAATTTCTTGTTTGCTTACCGGAATGCGACACATGCAGTAACCAACCAAACTCCAGCCGTACTGTTTTTCAACCGAAGACTAAGATGTCGCTTGGATTTGCTCAAACCAAACATAAGACGAGATGTTGAGGATAAGCATTTCCAGCACATAAATGAGAAGCCAACCAGGAGCTTCAAGGTAGGGCAACCAGTCTTGGCCCGCGACTACCGAACAGAAAAATGGCAGCCAGGCATGATATGCACACAGCAGGGACCACTAATGTACACAGTGGACGTTGGAGAGAGCATCATGAGATGCCATGCTGACCAAATTCTAGAGTCACAGGAACAAGCCAAACCTGTACCACAAGCATGTGCACCTGGTAATGAGCCCGAAGTACAGATTGCGTCTACCTCAGAAGCAGGGGTATTGGAAGCTGACGAACCAACCAATGACAATGAGCCAGAATTGACTCCACCGCCAGAACAGGATACTCGAGAAAGGCGCTATCCAGTCCAGATCAGGAAGCCTCCTCAAAGACTGAACTTATAAATGACTATTTCAGTTGATGTATATATTACTGAGAAAATTGTAATTGTAATTGTAATTAGTTATTATTTAGTTGTTAAATGAATGTTATGTACTGTTATTCTAAAAGGGGAGGAATTGTTGTGCATGTACCTTTAAGGGAATAACTGGTCTTAAACTGCAGTACCGGCAGTCACCACCCCTGTATAAAAGGCCCTAGCAGGCTTCTGTAGTTTCAGTTTCAAGCTGCCTCTTGTTCAGTAAAGTACCTGTTAAACTGTTCTCCCGAAGTCCGTGTATTATTGAGGCACGGACTTTACAGTTAAGAAGGCATACGGAATGTTGGGTCTGTTTTCCTTGGAACAGAGGAGGCTGAGAGGAGACCTTATTGAGGAGTATAAAATTATGAGGGGCATAGATAAAGTGGATAGAAAGGACCTATTTCCTTTAGCCGAGGGGTCAAAAACCAGGGAGCACAGATTTAAAGTAATTGGGGGAAGGTTTAGAGGGGATTCGAGGGGCAATGTCTTCACCCAGAGGGTTGTGGGGTCTGGAACTCACTGCCTGAAAGGGTGGTAGAGGCAGGAACCTTAACCACATTTAAAAAGTACTTGGATGTGCACTTGGGATGCTCTAACCTGCAGGGCTATGGACCAAGAGCTGGGAAGTGGAATTAGGCTGGATAGCACTTTGTTAGCCGGCGTGGACACGATGGGCCGAAATGGCCTCCTTCCGCGCTGTAACTTTCTATGATTCTATGTAACCCCAACACCCCTGCCGAGCTGTGGTATAATGAGAGCTATATCACCACCAGGAACATAATTGAGCAGACGATCGGCGTGCTCAAGCAACAGTTCCGCTGTCTGGACCACTCAGGGGGAGCCCTGCAGTACTCTCCTGAGCGAGTCTCCCTCTTCATAGTTGTGTGCTGCATGCTTCACAACTTGGCAATCCTGAGGACCCAGCCAATGCTACCAGGGATTGGTGTACCACCTGAGGAAGAGGAGGAGGAAGAGGATGAGGAGGATGATCAGCAGGTGGGAGGGGGGCCTACAATGTTGCCGCTGCAAGGGCCATCCGTCAACGGCTGATAACAAGCCGCTTCTAGGCCCCTACTCTGAAGATGGCTTCTGGCGTGGAGAACAACATCATGGAAAGTAACACGCACTCTCTTTTGCCGGCCAAAGCTGCAATGATTCCAAAGGCCAAAAATGTAAATTTTGAATACAACTACTTTTTCCTTTAACAAACTCTGTGTGTGTCATTTATTAAGGACAAACAATTAGAAACAAACACAAGAAATCATGAATTAACAGAACTGATTCTCACAAGCTGGAGAAAAACACCAAAACAGTAAACAAATGTTATCAGACAAACCTTGACCTTTACTACAAACATTCCCACCATTTATTTAGACCTCCTACTGTTTGTCCTTTGAGGGTGATCTCCATCCCCTGCACACTTTCCCCCTTCCCACCCTACTGCTCCTGCGTAATGGGGCCCCAGTGGCTGCAGCAAGGCTGGTGGAAGGCTGCTGAATGTCAGATGCTGAGACTACAGATGCACTTGAAGGATGCCCTCGACCAGGTCTGGGCCTGGATGCTCTGGCTGCAGACTGCACCAACTCTGCATGGGCAGCAGCAGTCTGGGCTGGCTGTGTTGCAGGCGGTGGCAAGTAAAATGGGGAAGTGACAGTGGTGGGAGCAGGAATGCTGTCATCCTGAGAGAGGACAGTACCTTCCTTTTCGACCGACACACTGGCACTCCCACGGGGCAGTACCTCAGCATCTGGAGCATACTGCTCGAGCACAGACTGCTGGCCTGCTGCGGCACCGTGAGAGCCCCGGGGCAATGTGCCCAAACCAGCGACGATGGCAGCAGTCAGTGCTTGCATTACATCAATCTAAGACTGCATGAGAGCAGTCTGAGATTGGATGGCAGCAGCCAGACTGAACTGCAGCACTAAGCCGTTGCGTTGCGTCGGCCTGTGCTGCAACGGAGTGCTCCACACTCCTTGCCAGTCCATCAATGCTTTCGGGCACCCTTGCCATTGCACCCATGAGCTCAGTGTTTATGTTCAAGGCCTGGCTGTTCATTTCTACGATGACATGCTCCTCCTCTGCGTCCAGTGTAGCAGGACTCACTTGCCTACTCGTCCTCTGGGGAGGTGGCCCACCGAGCTTCCCTACCCCCATGGCATTGCTGCAGCCCGCTGGGTTCCGAGCTTCGTCCTCATCAGACACTTGCCCCCTGCTCCCCTCCATGAAAGGCATGGTCCCAGTGTGGGCATGGGCTCCCTTGGAAGACTCAGGCGCTGAGGCTCTGGCTTCCTCTTCCTCCTCGCCTGGGGCGTCGCTCCCACTGGTTGGTTGAGGGCCCATCTCCTCAGCTGGTGGTTCACTATCTGAAAGCAGGGAGGTACAAGAGTGGTTTTAGTGTCAGGACAGGGGGCAGTAAGGGAGCAAGGACTGGAGACATTTAGTAAGTTGGATTGAAAGTGTAAAAGGCTGGTGTTGTGAGGGGCAAGTGGAATGAGAGAGGAGAGAAAGCTAATGAACTTACCATTGCTGTCCCCAAGGGGGTCGACCTCTCCAGCGACCATGGCACCCATCACCTGGCTGGCAACGATCCTGTGGACGCGTGCCTCCAAATTGCTGAGGGTCTGCAGCTCAGCCGGCCTGCCACCCGTCCGTTGCTGCTGGTGCCTGTTATGAGATAGCTTGGCCTGCAAGAAAAAGGATGGTGTCTGAGTGAATGTGCAGCCATGTGTTTGCCTGATGTGCCTCCCATAGTTGAATAGCCCTTAATGTATGCAGCCATGTGCTTGCCTGATGTGCCTCCCATATTTCAATAGCCCTTAATGTATGCAAGGTGTGGAATGTGTGCGTGTGTTTTATGAGATGGCCATAGGTCTTGGATGCCTGTTGGGCATTTGGGGTTTTTAAACCCTCTGGGCACAGAGTGAAGTTGAGATGGAGGGATGTAGAGATATTGAAAAGCAGCCACTCACCCTGACCACCCGAGTGAGGTCATTGAACTTCTTCCAACATTGGGTGTGGGTCCTGGGCACCATGCTCCTGGAGGAGACGTGCTGAGTCATCTCCCTCCACACTCTTCTATATTCATGTGGCAATGGTCTCCTGCCACGCTGTGGGTAGAGTACTGACCTTCGGTGCTCCACTGTGCCAACCAGAGCCACCAAGGCCCGGTCGCTGAAGTGCTGAGCTGTTTCCCTGGGCTTCTCCATTGTTCTTTCCAGCAGAATTGAAGTACAGGTCTGTCCAGACCGAGATTCAGGGCTGCAACGAGCAGGGTGTGGCTGGAGAGCAAGATCGACCCTCCCCTTTAAGAACTGGCTGGCGCCATTGTGTCTGTATTCCATTGCTAACTGACATTACCTGAGCTTCGCCAGCGCTCTGAGGTAACGCCTCGCTCCTCGGCATTAGCGCCTTAAGACAGGTGTGTAGCACCTGATTTAACGCTCAAATCACCTCCAGGGGAGATAGAGGCCAAGTTTGCAGTCGGAGGCGATAATTAGCGCCAGGCGCTAAACTTTGCGCCCGGCCGATAATTGCGTCCCAAACGGGGCGATACCGAATGTCTCCCCCTTGGACTTTGGTGTACAGGGCGCAATTTCAAATTTTGCAGATGACACAAAACTTGCAAGTATAGTGAACAGTGAGGAGGATAGTGATAGACTTCAATGTAGAGGGTGGCATGTGCACCCAGTCAGCTTCACCTCTGACTGTCCTCTGAGTGGTTTGAATCGCTCCCACACCCCTGGGCTCTAGACACCGGACTTAGGTACAGGCGGTGATACAGAAAATCGAGTAGGCAAGTGGTTTGGTATAAGGAAACATAGATTTTATTATAAGCAGAATACAATAGTCTTATGAAAATTACTGGTATGAAAATACAGGCATAAACAATTACACTTATATGGGAATGGGGAACACAAGGCACATCGAGGGAAACCAATTACATTAACAATCCCCTTGTAGCGGTTCATGTAGATCGCCACTAAATAAGAGAGTTTGACTTCGACGAACTATTAACAAGTTGTTTATTTACAGGAACAGACTAATTACATCAGGTAAGATGGCAGGTAAGATGGCTGACTGTAGGAGCACCGTGGTATAGGTCTTGTCCCAGCGGGGACTCCACGAGGACTAACTAGAAGTTTCCCAGCTCAACTGCCAGCAGGTTCCGATCTCAACTGCCAGCAGGTTCCGAGCTCAACTGCCAGCAGGTTCCAAGCTCAACTGTTGGAAGGTTCCGAGCTCTGATGTCATGAATCAGAGTACAGGAGAGAAGCCTGAGTATAGTAACAGACACATACAGTAAGGTAAGTTAAAGGGAATTATGTATCTCAGTGTAAGGGACAACCGGTGGTACCGCCACATAGGCCCCCCCAGAATTCGCTTTAACGAAAGTCCAAGGATGAGATGGTCTGACGAGTTGGTGGTCTCGGCGGTCGTGCTGTCTCGGCTTAGTAGACGAGGTATAAAAATACTGCTCGTAAGCGGATCCTTACGCACGTCATGGCGAATAAAACGTATCCGTCAGGCGAAGGACCATAGAGACGTGCGAAACAGCAGGCCTTATCAGAGTGACGGGCAGATTGGGCGGACGCGGGCGCTGTCTCCGTTGACTGGTGAGCAAAACCTTCAGGAGGCTGGAACGCACAGAACAGTGCGTGCCATAATGCTACGACATTAACAGAATGGAGGGTGAAAAGTTGCTGTGTTGATCTGTGATCAGAGCAACTTCCACGTGTTGATCGCAGCCGCAGGATGCCCTTTGGACCTGTCCTCGATGTGTGCAGCTTCAGTAGACGTTTGCGTTTGTTAAAGGAAAAACTGGAGAAAGGGCGGCAACGGTCCAGGTTGTTGTTGCTTTCAGGAGGGGTTAACTCTGCCTGGAGGGCGGCAAAACTTGTAACAGTTGTAGATTTAGGAGAAAACAGCTGTGAGGGCGGCAACGCTTTTCGTTCGCGCTGAAACGTGTAGTAGGTAACACAACCAGCAGGCTGACGGGCTGCTGTGTCGTCGGCGGGGAACGAGTCTTCGTGTTTCATGAGGGCAGGGTCCTCGTGGTTCGCGAGGGATGGATCCTCGTGGTTCGCGAGGGATGGGTCCTCATGGTTCACTGGGGTGAGTCCTCGTGGTATCCCCGCAGGGCACGCTCCGATTTTGTGGGCCCGAACATGCTGTACCCTACGCTTGGAGAGATGTATACTTGCTGTTGCTTTGGACGTAGAGGCGGACGATCCATGTGGCGGTAGGAAAAATGAGTACGGGGACCGTAAGCAAGTGCGTGGTCGGCGCCGCATCGATGTTCTCGTCGAACGGGGCTTCTACCTTTATAAAGCACGAGGGAGACTGTGGCTCCCTGGATTGCGGCAGCGACAGCAAAACGGCTGGTGCTTCCATGGCGTGCTTCTTTTGTGAAAATTGCTCACAAAAAAACGGAGTCCGGTTGAGTTTTGTCCGTGTCAAACGGGATCTGCTCCAGACTGCGCTTACCTTGCGAATACGTTCGCAAAGACGAGGTCGCCTTTGGAGGAATCGGCGTTAGGCGGTTGCTGTTCCGTAGTTGTTCGTCGGTTGTGCGTCGGTCGTCTTGTGGGAAGACGAGGTTCAGGCTACGCGTTGCTACCGTGAAAATCGTTCACGGATACGGGGTCATCAATTGTAGTGTTGGAATTGATGAGCTCCCGTACTCACGTCGTTGGGTCACCAATGTAATGGTTCGGGTAGATCGCCACTAAATAAGAGAGTTTGACTTCGACGAACTATTAACAAGTTGTTTGTTTACAGGAACAGGCTAATTACAGCAGGTAAGATAGCAGGTAAGATGGCTGACTGTAGGAGCACCGTGGTATAGGTCTTGTCCCAGCGGGGACTCCACGAGAACTAACTAGAAGTTTCCCAGCTCAACTGCCAGCAGGTTCCGAGCTCAACTGCCAGCAGGTTCCGAGCTCAACTGTTGGAAGGTTCCGAGCTCTGATGTCATGAATCAGAGTACAGGAGAGAAGCCTGAGTATAGTAACAGACACATACAGTAAGGTAAGTTAAAGGGAATTATGTATCTCAGTGTAAGGGACAACCGGTGGTACCGCCACACCCTTATCCTTATCCCACCCAATTCAAATCGCTTTATTGGCATGATAAGTTACATCTTATGTTGCCAAAGCATCAAAATACATTTATGGTTTAGCACATAAACGCAGTTCTATTCATACAGTGTATAAACAGGTATATCCCTGAGTGTATAAATATACATTCGCATTGTTTATATATATTCTTTTCTTAGTTTACTGGTTGTCCCTCTGTTCATGGCAAGCTGTAACATAGTGTGCCGCCAGTGTTATACAGCTTCTCTCCTCTCCCAGTAGGTATGGGAGTTTTTGGTTGTCATTCAGATTTCTGAAATCAGGGCATATTTGTGAGAATTTTTGGTAGAAATTCTCCCTGATGCCCTGATATTTTCCGCAGGCTGTGAGGAAGTGCATCTCTGTCTCCACTACTCCCTGACTGCAGTGAGAGCATATCCTGTCTTCTCTTGATAGCCTGGTCTGCCTGTGTCTGCCTTTTTCGATCGCTAGGCTATGTTCGCTAAGTCTGTACCTTGTCAAGGTTCTTCTCAGTTTGTTATCCTTTACCATGGTCAGGTAATCAGCTATGTTGTATTGTCTGTTTAGGGCCAAGTAGCAATTGAGTTTGCTTTGGGTTTTTGTTGTTTCTGCTGTAGAAGTGCCTTACTTCTTAGCTCTGGGTAATGACTCAATACACACTTGGATTCGTCAGACGGACAGGCCTTTTATTTAACTTCTCTTGCAAGGGGAATCAGTACCTCCACTCAAGGGGTGAGGCTACTATTCCAATGATACAGTGTAAACGTTCTATATTTATACAGTGTAACAAACAAGTTTGATTGAAATCCCTTTGTTCCTCTATCAGGATACATTTTAGATTAATCATCAGGTAGAAATAACATATTGACAGAAGGATCCTGGACACATAAGTCAACCGTTAATCTATAACAGGGCATGAATCGTGTAACCGGAGGTCCTCTTTAATCATATATAAGGGAGGCAAGCTTTGCTTTCGGTCACAAGTTATCAGGTCATTGGTACATCAAAGAAACTCATTATTCCACTTCTACATTCTCATTAGGTGGGCAGGCATCTGTTCTTGGCTGTAGTTCGAGTACGTGCAATAGCTCTAGTTACACATCGACACTTGCCCAGTGTCAAGTCTGAAAACTTTTACCCAGCAAGCACTTGAAATTAACCCCTTATATCATGTAGATTTCCTCATTCCCCCCTTTTGTCCTTTCTAAGGACAATCTATCTCGCTAAGTTTAAGAAACTCTACATCAAAGGTCTCACCCTTAATATCCTCATATTCAGACATCATTGGTACTGGAGGAGTTGACGCTAATAAGGAAAGGACTTTTGTACACAATAATTTTAAACAAAACTAATTAAAATTATTATCATCACAATTGCGATAAAAGCTTCCAAAATCTGCTTTCCTAATGCTCCTCCCCATCCTGAAATCCAATCCCACATTGACCATGGTTCAGGTTGACGTAGTTTCTCTACGGCCTTCTTTATGTGGTTTACCAGATTGGTGATATTTTCTGAGCTATCTGGGATATAAGTGCAACATTCGGTTTTTATGATTGCACATGTGCCCCCTTCTTTTGCCAACAAATAGTCCAGAGCCATGCGGTTTTGTAAAGCAACAGTGCGCAAAACCACCATTTCTGCGTTTACATCACTAAGAGCATCAGCAGTATCATTGGCTATTTGTTCCAACACTGCTGCCATGTTTATAGATTCTCTTGCTAACTTCCCTGTTCCATACCAGGGAAATGCTATAGCAAAGAACCTTTCAGTTTCTGTAATGGTTCGTTTTGCTCGTGTCCCAGGGTGTCTATCCAAAGATATAAGGCACTACATATCCCAAATAACATGACCCAGTCCAATTTTGTGGTAACCAGGGGTATGCTCTATGCCCACAGATGAAATAGGTGTTATTATAGGCTTCAAATTTGTTCCATATCTGGTGCATCATTCCTATTCCTTGTTCTCCTTTCCAGATTTTTTTGTACTGTGGACAGGTTCCACCGTCCCCAATAGGGCCATTCGACTGCGCCCGGTGGTTTAGTAGTAGTTTTAGTCAAAGTGTAGTTACATTTGCACTTACTCCATCTATCTTCTTCTACTATCTTATCCTGCCTAATCCTAAGACTCAGGGGTTGATACGGGGGTACCTGCATAGTGTGATCCTGAAGCTGAACCTTCATAGTCTCGTTATAGCATATAATATAAAAGAAATCACTGTTTAAAAGTACACATTCTTCTATGCATGGTTTGCCCTTCAGGGGATCTGATAAATCAATATGGCAGTTTCAATTATCGTTAACAAAGGGAACAGTCTTATTAGAGTCCAAATCCAGTTCATCTTGGCAGTGTATCGTCTTCAACTGATGCCTTCTTACAATGGGACACGAGTATCCATGTTGGTCGCTCCTTTACTTTTACAGCGGTGTTTGTGGTCAGGAGTACTTGGAAGGGTCCCTCAAATCTGGGTTGAAGGCCATTCTTTCACTTGAAGATTTTTATGTAGACGTTATCTCCTGGCTCGAAAGTATGGCACTTTCCTTCAGCGGGATCGACCTGGGCTTCCTTCACCTGTTGATGGAAACTAGAAATGCATTTGGTTAGTGCAATGCAATAACTCAACATATCTTCCAACATTTTATGAATGTCCATTTGTTTAGCTGTTAAAGGTGCCGAAAAGGGCAATCTTTGTGGTCTTCCCATGACGATCTCGTGAGGCGACAATCCTGTAGTTCTGTTGGTAGCAGACCGCATTGTCATTAAAGCTATGGGTAACAAATCAACCCATTTAAGTCCAGTTTCTTTACACAGTTTTGCAAGCTTGTTTTTCAGCATCCCGTTATATCTTTCCACTAGTCCAGCCGACTGTGGATGATAACTACAATGAAGGTGCTGGTTAATCTGTAAAGCTTTGCATAGTTCCTTAATCACTGTTCCCGTAAAATGGGACCCATTGTCACTTGACAGTTTTGCTGGTATCCCAAAGCGAGGTACAATGTCCTTCAATAAACATTTAGCAACAGTAGTAGCGTCATTCTTTCTACAAGGAAACGCTTCAATCCATCTTGAAAACATATCAATAATAACTAATATATATTTAAAGCTCATACATACAGGTAATTCAATAAAATCCATTTGTAAGTGTACAAAAGGGCCCATGGGGTTTGGGTGGGATGCGGGCTGTACCTTCTTTATTTTCCCTGCATTTATGGTCTGGCAGATAGTACAATTTTCACATATTTGTTTTGCCAACTTTGAGATTCCTGGTGCATACCAGGTCTTGAGGATATAGTCCGCCATCCCCCCTTTGCCCGCATGGGTGAATTTATGAACACATCGGGCAATTGGTGATAGTAATGATTTGGGTGCCACCATGCGGCCGTCATGATGAACCCATAAGCCGTCAGTGTTTTTAAAACAATGATTAACAACCCATTCCTTTACTTCATCAGAACTGGCCCTATCTTGATGGGTCAGCACATCATCTAAGGACGGGGGCTGCGGTATCTCTGGCTTTTCACTAACAGGGAAGGCTGAAACTTGTCGTTCAGTACTTGATATAGCTACTGACTTAGCAGCGCTATCTGCAGCAGCGTTTCCAAGCGCAACCTTGTCCAAATGCCCCGTGTGCGCTTGGCACTTAATAATTGCAATCTGTTTACGTCTTTGAATAGCTAGTAAAAGCCAAATTTGTCATGCTCATGTATTCATTGTCTACAATAACCAGTCATTCCTAGAAAATGCTTCATTTCTCTTTTAGTTTTTGGCAACGATGTGTTGCAAACAACCTTTATTCTATCCGGCGTTAACTCCCTGTTTTAACAATGATTCCATCACTGGCTCAATTCCTTTTTTCTGCTTTCTCTGACAATGGATACTGTGACCTTTTGGGTAATGGTGCAGCTGGATTAATTGTAACTTTATAGGGCTGTGCAGTCTAATAGTTAGGAGGTATTTTAAATCTTGTCCTGTTTTGTCATAGCAGGCTGTGCAGTGCAATTTTGAATGCCATTTCCCTAGTTTCAGGGATTCCTGGTATTGTTTTATGGAGCTTGTAACGAATCCCCACGCTCTTAACAGACTGACAAGTTTGGGACTCAAACTTGGGTCGGCAATTTCCCATGCGTAATGAACAGGGTGTTTTATTTCTGTTACTGGGTGCGCATATGCCTTATCTACTTGGATTTCTACCGTTACTCCTGATGGGGAGCAAATGATTGTAGCATTCATTTTGCACAGCAAGTCTCTTCCACATAAATTCATAGAGACATCTCCTGATAACAGAAAGGAGTGTTCTTCCTCAAATTCTTCTACTTTTACTGTGAGGGGAGTCGATTGATTCAAGCGTTGTAGTATTCCAGCCAATCCAGCTATCGGGGTCTTTTTCCCATTAATAGGCATTCCTTCAGAATATCCTTTCCCTAACACTGAAAAGGTTGCTCCTGTATCTACTAAAATGACATAGGTCTCCCAGCTATTTGCATTTTAACTTCAGGTTCGCTGCATGAATTTAAAGAAACAACCGGCATTTGGTGGTCTGTGGCGCCTGGGGCTGCTGGTGTCAGTCAGTAATTCTGATCTCTATTTCTCCTAAATCCCTGTCCGTTTGTAGGGTAACCTCCTGACTGGTCCGAAAAAGGGTTATGGACAGTGAAATTAGGACCTTTATTCTCTAACGGAGGTCCATTATTGGAGGTTTGGTTCTGACAATTTTTCGCAGGGAATTGGTTTGCCCAATGTCCGGGTTGTCCGCAATTGTAACAATTACCAGATCGTCCATACCCTCTTATTCTACCACGTCTTCCTCTATATTCCCCTCTATTCATCCTTCTATAGTTACCTTGTTATCCTACCATAATAGAGGAGAAAGGTGTTTCTTCGGGGTAATTTTTTTTTTTTTCTGACTCAACAAACATAGAGGCAGTCTTTTTATCTGGCTGTTCTCTATTTCTCTCTTGTCCGTTAAACATTCCTTGAGGCAAGTAATTCTTTCTATGTTAAATGAACCATCTGCGGGAAAGGGTCTAGTCTTCAATTTGGTAGGTGATCAATGGATGATTGACCAGTTCTTTAACATAAAGGCTGCTGGCGTGCCTTTCTCGGGTGGCTTACTGGCGCTAGCACTCATTTTAGCAGCTTAAATGGTTCACATAAAACAATCTAAACTCCCGTGACAATCCATGATCTGCGTTGTACGCCCCTACAGATCAGATTAATAAACTATACATACGTATAAAACTCGAGGGTTCTCAACCCTCGTGGAAGGTATTTCTAACTGGGGAAAATACTGAATCCACAATAGCTTAGTGGATCATGTAAAAGACATCACTATTTTCTCAACCATACATTCCGCCGCGGGACTCACTTCCCCGGCTTGGGTCTTTTCCAACCCCTTCTGCAGTTTTTTTTTCAGCTTAAATTTTTTAGTTAAAACATACAACAATTCCGTAACACTCTATGATCTGCGTGGGACGCCTCTACAGATCAGACATGACTAAACATTAATACATATAACAATAAACAATAAACAATACACTTGTTAAACAACAACCAAAGTGTTACTAAATCCCCAACCTATGCAGCCTTACTGGACAAAGCTGCAAAGTTGATTGATAATAACAAGTAGTTAAATACTCACTCTCATAAACATTAAACATTGACACTGTGTTTCAGACATCCGCCCACTCTTCTCTCTTTTTTTTTACCCTATTCCCTTTAGCCAAATCTTTAGCAAAAAGGGCCTTCAATTTGTCCCAGCTAACTTCAAGCTCTTCTCTCCTTCTACCCTACTCCCTTTAGCCAAATCTTTAGCAAAAAGGGCCTTCAATTTGTCCCAGCTAACTTCAAGCTGGAACCTTGCTAGTTCAATTTCCAGTAAATCGCTAGCTCCTTAGTTAATCAAATTCCTGACTTAACCTTCTCTCTCAGCAAGCTGGAACCTTGCTAGTTCAATTTCCAATAAATCGCTAGCTCCTTAGTTAATCAAATTCCTGACTTAACCTTCTCTCTCTGGTACCTTTATTTCAGCGCTTCCTACAGTCCTTTTCTGCACGATCCTGTTCGCGGGGCGTCAGCGCCTCATGGCTGGTCCTCTGTTCCGTTTCTGAAAGGGAAGCAGTCACAACGGCAGTTTAACCCCCGAACCTTGTGAGTCAATTACCCGATGGCAGTACTGTCCAATGGAATAAACAGACTGTGCGCAGCTATGCTTCTGGCAGGGAAAGTCCCAAAAATGTGGCAAAACACCACCTTCGGCCAATGGGATTTTCCCAACCGAGCAACGTACTCGGCGTCTGTTAACTCACCAATTGGTACAGCAAGCCATCTCGGTGGAACCTCCAAATTGTAGAAGTGCCTTACTTCTTAGCTCTGGGTAATGACTCAATACACACTTGGATTCGTCAGACGGACAGGCCTTTTATTTTACTTCTCTTGCAAGGGGAATCAGCACCTCCACTCAAGGGGTGAGGCTACTATTCCAATGATACAGTGTAAACGTTCTATATTTATACAGTGTAACAAACAAGTTTGATTGAAATCCCTTTGTTCCTCTATCAGGATACATTTTAGATTAATCATCAGGTAGAAATAACATATTGACAGAAGGATCCTGGACACATAAGTCAACCGTTAATCTATAACAGGGCATGAATCGTGTAACCGGAGGTCCTCTTTAATCATATATAAGGGAGGCAAGCTTTGCTTTCGGTCACAAGTTATCAGGTCATTGGTACATCAAAGAAACTCATTATTCCACTTCTACATTCTCATTAGGTGGGCAGGCATCTGTTCTTGGCTGTAGTTCGAGTACGTGCAATAGCTCTAGTTACACATCGACACTTGCCCAGTGTCAAGTCTGAAAACTTTTACCCAGCAAGCACTTGAAATTAACCCCTTATATCATGTAGATTTCCTCATTGCCCAATATGTCAGATATTTTTCCTTTTGCCACCCCCTACACCTAACTAGATTAAGCTATGAGGGGCCAGGAATTCATGCTCACCAATCCAAAACCTGTTGCTTTAATGGTTGCGAGTTTTGGGGTCCATTCTGGCCTGTCCTTTAGAGTATCCCGTCGCCACGTGGTCTCAGGGCGCGGTGCTGAAGTTGTTGATGCAAAGCACCCTCCTTTTCCTGAGCTACTGTCGTCGTCTCGTCGCGATGGGTTTTCTTCTTCTTCTCCCTCGGGCGGTCGTCGACGGTAATGTTAAGGGCAGCACGGTGGCATAGTGGTTAGCAGTGTTGCCTCACAGCGCCAGGGACCCGGGTTCAAATCTGGCCTCGGGTGACTGTCTGTGTGGAGTTTGCACATTCTCCCAGTGTTTGCGTGGGTTTTCTCCGGGTGCTCCGGTTTCCTCCCACAGTCCAAAGATGTGCGGGTTAGGTTGATTGGCCATGATAAAAATTGGCCCTTAGTGTTAGGGGGGATTAAATACGTGGGGTTACGGGGATAGGGCTTGGGTGGGATGGTTGTCGGTGTAGGGATCGGGTGCTAAGGTTTGGATGATCAGCCATGATCTCGTTGAATGGCAGAGCAGGCTCGAAGGACCGAATGGCCTACTCCTGCTCCTATCTTCTATGTTTCTATGTTTCTATGTTACGGTCAGGGGTCGATTGGCGGTTTTTACCGCTTAGGTTATTTTACTAACCAAGCTTCGAACACCAGTTTATTCGTCGTGGGCACCGCTACCCACGCTTCAAACGCCAGCTTATTCTAACTGTCCATGCATGCAATGTCAATTTATTCACCAAACGCCAGCTTATAACTAGGTGTTTGGCTTTTCCCAATGCGTCTTTCGCTGCCCTTCTCTGCTTTTATCAGTTTACCTTTTTCTTCGTCTCGTCTCATCTCGTCTGCCCGTTTGTGGCTTGTGTGTCCTGTGTGGATTTGAACTCGGGTCTCGTTCTCCTCCTGCGTTTTGGTCCCAGTGTAATGGGCGTCCTTGGTTGTTGAGCGGTGCGGGGAGCAAGAAGAGAGCCCGCCACGAGGCCAAGGCGCGAGTACGAGCGGCAGCAGGCCAAAGGCCAAACGATGAGAGCAGGAGCAAGAGAGCGATTGCTACTGATGGGCCTACAATTATACCCGTTCTTCAACTCCTTATCTGCATGCCAAATCAGGTCAGTCCATTGTTTAGCTTTTGGCGGGCTTTTTAAAATAATTATAGCCATTTATTTTAACGACATGTAGAGTGGTTGTCTCCGGGTCTAATGGCCCCGATGTCCTGGTTGTTTGTCATGGATAAGACTTAATTGTCCCCATCCTGACTTGATGGCTACTGTGAGCTGTTACCGATTAAATATGCAGAAACCTAATGGCCTCGATTCTGGGCCCATTCTGGCTTGACCTATGTCAAGTCGAATAAATGCGTATTCTGTGTTTACTTTGTCTGGCTGGCTCCAGAAAGTCCTTTTCACAGATTCCTGCATTTTAAGTTTCATCACCGGGCCTACTTGTCTGCAGAGCCTTGCTTTGAAAATCCTGTCGGTTTTGGTCACGAGGTTGCAGAAGCCATTTTGGGTACCCTAGTTTTAATAACTTGTCCAAAACAGGGTCCCTTGATCCAAAATTTGGGGAGTGTGGGAATTTTGAGAACCCTGCAACTTACACTCCCCCCTGTTGATACTAAACTCGCTTTAAGTATCATCCTGATGAGGTGAGCAAAATTGCCGACCCTCCATAGTCAACCTTCCCCTGTAATTACCTATCTAATATACCCATGACACATGCACTTCCCATTCCACGAAAATGTGGTGTACATAAGTATACATAGAATACTTACAGTCGTTTACACACATACAAGCATGGAGGGGGTCCCACACCCCTGCACCACTTGGTACACATACATCTTTATTAACAACACGTTTGAAAATCTTTATTAAAAACAACACAAAAATGATCTTTAATCAGAAATACAAACTCAAACAGGTATATCTCAATCCACCTTAACATTATGTTTCTTCCAGGTCCTCTGGTTTTGGAATTCTAGTGTCTGACCTTTTCCCTTGCACTGAGTGCAGACTAGGTAAACTATTATCCCCAGCTGGCAAACCACGAGAATGTGGGAAGCCAGTCTGATCCACGAAGGGACCTCTATGTTATTGAAAATGTCCCACCAGGGTGGGATCACAATGTCCAATATCTTAGCCCCTATCTCTGCCGTTTTCTGCTCTAACGTGTAGAAATGTTTCTGTGAGACTATAACGGCATTGAGTATTTTGGTAAGGTGTTTTGGGAGAGGGGGAATTTCATAGCCGAAATGCGCTACGTACTTTTGCAGGTTGGTGAAATTCACTTTTACAGTGAGGTGAACAGTGGAGGTTTCAGGAATGGGGACAATTCGTTCCTGGGCCACTTGAACTTCTGCCTCGGGTTTAAAGCAGAAACTGCTGTCACTTACCAGACACCAGCTATGCTGTCCATGCTGGTAGTGGGGCACCCCTGTGGTGACACAATATGTCCCACCTCCTATATATGCTACCTGTGGGGGAACATGGCCTTGTGCCATTGCCTCCATGGTACAATTTATAGGTTTTGCGCCAACAGCTTTAAACCCACACTGTGGTTTTGAATAGGCGTTCAAGTGCTGGGGTCACAGGATTATGTGTGCTCCCCGGCTCCGGCACCCCAAGAGGTCAGTACCTTTCATAGCATGCTCCCACTTTATGACGTAAGGTGGGACCGCTGTGAAACGAATGTGTGCACCCCCTTGAATGCCTCCAATGTTCTCAACCCTGTATACCGGTGCAGGTCGGGCTGTCCTACCCATGACTGGCATTCTCACTACTATAACCATGATGGTGTGGCTGGACCGCCCACAATCCACTGGGACTGGGTAGGCTTCGGAAGCTAGCCAGAGTTGGCACGGGCTTAATGCATTCTCAAACAGATGGAGGGCTGCGAGGTGTTTGTTGCTGATCCAGGAGGGGACTATACCCTGTTTTAAATCCTCCAGATTACTGCGGCCTTCGCCCAGCAACCACGCCCCATGCAGCACGCACGCCTCGTTCTGCGCAGCCTGGTCAGAAGCATTTCTGTCCTCCCTTATGAGGGCATTTACAGTCTTTGCGTGCTTCAGCTATAATTTCTTTTAAATGGACCATCATGGCCTGGTCCTCATGTAACTCCGAGCCCACTACTTTGTTCTCATCCATTAATATCTTCCTTAACTGTGTTTATAAACCGTTTATCTGGGTCTGCAGCTCTATGTCATCCAGACTGTTGATGACAGAGGACCCAGTGTTAAACGCAGTGAAAACATCATTCCATACTCCCCTTCTTTGTCTCCCTGCATTACCAAAGTACTCACGGTGTGTGGTGTGCAGTTCAGTTTTGTCGACATTGGCGAAACCAAACTCATAAAATTTTCTGTACATGTCCTTTAACAGGGCCTGATATAGCTGCTCCGTCTCTTTGGGACACCACTCCGGTAAGTGTACCTCAGTGAGGTTTAAAATCACGGAGGCTACCACGTAGTGTACCCCCTGGTATAGTACCTGATCCGTAGGCAGTATTACCAGACCATTCCCTGGTCCCTTGGTGGTGGTGGCGCACCCCTCCCTGTGTGTTCTTGCTGCCTGGGTCGTGGGCAGGGGCTTTCGGGGGCGGGTCACAAGTTCAGTGGCATTCACTGGGATCGGGGAGTATGGGACTGTGCACGCCTTCAGGCTGGAATCCCACTCCACCCCCTCTCCGGCATCTTGCCATTGCCGGTGGAAAATGATGGATATGCCTGAGGGGCAGGCCTTCTCTGACCCCCACATACAGACATAAATCCCCTGATCCGGTTCCCACCACTTGTCCCAGCACACACTCAATCCCCCGTGAGTCCCTGTAATCGTCCGATGGGTATTGTTCCCCAATCGTTCCCACCTGACTGCGTGGTATCCCATGTTTTTGCTCAGTTTTCTGAGCCACCACCACCTATCCAAAAGAATCCTTCCCGTGCATGTTAAACATACACGTTTCCCTTCGGTGACGCTGACCCTTGTGGCAATGACCTGTACCCTGGGGCACAGGAGGGAGGCCTCCCCATACATGAACCCTGTCTGGCTGGAGAACTGAGATGAATTGGACCCCCGCCACCCTGGCCACCTTCCCTCGTGGAAGTAGACGGCGAGCTCCTCCGCATCCCGTTCGCCACTTCCTTCGGTAACTATAGGTGCTCTCTCTCCAGAGCACCCGTAGATGTGAGAGTCCTCCACGTCACCTCGCTTTCCGATGCTCATCCCTAGCAAGGCGAGAAGGAGTACGCCCCCCTTCATCCTGAAATCCTCTTTCTGTAAAGAGACGCAAGAGCATATAGCCAGGTCCCGAGGAGATGCTCTGTCTTGGGTGAAGCATAGTCGAGTCTTGCGATCTCGACTTAAATACAAACATTCTTAAAAATACTAATACTATTTAAAACTACCCATCACCTTAATTAAACTTACAATGAACACCCATACTTAACAATATAAACTTACGTTAAACTATGTACATCCGCCGCCCATCTCCGGGCGGCCAGGCTAATCTCTGTTTGGACTGCGGCACACTGCTCCCTTCGGCGTAGCCGCACTGTCCTGCACTGTCGGTCCCTCGCCGCCCATGGCTGCTGGCTGGGGACCACTGTCCTTGGACTTCCCCCTAACTCGGGAACCTGTCCCTTTAAAATGGGGAGCTGGTGACCACGGTTTCCTTGGCTGGGGCATCCGTGGGGACCTTCTGAGGGCTTTGGCGGGTGGGGCCTTTTTGGCTCGTGGGCCTTTGACCTGAACCGCTGCCCCCTCCAGTACGCTGGCTGGGGATCCTTTTCCTCAGGCTTTACCTCTCCCGAACCTGGGCTAGGGGCAGGTAACTCTTCGCGGCCTGCTGCTGCAGGCTGAGAGTCTCCGCCCCCAGGTCCCAAAACTGGGTCCGGGGCGGGGTCTTCGGCTTCAGATCCCTCCTCCTCTACACTTGGGTTGGGGCGGGGTTTTCACCCTCGGGTCTCCCCGCATCTGGATCCCAGAAGAATGGGGGAGTGTCCCAATCGGTGGGCGGGTTGGCCCCTCCCCTTAAGCAAGCCACAGCGCCTGCCTGTGCAGTTGGTGAACTCACTCCGGCTGCAGGCTGAGTATTTCTATCCTCAGGCCTTACCCCAACTGGCTGTTTTCTCCCTTCAGGTTTAAACAGCTTACACTGATTAATATGGAACCATTTGGTGCGCCGAGGCATCTTAATGGCGTATACCATGGGGCTGGCCTTGTCTACAATGCCATAGGGCCCCATGTACAATGGTTCCAGGCTCCCTACTTGGGCATAGTTCCTCACCATGACCTGATCTCCCACCTCCCACTCGTGGTGTTTCCGGGGTTCCAACAGCAATCAGTTACTCCGATGCTGCTTTCCCATGTTCCCAGCCGCCTGCTCGTGGACTTGTTTAAGGTGCTCGAAGAGGTTTCGGGCGAACCTGTCCTGGTTTACCTCTCTGAGCTGACCTTCCGTGAGCACTGGGGCTAGTACATGGGTGGGGGTCCACATAACCCTGCCAGTCATCAGCTCGTACAGTGAGTACCCCGTGCTTTTCGACTGGCTGGCCCGGATCCCCATCAAAGGACGGGGTATTGGGCTTGGACCGTCTTCTCCACATGGGAGAAAGGACTTCCTTCATTCATCCCCATGGCCTCCAGAACTTCATCCCTGAGCTCCTCATACCTGCACTGCCCCTTCTTACACTCCAGGGAGAATAGCAGCATTTTGGCCTGCTCAGCGCCATCGCAGTCATTGATGCTGGCTGCCTGCTCAACTCCCTGAAGTGGATCGAGGGGTTCCCCTTTTCGGAGAGCTTTGGGATATGGCTCACCATAGCCCTAAGCTGTTGGGTGCTATATGGTAATACGAACTGGATTTGGAGGGGTCCCTCATCGTCGCCATTAACGGGTGGGCTGAACCTCCGATGCTGGGATGGGCACATCAGCCCGGCTCCGACCTCTCTGGTGGGGGTTGCTCCACCTCCGCTCCCACCTCTGGCTCCACTCCCCCTTGCTGCCAGACCTCACTGAAACCTGGCGCTACGGGTGGTGGTCGTGAGACCTCCTGTTCCTCAACCGGGTCGTCCCTGGGCACTACCAGTGATGTTTGAACCGTCCCCCCCTCGTTCCCCATAAAATCCACCTGACCTGCCTTCAGGCTTATGAGGCACACCATGCCTTTTGCCTTCCTCGGGCCAGGCTCAGGTTTTCTATCTGCTCTTTGCAGGGGCCGTGACCTGCCTCTTCAAACCCCTGTTTGCTCATTAGCTTGTAAGCTGCCTTTACCTCTTTTACTTTCTCCTCCTGTTCCCTACCTTGCCTTGCCAGGTGGGAGTTCTTTTCCCACAACCTCAACTCATTACCCTTGGCTTCGGTGACTTGGCACTGTAGGTACTCCAACTTGACCTTATGTTCTTCCATTAAATGCATCCTTTCCTGATTCAAGGCCTGCAATGCTACCAGTAACTTTTCCTCTGCTAGAGCCTTGTCCTGGATCTCCAGGGCTGACTCCTTTAACATGGTTGCTTGTGCTGCAACGAGCCTGTCCAGAAGCTGGACCTACTTTTTGAAACACATCAGCCAGACTGCCTTCTCTAAGGACTTCTTGTGTTCCCTCCCCTCTGTCCACTTAGATGCTCCATCTACCGGACGCCCAGCCCTTAACAGAGTGGTGATCCGCTTCTTTGTGATATTCACCTTGCTAAACACATAATCAGAAATCCTTTCCTCCATCATGGTTTGCTCATCCGAACCATTGTATCGCTCCCCTGTTGCCGGAGTCCTGCCGCAGTCGCTATTTCTGCATGGGGTGCCATGTGCCCCCAGTCAGCTTCACCTCTGACTGTCCTCAGGGCGGTTCGAATCGCTCCCACACCCCTGGGTTCTAGACACCAGACTTAGATACAGGCGGCGATACAGAAAATCGAGTAGACAATTGGTTTGGTATAAGAAAACCAAGATTTTATTATAAGCAGAATACAATAGTCTTATGAAAATTACTGGTATGAAAATACAGGCATAAACAATTACACTTTTATGGGAATGGGGAACACACGGCACAACGAGGGAAATCAACTACATTAACAATCCCCTTATCCTTATCCCACCCCCTATACCTAACTAGATTAAGCTATTAGG
This sequence comes from Somniosus microcephalus, assembly GCF_052327205.1. Lineage (NCBI taxonomy): Eukaryota > Metazoa > Chordata > Chondrichthyes > Squaliformes > Somniosidae > Somniosus > Somniosus microcephalus. The sequence continues at coordinate 73,015,152 of NC_140992.1, read as the reverse complement.
GGCCAGGAATTCATGCTCACCAATCCAAAACCTGTTGCTTTAATGGTTGTGAGTTTTGGGGTCCATTCTGGGCTGTCCTTTAGGGTATCCCATCGCCACATGGTCTCAGGGTGCGGCGCTGAAGTTGTTGATGTGAAGCACCCTCCTTTTCCTCAGCTACCGTCATCGTCTCGTCGCGATGGGTTTTCTTCTTCTTCTCCCTCGGGCAGTTGTTGGCGGTAATGTTACGGTCGGGGGTCGATTGGCGGTTTTTACCGCTTAGATAATTTTACTAACCAAGCTTCGAACGTCAGTTTGTTCATCGTGAGCACCGCTACCCACTCTTCGAACGCCAGCTTATTCTCACTTTCCATGCATGCAATGCCAATTTATTCACCAAAAGCTAGCTTATAACTAGATGTTTGGTTTTTCCCAATGCGTATTTCGCTGCCCTTCTCTGCTTTTATCGGTTTACATAGAAACATAGAAACATAGAAGATAGGAGCAGAAGTAGGCCATTCGGCCCTTCGAGCCTGCTCCGCCATTCAATGAGATCATGGCTGATCATCCAAATTCAGTACCCTGTCCCTGCCTTCTCCCCATATCCCTTGATCCCTTTAGCCTCAAGAAATATATCCAACTCTTTCTTGAATATATTTAATGAACTGGCCTCCACTGCCCTCTGTGGCAGAGAATTCCACAGGTTCACCACTCTCTGGGTGAAGAAGTTCCTCCTCATTTCAGTCCTAAATGGCTTACCCCTTATCCTTAGACTATGACCCCTGGTTCTGGACTCCCCGGCCATCCGAAACATCCTTCCTGCATCTAGTCTGTCCAGGCCTGACAGAATTTTATAGGTTTCGATGAGATCCCCTCTCAATCTTCTAAACTCCAGTGAGTATAAGCCCAATCAACACAATCTCTCCTCATACGTCATTCCTGCCATCCCAGGTATCAGCCTGGTGAATCTTCGCTGCACTCCCTCCATGGCAAGTACGTCCTTCCTCAGGTAAGGTGACCAAAACTGCACACAATACTCAAGGTGCGGTCTCACCAAGGCCCTGTACAACTGTAGCAAGACATCCTTGCTCCTGTACTCGAACCCTCTTGCTACGAAGGCCAGCATATCATTTGCCTTCTTAACCGCCTGCTGCACCTGCATGCTTGCCTTCAGCGACTGGTGTACAAGAACACCCAGGTCTCTTTGCACTTCCCCTTCTCCCAATCTATTGCCATTCAAATAATAATCTGCCTTCCTGTTTTTGCCACCAAAGTGGATAACCTCACATTTATCCACATTATAGTGCATTTGCCATGTTTCTGCCCAATCACCCAACCTGTCCAAATCGTACTGGAGTTTCACGACATCCTCCTCCCAGCATACCCTCCCACCCAGCTTTGTGTCGTCTGCAAATTTGGAGATATTACATCCCATTCCCTTGTCCAGATCATTAATATATAGTGTGTAAAGCTGGGCTCCTAGGACCGATCCTTGCGGTACCCCACTAGTCACTGCCTGCCACTCGGAAAATGACCCGTTTATTCCAACTCTTTGCTTTCTGTCCGCCAACCAGTTCTCTATCCAAGTCAATACCTTGCCCCCAATCCCATGTGCCTTAATTTTGCACGCTAATCTCTTATGTGGGACCTTATCGAAAGCCTTCTGAAAGTCCAAATACACCACATCCACTGGTTCTCCCTTATCTATTTTACCAGTTACATCCTCAAAAAATTCCAGTAGATTAGTCAAGCATGATTTACCTTTTGTAAATCCATGTTGACTTTTTCCGATCCTGTCACTGCTTTCCAAGTGCTCTGCTATTACATCTTTTATAATAGACTCCAGCATTTTCCCCACTACCGATGTCTATAATTCCCCGCTTTTTCTCTACCACCTTTTTTGAATAGTGGGGTAACATTAGCTACCCTCCAATCCATGGGTACCGTTCCAGAGTCTATCAAGTTCTGGAAGATGACCAGCAATGCATCTACTATCTCTAGGGCCACTTCCTTAAGTACCCTGGGATGTAGACCATCAGGCCCTGGGGATTTATCAGCCTTCAGTCCCATCAATTTTCCTAACACCATTTCCCTACAAATACTGATTTCTTTCAGCTCCTTCTTCTTCGTCTCGTCTCGTCTCGTCTGCCCGTTTGTGGCCTGTGTGTCCTGTGTGGTTTTGAACTCGGGTCTCGTTCTCCTCCCGCGTTTTGGTCCCAGTGTAATGGGCGTCCTTGGTTGTTGAGCAGTACAGGGAGCGAGAAGAGAGCCCGCCACGAGGCCAAGGCGCGAGTGCGAGTGGCAGCAGGCCAAAGGCCAAACGATTAAAGCAGGAGCAAGAGAGCGATTGCTACTGATGGGCCTACAATTATACCCGTTCCTCAACTCCTTATCTGTGCGCCAAATCATTGTTTAACTTTTGGCGGGCTTGTTTAAATGATTATAGCCATTTATTTTAACGATATGTAGAGTGGTTGTCTCTGGGTCTAATGGCCCGATGTCCTGGTTGTTTGTCATGGGTATGACTTAATTGTCCCCATCCTGACTTGTTGGCTACTGTGAGCTGTTACCGATTAAATATGCAGCAACCTAATGGCCTCGATTCTGGGCCCATTCTGGCTTGATCTATGTCAAGTCGAATAAATGCGTATTCTGTGTTTACTTTGTCTGGCTGGCTCCAGAGAGTCCTTTTCACAGATTCCTGCATTTGAAGTTTCGTCTCTGGGCCTGATTGTCTGCAGAGCCTTGCTTTGAAAATCCTGTTGGTTTTGGTCACGAGGTTGCAGAAGCCATTTTGGGTACCCTGGTTTTAATAACTTGTCCAAAACAGGGTCCCTTGATCCATAATTTGGGGAGTGCGGGAATTTGGAGAACCCTGCAACTTACATCAAGAGGACATAGACAGGCTGGCAGAACGGGCGGACACTTGGCAGATGATATTTAATGCAGAAAAGTGCGAAGTAATACATTTTGGTAGGAAGAACGAGGAGAGGCAATATAAACTAAAGGATGCATTTCTAAAGGTGGTGCATGAACAGAGAGACCTGGGGTTGTATGTGCATAAATCGTTGAAGGTGGGGTGGCTGGTTGAGAAAGTGGTTACAAAAGCATAATCCTATTTTGAGAGGTTTTTCTGAATTTAACACATTTCTCCGGTGCTGCACATCTCCTCTGTAACACGCCAGTTAATCCTGGTGGGCTCACAAGTAGATGGCTTACTAACAGCTGCAGCTCCACCATTAAAAAGGAGTTTTCAGCAATCATCATTTGCAGGTGGCAGGATGTTGTTGTCTCAGGCCTGGGGGAACTTATAGCGGCCTACTCATTGTTGTGGAAGTTAGGAGCCTGAGACCCATCTCCAGTGTGACCTCCTGGGCAACCCCTCTCACCCCACCTTGACTGAGCGCTTCCTCAACTGAGGTATATAGCAGAAGCATGGCGACCATTTAATTCCTTTCCTCCTGGACATCAGATTCAGATGAAGACCAGCCACAGCAGCAGCAGAACCCTGAACAACAGCAGCACCAACAGCAGAAGCAACAACAGGAGCGCCAACCTGCTGCTAACCCACCTGAAACTGCATCGGCAAGAAGGCACCAGCACATGGAAGCAAGTCGCTGCAGGAGATACATCCAAAACAGGGTTTACAGAGAGCGACCTCAACATGACTGAGCAGGAGTGCCAAAGGAGGCTCAGACTTTCACGAGATGTAGTCGGTGACATCTGAGCAAAGCTGCAGCAAGACCTGTGTTGTGTATGTACCTTTAAGAGAATAACTGGTCTCAGACTGCAGTACCGGCAGTGACCACCCCTGTATAAAAGGCGCTAGTGAGCCTTTGTTGTTTTCAGTTTCACTATTGACTTACATCAGTAAAGACCTGTTTTGTTCAACTCCTGCTGTCCGTGTCTCAATCATTCACGAATGTAATACTGGCGACGAGCAGATACGAACCTACCTACAGCCTGCACCACCTCCTGGGATCCATTCCGACAGCGAAGTGAGCAGAGGTCGAGGCCAGAAAGAAAAGAAAGTAAGAGGCAGTAGAAATGGGCGTCGACCGTGGGCATCTGCCCCTGTGTTTGCGGAGTTGAAGATTGCTGGAGAAGCTGTCGGAAGCAGGGCCTGGTTCCTGTCGACGGTGCTTCAGCTAATCAGGCTGGTGGCAGGTAGTGCACTGACCCTTCCTGGGCTGCGGCGGTCACGAACTCGAGCGGGTGGTTTGCAACGGGGCCGAGCAGCGTTGTTGGGAAGAAGAGAGAGAGAGGGTGGAGCACACAGGGCGCGGCCGGTGCTGCGAAGCCGGGCTGCGTACAGACCCGCGAAGAGGGAGGCAAGAGTCCCACAGGGTTGTTCCACGACGGGAAAATAATAAAAAAAGAAATATTAAACGCACAAGAAACCGCAAGGAGCTGCAGGTTGCAACAGGAACCGCGGAAAGCAGTGCTAACAATCAGCAGGGAAGAAGGCAAAGCGCGGGAGGCGCCATTTTGTTAAATCGGGGAAGAAGGCAAAGCGTGGGAGGCGCCATTTTAGATTTGCAAGATGCCGAAGACTGGCTGTATCACTGCTTTTGATAATACAATAGAGGACTGGACCACGTATGTGGAAAGAGTCGAGGTATATTTCGAGGCAAATGAAATAGCGGAGGAGAAAAAGGCATCGATATTGCTAAACTTAATGGGCGCTAGAATGTACGGCTTATTGCGGGACCTGATTACTCCAGCTAAACCGAAGGCGAAGAGTTTTAACAAAATTGTTGCTGTCCTACAGGAACACCTAAACCCTGCACCGCTGTTGATAGCAGAAAGATTTAAATTCCACAGGAGAACTCAGCATAAAGATGAGAGCAATACTGAGTACCTTACGGCACTACGCAAGCTATCAAAGCACTGCCAGTTCGGAGCAGGACTGGCAGATACCCTATGGGACAAATTTGTCTGTGGACTCCTGAGTGAAGGAACACAGAAGAAGTTACTCTCAGAGAAAGAGCAGACGCTAGATAAGGCTTACAGCGTGGCAGTATCGTATCAAGCAGCAGCCAGGGGAGCTGCAGAAATTCAACAAAAACCATAGGAATACGGCACCCACGAAATGACACGGGGATTTGCAAAATGTTATCGCTGCGGCAGAACTGACCATGACCAGAAGGACTGCTGGTCCAAAGACAAAATATGCAGGCAATGTGGGAAGATGGGACACATTGCACGAGTTTGCAGGTCTGGGAAGAAGACCAGCGACAACAAAAAGGCTACTAAGGAACCGTACAAGAAAGTACAAAAGATGACGGACAGTAGTTCCGAAGACCAGATGAGCGATAGTGAATCCGGGAACAGGAGACTAAGTTGTCTCAAAGTTCACAATGTAATCGCAAAAGAGGATCACCGAACCATTTGGGTCACCCTCACGATAGCAGGGTCCCAAGTTAAAATGGAATTGGATACAGGATCAGCGCTAACCGTCATGAATCAACGAGACTACGAGTGGCTATTTTCACACATACCCTTGAGAGAGACATCCATCGTCTTGACGACGTATACGGGGCAAAAAGTATACCCCAGAGGAAAAATAAGGGTGCCTGTCGAATACAACGGCAAGAAAATACGGAAATTGTATCTCTACATACTGCCAAATGGTGGACCACCGTTATTGGGACGGGAATGGATCAGGAAGATAAACTTAGATTGGCACTCCATTCATGCAATGACGGTGGACGGTAAAAAAGATGATGACGTCACTCCTGGACGATTGTCAACAATTTTAGCTAACGCCAAAGAGGTATTTCAACAAGAACTGGGCACGCTTAAAGGCGTAACCGCCTCGATAAAAATAGAAGAGAATGCAGTTCCCAAGTTTTTCAAAGCAAGGCCGGTACCATATGCAATTCGCCCAGCCGTCGAGGCAGAGCTGGAGAATCTGGAGAAGGCAGGCGTGTTGTCTAAGGTCGACTGGAGCGAGTGGGCGACACCCATCGTTCCTGTCATGAAGAAAACGTTAAGCAATAAGTCCGGGGAGCCAAGGAAGATTCGCATCTGTGGGGATTTCAAGGTGACGGTGAACCCAGTCCTTCACACAGTACAATATCCTCTTCCAAGGATAGAAGACATCTTCGCCTCACTGTCTGGAGGGAAGCGTTTTACAAAAATTGACCTAGCACAAGCATATTTGCAGATGGAGGTTGAAGAGTCCTCTAGGAAGTATCTCACGATAAACACTCACAAAGGTCTTTACCAGTATCATCGATTGGTATTCAGAGTAGCATCGGCTCCGGCGATATGGCAAAGAGCGATGGAACAAGGCCTGCAAGGGATTCCGGGGACTCAGTGTTACTTGGACGACATCCTTGTGACAGGTGAAGATGACAGTGAACACCTTAACAACCTAGAACAGGTGCTCACTAGACTACGGGAACATGGGCTGCGAGCCAACCGCCCCAAGTGCGAATTTTTTAAGAAACAGCTATCGTATTGTGGCCACGTGATTGATGAAGAGGGGTTACATAAGTCCCCTGACAAAATTGAAGCGGTTGTTAAGGCCCCAGCGCCTGAAAATGTGTCGCAACTGAGATCATTCCTTGGATTGGTGAATTACTATCATAAGTTTTTGCCGAATTTGTGGACAATTCTGCACCCACTGAACGCCCTGCTACGAACGGGGGTAGCATGGAAATGGGGCGATGATTGTAAGCGGGCCTTTCAGAAGAGTAAGGACTTAATCACTTCAAGGGAAGTATTGGCTCACTACAACCCGGCACTGCCGATCAGACTGGCGTGTGATGCGTCTCCCTACGGCATTGGGGCGGTACTGTCACATAAATTCCTTGATGGTTTAGAGAGGCCGATAGCTTTTGCGTCACGCTCGTTAACTTATGCCGAGCGTAACTACGCCCAGATTGACAGAGAGGCCCTCAGCCTAGTGTGGGGGGTGAAGAAGTTCAATCACTACCTGCACGATCAAAAATTTACTCTACTAACCGATCATCAACCTCTTGTCTCCATTTTCAACGCTCAGAAGGGCGTACCGATAATGACAGCACAACGGCTGCAGAGGACGTCCCTTTTCCTAGGGGCACACCAATATGACATCGAGTACAAAGGAACTAAACAGCATGGAAATGCTGATGGATTGTCACGCCTACCGTTGCCGACGGTGGAAGAAGAAGACCTTGCAGTGGATCCAATGGAGTTATTCCACTCGACCATAGTCGAATGTCTCCCTGTGACGAATGCAAACATAGAAAAGGAAACACGGAATGACCCGACACTATCACGGGTCTATGATTTAACGGTGAAGGGATGGCCAGCACATGGCGAACCACTGCTGCCAGCATTCTCGCCGAGAAGAGAACAGCTGTCAGTGTGCAGAGGAACCTTGCTGTGTGGATCCACAGTAGCAATTCCACCTAAGTTGACGGATAGAGTGCTCAATGAGCTTCATGAGGGTCATCTGGGTGGGGTAAAAATGAAGAACTTAGCCAGAGTGTTTGTGTGGTGGCTGGGAATCGATAGAGAAATCAAAGAGATGACCAAGAGCTGTGCAGGGTGCCAGAAGGTCCAAAACGCCCCACCACAAGCTCCTCTGCATCCATGGGAGTGGCCCTCATCTCCATGGCAAAGGGTGCACATTGATTTTGCTGGTCCCTTCATGGTCTCGATGTTTTTAATTGCGGTGGATGCACATTGAAAGTGGCCAGAGGTAATAAAAATGTCCTCAACCACCACGGAAAAAACTTTCACAGTTTTACGAACCATATTCGCCAGGAATGGGCTGCCTGAACAGATTTGCTCTGACAATGGACCACAGTTTGTGTCTGAAGAGTTCCGGAGGTTCTTAAAGAACAATGGTGTTAAGCACTACACATCTGCCCCATATCATCCAGCCACTAATAGATTGGCCGAGAGGTTTGTCCAAACATTCAAGAAGGCTATCAAGGCAATGTGTAATGAAGATATACCCCTACAACACAAGGTGGACAACTTCTTGTTTGCCTACCGGAATGCAACACATGCGGTTACCAACCAAACTCCAGCCATGATGTTCTTCAATCGAAGACTATGATGCCGCTTGGATTTGGTTCAGCCAAACGTCCGAAGAGATGTGGAGAACAGGCAGTTTCAGAATATGAATGAAAGGCCGACCAGGAGTTTTAAGTTAGGTCAACCAGTTTTGGCCCGGGACTACCGCACTGAGAAATGGCAGCCAGGAACGATTTGTACATGGCAAGGACCTCTCATGTATACCATGGACGTTGGGGAGAGCATTGTAAGACGCCATGCTGACCAGATTCTAGAGTCACTGGAAAACGTCAACTCCACACCACGATCTGATACACATGGTAATGAAATCGACGTTCCAATTGCAGCTACCGCAGAACCGGTAATATTGGAAGCAGATGAACCAAACAACGACATTGATCCCGACTCAACATTGCCAGAAGAACCTGATACCCCAAAGATGCGTTATCCAGACAGAATCAGGAAGCCTCCTCAAAGACTGAACCTATAATTGCTTAAACTTAACCAATGTATCTCGCAACCGTAATTGTGATTGTAATTAGTTATCATTTAGTTGTTAAATGAATGTTATGTACTGTTTATCTAAAAGGGGAGGAATTGTTGTGTATGTACCTTTAAGAGAATAACTGGTCTCCGACTGCAGTACCGGCAGTGACCACCCCTGTATAAAAGGCGCTAGTGAGCCTCTGTTGTTTTCAGTTTCACTATTGACTTCCATCAGTAAAGACCTGTTTTGTTCAACTCCTGCTGTCCGTGTCTCAATCATTCACGGACGTAATAACCTGGAGCCCAGAGGAGCGGGTGGACACCCCTGACCAGTGGCCATCAAAGTCACCACCGCACTCAACCTTTTTTGCTTCAGGCTCATTCCAGGGATCAACATCAGGCATCAGCAGCGTCTCCCAGGTGGCTGCACACACTTGCATCATGCAGGTAACTGATGCCCTCTTTGCCATCATGCACAATTACATCAATTTCGCCAAGGATCAAGCAAGTGTAACCTCGTGTGTGGTTGGATTTGCTAATCTGGCAGGCTTTCCAAGGGTGCAGGGCATCATTGACTGCACACATGTGTCCCTTAAGGCACCCCATCAAAATCCAGGTATTTTTGTCAACCACAAAGGCTTCCACTCCCTCAATGTGCAGCTGGTGTGTGACAACAAGAAGGAAATTTTGCATGTTTGCGCCAAGTACCCTAGCAGTTGCCATGACTCCTTCATCCTGCGCCAGTCTAGTGTGCCTCTGCTCTTCAGTCCGCCAGACCAACTTTTTGGATGGCTACTTGGAGACAAGGGCTATCCCCTGAAGATGTGGCTAATGACGCCATTGAGGAGCCCATCCAACGAAGCTGAGGAGCGCTACAACTCCAGCCACATTTCCACCAGATCCATAATTGAGCAAACCATCGACTTGCTGAAGATGCAATTCAGATACTTTGATAGTTCAGGTGGAGCCCTGCAGTACTCAGCAGCCAGGGTCTCCAGAATTGTCGTGGTCTGCTGCGCACTTCACAACATGGCACAGCATCGTGGCTTGCAGCTGCCTGAGGTACAAGTGGCTCATCGCGTAGCCTCCTCAGATGAGGAGGAGAAGGAGGAGGAAGAGGAGGAGGAGGAGAGCAATAACGAACAGCTTGCGGAGGTGCATCAACCAGCAGCAGCAGCACGCAAACACATTGCTGCCCGGGATGCAAGGGACGCACTCATCTTGGTCAGCTCATCGATGGTTTGCTCGATTATGGATCTGGTGGAAATGTGGCTGGAGTTGTAGCACTCCTCAGCTTCATTGGATGGGCTCCTCAACGGCGTCATTAGCCACGTCTTCAGGGGATAGCCCTTGTCTCCAAGTAGCCATCTGAAAAGTTGGTCTGGTGGACTGAAGAGTGGAGGCACACTGGACTGGCGCATCAAACAATTTTGCCTCGCACCTTCTTACCAGAGCATCGACAATGGCCAAGAATCTACGGATTCCTATCACTCTGACCACCATACTGACAATTGCAAGTCACCCTAAGCCCTCAATGTGGAAGTTCCATTTGCAAAATGACACAGGCCACAACTTCAACAGTTGGCCATCAATTTTTTTTTTATCACATCAATTCACGGATGGCTTTTCAAAAATAAACAACAGAACACCCAAGTGACTACCCTTGTGACTACTTGTGCTTTATATTCCTCTTATGCGTGCTCCTACGTGGTGCTTCCCCTGTGGCTTCAGCAGATGTGGAGGCCGCTCTCTCACTTTCTTGCTGCTCCTGCCTCGACTCCTTTGGCGGGTGTCCTCTGGGGTTGTGAGCCTATGAGGGCTCGGCAACAGTCTGCTGCTCCTGTGGCTGTGCAGGGGCTGAGACGCCGATTTCAGTTGGGTGAGGACTCTGGTGGGGCTCTGACTGAGTGCTCTGTTGTGGCACGGTCGTGTGAGCACTTCGAGAGGAGCCCCCACTTCCTTGTTGTCTGCCACCAACATCCCTCTCATGGGTCAGCCCCACTTCAAAGCTAGAAAGTGGCTTGACAGCACCTTGCTGCACTTAAAGGGGGCCATGAGGACCTACTCCAGAGGACTTCCATGAAGGTCTGGTTTCTTTGCTCAATATCTGACCATCGCTCCTCAAGAGATGTCAGTCTATTCTGAACATGACCATGTTTTCAAGGCCCTGACGACTAAGCTCCTCCATGGCCATAGCCATCCTCTCCTCTAGGGTAGCCAGCTTTACCACGGAGGTAGCCATACTTTCCATGGAGGTAGCCATCCTTTCTATGGTGATGCGTTCATGTGCCAACGCCTCTACAAAGGCCCTGCTCATGGTCGCGATGGACTCCTTCATTTGTTCCACACTCGCAGCGACCCTGGAAACAAAACCTGCCAGAGACTCCTGCACCTGTTCCTGGAGTTCCAGCACCGCTCTCCTTCTGGATGGACCTGGAGGCACATGGTTGACATGCAGCGGAGCCGAGCTGGGAGAGTCCTGCACCCTCCAACGAGGACTCTCCACTGCTGTCCCTGTCTCCACCATCTGCTGATGCTCACTTGTGAGCTGTGATACACCAGGTGACAACTCTACTCTATCTCCTGAAGGGCCCTCCGAGGTGTGAGTGTCTACGCTGGTGCTGGGTGCACTTAATTCTGTTGACGCTTTGCCCTCAGAGATTGCCGCCTCCTCTGAGGAGTCTGGGGGCTCAGGCTGTTCTTCCTGGACAGTGGGGAGGGGGGCTGTCGATGGTCCTGTGGGGGAGTAAAGGAAAGAGTTAGACATGTGAGATAAACGTTGCATGCACATTGAATTGTGCAGATGATCATAAGTTAATCTGTTAGAGCATCAGAATTAATATCAGTCACTCATGCAATGTCAATGAGAGAGATGAAAAACTATTCTGTCATCAGCTTGCTCTGATGCGTCCGTCTGTCTGTCCCCCACTTGCGTATCCTCCTCCACTCCCATGATCTCCAGGGCCGCCTCCTCTGCAGTGATGAGCTGGGCTATTGAGGGTGGCCCTCCTCCTGTCATGGCTTTTTCCCTCTTATTGTGGGCTCTCTTTTCCTGCAATGAGGGACACAAGTGGAGTTTGAGTGAGAATGAAAGAGTGAGTGTAGAGAATCCATAGCATAGTTGCTTAGAAAGACACAAAGATGGAGTGAGGTGCCAAGACCAAGGGCCCTCCCTGTGTGTTGTAAGTTGTTGTTATTGCATCACAGTGATAGGGAGTGTGAGGGCTGCATAGTCGAATAGTTAAGTGAATGTGAGCATACAGAGAGAGGGAATGGTTAAGGGGGCAGGGATGTAAGGTTCAAGTGGGATGTGGAGGAGGAGGTTGACAAAGCAGAGTACTGGGGATGAGAGGTGATGGGGATCAGATTGAGGGTCATAGGGATGGAATACTCACTTTTCCTGTGCGGAGAAGGTCATGAAACCTTTTTCTGCACTGCAGCCAGGTTCTGCTGCACATTGAAATGGCATTCACCTCCTGTGCCACTTGCAGCCACACAGCTTTGGTCTGTTGTGGAGGCTTTTTCCTCCCTGAAGAAGGAAACAGCACTTCCTTATTTGCTCTTGCTCCCTCCACCAGAGCTTGGAGGGATTTCTCATTGAATCAGGGTGCAAACTTTGGTCTGGTGCTGGACATGGCTGCAGCAGGAATTCCTCAGAAGTATGATGCTAAAGTTGAAAGGCTGAAAAAGAACCAAGGCTGCTTGCAGGCATTAAATGCAGCTACATAGATGACGTCATCAGAGGCAAGTTTTAGCATCAAATTACTCATTGGGCCAGGGGTTCCTACCTACTGGAAATCAAGTGCCCAATTAGGGCAAAATCGCTTATTTGTCCCACCTCACACCGCCCACCTGACACGCCCCCAGCCTGCCCCCATGGCAAAACCTAGCCCATAGAATACAAAAGCAAAGAAATTATGATGAACCTGTATAAAACACTGGTTCGGCTTCAACTGGAATATTGTGTTCAATTCTGGGCACCGTACTTTAGGAAGGCTATGAAGGCGTTAGAGAGGGTGCAAAAAAGATTTACAAGAATCGTTCCAGGGATGAGGGACTTCAGTTAGATTGGAAAAGCTGGGGTTGTTCTCCTTAGAGCAGAGAAGGTTGAGAGGAGATTTGATAGAGATGTTCAAAATCATTAGGGGTCTAGACAGAGTAGATAGAGAGAAACTGTTCCCATTGGTGGAAGGGTCGAGAACCAGAGGGCACAGATTTAAGGTGATTGGCAGAAGAACCAAAGGCGACATGAGGAAAAACTCTTTTACGCAGCAAATGGTTAGGGTCTGGAATGCACTGCCTGAAAGGGTGGTAGAGGCAGATTCAATCGAGGCTTTCAAAAGGGAATTGGATAAGTACCTGAAGGAAAAAAAGATTGCAGGGCTACCGGGAAAGGACGGGGGGGGGGTGGGTAGTGGGGGGGTGGTGAGACTAGCTGCAGTGCTCTTGCATGGGATTGACAGGCCTCCTTCTATGCTGTAATCATTCTCTGATTCTATGATTCGATGAGTTTCTTAAAGGAGGAAAGAGAGGTGAAGAGGTCTGGGAAGGAATTCTAGAGCTTAGGGCATAGGCAGCTGAAGGTACAGCTGCAAATGGTGGAGCGACTAAAATCAGGGATGTGCAAGAGGCCAGAATTGGAGGAGTGCAGAGATCTCGGAGGGTTGTAGGGCTGGAGGTGGTTACAGGTATCAACAATATAGGTAAAAAACGGAATGAGGTCCTAAAAGCTGAGTTAGGAGGTAAATTAAAAAATAGGACCTCAAAGGTAGTAATCTCAGGATTGCTACCAGTGCCACATGCTAGTCAGAGTAGAAATAGAAGGATGTTTCAGATGAATATGGGGCTAGAGGAATGGTGCAAGGGGGAGGGATTCACATTCCTGGGACATTGGAACCGGGTCTGGGGGAGGTGGGACCAGTACAAACTGGACGGTTTGCACCTGGGCAGGACAGGGACTGATGTCCTAGGGGGAGTGTTTGCTGGTGCTATTGGGGAGGGTTTAAACTAAAATGGCAGGGGGTTGGGAATCTGTGCAGGGAGACAGAGGAAAGGGAAGCAAGGATAGAAGCAAAACACAGGAAGGAGAAAAGCAAAAGTGGAAGGCAGAGCAATCAAGTGTGTAAGAAATCAAACAGGGCCACAATAAATAATAATTCTAACAGGACTAAGGCCTAGAAATTCAGTTGGTAGCGCCGGCGCTGAGCGCCTAAAGAGACCTAGAATTGGGGCGATACCCTATGTTGGGGCGTTCACTATGAAGATAGCGACAACTCAGATATTGACTATACATTTTGCGCTGCGCATTTCCCAGGGTGCAGCCACGATGCCTTTATCCTGCGGTTGACCTCAGTTTGTTACCTTTTTGAGGGGCTGCCTCGAAGACGAGGCTGGCTTACTGGGGACAAGGGCTATCCTCTCTGGCCATGGCTGATGACAACACACCGTGTGGCCGACACCCCAGCAGAAGAGCTGTTCAGCAGCAGCCATCAGGCGACCAGGCACAGTAAAGAGCACACTATTGGTGTTGTCAAAAAGCGTTTCCAATGTCTGGAAGATTCGGGGGGATCCCTGCAGTACTCGCCGCAGCAAGTGGGACACATCGTCGTCATCTGCTGCATGCTCCACAACTTGGCAACTCGATGCACCCAGCCAATTCCAGCTGTCCCTCAACGACCAGCAGAGCAGGCGGAGGAGGAGGAGTATGAGGAGGAGGAGGAGGAGGAGGAGGAAGAGCAGGCGGAGGAGGAGGAGGAGGAGGAGGAGGAGGAAGATGGAAGGGCTGCTGAAAGTGGAAGGGCCATACGTCAGAGGCTCATCTGGACTCGTGTCGAGTCCCCTGTGGCGGAATGATGAGAGTCTTAACTCATGCGCACTTTGGATGTTTGAGGGCCTCTGAATGCCAGCATCACTGAAAGTAGTCACATGCACCATGCCACATTGAAACTTCTGTTTATTGGCACAAAAGTCTTTCATTACAGCTAAACAACTTAATGTCAACAGAAACCATAACTTTCAAAATAACTGTGAACTGTTCGGCAAAGCCGCAAAACTCAACAAACCTTCTGCAAATATAACAACAGGTGAGGGTGTCCTTGAATTTGGACAAACAAACGTCTCTGCACCTCCCTCTACAACTGGTCCCTTGAGGGAGAACGACTTCTCTTTTGCGCCCGGCCCCTTCCCTCCCTGCTGCTCCTACGTAATTGGACCCCAGTGGCGGCCTCAAGGCTGGGGGACGCCTGCTGACTGTTTGGAAGCGCAGAAGCCCCTGAGGGACGGCCTGGCTGACCTCTGGGCTTGGAGGGTGCGGACGCAGGATGCTTGATGTGACCATGGCTGGAAGCAGTGTGCCCTGCAGGTGGTGGCAGCTGCAATGCAGGCGTCCCAGCGCTGGCATGTGCAATGGTCTCCTGCCGAGAGAGGACACCTGCACCATGGTCGGACGACACACTGGCTATCTGAGGGGAGCGGCTCGGCTCATCCGCCACAATCGCATGCTCCACTGATTCCTGGCCTTGTATGGGACTGGAAGGGCCCGGGGTGATCCTAACTGATGCAGAGAGGGTGGCTACAGTGAGAGATCACGTTGCATCAATCTGGTTGTGGAGGAGCCCAGCAAGTGACTGCGTGGCAACAGTGAGGACCTGTGTGCCAGGTGCCAGTGCTTCGGAGAAAGCCTGGACAGTTCTTCCCATTGCTTCGGACAAGGTAGGTGCCGACTGCTCCACTGCCTCGGACAAGCCCTGCACAGACCTTTCCAGGGATTGTCCGAAGCCCTGAACATTCCTTTCCATAGCCGACTCAAAGCCATGGACAGTCCTCTCCATTGTTGGGCCGAAGCCCTGGACAGTCCTGTCCATTGTTGCCACAAAGCCCTGGATAGACCTGTCCATTGTTGCCCCGAACACCTGGAGAGTCCTGTCCATTGTTGCCCTAAAGCCCTGGAGAGTTCTCTCCATTGTTGCACCGAAGTCCAACATACTCTTAGCCAATGAATCTATTGACTCAGGCATCTTCTCCACTGCAGCCATCAGCTCCGTATGTCTGACCCACGCCTGTTTGCTCATCTCAGCCAGGCGATGCACCTCATCTGCACTCTGTGCAGCAGTCATGACGACCTGCCTTGCCCTGCGGGGAGACGGTGGCCGAACTTGCCTATCCCCCGTGCGTTTCTACATGCCGCTTGGTCCGGCAACTGGTTCATCCTCAGAGCACCCCCCACCTCCCCTCCAGGGGACTACTATCCCCAGTCTGTAGATGTGTCAGCTCCCCGGATTCTGCAACGGCTGGTCCGGAGTCCTCCTGGTCCTCGCCTCCGGTGGCACTGGCACTGGCAGCTTCAGCGCGTTGCGCCCGAGTTGGTGCTGCTCCATCTGAAAGTGGGAGGTGGAAGAGTGGCTTTAGCAAAAGGACAGCTTTGCTGAAAGGCATGCCAGATTGTGGCAGGGCTCTGACATGGCTGCACACTGAGGATGCATGCTGGCGGGGGGACCAAGTGGAAGGCAATAGGTGAAAAAGGTGAGAGTCTTACCCTCGCTGTCGGTAATGGGGTCGGCAGATGCAGTGGTCACAGGACCAGACAGACGTCCTCCAAGTATCTGGTGCACTCTCTCCTCCAGATCCGTGAGAGTGACCACTTGTGGAGGTCTGCCACCGGTTCGACGCTGCTCCTTTCGGATCATCGCCAGCTTGGACTGCAGGGGAAAGAAGGGGAAGTTCTGTAACATGATGCCTTGAGAGATCATTGCATGCCCCCCATGGTGCAAGAGCCCTTACATGAGGCCTTGAGAGATCATCGCATGCCCCCCATGGTGCAAGAGCCCTTACATGAGGCCTTGAGAGATCATCACATGCCCCCCATGGTGCAAGAGCCCTTACATGATGCCTTGAGAGATCATTGCATGCCCCCCATGGTGCAAGAGCCCTTACATGAGGCCTTGAGACATCATCGCATGCCCCCCATGGTGCAAGAGCCCTTACATGAGGCCTTGAGACATCTGTCCATGTGTGTGCCCAGAAAGGGCCATGGGTGCATGCTGACAGATGGCCATTGGGGCATCATTGCAGCAGGGTGCCCGAAGTCAGCTGCAGATGGAGGGAATCAGGAGTTTGCTAAACCATCACTCACCCTAACGATCCGCGTGAGGTCGTTGAATTTCTTCCTGCACTGAACAGGGGTCCTGGTCGCCATGCTGTTGGAGTTGACCCTCACAGCAACCTCCCTCCAAGATCGTCGGTAAGCCGTCTGATTCGGCCTCTTGCCATTATCCGGATACAGGACATCTCGACGGCGTTCAACTGCAGCCACCAAGTGTTCCAGAGCCTCAGTGCTGAAGCGCTCTGCTCTCTGTCTAACCTTCTCCATGCTGAACAAGTTTGTAACGCCAGGCAAGGGCGAGCGCCGATTCAGAGGCCTACAGGGCGTTGGGTGTTGAAGCTCAGGCTGACTGACCCATCCCTTTAAGAGCCGGCCGGCGCCTGGAGGTCTCGTGGTTTCCCGTAATTGAGATCACCTGCATTGCGCCCGTCCGCGTCGATATTGAGTAGCGCCTGAACTTTTGCGCCTTAAGAGCACCGTGCAACGGCTGAATTAGCGCCTCAATCCCCTTTGAGGATGATGCAACCCAATATCTCGCCAGGCAGCGATAACTTTCGTCTGGCTATAAACTTAGCGCTCCGCCAGTTCTAACGCCTCAAGCGGGGCTATACCCAATTTCTAGGCCTAAGCGTGTTAAAAAAACAAGCCTAAAGGCTTTGGCCTAGAAATTCAGTTGGTAGCGCCGGCGCCGAGCGCCTAAAGAGACCTAGAATTGGGGCGACACCCTATGTTGGGGCGTTCGCTATGAAGATAGCGACAACTCAGATATTGACTATACATTTTGCGCCTGCGCTAAGTGTTTCCGCGTGCCCGCAAGCGCAAGCAGATCATGACGTCATTTCAGTGTGCAACGCCTTTTAGGAGCGCCTGAGCGCATATTGGGTGGCGCCCGGAGCCTTAGCGCCCAGCGCTATTAGTGACAGTTCGAGGGAGGGCTAACAGGCCCTTCTCGGAGTAGGGGGGCGCTATTTAAAGGGGACAGCTCTAGTGCAGAATCTTCTGCCACTTGGCCTGCTCATTGCGATCGTTGCTAGAGAGAGTTGGCGAGCTAATGTGGAGCGGAGTTCTGGGAATTTAGCTTTACAGTACTTGGGACCTTCAAACCTGTCCGAAACACTTGCAGCACTACACCTAAAAGTCTTTTGACCAACTGGCATCAGAATGAGAGCTTGTTTGGAGGGCGACGGCCCCATCGCCCAACACTGTGAAGGGGCAGAGAGACGGCGGGAGAGAGGGCCGGGGTTGGCCAGAAGGAGGAGGGGCAATGGAGGTCGGCCAATCCAACGGGAAGCTGCGAGGGTCTTTAGGCAGCAGGTGACAAGCCTTGACATGTCGGAGGAGCAGTGTTTGGGAAGGCTCCGATTCTGGAGGGACATTGTTACTGATCTGTGCCACCTGCTTGGTCAGGATCTGCAGCCGCGTGAACGCTGCAGAACCTCTCTGTCCGTGATGGCTAAACTGACTGATGGCCTCCATTTTTATGCCAACGGATCCTTTCAGTCAGCCATTGGGGACATTGCGACTGTCGCTCAGGTTGCAGTCCACTGTTGCATCCGGCAAGTTACAGATGCCCTTTATAGGCGAAGGCGTCAATTCATTACCTTCCCTCGGACCCTGCACAAGCAGGCGGAGGGCACGCAGGCTGTCGCTTCTATTGCTGACTTCCCCATGGTGCAGGGGGCGAGGGACAGCACACACATGGCTTTGAGGGCGCCATGCCATCATCCTTAAGACTTCCGCAACCGCAAGGGGTTCCACTCCCTCAACATGCAGCTGGCCTGTGGCCACCGCCAAATCATCATGGCAGTCACGGCGCATTTCCCAGGGTGCAGCCACGATGCCTTTATCCTGCGGTTGACCTAAGTTTGTGACCTTTTTGAGGGGCTGGCTCGAACACGAGGCTGGCTTACTGGGGACAAGGGCTATCCTCTCTGGTCATGGCTGATGACAACACTCCGTGTGGCCGACACCCCAGCAGAAGAGCTGATCAGCAGCGGCCATCAGGCGACCAGGCACAGTAAAGAGCACACTATTGGTGTTGTCAAAAAGCGTTTCCAATATCTGGAAGATTCAGGGGGATCCCTGCAGTACTCGCCGCAGCAAGTGGGACACATCGTCGTCATCTGCTGCATGCTCCACAACTTGGCAACTCGACGCACCCAGCCAATTCCAGCTGTCCCTCAACGACCAGCAGAGCAGGCGGAGGAGGAGGAGTATGAGGAGGAGGAGGAGGAGGAAGAGGAGGAGGAAGAGCAGGCGGAGGAGGAGGAGGAGGAGGAGGAGGAGGAGGAAGAGCAGGCGGAGGAGGAGGAGGAGGAGGAGGAAGAGCAGGCGGAGGAGGAGGAGGAAGATGGAAGGGGTGCTGAAAGTGGAAGGGCCATACGTCAGAGGCTCATCTGGACTCGTGTCGAGACCCCTGTGGCGGAATGATGAGAGTCTTAACTCATGCGCACTTTGGATGTTTGAGGGCCTCTGAATGCCAGCATCACTGAAACTAGTCACATGCACCATGCCACATTGAAACTTCTGTTTATTGGCACAAAAGTCTTTCATTACAGCTAAACAACGTAATGTCAACAGAAACCATAACTTTCAAAATAACTGTGAACTGTTCGGCAAAGCCGCAAAACTCAACAAACCTTCTGCAAATATAACAACAGGTGAGGGTGTCCTTGAATTTGGACAAACAAACGTCTCTGCACCTCCCTCTACAACTGGCCCCTTGAGGGAGAACGACTTCTCTTTTGCGTCCGGCCCCTTCCCTCCCTGCTGCTCCTACGTAATTGGACCCCAGTGGCGGCCTCAAGGCTGGGGGACGCCTGCTGACTGTTTGGAAGCGCAGAAGCCCCTGAGGGACGGCCTGGCTGACCTCTGGGCTTGGAGGGTGCGGACGCAGGATGCTTGATGTGACCATGACTGGAAGCAGTGTGGCCTGCAGGTGGTGGCAGCTGCAATGCAGGCGTCCCAGCGCTGGCATGTGCAATGGTCTCCTGCAGAGAGAGGACACCTGCACCATGGTTGGACGACACACTGGCTATCTGAGGGGAGCGGCTCGGCTCCTCCGCCACAATCGCATGCTCCACTGATTCCTGGCCTTTTATGGGATTGGAAGGGCCCGGGGTGATCCTAACTGATGCAGAGAGGGTGGCTACAGTGAGAGATCGCGTTGCGTCAATCTGGCTATGGAGGAGCCCAGCAGGTGACTGCGTGGCAACAGTGAGGACCTGTGTGCCAGGTGCCAGTGCTTCGGAGAAGGCCTGGACAGTTCTTCCCATTGCTTCGGACAAGGCAGCTGCTGACCGCTCCACTGCCTCGGACTAGTCCTGCACAGACCTTTCCAGGGATTGTCCGAAGCCCTGAACAGTCCTTTCCATAGCCGACTCAAAGCCGTGGACAGTCCTCTCGATTGTTGGGCCGAAGCCCTGGATAGTCCTGTCCATTGTTGCACCGAAGCCCTGGATAAACCTGTCCATTGTTGCCCCGAACACCTGGAGAGTCCTGTCCATTGTTGCCCCAAAGCGCTGGAGAGTCCTCTCCATTGTTGCCCCGAAGTCCAACATACTCTTAGCCAATGAACCTATTGACTCAGGCATCTTCTCGACTGCAGCCATCAGCTCCGTGTGTCTGACCCGGGCCTGTTTGCTCATCTCAGCCAGGCGACGCACCTCATCTGCAATCTGTGCAGCAGTCATCATGACCTGCCTTGCCCTCCGGGGAGACGGTGGCCGAACTTGCCAATCCCCCGTGCGTTGCTGCATGCCGCTTGGTCCGGCAACTGGTTCATCCGCAGAGACCCCCCCCTCCCCTCCAGGGGACTACTATCCCCAGTCTGCAGATGTCTCAGCTCCCCAGATTCTGCAGCGGCTGGTCCAGATTCCTCCTGGTCCTCGCCTCCGGTGGCACTGGCACTGGCAGCTTCAGCGCATTGAGCCCGAGTTGGTGCTGCTTCATCTGAAAGTGGGAGGTGGAAGAGTGGCTTTAGCAAAAGGATAGCTTTGCTGAAAGGCATGCCAGATTGCGGCAAGGCTCTGACATGTCTGCACACTGAGGAAGCATGCTGGCGGTGGGACCAAGTGGAAGGCAACAGGTGAAAATGGTGAGAGTCTTACCCTCGCTGACGGTAATGGGGTCGGCAGATGCAGTGGTCACAGGACCAGACAGACGTCCTCCAAGTATCTGGTGCACTCTCTCCTCCAGATCCGTGAGAGTGACCACTTGTGGAGGTCCGCCACCGGTTTGACGCTGCTCCTTTCGGATCATCGCCAGCTTGGACTGCAGGGGAAAGAAGGGGAAGTTCTGTAACATGATGCCTTGAGAGATCATCGCATGCCCCCCATGGTGCAAGAGCCCTTACATGAGGCCTTGAGAGATCATCGCATGCCCACCATGGTGCAAGAGCCCTTACATGATGCCTTGAGAGATCATCGCATGCCCCCCATGGTGCAAGAGCTCTTACATGAGGCCTTGAGAGATCATCGCATGCCCCCCATGGTGCAAGAGCCCTTACATGAGGCCTTGAGAAATCATCGCATGCCCCCCATAGTGCAAGAGCCCTTACATGAGGCCTTGAGAGATCATCGCATGCCCCCCATGATGCAAGAGCCCTTACATGAGGCCTTGAGAGATCATCGCATGCCCCCCATGGTGCAAGAGCCCTTACATGATGCCTTGAGAGATCATCGCATGCCCCCCATGGTGCAAGAGCCCTTACATGAGGCCTTGAGACATCATCGCATGCCCCCCATGGTGCAAGAGCCCTTACATGAGGCCTTGAGACATCTGTCCATGTTTGTGCCCAGAAAGGGCCATGGGTGCATGCTGAGAGATGGCCATTGGGGCATCATTGCTGCAGGGTGCCCGAAGTCAGCTGCAGATGGAGGGAATCAGAAGTTTGCTAAACCATCACTCACCCTAACGTTCCGTGTGAGGTTGTTGAATTTCTTCCTGCACTGAACAGGGGTCCTGGTCGCCATGCTGCTGGAGTTGACCCTCACAGCAACCTCCCTCCAAGATCGTCGGTAAGCCTTCTGATTCGGCCTCTTGCCATTATCCGGATACAGGACATCTCGACGGTGTTCAACTGCAGCCACCAAGTGGTCCAGAGCCTCAGTGCTGAAGCGCTCTGCTCTCTGTCTAACCCTCTCCATGCTGAACAAGTTTGTAACGCCAGACAAGGGAGAGCGCCGATTCTGAGGCCTACAGGGCGTTGGATGTTGAAGCTCAGGCTGACTGACCCATCCCTTTAAGAGCTGGCCGGCGCCTGGAGGTCTCGTGGTTTCCCGTAATTGAGATCACCTGCGCTGCGCCCGTCCGCGTCGATATTGAGTAGCGCCTGAACTTTTGCGCCTTAAGAGCACCGTGCAACGGTTGAATTAGCGCCTCAATCCTCTTTGGGGGCGATGCAACCCAATATCTCGCCAGGCAGCGATAACTTTTGTCTGGATATAAACTTAGCGCTCCGCCAGTTCTAACGCCTCAAGCGGGGCTATACCCAATTTCTAGGCCTTTGTGGCATAATGCGAGGAGCATTTGTAATAAGGTAGATGAATTACCTGTGCAAATAGATGTAAACAGATATGATATTATTGGGATTACGGAGACATGGTTCCAGGGTGACCAAGGCTGGGAATTCAACATTCAGGGCTATTCAATATTCAGGAAGGACAGGGAAAAAGGAAAAGGAGCATTGCTGGTTAAAGAGGAGGTTAACACAATAGTAAGGAAGGATATTAGCACTGATGATGTGGAATCTGTATGGGTAGAGCTGAGAAATACCAAGGGGCAGAAAACATTAGTGGGAGTTGTATACAGACCCCCAAACAGTAATGCTAAGGTTGGGGATGGCATTAAACAGGAAATTAGAGACACATGCAATAAGGGCACAGCAGTTATCATGGGTGACTTTAATCTACATATAGATTGGACTAACCAAATTAGTAACAATACTGTGGAGGAGGAATTCCTAGAGTGTATACAGGATGGTTTCCTGGACCAATATGTCGAGGAACCAACTAGAGATCAGGCCATCTTAGACTAGGAATTAAATAATGAGAAAGGATTGATTAGCAATCTTGTTGTGCAAGGCCCCTTGGGGAGAAGCGATCATATTATGATAGAATTCTTCATTAAGATGGAGAGTGAAGTAGTTGACTCAGAGACTAGGGTCCTGAACTTAAATAAAGGAAACTACGATGGTATGAGGCGCGAGTTGGCTAGGATGGATTGGGGAACGTTACTTAAAGGGTTGATGGTGGATAGGCAATGGCAAACATTTAAAAATCCCATGGATGAACTACAGAATTTATTCACTCCTGTCTGGTATAAAAATAAAACAAAAAAGATGGCGCAACCATGGCTAACAAGGGAAATTAGGGATAGCATAAGATCCAAGGAGAGTACATATAAATTGGCCAGAAAAAGCAGTAAACCTGAGGATTGGGATTCAGCAAAGGAGGACAAAAGGACTAATTAAGAGGGGGAAAATAGAGTATTAGAGTAAGCTTGCAGGGAACATAAAAACTGACTGTAAAAGCATCTATAGATATGTGAAGAGGAAAAGATTGGTGAAGTCAAGCGTAGGTCCCTTGCAGTCAGAATCAGGGGAATTTATAATAGGGAACAAAGAAATGGCTGAACAATTAATTTCAATTTCAATTTCAATTTTATTTGACACATAACCAAATACAACAAGTGAAATCCAGTCAGTGAAATGCTTTTTTCTTAACGAGCCAAGCGCACCAAGCAGCAAAGGACACTTAGCTGCTGGTATGCACGGAGCCTGCAAGGAAATAAATAAATACATACTTTGGTTCTATCTTCACAAAGGAGGACACAAACAACCTCCCAGAGATGTCGGGGAAAATAGGGCCTAATGAGAGGGAGGAACTGAATGAAATCAGTATTTGTAGGGAAATGGTGTTAGGGAAATTGATGGGATTGAAGGCCGATAAATCCCCAGGGCCTGATAATCTACATCCTAGGGTACTTAAAGAAGTGGCCCTAGAAATAGTAGATGCATTGCTGGTCATCTTCCAAAATTCTATAGATTCTGGCACTTTAGCGAGAGGATTCGAGTACAGGAGCAAGGATGTCTTGCTGCAGTTGTACAGGGCCTTGGTGAGACCACACCTTGAGTATTGTGTGCAGTTTTGCTGCCTTATCTGAGGAAGGATGTTCTTGCCATGGAGGGAGTGCAGCAAAGATTCACCAGACTGATACCTGGGATGGCAGGAATGACGTATGAGGAGAGATTGGGTCGATTGGGCTTATATTCGCTGGAGTTCAGAAGAATGAGAGGTGATCTCATTGAAACTTATAAAATTCTAACAGGACTAGACAGACTAGATGCAGGAAGGATGTTCCCAATGGCGGGGGAGTCCAGAACCAGGGGTCGCAATCTAAAGATAAAGGGTAAGCTATTTAGGACAGAGATGAGGAGGAATTTCTTCACCCAGAGAGTGGTGAACCTGTGGAATTCTCGACCAAAAAAGACAATTGAAGCCAATTCATTAAATATATTCAAGAAGGAGTTAGATATATTTCTTAAGGTTAAAGGGATCAAGGGATATGGGGAGAAAACAGGGACAGGGTACTTGATTTGGATGATCAGCCATGATCTCATTAAATGGCGGAGCAAGCTCCAGGGGCCGAATGGCCTACTCCTGCTCCTATCTTTTATGTTTCTATGTTTACAGAGACAGGGAGGGGCAAGGCCATGGAGGGATTTGAAAGCAAGGATGAGAATTTTAAAATTGAGACATTGCTTAACTAGGAGCCAATGTAGCTCAGCGAGCACAAGGGAGATGGGTGAGCTAGGACACGGGCAGCAGAGTTTTGAATGAGCTTAGGTTTATGGAGGGTGGAAGATGGGAGGCCGACCAGGAGTGCGTAAAACCACAGTTTGGGTAAATATTTTTCCAATGTTAACCTCATTACCAGCATTATAGTATGACTAGCAAATTGTTAGTTAATGTGCCAAAATTATGTCGACATTAACCGAGAAATTCCAGGCAAATCAATCAGCTCATCAAACAACTCAAAGTTCAATATGTTGAATGCCCAAAATCTTTGCACCTTAACAGTTCAGCTCCTCGGACTAGCACCATTGGAGTTTGGACTACTAAAATGAAAAGCTTTTAAAGGCATCAAATATAAATAAGATGTAGATTTGTGAATTGGATGCAGGTTCCTCTCAGTTTTTAAATAACAGAGGAAGTACTTTCAATTATCTATCCTTTGATTTTGTTTTAAAAGCATTATAAATCAGTGTTTCTCATTTGTTACTTTTCTCTCCAACTTCGTCTTTCTATTTTTTACAGTTGCTCTCTCCATTTCCTTCCGCTTAGGTTTGTTACTGGTTTCCCATTAATTCGTTTCCTGTTCTACTTTGATTTCTCTTCCATTGTTGGTTTTCTTCTTTGCTGCTGCTTTCTGCTCCCTATTCTTGTTTTATTTCAATCTCTATCTCTCTAGTTATCTGCATCTCTCCCTGTCCTTTTGTCCATTTTAGTGTTTTCATCCTTTCTCATAATGGAGTCTGCCTCCCCTGGTTAAATGTGTTACTAAAAACGAGATTTCCTTCTCTCCAGTTGTCCTGAGTTAGGTAATAGTGTTGGGCCTAGAAATTCAGTATAGCCACTTTTGGGGCGCTAAAGTCGGGCGGCCGCTAAAGTTTGCGCCCGGCGCAAAGTCGCGCCACCTTCGCCGATATTCAGTCGCATCGCCCCAAGAGGCTGCTGCTGCGCTAAAACAGGCGATGCACGACTATCTTTAGGCGCTAAGCCGGCGGTGCTGAGCGATACCCCCGAGGCCGGGCGCAGCGCCGGTGCAGCGAGTTGTTGATTGACGGCAGACACTCTGGCGCCGGTCAGCTCTTAAAGGGGGAGGGTGGATTTGTTTGCCTGCCACGCCCTGCACACTGCAGCCCTCAACCTAGGCCTGACCACTTCAGCTTCATCTGCACAACGCCCAGGGCTATGGAGAAGGCCAGGGAGAGAGCGCAGCACTTCAGCGACGGTGACCTGAGGCTGCTGGTTGGCGGAGTGGAGCGCAGGCGCCATGTTCTGTTCCCAGAAGGTGGCAAGAGGCCGCTGCCCAGCGCCTACCGGAAAGCCTGGAGGGAGGTCTCAAACAGGGTGTCTTCCAACAGCGTGGTTGCCAGGACTCCTGTGCAATGCCGGAAAAAGTTCAACGACCTCACTCGGGTTGTCAGGGTGAGTACCCTTTCCAGTGTCCTCCTCATCCCTGCATGTGCACCTCACTTTATGGGCAAAGGGACCTGAAAGCCCTAATGGCCAGCCCTCATCCAGCAGCTGTGGGACTGTCATGAAAATCACTTGCACATTCAGCACTTTACACACTGTACAAGCTATTCGACCATGGGAGGCATTGCAGACAAGATCAGGGCTTCACACTGTACAAGCTATTCGACCATGGGAGGCAGTGCAGACAAGATCAGGGCTTCACACTGCACTTAGAGGCCGTCCTTTCTCTTGCAGGCCAAGGTGGCGCACAACCGGCGGAAACGAAGTGAGACCGGGGGAGGCCGTCCTGACGTCAAAGAGCTCTCCGACCTCGACCAGCGTGTGGAGCGCATTATGGCAGGCCGGCTGATTGGCCCCGTCACCAGTGGAGATGCCGACCCTGTTCTGGGCACCAATGGTAAGGGCATCACCTTTTTGACCTCTCTCGTTCCACTTGCGCCTCAGATCAGCATCCTTTGCCACTGTCCGACCAATGCAGTGAATGGCAGCACTCATGCCTCCCTCGCTGCCGCCCTGTCCTCACTCTAAAGCTACTCTTGTGCCTTCCTGCTTTCAGATGGTGAATCGCCAGGTGAGGAGGCGGGCCCTCAAGCTGCCACTGTCAGCGCTTCCGAATTAGAGGAGGAGGACGAGGAAGCCGGCCCATCAGTGCCACCCTCAGCCGCACCAGCCCATGGCGATGAAGGGGACACGTCTTCCCTGGAGGGGAGCCGGGGGGAAGGGTCGGAGGAGAGTGAAGCTCCGGGGCCCAGCGGGCTGCAGCAACGCGGGAGGGGTGGGGAAGCTCGGCGGACTTCTCCCCAGAGGGTGAGTGCGGCCTCCAGTCCTGCGACAGTCAGCGCAGAGGAGGTGCGGCTCCTGGAGGAAATGGCCGTCCAGGCTGAGCGCAGGCACAATGAGCTCATGGCTGCAGTGGCAAGGATGCCTGACTCCATTGAGTCTTTGTCAAGGAGTGTGCAGCAATTTGGAGCAGCACAGGCCAGGAGTCTGGATCAATTCAGTGCAGCACAGGCCAGGAGTCTGCAGGACTTCGCGGCAGCACAGGCGGCTTCGAGCCAAGTGCTCAGTCGTGCCGTCCATTCACTGGCTGTTGCCATGCGGACACAGACCAGGGCCACACGGGCACTAACTGCTGCCACCCTCGCTGGATCAGCCAGGCATCGCCAGGGCACTCGCCGCGCAGCAGCAGCCCAGCAGTCTGTTCTTCAGCTGTTTGCTGCGCATGCTGCAGTGCTGGCCCGTGCGAGTGCCAATGTATCAGGCGACCAGGGAGCACCTGCGATCTGTCAGGTTGGCATCATTCCTGCAGCCGACACTGCCACTCCGCCATTGCAGCTGCCACGAGCCGTTAGACAGACTGCTGCCGCCCAAGCAGAGTTGGAGCAGTCAGCAGCCGGCCCCTCCAGGGCCAGAGCTGGTGCAGGCCGACCCCCGAGGGCATCTGCCGTCTCGCCATCTGACCCTCAGCAGCCTTCCCCCAGCCTTGCTGTAGCCACTGGGCTCCCATTGAGGAGGAGCTGTAGGGCGGGCAGGGCCCAGGCAAGGATGCGAAAGGCATTGCCCTCGCAGGGCAGAAAGTAGAAGGTCTGCACAAATGCTTTGTGGTTGTTGAAAGGCCGAGACTGGTGTAGTTGTGTTTTTGTAAGGCCGAGACTGGTGTCTTTCTTTGTTTTTGTAAGGCCGAGACTGGTGTCTTTTTTAGTTTTTGTAAGGCCGAGACTGTTAGTTTTGTGTTTTTGGAGGGGGCTTCTCCACATGAGGTTGTAATGTGGGAAGGGCAGAGGTTTGCAATAAATTAATGTTCTTAAATTGCACTGTGCATGGTTTTTTTGTCAAGTCCTGGTTGCCCTGCTCGGCTGAGGGCTTGTGGAGCGGCTACATTCATCTGCTGACATTGGCACAAGCCATTCCCTGAGAGGGGGCCTAGAACCGACGTTCAATAAGCCGGCGACGGGCGGCCCTTGCACTTGCTGCCTCCCTCCTGTGCTGGTCCTCCTCCTCCTCCTCCTCCTCCTCCTCCTCCTCAGGTGGTCCTCCAATCTCTGGTGGCAGTGGCTGAGTCCTGCGGATAGCCAGGTTGTGCAGCATGCAGCAAACGACCACGAAATGGGAGACTCGCTCCGGCGAATATTGTAGGTGTTAAGTCTGTGTGTTATAGTGAGAATTACTACACAGACCACAAGAGTAAATTTTAACAGGTCTTTACTAATCGAAGGTCCGGGCTAAACTGCCCAATAAATCATTACACAGCACTTATATACTGGTGTGGTCACCACCGGTATTACAGTATACAGCAGCCAAGATAAAGTAGTGCAACTCTTAAAATAGTTCTCTTAAAGGTGGAACGGTTACATACACCACAATCCTCCCTTTTTAGCTTAACAGTATATATTCCCCATTAACATAACCTAATAACATATATACACAACTTCATGTAAAAACAGTTCACAGATTCAGTCTCTCTGGAGGCTTCCTGACTTGGTCCGGATAACGCCTCGGTTGTGTAGTAGTTTTTGGTGGTGTAGTAGGTTCTTTTGGCAAGGTCGATTCGGCTTGAATGCCAGTGTCGGGTTCATCTGATTCCAGTATCACCGGATCGGAGGTAGATACTATGGGTATCTCTGCTTCATCATTATGCGTATAGAGTCGTGGAGTAGGTTGTTCCTTTTCGGATGACTCTATGATCTGGTCAACATGGCGCCTTATTATGCTTTCACCAATGTCCACGGTATACATCAGCGGTCCTAGTCGTGTGCAAATAGTTCCAGGCTGCCATTTCTCGGTACGGTAGTCCCGGGCCAAAACTTGTTGACCTATCTGGAAGGTTCTAGTTGGCCTTTCATTCATGCCTTGAAATTGCCGGTTCTCTACGTCCCTTCTGATGTTTGGCTTGATCAAATCCAACCGGCATCTTAGTCTTCTATTGAAAAACATCATGGCGGGAGTTTGGTTTGTAACCACATGTGTTGCATTCCTGTACGCCAACAAGAAGTTATCTACCTTATGTTGTAGATTTATGTCTTCATTACTCATGGCCTTTATGGCCTTCTTGAAGGTCTGGACAAACCTTTCCGCTAATCCATTGGTGGCGGGATGGTATGGGGCGGACGTGTAGTGCTTAACCCCATTGTTTTTTAAGAACTTCCTGAATTCTTCGGACACGAATTGCGGTCCATTATCAGAACAGATCTGTTCCGGCAGCCCATTCCTGGCAAATATGGTCCTTAATACTGTGATGGTTTTTTCCGTGGTGGTGGAGGACATCTTTATTACCTCCGGCCACTTGGAGTGTGCATCCACCGCGATTAAGAACATTGAGTCCATAAATGGACCAGCAAAGTCGATATGTACCCTTTGCCATGGAGATGAGGGCCACTCCCATGGATGTAGAGGGGCTTGTGGTGGGGCGTTTTGGACCTTCTGGCATCCTAGACAGCTCTTGGTCATTTCTTCGATGTCTCCATCGATTCCTGGCCACCACACAAACGCTCTGGCTAGGTTCTTCATTTTCACTCCACCCAGATGCCCCTCGTGAAGCTCCTTTAGCACTTTATGCTGGAGTTTGGGTGGAATCACCACTCTGGATCCACACATCAAAGTTCCTCGGCACACTGACAGCTGTTCTCTTCTTTGCGAGAATGCTGGCAACAGTGGTTGGCCATGTGCTGGCCATCCCTTCACCGTTAAATCGTAGACTCGTGAGAGAGTCGGATCATTTCTCGTTTCCTTTTCGATGGTAGAATTTGTTACTGGTAGACACTCCACTATGGTTGAGTGGAACATCTCCACTGGGTCCACTGTAGGTGCCTCTTCTACCATTGGCAACGGTAGGCGCGATAAACCATCAGCATTCCCATGCTGTTTTGATCCTTTGTATTCTATGTCATATTGGTGTGCCCCTAGGAAAAGGGACCACCTCTGTAGCCTTTGCGCTGTCATAATGGAAACGCCCTTTTTAGGGTTGAATATGGATACCAACGGCTGGTGGTCTGTCAGCAGTGTAAACTTCTGGCCCTGCAGGTAATGATTAAACTTCTTTACTCCCCACGCCAGGCTGAGAGCCTCCCTATCTATCTGAGCATAGTTGCGCTCAGCGGAGGTCAATGATCTGGATGCAAATGCGACTGGCCTTTCCAAGCCATTTGGCAACCTGTGTGAGAGTACTGCTCCAATACCATAAGGAGAAGCATCACAAGCTAAACGAATAGGTAGCGTTGGGTTGAAATGAGCCAACACTTCCTCTGAGGTGATCAATGCCTTGCTTTTGCGAAAGGCCTTCTTACAGTCCTCGCTCCACTTCCATGGTACTTCTTTCTGCAAAAGAGCATTTAGCGGGTGCAGCACCGTGGATAGATTTGGCAGAAACTTATGGTAATAGTTAATCAACCCTAGGAACGACCTCAACTGGGATACATTTTCCGGAGCGGGAGCCTTCACAACAGCTTCGATCTTGTCAGGTGACTTGTGCAGCCCCTCCTGGTCAATGACATGACCACAGTACGAGATTCGTTTCTGAAAGAACTCACATTTCTGGCGATTAACTCAAAGTCCATATTCCTTCAATCTGGTGAGCACCAGTTTCAAATTTGCAAGGTGTTCCTCATCGTCATCTCCTGTAATCAGGATATCATCCAAGTAACATTGAGTGTTTGGAATTCCCTGTAGTACCTGCTCCATGGCCCTCTGCCAAATTGCTGGAGCCGAAGCCACTCCAAAAACCAGTCTATTATATCGATACAAGCCTCTGTGCGTGTTGATTGTGAGATACTGGCGCGACTCTTCCTCAACTTCCATCTGTAAGTACGCTTGCGCCAGGTCTATCTTGGTGAAGTGTTTCCCGCCAGACAATGAAGCAAAGATATCCTCAATCCGCGGAAGCGGATATTGCACCGTGTGAAGCACCGGATTAACTGTGATTTTGAAGTCTCCACAGATGCGGACCTTCCCCGGTTCCCCTGGCTTGTTACTCGATGAACGCTTCATGACGGGAACAATGGGCGTGGCCCACTCACTCCAGTCCACCTTAGCCAGTACTCCTGAACGTTCTAGCCCTTCCAGCTCAGCTTCCACAGCAGGTCATATCACATAAGGTACCGGTCTGGCTTTGAAATATTTTGGGTTTGCATGTTCTGCAATCTTGATTTTTGCCTTAATTCCTCTTAGTGTTCCCAGTCCCTGTTGGAACACCTCTTTAGCCTCATCCAATATTCTGGACAATCGTTCAGGTTTGACATTTTTTTTTCCAGAATCTACCGTCATTGCTTTTAGGGAGTGCCAGTCCATATTTATTTTCCTGATCCACTCCCGTCCCAGAAGTGGTGGACCTCCCTCAGGTAGTACATATAAGTCCATTCCTTGGCGTTCTTTGCCCTTGTGTATCACCTTGACTTTTATCTTTCCGATGGGGTATACTTTTTGCCCCGTGTATGTCTGCAATACTATCTCCGTATCCCGTAGGGGAATATGTGTGAATAACCTTTTGTAATCTTGCTTATTCATGACCGTCAACGCCGATCCGGTGTCCAATTCCATCTTCACTTGGACTCCTGCTATCTGCAGTGTGACCCAGATAGTTTGTCGGTCAGCTTCCTTACTCACATTGTGAATTCTCAGACTACCCAGTTCCTTGCTGTTGGAGTCTGAATCCGAATTCTGTTCATCCGAACTCTTCTCAGCCACCTTATGTACCTTTCTGCACTTTTCCTGCGGTGACTTTTTGTTGCTGGTCTTCTTTCCTGACCGGCATACTTTAGCTATGTGACCAAGCTTGCCACATTTTCTACATCCCTGGTTTTTAAACCAGCATTGGTTCTGATCGTGTGTCGTCTTTCCACAACGATAACATTTCGTTGTACCCAAAGCCATTTGATCTACGCTGAGTACCGCTGCCTTCAGCTGCATTTCCACAGTGCCTCTCGCTGCGGCTTCGTGCGATGCTGCAATAGTGACAGCCTTATCAAGTGTAAGATCATTCTCTTCAAGCAGCCGCTTTTGTGTTCCTTCTTTCGACAATCCACACACGAATTTGTCTCTCAGTGCCTCTGTCAGACTTTCCCCAAACTGACAGTATTTCGCTAGCTTACGCAGTTCAATTAAATACTCCGCGTTGCTTTCCTCTTTTAGTTGCGTTCTCGCATAAAATTTAAATCGTTCCGCTAACATCAGTGGTGTGGGGTTCAAATGATTTTTCAGGACAGCAACAATTTTAACGAAAGTCTGATCCGCCGGTTTAGCTGGTGATAGAAGATGCTTCAATAGCCCGTATGTCTTCACACCCATTGAGTTTAGTAAGGTTAGTGCTTTATCTTCATCTGATATTTTATTTGCCTTACAATATATCTCTATGCGTTCTACATACGTGGCCCAATCTTCAACATCGGGATCGAAATCGTTGATGTTACCACGCTTAGGCATCCTCGCAATCTTCTTGAGAAACAAAAAGAAATTGTCTTTAACTTTTTTTTTTTAAATGGCGGTTTCCCGTGCTTGTCTTCTTCCCCGCCTACGAAAATGGCGGCTTCCCGTGTTTGCCTTTCTCCCCCGCTGTCTGTAATGGCGATTGCCGTATTGCTGCGTTCGCCCTCCCCAGCGGTTTTCAAATCGTGCCTCCCAGCCCCTCTTGCCGTCCGATCCTTTCCCCCGGCTGCGGCTGAGCTCTCCGCGGTTTCTTTTTAAATTTTCTCCCGCGCCTTACGCTGACCCGGTCACTGCGCCTCACGGCCTCAGTAGCTGCCCGGCCTTTCTCACCGGTCGCGGTCGAGCTCTCTCTCGACGCTGTTGTGTCTCCCAGCCCGCTTGCAGCCCGGTCTTTTACACCGGCTGCGTTTGTCGCGGTCGAGCTCTCTCTCGACACTGTTGCGTCTCCCAGCCCGCTTGCAGCCCGGTCTTTTACACCGGCTGCGTTTGCATTCACCGCGGCTCCCGTGCCTTACGCTGCCCCAGTCTCAGCACCTCTGGCCCCGACTTCTGCCCGGCTCTTTTCCCCGGCCGTGGTCGAGTTCTCCACCCTTATATCCTCCGTTTTTCCCTCCCCTACTTCACAGCCAACGTGGCCGACTTGCTGCTCGTCGCTGATCGGCTTACCCACCACCATGATAGAAGGGATGATCACTGCCTGTTGCTGATGGAAGGCTTCGTGTCAGAATTCTTCCTTTGCTCTGCAGACCCAAGTCTTTTCTCAGCAGAACGATGAGGGCGGATGCCTCCTCTCAACGCCCTTCAACTGCCTTGGATGTATCTCTGCCGCAGGGTAAGATCGTACTCGTCGCCACTGTTAAGTCTGTGTGTTATAGTGAGAATTACTACACAGACCACAAGAGTAAATTTTAACAGGTCTTTACTAATCGAAGGTCCGGGCTGAACTGCCCAATAAATCATTACACAGCACTTATATACCGGTGTGGTCACCACCGGTATTAAAGTATACAGCAGCCAAGATAAAGTAGTGCAACTCTTAAAATAGTTCTTTTAAAGGTGGAACGGTTACATACACCACAGTAGGGCTCCACCGGAACGATCCAGACAGCGGAACCGTTGCTTCAGGACGCCGATTGTTTGCTCTATGATGTTCCTGGTCGCTTGATGGCTATCGTTGTATCCCTCTTCAGCAGGGGTGCTGGGCGCACGGAGCGTGGTCATCAGCCAGGTACACAAAGGATAGCCTTTGTCCCCGAGAAGCCATCCTCGTGGGTGAGGCTGGGCCTGGAACATGTCTGCCACCGAAGTCTGGCGCAGGATGAAGGCATCGTGGCTGCTGCCTGGAAAGCGGGCATTGACAGCTAGGATGAGCTGCCTGTGGTCACACACCAGCTGGACGTTGAGCGAATGGTAGCCCTTCCGGTTGCGGTAATCCTCGGAATTCTCCAGAGGTGCCCGCAAAGCCACATGCGTGCATTCAATGGTGCCCTGCACCATGGGGAAGCTCGCGAATGCTGCAAAGCCCATTGCACGCTGTTGCTGCTTGGCAAGGGCCATGGAGAAGGAGATGAACTGACGTCTCCTTTTGAAAAGGGCATTGGTCACCTGGCGGATGCAGCAATGCACGGTGAACTGGGAGGTGTTGGAAATGTCCCCAGTAGCGGATTGGAAGGAGCCGGTGGCATAGAAGTTGAGAGCCACCGTCACCTTCACTGCCACCGACAGAGACGTCCTGCTCCTCAGATGTGGCTGCAGATCACTGCCAAGCAGGTGGCAGATCTCTGTGACCACCTCCCTTCTGAATCGCAGCCTCCGAACACACTGCTCGTCAGACATGTTGAGATAGGAGAACTGCTGGCGGTATACCCTGGGTGGGTAAGGCCTCCGTTCCCGACGCCTGTTGCCCCCTCTCCGTCTAGCCAGGACTGCCACTCTCTCACGGCATCTGTGAGCCCTTTGGATGCAATGGAGAAGGCCAGCGTTTGCACCCATTGCAGCCCCCATAATATGTTAGCAAACAATGATATGTCAATGAAGGCAAAGACAAGAGGAAAGCTGTGGCCTGAAGCCACAAGTACCTGTCCGAGTGTTGAGCCAAAGCAGAAAGCTCTCTACCTTGGTCTCTCTGCAAAGATCCGTCTCTCAAGAAGGAGTGCTGCGAAATGGCAGCCTTTTATAGTGCAGGAGCAGTGCCCTTTAATTTGCGCCCCCCGCGCCCCGCATCGACTGAGCACCGTTCCACTCTACCAGTCGCTAGGGGCGCCAGGCGCACAATGGGGCGTCGCGACTGAATTTCCGGTTTGGGGCGCACAAAGGGCATTGCACGAGGAAATGACGTCAGGATCTGCGCACGAAGCTGAGCGCGCGCAAAGACTTTGCGCCGCCGCTCAATCGTGAGTGAAGTTGGGGAGAGGCGCAGATCGCGCTGCGCCCGGCCGCTAGCCGCCTAACGCCCAACATCTCCTCCTCCTAAGGCGCTACCGGCTGGCGCAACCAACTGAATTTCTAGGCCTTGATGTTTTACTTTTGTTGCTCATCAGCCAATTCTAATAGGGGTCATACACTGCCAATATTCCAATAACTGCTTATGCTTGGCTATCGGTGCAAAATTTAAATGTACTCTAGATAGCCACGTCCATAAAATCATTGCAGGTCACAAGATTTAACACACATTTCTTATCAGGATAATAGTACCCTGAAATCACATCGTATTAAAAATAGCACTACAATTTTGCAACCTACATCACAACACCTTATTGAATTTGCAGGGAATCTATAGGGGCAGTTATACAACCAAATTTGAGTCAAGTGGTTGCCACTTTGCAGTAACGAAAGAGCTATTTCCTCTGTTTCAGGCCAATTTTTTGGTGCAATTTCAGCACTGTGGGAAAATAGATGGCGAGGCTTTGGCCAAAACCCTGCTAGTTCAAAGAGGTTGTGCTATTTCTTCTGCTCTCTCTCCTACTCCCCGTCAATTCTGGTTGAAACCCCACTGCCTCCATTAAAATCATGCAGTGAGTTTACAACGTAAAACTTTCCCTCCCTAATGCCTAATTATCACGCCCAAAAATTAATGCCTGTATTTTTGTGGTATTGTAGCTTGAAAGAGGTACTAGAAAACCAGAAACTTTAATACCAGCATTACATAACAAATTCTTGAGGATACATAATATATGACAAATTGGTATAATATACTTTCTACATGCTAATGAAATTCATTACTTTCTACACAGGGGCATTTTTACAACACTGTGAAATGATTCAAAGATAATCCTCAATCTTTCTATATTTAAAATAATTTTAGCCAGGACTCAGACTTCTCTCAGAATTTATATCCTTCAGAAAAGATCCCAGTTGTATAAAGCCATTCCACATTCCCAATCCTTATTTGTTAGCTCCCAGAGTTAAAATGACCAACTGATGTGGAAGATTTTACTGTGAACTTTCCTTGACTGTGCTCTACATTAGGGATGTCAAAACACATTGAGCCCTCATCTCATTCCCACGGCTGAATTTAAACGAGGCTTCCATCAAAAGAAGACAGTTAAAGTAGTGGGTTTCCATCTCATCAATTTTGCCATACAATAGGCAATAAAGAATCTGTCAGTGAATTGACTCTACTGTACAGGAATCCTTTGTTTTTAAAAAAAAAAAAGGTAAGGTTCTATTTCAGTCTATAATTACAGCCGTCAATACCTTCAAAAAATTTGATATGGCTAATTATGCAATTTGCACGTTAATTTAAATCATGCTCAACATTGATTTCAGCTGTCAAGTTAACTGTGTCTTTAAAGCTGAGGGCTCAGCTCTATCATATTTAGTCACATATGAATGATAATTAATATAAGACCTAATCTCAGGTAAAATCCGCAGGCACATCACCTGTACTAATGGGCAAAAAGCATCACAAATAAAAGGAAAAAGTGAAATAAACCAGTTTCTGACTACTGATAATAGAGGAATTCATGAGCAACACCCCCTATCGCACAGATACCATGTTGAAATGGAGTATGTCAAACTGACTGAAGAAAGCCTCACAGGTACAACATGAAAGCCAATAGTTCTAAATTGAGGGCAAATGTAGTGTAAAACCTGTGTGCATTCGTCATCCACCAGAGCTCCTTGCCAGGGTCAGCACGAAGTACTCCACAATGTGCACTACCTGTTAGGCTGTAGCATGTATTGAGGCTTTCCAGTCTTTGATTAAAGCAATAAATTAAAAACCAACCCATCCCTATGATTGAAAAATGTTGAGATCGATGTTAATGGAAAATTACACCCATGAAACTCCTAATATGCTCCAATAATGCCGACCATTTTCTCTTTTTGTCAGCAATGACAACAGGATCAGCTTTTTTACATGAAAAAACAATTGGATCTGACTTCTAGCCCTTGTTTCCCTCAATGGCTGATAGTCAACCTAATACTGAGGTGAATGCCTGACATTGGGCTAGATTTTCTCAGCAGTGTTGGGATGGTGGTGGGATAACTGTTTGCTGGGTTCCGGATCTGCTCCCGGCTGCAGCCACACTGTCAACAGGACTTTCCCTTGATTGGCCTTGTTAAGCCTGCCCTACAGGCTTCCCGGCCAATTAACAGGAAGTGGGTCTGATGATGTCTATTGATGAAGCGCCATCAGCTGGTTTCCTTAAAGGGACCACGTCCACATTGTGTTTGACAGTTGTTCTGTCAGTGTTTTACAACATATGTCTCACAAATGCCATAACCAAGGCCGCGATTTTGCCATTGGAGGCGGCTTCGCGTTGGGTTGGCTGGACAACGGGTTCCAGTCCCGCTGCCGGTTTCATCCGCACTGAAATAACTATTTTGACTTAACTGGGCTTATTAAGCCCGCCGTGCGCGTTACCCGGCCCAATCAGTGCGTTCGGGTCTGCTGCTCGCCTCTGCTGACGTCTTCAATCCAGCTGCATTTAAGGGGCCCATGCAGACTTGGTGTTTCATTCACATTCTGATGCTTCTCAGTGTTACTGATAGCAAGATGACTGCTTCAAGAGCCAAGGCTTCTCCCAGATTTGATGATGACTCCCTCCATGCTCTTGTGGAGGGAGTGAGAGGGCGCAAAGAGGTTTTGTTTCCCTCCAATGGACGGAGGAAGCCTCCTCAGCAAACCAAGGCAGCCTGGCTACAAATTGCTGAGGAGGTGAGCGCCAGGTCTTTGTGTTCACGCACCTGGGTTCAGTGCAGGAAAAGGTTCAATGATCTGCTACACTCAGCAAAAGTGAGTATAACATCACACTTACCTTCAATCTGCTCCCCATCACCTCTCATCACCAGCACTCTGCATTTTCAACCTACTCCTGCACATCCCAACTTACCCTTATATCCCTTGCACCCTTAATCATCCCTCTCTCTCTATGTACAGACTCACTCCACCATCCTACTATGCACCCCTTACACTCGCTCTCACTGTTATGCAATGGCAACAACAAACAATGCACAAGGGACCTTGGTATTGGCACCTCACTCCATCTTTGTCTCCCTCTAAGCATCTATGCTGTGGATTCTCTACACTCACTCCAACATTCTCGCTCAAACTCCACTTGTGTCCCGCATTGCAGGAAAAGAGAGTCCACAATAAGAGGGAGAGTGGGAGGACAGGATGAGGGCCACGTTTCATGGTGCATTTAACCACCGCTGAGGAGGCTGCTATCGACATCGTCGGAGCTGCAGAGGAGCTGGAAGTGGGGGACGGAGAGACGGGCGCAGTAGAGCAAGCTGGTGACAGAATAGATTTGCAACCCTCTCATTTAAATTTCATGAGTGACTGATATGGCATCTGATGTTCATACAGATTGAGTTCTGATCATCTGCACAATTCGATGTGTCTGCTACGTTAATAGCACATGTCTAACTCATGCTTTTACTCCCCCACAGGACCATCGAGAGCCCCCTCCCCACTGTCCAGGAGGAAGAGCAAGAGGACACCTCAGAGGACCCTCCAGCTTCTGAGGAAGCAGCATCAGCAGAAATGAGCGGAGCCAGCACCAGCGCAGAGACGCACAACTCGGTGGGTCCAACGCGAGATAGATTAGTGTTGTCACCTGGTGTATCACAGCTCACAAGTGAGCATCAGCAGATGGTGGAGACAGGGACAGCAGAGGAGAGGCCTCATTGGAGGGCGCTCGATGCTCCTAGCTCTGCTCAGCTGCATGTGAACACTGTGCCTCTGGAACCATCCAGAAAGAGAGTGATGCTGGAACTTCACGAACAAGTGCAGGAGTTAGGTCACAGCTAGAATATTGTGTGCAGTTCTGCTCACCACATTACAGGAAGGATATGATTGTACTAGAGGGGCTGCAGAGGAGATTTATGAGGATGTTGCCTGGGCTGGGGAATTTTAGCTATGAGGAAAGATTGGATAGGCTGGGGTTGTTTTCTTTGGAACAGAGGAGGCTGGGGGGAGACCTAATTGAGGTATATAAAATTATGAGGGGACTAGATAGAGTCGATAGGAAGGACCTATTTCCCTTGGCAGAAGGATCAATAACCAGGGGGCATACATTTAATGTAATTGGTCGGGGGTTTAGAGGTGATTTGAGAAGAAATTTTTTCATCCAGAGGGTGGTGGGAGTCTGGAACTCACTGCCTGAAAGGATGGTAGAGGCAGAGACCCTCATCACATTTAAAAAGTACTTGGATATGCACTTGAAGTGCCATAACCTATAAGGCTACGGACCAAGTGCTGGAAAGTGGGATTAGGGTGGATAACTCTTTGTCGGCCGGTACGGAAAAGATGGGCTGAATGGCCTCCTTCTGTGGTGTAAATTTCTATGATTCTATGATTCTCTGACAGGCTTTGCAACCACTGTAACTGCAAGTGTGCAGAGAATGGAGGAGTCCATCTCAAACATGAGCAATGTCGTGGTGCACGCAATGGTGAATGTATGTGCCACCATGGAAAGGATGGCAACCTCTATGGAGGACATAAATCGCCAGACTCAAATGAGCATGGTGACTCTTCTAAATAGATGGTCTGCTATGGAGGATAGATGGGCATCTATTGAGGAGAGGAACCAGAGGTACATGGACGTCCCGGTTATGAGCACTGTCAGTACAGAGACGGGTCCTCATGGTCCCACTGATGTGCAGTAAGGTGCTCTCCAGCTAATTGCTAGCAGTGATGTGTAGGTGACCCATGAGAGAGATGTTGGTGGTCGACAACAAGGAAGTGGGGGCTCCTCTCCAAGCGCTCACACTCCCATGCCACTGCAGAGCCCTCAGTCAGAGCCCTAGATTCCTCACCCAACTGAGATGGCCATCTCAGCCCCTGCACAGCTGCAGGAGGAGCAGACTGTTGTGGAGCCCTCCCAGGCTCCCAAATCCAGAGGATGCCCACTAAAGGTGTCTAATCAGGCACAGCATAGAAGTGAGCAAGGTGCCCCTACATCTGCTGAAACACAGGGGAAGCACCATGTAGAAGCACGTGTAAGAGAAAGTTAACACACAAGTAGTCACAAGGGTAGTCACTTGGGTGTTTGGATCTAATACAAAGTGACGTTTCTCATTGTTATTTCAATTGTATTAAAGAAATGCGATGGCAAAGATTCAAATAGTTGGCCTATGTGTGCTCAGAAATGGAAGTTGCACAGTGAGGGGTCAGGGCACCTTTCATCTGTAATGATGGTGGAGTGAGTGCTAGGAAACCACAGCTTATTGTACAGATGCTGTTTGGTGTGTTAAGAAGGTCGGCCAGACACTCATTTCCATGTGCCAGCCACATGTGTTTGCTGCGTAAACCTACTCAAATCTAGCATGGATTAGTACATCCCTTGCCTCACGGCCAGCAATGTGGTCGAATGCTGGTGGAACTGGTACATCCGCCTCTGCAGGGTCTTCCTCATCTGCCTCCTCCTCCTCCTCCTCTGAGAAGTCTGTGCACTGAGCCACTTGTTCCTCAGGCAGCAGTAAGCTATGCTGCTATGCGATGTTGTGCAGGGCACAGCAGACCACGATGATTCTGGAGACCCTGGCTGGCGCGTACTGTAGGGCTCGACCAGATCTGTCGAGGCATCTGAATCGCATTTTGAGCAAGCTGATGGTTTGCTCTATCATGCTTCTGGTGGAAATATAGCTCACATTGTAGCGCTCTTCAGCTTGGTATGATGGCCTCCTCATCGGTGGCATTAGTCACGTCTTCAGGGGATAGACCTTGTCTCCAAGTAGCCATCCAGAAAGTTGGGTTGGCAGGTTGAACAGCTGAGGCACAGTAGACTGCAAGTCATGGCAACTGCCAGGGAACTTGGCGCAAACATGCATAATGTTCTTCCTGTGGTTACACACCAGCTAAACGTTAAGGGAGTGGAAGCCCTTGCAGTTCACAAATACAGCTGGGTTGTGATGGGGTGCCCTGATGGCCACATGTGTGCAGTCTACGATGCCCTGCACTCTTGGGAAGCCTGCCAAAATTGCAAATCCAACCGTATGCATGGTTACACTTGATTCATCCGTGGAGAAGTGGATGTGATTGTGTGACTTTGCAAAGAGGGCATCAGTAACCTGCATGATGCAAGTGTGTGCGGCCGACTGGGAGATGCCGCTGATGTCTGCTGGAAGGACCCTGAAGCAAAGAAGTTGAGTGCAGTGGTGACTTTGACAGCCACTGGTAAGGAGTATCCACATGCTCCTCTGGGCTGCAGGTGTTGGTGCAGCATTGTGCAGATGTCAGCGACTACCTCTCGTGAAAGTCTCAGCCTCCTTTGGCACTGCTGCTCAGTCATGTTGGGAAAGCACATCCTTGGCCTGTTAACCCTGAGTTGCGGATATCTCCTGTGGCACGGTGCAGCCCTGCACTGACGCCCTCTGCCCTGTGCAGCATCAGCTGGCTGAGGAGAAGGTTGGCGCTCCTGTTTTTGGTGCTGCTGTTGTTCCTGGTTCTGCTGCTGCCAGGGCTGCTCTTCCTCCGATTCTGAAGACCAGGATGAGAGGGTACAAATGGTTCCCATCCCGCTGGTATATATCTCAGTTGAGGAATAGATGTTATAAGCACTCAGTCAATTTGGGGAGAGGGTTTTCCAAGGAGGTCACAGTGAATTTGGATCTCAGCTTAAACACTTACAACCTCAATAGTCCTGCAAAATGTGTTCCAAAACCACAAAACAAAAGGTTCTGGCATCTGAAAGTGAACTCATGTTACAGATCAGATTTTATGCTGCAGGTGCAGCTGTCAAGTATTCAACGAGTTGCTAAACCCAGCACAATCAGCTGGTGTGTTTGTCGCAAGACGGGCAACATGCTGAAAATGTAGCAAAATGGGAAGAGCTTCTTAAAATAGAATTATCCAGACAGTTAACAAGCTGTTAACTGCCTTAAGTGGCTCTCCCGGCGCTTGGTGTCAGGTCTGATCGGAACTCGCAGATCCGACACTTTGTAATGTTGCTTTGAGACAGGTGCGCAACCCGCTGTCAATCATTTTGATTTTAACTCTGGACCCGCCTCCAAACCCGCCCTCTGAGCGCCGGCAATATCATGGCCTAACAGTTTCTGCACTCTGAAACTAACCATCAAAACATGGCATCCTTTACACCACTTCTGCAGCTGTCAGCTTATCAGATACATCAGTACAGACTCAAATCACACCAGGGTGAATTGGCGTGTTCCCCGAGCAGTGCGTAAGCCATGGGGGAGAATGTAAAATTGTAAAGAAGCCCTAAAATACCATTAAATTGGCTCTTAACAAGCCATTTAATGAGCTCAATTGTCTCCCCCGCTGCTTGGTGTCGGGTCAGCTCTCCGCTGAGAGACACGACACCTGGGAGACTCGCGTGGAGGCGGGTTGACAGCAGGTTTCCTATTGGCAAAATTTTGTGTGCCAACCAATACCTGTGACAGTGATTAAATACATCAAAGTCAACCCAGTTAGTTTTGAATTTATATTTACTATATAACAATGGCAAGCACTGAAAAAGCTCAGATTTTGGTGCCAAAAATGTCTGTACTAAACATGGAAACTTGGGAAGAATCCCTGAAACCATACAAATATACTGTACACCATGGAATCTGTGTCTGGTAAGGTACTCCAATAGAACAACTGCAATAAAAAATTAGGATGTCAACAGTTTTTATGAGTAAATCCATTTGCTATTACATAGTGGCCCGTATTTTCCGATGTCTACGGGTGTGTACGAGTTGTGTACACACCTGTAGGGACATCAGAAATGCCGGTTTCAGGCATACAAAATGCATGCACTGAAAACCGGCATTTCCGATCTGTCAAGAATCCTCTTGACAGATTGGACGCCTGCCCTGGAGACGGGCCTCTGCAGGTGGAGAGTTCCGCTTTCTGCAGAATCTCCGCCCGCTGAAATCCCTTAGAAAGGCCTGCTTTTACCAGCATAAGAGTTTTAAAAAGTTAAAAA
The DNA here is from genome assembly GCF_052327205.1 of Somniosus microcephalus. Taxonomy (NCBI): domain Eukaryota; kingdom Metazoa; phylum Chordata; class Chondrichthyes; order Squaliformes; family Somniosidae; genus Somniosus; species Somniosus microcephalus. The sequence goes on along the minus strand of NC_140992.1, from coordinate 72,972,517 downwards.
AATAAATTTCACTCGTTTATAATTTTAAAATACTTTTAAAAAAGGTAAGTTTATTTTTAGCCCCGTAAAAAACTTGCATTATTTTTTTCAAAACATTAAATTTTTGTTTAAAATATTTTATTTTATGTAATTTTAACTCATTTTAAAAACATGATGGTTTTTTAAAAATGTATTTAATGTTTTTATATCTTTTTGGAGTGATCTCCATTCATACTTTTGACAGGTCTATCTGTCAAATGTATGAAGGGGGGGATTCCCTTCTTTCATTCATTGGCTCACCTGGCCCACGTGATCCCAGGGACGCTTGCGAACCGCATGCGCCCCTGGGATACGTGGGCCCTGCGCATTTTGACTGTGGACAGGCCCAGGAGCGGAAGTGTACGGACCTTTGCATAGATTTTTTTCCGATAGGGCCATAGATTTTTGGGATCAATAATAAATATTGATTTGTTACAATAGTTTTTGAGGCGTCACTCTCAAAGGGATATGAAGGTTAGAGAATGGGGCTATGGTGTTATAGCCTGATCTCTGACTCCTAGTCATAGTCATAGAGTCATAACGGCACAGAAGGAGGCCATTTGGCCCATCGTGTCAGTGCTAGCTCTCTGTAGAGCAATCTAGTCAGCTTCTCCAACCTGTCCTTGTAGTTAAGATGCCCCATCCCTGGAACCATTCTGGTAAATCTCCTCTGCACCCTCTCAAGAGCCTTCACATCCTTCCTAAAGTGTGATGACCAGAACTGGATGTAATACTCCAGTTGTGGCCTAACCAGCGCTTTATAAAGGTTCAGCATAACTTCTCTACTTTTGTACTCAATACCTCTATGAAGTCCAAGATCCCATATGCTTTGCTAACCACTCTCTCAATATGTCCTGCCACCTTCAGGGACCTATGCACATAAACTCCCAGGTCCCCCTGTCCCTGCACACTCTTTAAAACTGTACCATTAAGTGTATATTGCCTCTCCCTGTTCCTTCTGCCAAAATGCATCACCTCACACTTCTCTGTATTAAATTCCATCTGCCACTTGTCCGCCCATTCTGCTAGCCTTTCTATGTCCTGTTGCAGTCAATGGATATCATCATCACTGTTTGCCACACCCCCAAGTTTGGTACATCGACAAATTTAGAAATTCTACTCTGTATTCTAATATCCAGGCCATTTATATATATCAAAAACAGCAGTGGCCCTAGCACTGACCCTTGGGGAACACCACTGTCTACCATCCTCCAGTCTGAAAAACAACCAGTTACCACAGCTCGCCGTTTTCTATCCTTAAGCCAATTCCTTATCCAAGCTGCCACTGACCCACCTGTTCCATGAGCCTCAATTTTGTTAAACAGCCTTCTATGTGGTACTTTGTCAAATGCCTTCCTAAAACCCATGTCGACAACATCCATTGCATTCCCTTCCTTAATCCTCCATGTTACTTCATCAAAAAATTCAATTAGATTAGTCAAACATGATCTACCTTTTACAAATCCATGTTGGCTCTCCTTAATTAGCTTAAACCTCTCCAAGTGCCCATTAATTTTTTCCTTGATTATTACACCCTTTCTTGAACAATGGTGTCACATTTGCCACTTTCCAATCCTCAGGCACCTCCCCCGCATCTAGGGAAGATTGGAAAATTATAGCAAGCCCTTCCGCTATCTCATCCCCCAATTCCCTTTGCAACCTGGGATGCAAGCCATCTGGACCAGGCGACTTATCCACTCTAAGCATACCCAGCCTTTCTACTACATCCTGTCTATCAATTTTCACTCTTCCATTCACCTTTTCCACTTCTACCGATATTTTGTCAGCATCCACCTCCTTAGTAAACACCAATACAAAGTACTCATTGAGTATTCTAGCCTTGCCCTGTGCCTCTAAGCATGTATCACCATTTTTGTCCCTAATAGGCCCCACCCCGCCACTTACTGTTTACATGCCGGTAGAAGATTTTTGGGTTCCCTTTTATGTTAACCAGCATTCTCCTCTCATATTCTCTCTTTGACAATTTTATTTTCATCTTCACTTCCCCTCTCAACTTATTGTATTTGGTCTGGCTCTCCCTTGAAGATTTCACCTGACATGCATCATACACCATCTTTTTTTATTTCATCATCTTCTCTATCTCCCTCGTCATCCAAGGAGCTCTTGCTTTGGTTCCCTTACCCTTCCCTCATGATGGAATGTACCTAGCCTGTACTTGGAACATCTCCTCCTCAAAGATCACCCATTGTTCCGTGACAGTTTTTCCTGTCAGTCTTTGATTCCATTTTACCCTGGCTAGATCCTTTCACATCCCATTGAAGTTAGCCCTATTCCAGTTTAGAAGTTCCACTCTAGACTGTTCCTTGCTCCTCTCCATTGCTAATCTAAATCTTATAATACGATGATCAGTCATACCCAAGTGTTCTCCCACTGACACTTGGTCGACCTGGCCCACCTCATTCCCCAGCACCAGATCCAGCAATGCCTCCTTTCTAGTTGGGCCAATAACATACTGGTCAAGGAAATTCTCCTGAATACATTTCAGAAATTCCACCCCCTCCTTTCCCTTTACCCTAGCATTATCCTAATTGATATTTGGGCAATTAAAGTCCCCAAATATCACCACTCTATAGCTCTTGCATATCTTTGCGATTTCCCTGCAGATTTGCTCCTCTACCTTCCTCTCACTATTTGGAAGCCTATAGAATACCCCCAATAGCGTGATCATACCCTTTTTGCTCCTCAACTCTAACCAAATGGATTCTGTCCTTGTCCCCTCAAGAATATCCTCCCTTTCCAAAACTACAAAGTCTTCCTTACTCAGCACTGCCACCCCACCTCCCTTTTTTCCTTCCCTATCTTTTCTGAACACTTTGTACCCTTGAATATTAAGTGCCCAGTCCTCACCATTTTTAAGCCACGTTTCTGTTATTGTCACAACATTGTAGCTGGTAGCCTGAGCTGTGGCAATCTGCATATTTCCAGGTCCCCCTCCTCTGTAGAGGGTCAGTTTTCTTTGAGTGCATTTTTTAGGAATTCCTTGCTGAATTTACCATATGATTTGTAGAAGTGTGCTTTTTTATAAAATAGCCTAATAATTCTAACATTGAGACCAATTTCAACAATTCCCGCCAGGCAGGAAATGGGTGAAAGTGGGTCAGTTGCCCGTTTTACACCCGACCGATCTTCCAGTGGAAACAATTAAAATTGACCCCATTGTTTCCAAAAATGGAAAATTTGCAGTTATATATTTAACTAATGATGGTCCCATGCCTGCTCGGCTGACCCTCTACAGAGGAAGGGGACCTGGAAATATGCAGATTACCACAGCTCAGGCTACCAGCTACAATAAGGTGCATGTCTCTATTCTGGCAAAGTGCAGTCCTCCCCACAACTAATATCTGGCTGAAGCATATCCCAATCCAAACAAGAGATGTTTGGCCATCACCTGGAAATGGAGAAATACCAAGCCTGTCCTTTAAGGTTAATTCAGTGTGACCTTCACCTCCATCCCCAAACACCCAAAGCACTTTGCAGTCAGAGAATTCAGACCAACAACAGTGATTCTCAAATAGACATGCAAGGAAAACAATCACAACCAACAGGCAGAACACCCCCACCCTGCCCCGACTGCTTCCCACACTCACTGACCCAACTGAATCCCAGAGACCAAGACTAAAGTCTTTTAACCTACATCAGTCTCAGCCATAGCCATGCCAAGAAACTTAAGGCATCATTGGAATCATAAGCACCATGTAATGAATTGCATAACTGAATCATCAAATATACATGTGAATGTAAATGTTTGAAAACTAAAAAAATATGAAGAATCATGCTACCGTTTTGCATTGCCTTCTGGGAGCCTAGGAAAGGCAAAGTTATATTTGCCCCTGGTAGATAAATGGTGAAATAGTCTCCTTCAGTACAGCAAAATTGTATAAGAAATTATTATTGACATTCCTGTTTTTTAAAAATTATTTGCATTCCTTATATTTTGGAGTTAGTATTAGATCAATAGTAATGCTCATGGTATTCTCAATGTATGACTTTTCTACTGCTAAAATTTTATTTGTTTATTTTAATCTTTCCTGTCTATTGTAATGTTTGTTGCTCATAATGATGATTTATATTTTCCCTGCTATAGTATAACTGCGCCATGATCTTTTTTCATGCAGTTTCACTTGACAAACTGTTTAATAGTACACAGATGAGCAGGGAAGCTAAACTTCTGAAATTATGATTAATATTTATGTCCACAATGAAATAGCATAATCAAAGTAAAGACATTGATTATTGATAAGTCTTTTATTGTAAACAGAATGTCATGCAATTTATTTATACTAATACTGCTTTTATGATGACAGAAAAATGAGTACCATATTGGGCTGTGCAATGTACATCATCTTATAGTTGTCGTGGTGGATAAGCATAGACTGAGGAATATATTCCCCTTAAATACAGTTTAATTTAGTCACTTGCCTCTGTATTTTTTCTTTGTCACATTGCACAGAATGAAGTCGTGGAGATAGAGGTGTCATTCGTAATCCTACATGGTCAGTGAGGAGCTGCACTCAGAGGAAGCGTGGCTCAGAGAATCAAGGCTATAATATTGCAGCCTTATCATCGACCTGCCCTCCCTGTGAGCATGGCTTTTTAGTTGGGAGCACAAGGTGGCAGAATTAGCCCTCATTACTATCTTGTAAATTTTACAGTTCATAGTTTTGGCTGTGGACCATGTGAAATAAGGACATCCCAATGAATGTTCGCCTTAAAACCCCAACAGAAGCACTGGCCCAATTAATTAATGACTATCACTGTCATTTTGTATGCAAACCTGTAACAAGAATAAGTCATCTACATAAGGACCGATCTTCTAAGGCTATCAATCTATACTAATCCACCAGGATGATACTAAGGTTAAAAATTAAGGCTTTGAAAACCTGTGGACATTTGATAAATGCCGGTGTTATGTTCATAAATAACTAGACGTTTATCATTATGAACAGCTAGCTTTTGCTCATCATTTATTCAGCCATGTGGACTAGTACAGCATCCATCTTGACTACTGCCTTGTGGGTAGCCTAGTGCCTCATGGGTAGCCCCACTCTTATATACATACAGCTCCACCTAGTGTACCATTCTAGAATGACATGTTACTGATCATTACATCCACCTTTCTTTGAGGTTAAACAAAATCAATATCAATCAATATCAATCAACTTTCAAGAAACACGATAAAGATGATATCAGTAACACTTTTGTTAGTGCTCTATAAACATAAACATTTTCACAACAGTCAACACATTTTCAAAGCTTTACTTTATACTCAAAGATTAAGTCTATCAGGCTTTTTTACTTCATGTGTGGATCTTCTCAGCACAGGTAAGTCTGATGTATTTTCATGAGAGCCTGTATGTGTGTTTGTGTTAGATTGTTCTGGTGGTGAGTGACAAGATTCAGTTGCGGCATTGTCATCGATTTGCTCTTGGATAGTTTCTTGTGTCTTCAGGAAGGAACGGCGGTTCCTCCTGAGAATCTGTCCTTCCTCAGTTCTAACAGTGTATGACCTTGATCCTAATTCCTCAAGAACTGTAGCTTTCCTGTTCCATGCATCTGGATCCTCAATCCTGACAACATCATCCCTTGTCAATGGTTTCATAGTTTTGGATGACTTGTCATAGTAGGATTTCTGTTTCAGATTTAACAGTTGAAGTCTCTGTCTCAGTTCCTTACTCTGCTTTTCTTTTGCACAGCAGGGTAGCGTGGTTCGCAACTTGCGACCCATTAGGAGTTCAGCAGGTGAAGAACTAGAGTCTAAAGGTGAGGCTCGGTAGCTCAGCAGGGCGAGATAAGGATCAGACTTACTTTCTGTTGCTTCCTTCAGTAGCTGTTTGAGAACTTGAACACCTTTCTCTGCCTTATCATTCAACTGAGCATACAGAGGACTGGATGTGATGTGCTGAAAGTCATAATGTGCTGCAAACTGTTGCCACTCCTTACAGTTGAAGCACGGACCATTGTTGCTAACGGCAATCCTGGGAATTCCATGTCTGGCGAAGATGGATTTAACATGCATTATGACACTGCTTGCTGATGTGCTTGAGAGCAGCGCCATCTCAGGATAGTTAGAATAGTAGTCAATCACAATTAGATAGTCTTTACCATTCAAATGAAAAAGGTTCATACCAACCTTTTGCCATGGTGCTGTTGGTAAGTCAGCTACTATCATTGGTTCCTTTGCTTGTTTGTTTTGATGTTTCTGACATGTCTCACATTTGCCTATCATGTTCTCAATGTCCTTATTTATGCCAGGCCAATAAACAGTGTCTCTTGCTCTCCTTTTGCATTTTTCAATTCCGAGATGTCCCTCATGAATCCTTTTGAGCATATCTTTACGTAAAGCCTGTGGAATGACTATTCTGTTCTGTTTTAGTAATAGTCCACTTGCGACACTCAACTCTGGCCTGATGTGAAAGTACTTTGGACAGGAACCTTTTGGCCAACCATGATGAATGTTCTCTATTACTGTTTGTAACACTGTGGCCTAGAAATTCAGTAAGGCGCCGCCAGCTTTGCGGCCAGTTACCGCCTAAAGAGGGCTTCTGCGCCAATACAGGAGTTTGCGCTGATATTCAGCGCAGCGGTAATGGCGGCGGTAGCCGTTAGCGCTGCGCCAGCACCGATGATGTCATCGGTGTGCGCAGTGCCCTGGTTCCGCCCTGAAACCGGCCCGATCCCCATATTTAGTTGCGGCCGCCTCTTCCGCAGCGGCCGCAAACAGCGACCAGAAAACGGGGCCGTACTGTAGCCTTAGTGGGGCGCTTTAAGGTGGAGGTGCGGCCGGCCACTTTTTTGGCGGCCGCCTGCCCGCACCTCCTTCCCCGGCCTCCTCCACCCCCCCCCGCGGCATTGCCGGCTGCTTTCCGCTAACCCGGCACTTCTCCGTGGTGCCGGGCTCATTTGCCGGCACTATCCAGCGGCGATCTCCCCGTTGCAGGCACCTCCCTCTTAAGAGAAGGAGGAGGCCAGCAGTACCGCAGCCTGCCGCTCTGCAGCGGGTGGCGCAGCGGCGCCTAGAGCGCTGAAATTCAGTTTCAGCGCCCCAAGCGGGGGCGGGCACACCCTGGACTAGCGCCCGGTTCCGACTTGGGGCGCAAAAACTGAATATCTGACGGTCGCAACTGGCTCCGTGCCCAGCGCTAACTTTTGGGCGCTAGCCAGCTGGCGGGGCCATAGTGAATTTATAGGCCTGTATCTTTTACTGTTTCTTCTGCTATTTGCTTTGATTTTGTGTCTGACACGGGCAGCGCAGTAGTGACCATACTCACATGAACATCCACGTCGTCTTCAGTAGAGCTCACATGACTCATCGTGGGTGCTCGGGATAGTGCATCTGCTAACACGATGGCCTAGAAATTCACTGGCCTTAGCGCCGCTTTTGAGGCGCTAGAGGGCCTAGCGCCGAAGTTATGGCCAGTTTAGAAATTGACAGGGGCCCTAGATCGGCGTTAGGCCGGTAGCGCTGCGCCGGCACCGATGATGTCATCGGTGTGCGCAGCGTCCCGGTTGCCATGGTAACCCGCCCGAACTCGGAAATTGAGTTGCGGCCGCCTCGCCCGTGGCAGCCGCAAGCAACGTTCTGGCAGCGGTGCCTTACAGAACTTTGCGCCGGCGCATTAAAGGCCCCGCGGCGGCCGGCCGCTTTCCCGCCGGCCGCCTGGCCGCAGCTCCCTCCCCGGACTTCCCGCCGCCCCCCCCGGAACAGAAGCAAGCCCGGCACTTGTCCGAGATGCCGGGCTCATTTTTAAAAAGATTATCGCGGGCCGCGGCCGGGTGCAGGCAGCTCCTCCTTAACGGAAGGAGGAGGCCTGCACTTCCCGAGCCTGCCGCACCGCAGCGGGCGCCGCAGCGCCGGAATAGCGCCGCAATGCGGCGCGTGGCGCCAGTTTTGAGGCACTGAGACCCCTCAGTAGCGCCGGCAGCCGTTTGGGCGCGGCGCTACTGAATTTTTGCCGCGCGCAGGGGATCTTAGCGCCGGCACTAACTTCCGGCGCTAAAGCCCTCGCTGCACCAAAACCGAATTTCTAGGCCTATGTGTTTGCCTGGTGTGTAGATCAGTTCAAAGTCATATCTTAGCAGCTTCATCATGAGTCGTTGGCCAAGAAATTCACTAGCCTTAGCGCCGCTTTTGAGGCGCTAGAGGGACTAGCGCCAGAGTTATGGCCATTTGAAAAATTGAGTGGGGCCCTAAAGCGGCGTTGCACCGGTAGCGCTGCGCCGGCACCGATGATGTCATCGGTGTGCGCAGCATCCCGGTTGCCGTGGTAACCCGCCCGAACTCCGAAATTGAGTTGCGGCCGCCTCGCCCGTGGCAGCCGCAAGCAATGTTCTGTAAAAGGTGCCTTGCTGAAGTTAGCGCCGGCGCATTAAGGTCGCGCGGCGGCCGGCCGCTTCCCCGGCGGCCGCCTGCCCGCACCTCCCTCCCCGGACTCCTCCAAGACCCCCCCGCGGCACAGATGCATGTGGGCCGCGAGCCCGGCACTTCTCCGAGGTGCCGGGCTCATTTTTATTCAGCCGTCAAAGGCCAGCGGTCGGGTGCAGGCAGCTCCTCCTTAACGGAAGAAGGAGGCCTGCACTTCCCCAGCCTGCCGCACCGCATCGGGCGCCGCAGCACCGGAACAGCGCCACAATGGGGCAGGTAGCGCCCATTGGGAGGCGCTGAAACCCTCCAGTAGCGCCGGCAGCCGTTTGGGCGCGGCGCTACTGAATTTTTGGCACGCGCAGGGGGACTTAGCGCCGGCACTAACTTCCGGCGCTAAAGCCCTGGCTGCGCCAAAACCCAATTTCTAGGCCGTTGAATCCTTGGAGACATCTCATTCAGGTTCTTTTTTATAATGGCAACCAGTGGGCTGTGGTCTGTCTCAGCTGTGAAGATGGGAAGTCCATATATGTAGTCATGGAACTTTCCTAGTCCAACTACCAAGCCTAGACATTCCTTTTCAATCTGGGTGTATCGACATTCAGAATCAGTCATAGACCTGGAGGCATAGGCAACAGGCTTCCAATCTTCACCCTCTGCTTGTAGCAAGACCGCACCTAGGCCATCTTTTGATGCATCCGTTGACACTTTGATTCTCTTTGTTGGGTCAAAGAAGGTGAGTACAGGTGTGGTTGTCAGCACTGTTTTGAGGTTTATCCACTCTTGTTCATGTCTTTCTGTCCATGATAACTCATTTGTTTTATGTAGCAGGTCTCGCAGACAGGCTGTCTTGGCTGACAAGTTAGGAATGAACTTTCCAATGAAGTTTATCATCCCCATGATGCATAGCACTCCCTTCTTGTCAGTGGGTCGGGGCATGTTGAGTATGGCGTTTACTTTTTCCATATCTGGCTCTATTCCTTTACCAGATAGATTATCTCCTAGGAAAGTGACTTCCTGGATGCCAAACTGACACTTGGCTTTGTTGAGCTTCAGTCCATTCCGGCGTATGCTCTGTAGCACTTTAGTCAGTCTCTCATTGTGTTCTTTCAGTGTGGAGCCCCAGATGATGATGTCATCAACATAGACCCGAACTCCTTCCAGACCTTCAATTATGTGTTCCATCGCTCTATGAAAGATTTCAGATGCAGATATTATCCGGAAGGCATTCTGAGGAAACAATAACTGCCAAATGGTGTGTTGAAGGTACAGTATTTGGAGCTTTCTTCATCCAGTTTTAGTAGCATTGAGCTTTGTGAAGTATCTGGCACCTAACATTTCACTGGTGATTTCTTCTCGCTTGGGAATCTGGTAGTGTTCACGTTTTATGTTTGCATTTAAGTCCTTTGGATCCATGCATATTCTTAGATCATTGTTCTTTTTCTTTACACATACCATGGAGTTAACCCAGTCTGTTGGCTCTTCGACTTTCCTGATGACTCCTAGTGTGGTCATTCTGTTCAGTTCATTCTTAAGCCGGTCACGCAAGGGTGCTGGAACTCTCTGTGGAGCATGTGCCACTGGCTGAGCATCCTCCTTTAGCTGGATCTTGTAAGTGAATGGTAGAACTCCAAATCCTTTGAACACATCCTGGAAATTTCTCACTATGGAATCCACCGAGTCATCTGGTCTGCTTATGGCACAGTTTATACGGTAGACTCTCTTGACCAGTTCTAAGTCATCACAAGCTTTGTCACCTAATAGTGAATCAAGTCCTTCAGCCACAACAGAAAACATGAGATTATGCACTTTGTCTTTGACTGTCACTTTAAGCCTGCATACGCCTAAGCTATCTATTTTCTGTCCATTATAGTCCTTCAGTAGTACTGACTTTTTCTGTATTTTGGGCTTTTCTTTCATATATTTAATGTCACTCATACTGATTAAGTTTGCTTTTGTCCCAGTGTCTAGTTTCAATGTAACTAATGCTCCATTTACCTGCAGTGACATCATCCATTTGTCCTCTTTTACTGCATTAACTTTATGTTCAGCATTGTCCATTCCTGAGGGCTGCACATTTTCTGTATCCTTTTCTATGTTGCCAAATGACATCATTCGTACAAAATATGTCTCACTTAAATCAGTGTCCTCAATCACATTGACTTGTTGCCCTTTCTTTGTTTTTACTTTTGAAAAGCATTGTTTGGCAAAGTGATTCTTTCCATAACATTTTGTGCACATTTTCCCAAATGCAGGGCATTGTCGTGACTGGTGTTTGTAACCACAGCATTACAATTAAAAATTCCATCCTCCGATTGCTTTGCATTTCTGTTCTGCCCATGTTTCTTCACCTTGTAGGACACAGCACCGACAGCAGCACTATCACTTACTACAATCGCATTATTATTAATTTTACTGAAAGTTTTCGCGTGCTTTTGAGTTAGCTCACTGGCTTGGCGTATTTTTACAACATTTTCCAATGTTAGTTCGGTTTCTCTCAACAGACGTTCCCTGACCTTTTTTATCATGAATACCAAACACAATCTGGTCACGAATCATGGATAATTTCAGTTCAGAGAAATTACATGTCTGCGCTTTCAGTTTCAGATCGGTCATAAAGCTATCAAAAGTCTCATTTTGCTGCTGTGTCCGTGAACGGAACACGTACCTCTCATAGGTTTCGTTCATTTTGGGAGAACAATGTGTATCAAACTTCTTAAGCACATCTTCCAATTTTTCTCTGTTCTCCTCTTGATCAAATACAAATGTATTAAATACCTCTATCGCCGGTGGGCCTGCAACCGTGAGCAGTAATGCTATTTTCCTTGCGTCTGGCTTCGTACCGAATCCGATGGCAGCAATGTAGAGTTCGAATTGTTGTTTGAAAGTCCACCAATTGCAGTCGACATTCCCCGTGAGTTTCAAACCCTCCGGTGACTTCAAAGTTTCCATGTCGTGTTTCACAATATTCAGCAGATTTTATCAATCCTGGTACCATGTTATGTTCATAAATAACTAGACATTTATCATTATGAACAGCTAGCTTTTGTTAGTCATTTATTCAGCCATGTGGACTAGTACATCTTGACTACTGCCTTGTAGGTAGCTTAGTGCCTCGTGGGTAGCCCCACTCTTATATACATACAGCTCCACCTAGTGTACCATTCTAGAATGACATGTTACTGATCATTACAGTTGGGATCTGCAAAAGTGTCCAGGGTCAGAGGAGGTCACCTAAATTACATAATCTGGGTCAGTGCCTGCATTACTAGGGGTGCGTCATGGGCACCAGCCAGGATGGAGAGACTGGGAATCCCTGGCGAGGGTGCGGGATACAGGGGGATGTGTCTGGGTCCCCCCATTCCGGAAACATTGCAGTGGTGTGCCCATTGGGATGGAACTCCTCACCCCCAGGCATGACCTCTCTTGTGCCACTGGTTTGGGGTGGACTGAGTCTCTAACCCTAATAAGGCTAGACAGATATGCAGGAAAGTTTGGGGCCCAGCATATCTGAATCTTGCCTGATCTGTAGCCATTCCAATGGAAGAGCTGTGGATTTTGTTCCTTTTATTTACAAGGAGAGACTTAAGATACTTAGGGGGAGAAATTCATTATAGCCCAGGAATGGGCATTAACTTTGGAAAAGTTTGAGATTTAGCGCCGGCGCTAATGAATCTCGTGCATGCAACATTAAGTGTTGGCACTCAAAGAAAGGATGGGAGCGCTAAATCAAGTGTGAATGACCTAGCTCAGTGGCATTAGGCTCAAAGCGCTAAGCAATTTCAGGTGCAGTCTAATCACTAGTCGCCATTGCCACAGGCTCTTTCCAGTTCTTAAAGGGAAGGTTCAATTATGCTGCAGAACCTCATTCTCAGCATTGCTGCTTGTTCTGGACTTATTACTTGCAGATAGCACCCTCTAGTGGTAGTTAGTGTATAGCAGTGTTAGTAAACTGCAATAGGGCATTTGACCTTGTTCCTGTTTTAACCCGGAAGTAGTATTCCAGAAAGAACCTACTGAGTTATGGAGAATCTCCCATGAGGGATTCTCAATCCTGTGTCATCTCATCTTACATGCTGGGCAGGACGCAATGTCTGTGAGTATCTTTGTTTGTTAACATGATAGCAACTTTGTCAGTGTAGTATTTGACAATACTTTGTTTATAAGAAGTTATTAGTTGTTAGCTACAGAAGTTTAGCTCAAGTGCTATTTAGTTATACAATTAGTCTATTCTATTGTTATAAATATGTTTATATCTTATGTAACATCTAATGTTTAGGACTCAGTTCTATGTACAAAACATACTTTGTCTTTGTTTACAGTTTCACAAATTTGTTCAAGTAAAGCTTCAAAACAGCAAACCCGCTTGGCGAGCAATTATTTGAATGAGTGTTTAGCTGGCTGGATAACTAGCTAGGAGCACGTCTAGCGAGACCAGTACACTGCTTCTGCAGCTGTCTCAGCAAGCAGCAGAAGGCCAAGGAGATTGAACTGGACCACTGAAGGAGGTGTAATTATGGCAGATCAACGGCCCAGAGAGAGAGCTTGCAGATTCTGTGACCAAGCATTAGAGGCCTTGGTCCTCGCTGTGGAGAGACAGAGAGCGGTGCTCTACCCAGCAAGTGGCAGGAGGCCCTCGCCGCAAGTCTTCCGCGCCATGTGAAGGGAGGTAGCCCAGCAGGTATCGGGCAGAAGTGTGGTCCCTAGGACCCACACACAGTGCAGGAAGAAATCTAATGACCTCACTCAGGTGGTCAGGGTGAGTCAATGCTTCACCAAATGCTAGACGCCACCATCTGAACCTCAGTCTGCACACACTGCCCAAAGCACCACACCCCCAGTACTCACCCAACAACAAACTCCACCTACCAACACTTACACCCACATCTCACACCTTGCACACAATGACAGCTATTCAACTATGGCAGGCACATCACCCAAACACATTGCTCCACACTCACTCACACACTTTCCTTTCTCTTGCAGGCCAAGGTTGCTCACAACAGGAGGGAGCAGGTGCACACAGGTGGGGGCCAATCTGACACCCAACCACTTTCTGAGCTGGAGGAAAAAGTGCTGTAAATCATTGGGTGCCAGGTGGTGGGCACCATGGACACCGGTGATGTTGCCCTCCTTGGAGACAACAACGGTATGTTCATCCCTACTCCTTCTTCTCACATCCCACTTCCCCCTCACCTCACAAGACTTTCCGACTTTCCAGCTAATCATGCTGTATGCATGCCTTTCTCTCTTCCTGCATATAGTTTAGGTCTCCTTATTTAAGGAAGGATATACTTGCATTGGAGGCAGCACAGAGACGATTCACTAGGTTAATTCCAGAGATGAAGGGGTTGACTTATGAGGAAAGGTTGAGCAGGCTGGGCCTATACTCATTGGAATTTAGAAAAATGAGAGGTGATCTTATTGAAACATAAAAGATACTGAGGGGGCATGACAAGGTAGATGCAGAGAGGATGTTTCCCCTCGTGGGGAAATCTAGAATGCGGGGATACAGTTTTATAATAAAGGGTCACCCTTTTAGAACTGAGGTGAGGAGGAATTTCTTCTCTCAGAGGGTCGTAAATCTGTGGAATTCTCTGCCCCAGAGAGCTGTGGAGGCTGGGCCATTAAATACATTTAAGGTGGAGGTAGACACATTTTTGCAAGTTCAGACAGTCTTTCTAGTACCTCCTCTTTATCAATTTTTATCTCATCCAGTATCTCAACTACATCCTCTTTCACTATGACTTTGGCAGCATCTTCTTCTTTGGTGAATTTAATACCTTAGCCATACCCTCTGCCTGCTGCATAGGTCTCCTTTTTGGTCCCTAATCAGCCCCAACCCTCCTCTTGCTACCTGTTTATTATTTATGTGCCTATCGAAGAATTTTGAATTCCCTTTTACGTTAGTTGCCAATCTATTCTCACACTCTTTCTTTGCCCCTCTTATTATCTTTTTCATTTCCCCTCTGAACTTTTTATATTCAGACTGATTCTGACTTGTATTCTCAACCTGACATCTGTCATACGTGCCCTTTTTCTGCTTCATCTTACTCTCTATCTCTTTCATCATCCAGGGATCTCTGACTTTAGTAGCCCTACCTTTCCCCCTCGTGGGAATTTACTTCGATGGTACCCGAACCATATCCTCTTTAAAGGCAGCCCCTTGTTTCATTACAGTTTTGCCTGCCAATCTTTGATTCCAATTTAACCAGGCCAGATCCGTTCTCAAACCACTGAAATTTGCCTTCCATCAATTAAATATTTTTACTCTAGATTGCTCCCTGTCCTTTTCCATAGTTAAACTAAACCTTATGATACTATGAAGGCTAAAGGGATCAAGGGATATGGGGAGAAAGCAGGGACAGGGTACTGAATTTGGATGATCAGCCATGATCTCATTGAATGGCGGAGCAGGCTCGAGGGGCCGAATGGCCTACTCCTGCTCCTATCTTCTATGTTTCTATGTTTCTATCATTGTTCCCTAAATGTTCCCCTACTGACACTTGCTCCACTTGACCCACTTCATTCCCCAGAACCAGATCCAGCAATGCCTCCTTCCTCGCTGGGCCAGAAATGTACTGATCAAGAAAGTTCTCCTGAACACACTTCAGAAATTCTTCCCCATCTCTGCCCTTTACACTATTTTTGTTTCAGTCTATATTAGGATAATTGAAGTACCCCATTATTATTACTCTATAGTTCTTGCACCTCTCTGTAATTTCCCTGCAAATTTGCTCCTCTATATCTTTCCCACTAGCTGATGGCCTATAGAATACAGTGTAATGGCACCTCTATTATTTCTTAACTTTAACCAAATAGATTCTGTCCTTGACCCCTCCAGGACATCCTCTCTCTCCAGCACTGTAACATTCTCCTTAACCAATACTGCCACCCCATCTCCTTTCTTTCCATCTATTTCTTTCCTGAACACCTTATATCCAGGAATATTTAAAACCCAATCCTGCCCTTTTTTGAGCTAGGCCTCCATTATCGGCATAACATCATAGTCCCATGTGACTATTTGCGCCTGCAGCTCACCAACCTTATTTACCACACTTCGTGCATTTACACACATGCACTGTAAACCTATCTTAGACCTTCTTGTATTCTCTTTTAATCTGATCTGACTATTTCTTACTCTAGTTGGACTATTTCCACTGGAGCAGAAAACATTTAATGCAGAATTTTTAAATTATGAAAGGTTTTCATAAAAATTAATAGGAATTTTTTTTTTTTCCAGTTTGGAAGTCTGTAACGAGGGGCATCAATGTAAACATGGAATCTTATCCTTATAGAATACCAACGTTGCTGAAATGAATAAATTATGGAAATAAGAAATCAACGAATAACAAAAATAAATTGAATGATCTGTGGAATGATCCATATATTCTCTAGCCCCACCCAAAGAGGTTTTTTAAGAAAGAAATCCTTACTTTATTTTTCTGGCAATAAATGTGGAAGTTCTGGCTGTGGAAAACATGAAAATATGCGCATGAAACAATAGATCAGAACAGGATCAGGTTATTATGGATTAGTATAGTATAAAATAGAAAATTGTGCACAATGCTTCTGTTTATGCTCTGGAGACCTAATTACATTTTGTTACAATCAAGAACCCAATTAAAAATAAAGGAAACATTAACTGGTCAAAGATACCACAAAGTTGGAAATAAGTTGACATACATGCAATGGTTGAGAAGTATATGCTAAAAATGAAACTGATTGCAGGACACAAAATAATATAATGGAAGTTTGCATAATCACAAACATAAAATCTTCCATGAACCAGCGCACTCAGGCAGCGCATTGAAAGGTCATTGTTTGTTTCTTTTCTTTCCATTAAAAAGTATTCCTTGATGTAGTTAAGAGTGGTAACCGGGTACATTTTTATTAATAAAGCTGAAAATGGGTTAATCACCAAAAATAAGCATTTTCAATAAGGGTGTCCACCTGGGAGTGTAGCCAATTTTGTGGGTGGGGCCTGATTTGGATGAACTGAATTTTGAACCAGCATAAAAGATCACAGAAAACACGAGCGTAAAGGTTTTGACGTAACTCAGCTATGTTTTAAATTCCTCGATCTTTGGCACCAGTTCGGCTAAAATCTGGGCGCAAAACTAACAGAAACAAGTGGAAACTTCCCCCCACCCATTTGTTTTCCAAAGCTTTCAAATCATATTGCAGTGGAAGACCCACAGTAAAAAATAAAATGAAGAAACTGTAGGGGTTCGCAAAAATCCCCTAAATCCCTGAAGATCGGAAAATATTGGTCCACATCGTGGACGAAGAATTGTGTGATTTGAATTGTCTCTGGGTTGAACAATGTTTTAAAATGTGCCCAGAACCGCAAAAGGCTACGTTGAGATGGACAGCACGTGGACAACACCGGAATCGAGGAACTTCGTGGGAAAATTCGCACACTTTAAGACAGTACACTTTATTACTAAAATTGTTCCCTGGAGTTTGGCAATTGTAAAGGGGTTTAAAAAATGGCCGTCAGAAAGCATGGCAGAGACAGTGGGGCTTGGAAAAAGCAGCTCGCAGCTCGAAGTGTCTGTGTAAGTGGAAGGATCAAGCAGTGGCAGTCAGACCTGTCAATCAAACCAGGGAGTTTCCCTTCTACAGAGGCAAGGTTTGTTTACACGAAACTGCAGGATATTGACATAAGGGATTATCCACTTAGGTTGCAGTTATGCTAACCACAGGACAATAGGCTTCTGTTTGCCTAGCAATTCAACACCACTTACACATATTGAGACACATCCAAACTACGGAAAAGACTTTGTTAGGGGACAGATCAGTATGGATGAGTTTTGAATCACCCATTATTCCCTTTTGTTCAGCCCAGGGAGCTCCAGATGTGGGCGGGAACATTTTGGCCCCAGAATGCAGGCACATTCAAACCACTCCAAGCCCATCTGAGTCAGCCAATCAGGGTCTTTCTCTTGTGTATTCGAACTTTGGGTGCGAATTTTGCACACAGACCCTTTCAGCACCAAACAGCAAGAGCTGGCAGGATATAAAGATAGCTCCTGAGAAGCTATCTCTCTCTTACTTCCTTGGACCACAGGTGAGCAGGTTTCTGGCTCCTCAGCAAGGCAATCTAGTAAGGAGTTAAAGGGGGGGGTGGTATTTCGGGGAAATTGCTAAGATTGTTTAATTAACATTGTAGCCTTTTATCCCTTGTTTTTGCCATCTGCTTTCCCCCATTTAAGCAATTGTACAGTGATTACTAAAATCGTGTGGTGTAGTTATCTTTAGTTTAATAAAGTTGATTTTCTCACATCCAGACCAGTTGTCCGTTTAATATATCATTAATTATAAGTCCTTCAGTCAGAACTGGAAGGTGGGGTGTAGCGATTCAAAACCGCTGTTTGGGATTGGTCAGAGGTGCAATGGCAAAAAGCTGCTTGACCAGGTAAATTACCATAAACCAGGTAAAGGAAGATAAATTACTGTAAACCCCGAAAAGGATGCCCCCCTACAAAACCTAGGATGCAGCTGTGGAGATTGCCTTAAAATATCAGTGCTAGATTGTGATAGAAGAAAATGAAAATAGAAGCATATTTGCTACATAAAATTAAACTCCAGAAGGCATTATATGACAATAAGAGTATGAAAATACAGAGAGACTTTTAATTAGCTGGTTGCAGTTCGCAGCCATATGTTGAAATGACATTTGAAAAAGAGTTGTACCATTCACCTTTTGTTGGCACTGGTATTGATGAGAGTAGGATTTGAGCACTGGAAAAACACACTGTTGTTCTTAACAGAAGGGTAATTCACAAGAAAAACACCAAAATAGAATTCATGAATTAAAGAAAATTAAAAAATGATATCATAGCTACTACTAGTCTACAAGTATTGGTTGAATTTGCCAGTCACCTGAAAAGTCTTTGGCCTTCAAACCAGGGGAGAGTGGATTAAGTGGATTAACAATAGAAAATCTATTTTACATTTAGGTCCATTGGGGGGAAAATTCAGTATCGCCCCTTTTGGGGCGCCATTATCGGCCATGCGCAAACTTTAGCGCTTGGCGCTAATTATCGCCTCCTATGGCAAACTTGGCTTTTTATCACCCCTGGAGGTGATTGGAGCACTAAATCAGGCACTTCACACCTGTCTTAAGGCCGAGGAGCGAGGCGCTACCTCAGAGCGCTGGTGAAGCAAGGAAGGGCAAATCAAAATGAACCTGCAAAGTGCTGCTCAGTACCCAAAACTCCTTCACACAGTGTTGAATCTCTCCAGAAGTCTCTCTCTCTCAGAATGCGTGGTGCAAAAATGTCATCAACAAAAAAAGGCAGGAAGCGGTCGCCTTTAAATAGCGCTCCCCCAGTCCCTTTCTGACTACAAAACGCTCCCCTCAACCTGTCGTTGCTAGCGGCAGGCAGTAAGGCAGGGGGCCCCACTCAATATCCGGTCCGGGGCGCTACCAGGGCGTTGCGCACTCGACTGACGTCACGATCTCCCGGCGCAGGAGATCGTGGCAGTAGTGTTTAGCGCTGCCGCAAAATATCTGGTTAATTTTGTGAGCAGCGCAAACATCGCCGCGCCTGGGCGTGAGTTGCTTTGCGCCCCATTAGCACCCTCTTAAGGCGCTAATGGGAGGCGCAAACAACTTAATTTTTCCCCCATTGTGTCTGCCATGCACAACACCTTACTGTCAATCAGGACAGCAAAGGAACAACAAAAATGAACACATTTGTCAAACCACTCACTGCCATCTACAGCTTTGTTCAGATGTCTTCACAGAGGCTTTAAAGATTCAAATATTTGTCAAAAATCCTGTGCCTGAATGTTGAAAGGTTCACAAAACTTATTAAACCTTTCAATTTAAAACAGAGAGGTTGTCATGCCACCAAGTCATAATGCTGTGTTACAGCAAGTAAGGAAGTTATTGGAAGTTAATGGAATTGTAATGGAATTATTTTAGCAACTTGCATCATTCCGTTACATGGGACAACATTGCCTGTCAACTGACGAAGGGTCATCGACCTGAAACGTTAACTCTGTTTCTCTCTCTACAGATGCTGCCTGACCTGCTGAGTATTTCCAGCATTTTCTGTTTTTATTGCCTGTCAACTGATGTTCTCAGTGTGCTAAATTATTGTCCATTGTTTGACTTTAGACATATGACAATAAAGAATAGGCTACAAAGTACAAAACATTGGGAAATTTATAGTGTAATATGTTAATGCCATTAGGAAAGTAAAAGGATGAAGACCATTAAACAACATGGCCCCAATGTAATCTCGGCGGCGTGTTCGGTGCGGAGGAGAGGTGTTATGGACGGGAAACCCGGAAGTATGGGTTTCCTGAACAAAACTGCAGGACATCTTTTAATTTTGTTCTGTAGATTTCCCATCTGCCGGCTAGCCTGATTGACAGACTGGCTGCCTGCAGCAGAAGGATGCAGTGGAGCAGCATGTAGAGCGAGATTGCTGTTGGGGTTCTAGTGGGGATGTGATAGAGATCGCGGGGTGGGGTGAGATGGTAGTCAGGGGGTAGAATGTGGTCAGGGGGAGCTGACGATGGTGGGTGGGTAGAACATCAGATCGGGAGCAAATGGCGATTGGGAGGTAGAACATGGTCGGTGGGGGGCAACAGACGGTGGTCGGGGGAGTAGATGGTGGTTGGGGTGGTCCGACCATGGGGGAGAGTGGGGTGGTGTACAGATAAGCTTGTGGGCTTGGAGGAAACACTCCTGATCCTCCTGGCCCACAAGCAGTGCTACAAAGGCACATACCTTATGGATCCAGCCCTTCTTGCCTCCTTTTACCTGTTGGATTTCCCAAGGCCTAGGAAATCTGGCCGACTGTGGTTAAAAAAGGAGAAAAACAAAAGTGGCAGTCAAAAAAATCAACCGTTTAAATCAAACATGGCCACTGTAAATAATAATTCTAATAGGTCTAAGAGCGTTAAAAAAACAAGCCTGACAGCTTTGTGTCTTAATGCGAGGAGCATTCGTAAAAAGGTGGATGAATTAGCTGCGCAAATAGAGGTAAACGAATATGATTTGATTGGGATTATGGAAACATGGCTCCAGGGTGGCGAAGGCTGGGAACTCAACATCCAGGGGTATTCAATATTCAGGAAAGATAGGCAAGAAGGAAAGGGAGGTGGGGTAGCATTACTGGTTAAAGAAGGGATTAACACAATTGTAAGGAAGGATATTAGCTCTGACGATATGGAATCTGTATGGTTAGAACTGAGAAATACCAAGGGGCAGAAAACATTAGTGGGAGTGGTATATAGACCTCCAAACAGTAATGCGGAGGTTGGGGATGGCATTAAAAGGGGAATTAGAGAAGCATGCAAAAAGGGCACAGCAGTCATCATGGGTGACTTTAATCTACATATAGATTGGGCTAATCAAATTAGTAACAACACTGCGGAGGAGGGATTCCTGGAGTGTTTAAGGGATGGTTTCCTGGACCAATATGTCGAGGAACCAACCAGAGATCAGGTCATCTTAGACTGGGTATTATGTAACGAGAAAGGATTAATTAGCAATCTTGTTGTACGAGGCCCCTGGGGTCAGAGCAAACATAATATGATCGAATTCTTCATTAAGATGGAGAATGAAGTAGTTGACTCAGAGACGAGGGTCCTGAATTTAAATAAAGGAAACTACGATGGTCTGAGACGCAAATTGGGTAGGATTGATTGGGGAATGTCACTCAAAGGGTTAACGGTGGATAGGCAATGGCAAACATTCCAAAGACCGCATGGATGAACTACAGAATTTGTTCATCCCAGTTTGGCATTAAAAAAAATCAAAAAATGTGACTCAACCGTGGCTAACGAGGGAAATTAGGGATAGCATAAGATCCAAGGAGAGGATATATATATTTGGCCAAAAAAAGCAGTAATCCAGAGGATTGGGAGCAGTTTAGGATTCAACAAAGGAGGACAAAGGGATTAATTAAGAAAGGGAAAATAGAATATGAGAGTAAGCTTGCAGCGAACAGAAAAACTGACTGTAAAAGCTTCTATAGATATGTGAGGAGAAAAAGATTGGTGAAGTCAAGCGTAGGTCCCTTGCAGTCAGAATCAGGGGAATTTATAATGGGGAACAAAGAAATGGCAGGCCAATTAAATACATATTTTGGTTCTGTCTTCACAAAGGAGGACACAAATAACCTCCTGGAAATGTCGGGGAACATAGGGTTTGATGAAATGGAGGAACTGAAAGAAATCAGTATTTGTAGGGAAATGGTGTTTGGGAAATTGATGGGCTTGAAGGCCAATAAATCCCCAGGGCCTGAAAATCTACATCCTAGGGTACTTAAGGAAGTGGCCCTAGAAATAGTAGATGCATTGCTGATCATCTTCCAACATTCGATGTAATCTGGAACAGTACCCATGGATTGGAGGGTAGCTAATGTTACCCCACTATTCAAAAAAGGTGGTAGAGAGAAAACAGGGAATTACAGACTGGTAAGCCTGACATTGGTAGTGGGGAAAATGCTAGAGTCCATTATAAAAGATGTACTAGCAGAGCACTTGGAAAACAGTGACAGGATCAGACAAAATAAACATGGATTTACAAATGGTAAATCGTGCTTGACTAATCTACTGGAATTTTTTGAGGATGTAACTAGTAAAATAGATAAGGGAGAACCAGTGGATGTGGTGTATTTGGACTTTCGGAAGGCTTTCGATAAGGTCCTGCATAAGAGATTAGCGTGTAAAGTTAAGGCACATGGGATTGGGGGCAAGGTATTGACTTGGATAGAGAACTGGTTGGCAGATAGAAAGCAAAGAGTTGGAATAAACGGATCTTTTTCCGAGTGGCAGGCAGTGATTAGTGGGGTACCACAGGGATCGGTCCTTGGACCCCAGCTATTCACAATATATAATAATGATCTAGACAAGGGAACTAGATGTAAGATCTCCAAATTTGCAGATGACACAAAGCTGGGTGGGTGTGTGTGCTGTGAGGAGGATGCTGAGAAACTACAGGATGATTTGGACAGGTTGGGTGATTGGGCAGAAGCATGGCAGATGCAATATTACGTGGATAAATGTGAGGTTATCCACTTTGGTGTCAAAAACGGGAAGGCAGATTTTTATCTGAATGGCAATAGACTGGGAGAAGGGGAAGTGCAACGAGACCTGGGTGTCCTTGTGCACCAGTCGCTGAAGATAAGCATGCAGGTGCAGCAGGCGGTTAAGAAGGCAAATGGTATGTTGGCCTTCATAGCGGGAGGGTTTGAGTACAAGAACAAGGATGTCTTGCTGCAGTTGTACAGGGCCTTTATGAGACCACATCTTGAGTATTGTGTGCAGTTTTGGTTGCCTTATCTGAGGAAGGATATTCTTGCCATGGAAGGAGTTCAGCGAAGATTCACCAGGCTGATACCTGGGATGGCAGGAATGACGTATGAGGAGAGAGTGGGTCGATTGGGCTTGTATTCGCTGGTGTTTAGAAGAATGAGAGGGGATCTCATTGAAACTTATAAAATTCTGGCAGGACTGGACAGACTAGATGCAGGGAAGATGTTCCCGATGGTCATGGAATCCAGAACCAGGGGTCACAGTCTAAGGATAAGGGGTAGGCCTTTTAGGACAGAAATGAGGAGGAATTTCTTCACCCAGAGAGTGGTGAACCTGTGGAATTCTCTACCACAGAAGGCAGTGGAGGCCAATTCATTAAATATATTCAAGAAGGAGTTGGATATATTTCTTAAGGCTAAAGGGATCAAGGGGTATGGGGAGAAAGCAAGGACCGGGTACTGAACTTGGATGATCAGCCATGATCGCATTGAATGGCAGAGCAGGCTAGAGGGGCCGAATGGCTTACTCCTGCTCCTATCTTCTATGTTTCTATGTTTCTATGTTTCTAAAGTGGAGGCACACAGCCTCCTTAAAAACATTCAATGCTAGACCCGTTCCCCGCAAGCAGATTGGTTGTCCGCCCCTCGTCCCACCTCCGTTGAAACCGGGAGTGGGCAGGTTCAAGACAGGTTGGGTTCCTGTTTCAGATTTTTAACCTCCCATCCATTTTTAAAGGTTCAAATTACCCCTAACTGTTTTCCAAAGCTCTCAAATTATGTTGCAGTGGAAGGCCCACAACAAAAGGGAAAAAGAAGCAACCCAGGAATACCATAATACATCCTTCAATAATGTCAAGAGAAATTACAAAATTGATCATTCTCCTTAGTTTGAAGAATGAGGGTGGACATATTCAGCCCAATATAAAAGACAAATTTGGCACAGACCCTGCCGCCCTCCTTTGGAAAGAGGAGATTCCTGTTGCTCACTTGTTCAATTAGCACCTCAACTGCTGCATCAGAGAACTTCTGGGCCCCGAGAAATGTTCTACAGGCCTATAAGGAGCTTGTTTCACACTTGCAGTTTGCCAAATTAATTTAAATTAGGCATAATGGTGAAAATAGCCCCCACACCAACTCCTTCAGCCAGGTGCAGTGCATGCTTCACCTGCCTGGTATGTGCTCCATTCAAAAACTGACCCCAGTGTTTTCAATCAGTTTAGTTCTTGGAAAGCCATCTGAATTTTTGATGCTTGAGTCCCTTTTATTGGTACACTCAGCTTTTGCACTTTGATGCTTACATTTGTCTCATTCAAACACATCGATATTTAGAACCATGAATAAAATAGGATATGATGAATAACAAGGAGAGTTTCAATATATCTCATTTGTAGCATAGTGGTTATGTTACTGGACTAGTAATCCAGAGGCCTGGACAAATGATCCAGAGACATAGAGACATGGGGCGCGATCTTGCCAGACCTAGGGAGGCAGGTTTGGAGGTGGGACTGTCGGGAAAATGGCAGAATCTGGAGGCGGGTACCCATCCCACCTCCAACTCGCCTCCGTGCCATCTTCCCAGGAGGCAGGTAGCCGACTCGCGCCGGGTCTCGTCTCCTCGAGGCAGGAAGGGGATTGCAGCCACTTAACAGGTAGTTAACAGGCAATTAAGAGGATTATCCCCATTTTTCCACCAGAGGCGTGGGCTTCCCAACGTCGGGAAACCCCGCCAGGATCACCGAGGCGAGCAGTGGGTCTGTGGGGGTCAGAGAGGTGCAAATGTGTGCTGTGGAGATGAGTGATGGGTGCAAGTGTGGAGAGGTGAGTATGTGAGGTGATTGGAAAATGATAGAAAATGTTTACTTACCTTTGTTTCTTCCTGCAGGCTTCAATAGTTGGGGAACCGGAGAGTCTCGCATCTCACCGGCAGACATGACAAATGGCTGCTGCATTCTCCGATGCAACATCCATCTAATTTCTGCTCACAAAAGAGGCTTGATGAGTCTTGAATACAAGAACTCATCAATCAACAGAGAATGTCAGTGTTTGACAGCTTCACAGAGCTGCCAAACGATGATAATTCATCTGACAAAAATTTTTGACAGGTGAAACGTCATATGCTGACGTTCTCTGTAACTGGCTTTCCCTTAATTGGCCTGCTAAGCCCGCTGGGTGGGCTTAACAAGGTCAATCAAGGGAAAATAATGTGGGTTGGCCACAAGTCGATGGAGGCGGGACTAAAACCCGACAAGCAGCAGTCCCGCCTCCAACACGCCCCCATTGACAAAATTGCCCCCATGAATTCCAAATCCTACCAAAGCAGCTGAGGATTTAAAATTCAGTTAATTAAATAAATCTGGAATTCAAGATCTGGTATTAGTAATGGTGACCATGAAATTACCAGATTGTCATAACAACCCATCTGGTTCACTAATATCCATTTGAGAAGGAAATCTGCTGCCCTTACCTGGTCTGGCCTATATGTGAGTCCAGACCCACAGCAATGTGGTTGACTCTTAACTGCCATCTGAAATGGCTTAGCAAGCCATCACCTTCTCGAAGCCAATTAGGGATGATCAATAAATGCTGGCCTTGCCAGCGATGCCCACATCCCGTGAATGAATAAAAAAATGGTTTGGATGAAGAAAGCCCTTCAACCTATTTGACTTTATCCTTCCAGAATACCATAATTATTTTACAATTATGGCATCTGATTATTTCTTAAATGAGTCAAGTGTCCTGGCCTCGATCACTCTTCCTAACAATTCAATCCAGCTGTTGATCATCCTCTGGGCAAATAATACTTCCAGATATTGGTCCTAAATTAGCCGTTCACAATCTGACTGTGTCCTTTTTGTCCAACACAACTCATTGAAAATAATGTTGTGAATATCAATATCTGGGGCCAAAGTGATCTGTACAGAAATGTTCTGGCTATTGTATGTTTCCTTTTTTGTCATCATAAGAAATGCATGGCTAATTTTTCCCTTTTCATCAAAAATACATCAAATGCAAGATTAGATCATGCCTCACCATTACAGACTTCCTTGCAAAAACAGAAGATCGTAACATTTTATTTTGTTAAAAGTGGAGCAACTCCTAAATTGCAGCAGTCACAATAGAAGCACAGTGATACAAGAGCATTTTGAGAGAGGAATAGCTCATAGTGGATGCAGCAGGCATTTCAGTTGGTTTAGCTGTAATGCCTTCAGTGTTATTGTTTCAGAAATTACTGTGTACACTGTACTAACAAAATATTGAGTCTGAATGTAATGTGATGTAACAAAATCTTGTTCATTTTATAGTTCCACTTTTTATGGCTTCACCATGGTCAGATTTATTTTACTTGACACTGTATACCCTGGCTGCCACATGATGTGCCAGGTTGGCACCACCCCACACCAACACCATAAAGCATCCCTACAATGCCCAAGCCATTCCTTTCACACTCATCAGCATTGCGGGGGGGGGTGGTGGGGGAGCGGTGGGTACCGTTATGCCTCACCATTCACTGCAACTCACTAAGCCACTTCTAAAGGTGCACACAAATCTGTCCAAGAACACAAAGTGTTGAAAATAAAGGCCTAGAAATTGAGTTTGCACTGCGGCAGGGCTTTAGCGCCGGAAGTTAGCGCCGGCGCTAAGTCCCTTTGCGCGCGCCAAAAATTCAGTAGCGCCGCGCCCAAACGGCTGCCGGCGCTACTGAAGGGTTTTAGCGCCTGAAAACTGGCGCAACGCGCCGCATTGCGGCGCTATTCCGGCACTGCGGCACCCGCTGCGGTGCGGCAGGCTCGGGAAGTGCAGGCCTCCTCCTTCCGTTAAGGAGGAGCTGCCTGCACCCGGCCGCGGCCCGCGCAAATCTCTTCAAAAATGAGCCCGGCACCTCGGACAAGTGCCGGGCTTGCATCTGTTCCGGGGGGGGGGGGGGAGAAGTCCGGGGAGGGAGCTGCGGGCAGGCGGCCGGCGGGAAAGCGGCCGGCCGCCGCGCCTCCTTAAAGCGCCGGCGCAGACTCCGGCAACACTCGTTTGCCGGAGTCTTAGTTGCGGCTGCCACTGGCGAGGCGGCCGCAACTGAATTTCGGCTTGGGGCCGGGTTACCACGGCAACCGGGACGCTGCGCACACCGATGATGTCATCGGTGCCGGCGCAGCGCTACCGGTCTACCACCGCGGAAGGGCCCCAGGCAATTTAGGAACCGGCGCCAATTGCAGCGCTAGGCCCTCTAGCGCCGCAAAATCGGTGCTAAGGGCACTGAATTTCTAGGCCAAAGGTTTCAATGTTTGACACCACATTAACAGAAACTTTACATCAACATTGCATAAAACACCAAAGTGCCTGCCCTTGTGTGTTGTTAGTTGGTATGATCGCACTAGGATGAGGGTGAATGTGAGGGATGGCTAGTGAGATGGGGATGTGATAATGTAGATAGGGAGGGATGGGTGGAGAAGCAAGGTAAGTTGGTGTGAGTAAGGATGAGCAGGAGTAGGGTAGGGAAGGCAGAGTGATGGGGATGTGATGAGAGGCACAGCAGGATAAGGTTGAGTGTGGCTTTGTATTAACGTTTCATGATCTACTGAGATCATTAAAACATTCCTGTCACTGCAGCCTGGTCCTCTGAACCACATCCCTGTTTGTGCCCTCCTCTGCAGTGTGCAACAAGGCTGTTTAGTTCTCCTGGGGAGGGCTCTTCTGCCCATGGGAAGGGAAGAGGACCTCCCTGTGTGATGTGACTCCCTCCATAAGCATATGGAGGGAGTCATGGGAGAGGCTGGGTGCAGCCGTGCACCTCTGTGCAGTGATTGTCAGTCTTTGCAGCACCTCAATGCTGTAGAACACTGACAGCACAAATGTCAAAATGAAGTTGGCCATGGTCCCTTTAAGGAAACCGACTGATGACGCGTAATCAAATGACATCACCAGACCCACTTCCTCTAATTGGCTGGGAAATGATCTGGGCGGGCTTAACAAGCCCAATCAGGGGAAATTCATTTCAGAGGCCGGGATGGAGACAGCAGCGGGGTCGGGACCCACCACCGATGTTGCCCGCCACGGACCCACCGAGGTCAGCAAAATCTAGCCCATTACTAAAAAGTTATTTGCCAATTTTTATACAAGTCACTTACATGTGTGAAAATTTGGAAGCATACACAGGTTATATCTAATTCAAATAGGACTTTCTAAAATTGTTCATTTTCACAGACTCCATAGGATAATTTATATTAAAACAAGTTGTAGAACCACTTTGGGTGGAGCTAAGAAACAACAAGAGGCAGAAAAAACTGGTAGGTGTAGTTTATAGGCCCCCTAACAGGTGTTGTAGTGTCAGGCACTGTATAAGTCAGGAAATTAGAGTTGCATGTAACAAGGGTAATTTAGTAATCATGGGAAAGTTTAATTTTCATATCGACTGGGCAAACCAAATTTGTAGTAATAGTGCAGAGGACAAGTTCATGGAATGTATTCAAGATAGATTTCTACATCGATATGTCGATGAACCAACTAGGGAATAGACTATCTTAGATCTAGTATTATGCAATGAAACAGGGTTAATTAATAACATTTTAGTAAAGGAGCCTCTGGGGAGCAGTAATCATAATGTGATAGATTTTTATGTTGCATTTGAGAGTGATTTAGTCAAGTCTGAAATTAGGGCCTTAAATGTGAACAAGGCAAACTATGTAGGTATGAGAGGCGAGTTGGCTCAATTGGGTTGGGAAACTAGATCAAAAGATATGATGATAGATAAGCAATGACAAACATTTAAAGAAATAATTCATAATTCATAACAAATATACATTCCCTTAAGGAATACAAATCCCATGGGATAAATGGTCCAATGGTGGTGAACAAGAGCAGTTAGAGATAGCATTAGATTAAAGGAAAAGGCTTATCATTTTGCCAAAAAGAGTAGTAAGCCTGAGGATTGGGAGGATTTTAGAATTCTGCAAAAAGAGGACCAATAAATTGATAGAGAGAGAAAATAGAATATAAGAGTAAACTAGCAAGAGAAATAAAAATTGATTGTAAAAGCTTCTATTGGTATGTGAAAAGGAAGAGATTAATGAAAGTAAATGTGGATCCACTGTAGGCAGGGATAGGAGAAATTATAATGGGGAATAACGAAATGGCAGAGACATTAAACAAATATTTTGGCCGGAATTTTCTGCAGGTAGGCGGGTTGGTGGCGGGGGGCCTCCGAGGTGGGCGGGTAACCCAGGAGGCTGGGTTTCCCGCAGGCCCTGCCAACTTTAATGGCAGGGCCTGATTTGCATGTGAGGCCTTGGATTCCCGCCCGCAGCCAGCCAAACTGAGAGGCTGGCTGGCAGTGGGCAAGTAGGCCTGCAGATGCAGAGAGGGAGTGAGGGGCTGGTCCGGGGGAGGGATCACGGGGTGGGGGATGTCGGGGATCAGCTGTGACTCGGTCGGGGATTGTGGGGGCAGTCGGGGATCGGCAGGGGAGGATGGGGGATCAGAAGGGAGGGTCAGGTATTGACAGATGGGATCGGGGGGTGTTGGGGTTTGGCAAGGGGGATTGGAAGGGGGTGTCGGGGATGGGGGGGTCGGAGATTGGCTGTGGCTCGGTTGGGGGTCGTGGGGTGGGGTCGGGGATCGGCGGGGGTGGTGTCGTCTGGAGATGGGGCAGTTGGGGATCAGCGGGGGTGTTAGCTGGGAATCGGGGATCGTGGGGGGCGGTCAGTCGTGGATCAGGAGGATTGGGGATCTGCAAGGCGGGGGATTGGTCAGGCATTGGTGGGGGATTGGCCAGAGGGAGAGAGGATCGGGGCCGGCCATTGGAGGATTGTGGCCAGCCTCAGCATCATCAGTGGGGTGGGAGGCCTCATGATGGGGATCAGAGGCCTGGGGAGGTGATCAGAGGCCTCATGAGGGGTCTACAATCATGGGGGTGGGTTAGTTAGGGACCCTGTATCCAGTAGCTAGGTGTAAAGCCAGTTACCTCCTGGATGCAGCAGTCTCCGCCTCAGTTTAACTGCCGAGTTTCACGAATTGTGTGAAACCCATCTACATGCAGCTAAATTTAAAATGGAGGTTAAAAAAGAGGCATCCAGCCTCATTATAATATTTAAATTGAGGTAACGCCCCCTGGGAGTGGGTTGGTCGCCTGCCCCCCAGTCCCACCCCGCCCCATCCCGCCTCCGTTAAAACCGGAAGTGGACGGGTTGGAGGCGGGATCAAGTCAGGAATTCCATTTTTAACAATTTAACTGCCCCCACGCTCCAAACCCACACTTTTTTTAGGGGAAAATTCTGGTCTTTGTATCTGTCTTCATGGAGAAAGGCACAAAAAAAATTCCGGAAATAGTGGGGAACCAAGGGTCTAGTGCGAATGAGGAACTTATAGAAATTAGTATTAGTAAAGAAGTAGTACGGGAGAAATTAATGGGACTAAAAGCTTACAAATCCCCTGGACCTGATGGCCTACATCCTAGGGTTCTAAAAGAGCTGGCTACAGAGATAATAGATGGTTTGATTTTGATCTTCCAAATTTCCCTAGATTGCAGAATGGTCCCCATGGATTGGAAGGTAGCAAATGTAACCCCGCTATTCAAGAAAGGAGGGAGAGAAGAAATAGGGAACTACAGACCAGTTAGCCTGACATCAGTAGTAGGGAAAATGCTAGAATCTATTATCAGGGATTTAGAAAATCATAATATGATTGAGCAGAGTCAACATGGATTTATGGAAGGAAAATCATGTTTGACAATTCCAATAGAGTTTTTTGAGGTTGTAACCAATGGGGTAGATAAGGGTGAACCAGTAGATGTAGTGTATTTGGATTTTCAAAAAGCATTCAACAATGTGCCACACAAGAGGTTATTACACAAAATTAGGGATCATGGGATTGGGGGTAATATATTAGCATGGATTGAGGATTAGTTAAGAAACAGAAAACAGAGAGTAGGAATAATCGGGTTATTTTCAGGTTAGCAGGCTATAACTAGTGGGGTACTGCAAGGATCAATATTTGGGCCTCAGCTATTTACAATCCATATCAGTGACTAAGATGAGGGGATCGAGTGGAATGTATCCAAGTTTGCTGATGTTACAAAGCTAGGTGGGAAAGCAAGTTGTGAGGAGGATACAAAGAGGCTGCAAAGGGATTATAGACAGGTTAATTGAATGGGCAAGAACATGACAGATGGTATATAATGTGGAGAAGTGTGAAGTTATCCACTTTGGTAGGAAAAATAGAAAAGCATAATATTTTTTATATGGTGAGAGATTGGGAAATGTTGGGATTCAGAGGGACCTGAGTGTCCTTGTACACAAATCACTGAAAGTTAACATGCAGGTACAGCAAGCAATGAGGAAAGCAAATGGTATGTTAGCTTTTATTACAAAAGGTTTGGAGTATAAGAGTAAAGAAGTCTTACTGCAATTAAAAAGGGCCTTGGTGAGACCACACCTGGAGTACTGTGTACAGTTTTGGTCTCCTTATCTAAGGAAGGATCTACTTGCCTTAGAAGGAGCACAACAAAGGTTCACCAGACTGATTCCTGGGATGGGGGAATCATTCTATGAGGAGAGATTGAGGAAACTTGGCCTCTATTCCCAAGAATTTAGAAGAATGAGAGGTGATCTGATTGAAACATATAAAATTATTACTGGTGACAGGGTAGATGCTGGGAGGATGTTTCTCCTGGCTGGGGAGTCTAGAACTAGGAGTCACAGTCTCAGAATAAGGGGTCGGTCATTTAGGACAGAGATGAGAAATTTCTTCACTCGGAGGGTGGTGATTCGATGAAATTCTCTACCCCAGAGGGGTGTGGATGCTCACTCATTGAGTATATTCAAGACAATGATTGAAAGATGTTTGGATATTAAGGAAATCAAGGGATATGGGGATAGTGCAGGAAAGTGGAGTTGAGGTAGAAGATTAGCCACGATCTCATGGAATGGTGGAGCAGGCTCAAGGGCCAAATGGCCTACTCCTGCTCCTATTTCTTATGTTCTTAAAACGTGAAAGGTCTGAGGACAATACAATTAGCCATCTTGAAGCATAGTTAGTGTAGAACTCTGTATCATCATTTTAAAAAATATAAATGCAAGCAATTGCAGTAATTTAATTAATGGATGGTTCAGCATTATTGCAGATTTTCTTTGATTTGCTGCTCACTTGGCAGCTTAGTTGTAATTTATCCAAGCTCCAAGACTGTATGACTAAACCTATTTATTCCTGTCAGTGTGCTAAAATGTGGGAGAAAAAAAACCCATAAAGAGTACCCAAAGCGCAAATGGAAGCCCCTTGTAATTTAAATTATATTATATCTGGCAGTTTTTTTAGTCGAGACAGAAAACATTTTCTCACTCAGGAATTTACTGATCATTCACAAAAGTTATCAAAGTAGTGTCGTACTGGTCAAAGTAAGTTAATTGATCTTTAAGGATTCTTTCCCTGAAATTTATATGAAAAACAATCTTTTTAAATTATATTTTCATGGATTTTAGATTTCAATTTGTACTGCAAGTAACTGTACTAAAAATACTTTTTAATGTTCTTTGGTGGATATGACAAACCATAAATTATATGGGATATTTTGAATGTTCATGTATAATTAATCACATATGAATGTTCATGACATTTTCATGGGAATCATGAATTATCTATAATCAATTCAAATGGGGTCCAGTATTAGTTTTAACTGCTCAAGATTAGCATATTTCTGCAGATTTAGAGAGTAGTATTAAAAATTACATTTCAATTGGTCAGACAAATATTTTGTATATGTATTTATTTATAGAAAATAATCCATGAGCTAATTGCAAAATTATTTCAGTTACATTCCAGATGTACAGAGGGCAAAATATCACTTTTTGAACACATCTTGTTCTTTTCTTTAAAACTATAGAAGCAACCCACCTTGTGGTATTTTCAACACCCACCTAAAAGCACACAAATCATATCTTTCTTGGCATAAAAATGCGTTTGGATAAAAAATAATGTCAGTTCACATGGACTGAACAGCAGTAATTAAGTCAATTATTTGGTTTCTAGAGGAATCTAATTAATTTGAGTCAGGCAGCATGTGCTGAATCATGAGACTTGCTTGGCCCAGGATTTTTATTTAGGCATATTCAGTTCACATGTTAATCTAAAATCAGTCAGTGTAATGACAATCAATGAAAGCAACACAAATCACAGTTATGAAACAGCTAATGGCGTGATATAGATGCATCAATTTAGATGATTGGCAAACACATTGTTGAACATTGCTTCATGTGCTATACTTCACGTTACACTCTTTCTTCTGAAACTGCATGGTAAACATAATTACACTTTGACAGCCGGCACCAGGCAAGGTACTGCAAGGCACTTAACACATGAAAAGAATAAAATCTAGGAAAAATTAATAGCAAAGCAAACAGAACATTCTAGAAACTATTGGGGCTACAGTATCAGCCATGGCTCAGTGGGTAGCACTCTCGCCTCTGCATCAGAAGGTTGTGGGTTCAAGTGCAGTACTGAGGGAGTGCTGCACTGTCGGAAGTGCCGTTTTTCAGATGAGATGTTAAACCAAGGCCCCATCTGCTCTCTCAGGTGGATGTAAAAGATTCCTAAGCACTATTTCAAAGAAGAGCAGGGGAGTTATCCATGGTGCCCTGGCCAATATTTATCTCTCAATCAACATCACTAAAAAAGATTATCTGGTCATTATCACATTGCTGTTTGTGGGAGCTTGCTGTGCGCAATTTGGCTGCCACGTTTCCTACATTACAACAGTGACTACACTTCAAAAAAATACTTTATTGGCTGTAAAGCGCTTTGGGATGTCCAGTGGCCGTGAAAGGTACTATATGAATGCAAGTCTTTCTTTACAGTTCTATCAGCAGAGTGAGCAGTTACCATGCTGAAGGGGTCTTAAACTGAAACATCAGTTTAACCCACATTTAGCACTAGATACCATCTTGGTAAAGGAGTTGAAGCCAGCCC
The DNA here is from genome assembly GCF_052327205.1 of Somniosus microcephalus. NCBI lineage: Eukaryota > Metazoa > Chordata > Chondrichthyes > Squaliformes > Somniosidae > Somniosus > Somniosus microcephalus. The sequence continues at coordinate 72,938,890 of NC_140992.1, read as the reverse complement.
GAGGAATAGCTACCCAGAGGTTATTGAAACAGCTCATTGCCACTTAAAATACCTGCTAGCACTCATTAAAGAGGCTACAAGGCATTTTGGTGGCTAATGCTTCAACTAATGCCTTCTCCTAACAACAACCAGTTGTTTGGGAGTAAACACAACGTTGATGTCGATTTCAAGTGCTGCTTAAAGGGATACTCACCACTTAAAGGGATACTCTCCATTTCATGGTCATACCTGCTGGAGCTGTGAAGAGGAACTCTGAAACACATTGGGAGACTTTCTGGGATACTTCGTCAAGACTTCACCAACATCAAGCAACATTTATTCCGGAAATTCTCTGAGGACTTCCCCTAAAAAGAGTAAGGAGGAAAAATTCGGTATCAACCATTTTGGGGTGCTAACATCGGCCGGGCTCAAAATTTAGCGCCCGGCACATGTTATCACCGGCGACCATGAAATTTGTCTGCAGCACCCCTGGAGACTACTCAAGCTCATACGCTGTCAATTACAAGTCCTCATACAAACTGGCGCCTTCCAGTTTTTAAAGGGGAGGGTCCATCATGTTGCACAGCCTCACCCTGATCATTGCTGCTTTTGACCTGGGCCTGCAAGGAGGTGCAATTCTTGAACCATGAAAATCATGGCTGCTCAGAGGCCCAGGGAGAGAGCTCGCCGATTTAGCGACCGGGCATTGGAGGCTCTGGTTGCGGCTGTGGAACGGCGATGGACAGTGCTGATCTCAGACAACCCCTGGAGGCGCTAATAGGTGGCGCGAACCAACTGAATTTTTCCTAAGTGCTGTGCTACTCCACCTTATTAGACACCTTATAGGAGTCACCAGGAAAAAGGTAGTGCTTGGTCATGGGCATCTTGCTAGGGGTCCCCCTTGGTCTGGACGAGGAATGGGAGGAAGACATGAAGCCACGCAGAGCAGCACCAACTGCTGCAGGAGAGATGGACAGGAGGGTGAGGAGGTCAAGATGGCGTCCTTCCCCCCTGTGGGTACAGGACAACCCTCCTCCTCTGGACCTCCACCACCAGGACCTCCAGTAACCGATAACCTGTGCGCCCTCTCCCTTGGTCCCTGAGCCATCTTGCAATGTGCCACTGTGTGCCAGCCAGAGCACTCCACACCTTCAGTGGAAGTGGGTGCAAGGAACCCACATATACTGCTCCTCAAAAATTGCATCTAATCAGCACTTGATTGCTAAACCTGCAGGTTTCTGGTTAGCATGTGCAGGCACGTTCAAATCATGATAATCATCAATTAGCCCGAAAATTGTGTGCTAAATCCAAACTTTCAAATAGGTGTTTCTTATTAGCACTGCACCCATTTAGAGACTATTTTCACCATTTGGCCAAAATAACCCCCTTAAGAGGTAAATGAAAAGAATAAGCATTTGATACAACAACTGGAAAAAAACAGGTAAATAAAATGTGACATTTGTAGAAATTTAATGCACATGTAACTATTGTTATCCTCATAATGATCTGCGGTCGTTCAGATAGATGCTCCATACACACTTAAATTAATCTGAGTGCACTGCCTACCATTAAATTGTATATCTGTGGTAATATCTAGTGCAAAATATTGGCCCAGAAATTCGGATCTCCGCGGGTGAGTACGCACAGGGTGCTCACACGTAGGCCCAATGGAAGTGCCGGTTTCCTGCATGCACTGCGCATGCGCGGGAAACTGGCACTTCTGTTCCTCTGAACGAAGGGGTTCAGAGGTCGAACACGTGCGCAGGAGGGGCTGCGTGTGCGCATTGAACTTCGGTCTTTTTTCCAGGTTTTCCCAAGAATGTAAGCCTGCAGAATTTAGAAATGTAAAAAGCAGGCGTAAGGCCTGATTTTTACAAGGTAAGTGGTGAATTAATTAAAATTAAAACATTTTTTCCACAGGTTTATTATTTTTAAATACTTTAAAGCAAGGTAAGTTTATTTTTAGCCCCGTTAGAAAATAAAATTATTTTTTTCAAAAATTTAAATTATTGTTTAAAATAGTTATTTCATGTAATTTATAGTTTATTTAAAAAATGTGATTTAAAAAAAAAATTATTTGAAGATTTAGTGCTATTTTGGGGCCGTAGTATTTATAAGTCTTGACAGCACTTCCTGTCAGACTTATCAATGGAGCATTCCCTGCTCCGATTGGCTCCCCATGGCCCATGTGATCCCAGGGGACGCATCAAACTAACTGCGCCCCTGGGATACGCAAGCGCCGGCAGCTGGGCCAGGCCCCGGATCGGAATTCCACGGGGGCCCACAGCTCAACGGCCGGCGCGCAAGGTAAGTGCAGATCGGGGGCTTGCACCTGCGGGAAGCCCCCGACCCGAATTTCTGGGCCAAGTAACAGATAAATTGTGCTAACCTAACAGTAATAAACTCATAACACTGTATAGAATCCATATGCTTGAGGAAAGTATTAATATATGGCTTCTCTCTTAAATTTTTCAAATTTAAGAAAGACTAATTAAGAGACTGTGGAGACAGGAAACAATGTCTGGGCAAAGCAAACACAATTTCTGTTTAATGACTGGTGCATGAGTTGGGTGCACATTTGAACTGCTCAACAGCTCCCTATCATCTGCCTTTGATGTCCTAGTCCCTTCATAGTCCATCCCCCTTATTCCCTGATACAATTCCATTTCCATGCAGTCTGGAGCTCAATTATTGTATGTTTGTGCAAGGTCTGGCAGTCGGCAATCAAGCTAACCACCCAAAGCTATACCATGCTTCCCTTTCTACATCCAAGTCTTTCTACTAATCAAGGTTTACGCTGGATGGTAAGGACAACCCTTGGGTTCCTCTTTTCTATATCTCCTCAAATCCCCTTCCTCTGCTCCTTCCATTTTCATTTGCAACACCAAACGTGAGGAGCATATGGATTAAGGCTGTCCCCTCAACTGCCTCAGACCCTCTGTCCTGTCCTTCATGTACCCTGCAACAGACTCCTCTTACATCCCATACCATTGCCCTAATGCCACAATGGGAATGGGACTATGTGAATAACTCTTTCAGAGAACCAGCACAGACATGATGGGTGGAATAGCCTCTTTCTGTACTGTAAAATGCAATTCTATGCAGAGGTTTTTGAGTCATTGTAAATTCTGGCATGCACCACTTCAACAATGATAATGCAGATTAGATTCTATACAACACTGTAGCAGGAATTAGATATAGCATTATAATCTCCCCTTCCCCAGAATATTACTGTGTTTTTGTTTTACATATAGGATAAGTTCATCAATTCCATGCTCCCAGTGGGGAGCCTAGCTCAAAGAGAGCATACATTGAGTTACAATGTTGTAGCTCTACCTTCAACCTGAGTTGTCTTCAAGTCAGGCTCCCCATTGGAAGCACAGCATTTGTGAATTAAGCCTTAAAATTTGCATATTAAAATGAATTATTAGTGAAAGTAAAGACAGAAAATATAAGAGTTATATTAAAATATAGTATAGCTTGAATAATAATAATGTGTGCAGTAATTTATTTAGTTTAACATTATTCTTAGGACGGAATTTTCTCAAGGGATGCGACTTTAATGGCAGGGCCTGATTTGAATGTGAGGCCTCAGTTTCCTGCCCGCAGCCAGCCAGATTGAGAGATGGGCTGGCTGCGGGCAGGTAGGCCTCAGAAGTAAGAAGCCGGTAGGGGGGACGGATCGCAGGAGGAGGATCGGCAATCGGCAGGGGTCAGGGATCGGAGGGTGGGGGAGCGAGCATCGGCTGGGGCTGGGGATGGGGGGTGGGGGGTGTTCAGCCAGGGATGGGGGGGGGGGGTCGGCCCGGGACCAGGGGGGGTCGGCCAGGGACCGCGGGGCTGGGGGTTCGGCCAGGGATCGCGGGTAGGGGTCAGCCAGGGATCGGGGGGAGGGGGAGAGAGCATTGGCTGGAGCTGGAGATGGGGGGTGGGGGGGATCAGCCAGGGATGGGGGGGGATCAGCCCGGGATTGGGGGGGATCTGCGGGAGGGGGAGAGAGCATCGGATGGGGTGTGGGGGGTGGGGGGGGTGGTCGGCCAGGGATCAGTGGGGGGGGAGAGAGGGTCGGGGCCAGCCACCGGAGGATTGTGGCCGGCCTCAATATCATTGTTGCAGGGGAGAGGCCTGGGGGGGGAGGGAAGTCTGGGAAGGTGATCGGGGGCCTCGTGACGGGGTCTCTGATCACGGGGGGTGGGTATGGTCAGGATCCTGTATCCAGAAGTTAGGTATAAAGCCACTTACCTGCTGGATGCAGCAGTCCCCGCCTCGGTGTAACTGCTGGGTTTCACGAATTGTGTGAAACCCGTCCACAGGCAGTTCAAAACAAAATGGAGGGGAAAAAAGAGGCTTCCGGCCTCAATACAATATTTAAATTGAGGTAACACCCCATGGCAGCGGGTTGGTTGACTGCCCCCCATCTCGCCTTTGGTAAAATCAGAAGTGGGCGGGTTGGAGGCGGGATCAGGTCGGGAATCCCATTTTTTACAGTTTAACTGTCCCCATGCTCGAAACCCACACGGTTTTTAGGGGCAAATTCTGACCTTAGTCTTCAGTGTCATAGCTATAATTACATAAGTACATAGATAAATGCATAGACAATGTTCATTTCTATAATTGGTATTCTGTTTCATTATGACTTGAACTGTGAAGGGCTTGCTTCTTGGAAATTTTAATAGCAAGGTTTCAATCAAAGTCATCTGTAACAATTAAGAAAACATCAGTCATTGCAACAGTATTATTACCTCAAAAGAACCATTAACTGTAATCACATTATGATTCAATTATTTTGACTCTTTGTCTTTATGAACACAGAATATGCAGCTGGTACTGCATGTTTTAATATTCCTTGTTCTGCAGTAAACATCAAATATCAAGGTACTCAGAGTAGTCTGAATGATGCTGAGTGCTGACGAGAGTGACCCTGAGGTAATGCAGCTGTGTATTATTCGTTCACGCAGTGCTGATGTTTGTGGAATAAAAAGTGAATGAAAATCATGATGATTTATCCCTTTGAATACTGAAGGATCTTCATGGCTTTCAAAAGGTGTGTCTTTTTTATGCACATATATACATACTTAATAATATGTTCTCTAAACATGACACACCATTTGTAATATTTTTGGAACAATCCAAAAATGCTTTTCATCTTAATGCTGAAATGCTACTCTAAATGTCAAAGGGTTAAATACAGTTTTTTTTAATTGATAACCTTTGTTTCTCATAGATACCATAACATTTAAGATCATTTCACAAATAATATAACCAATTTCAAAATGATCAAATGCATATTTTTGTAATTAATCATCCAGAAGTACCAGTTTGACTCAGTTGGCTGCAATCTCGTCTTGAGCTGGAGGATTGTGGGTTCAAGTCCCACTATAGTCTCGAGCACACAACCTAGACTAACACTTTGGGGCAGTACTGAGAGAGTGCTGTATTATCAGACATGGCATTTTTCAGATGAGAAACTGAGCAGAGGTAGATGCAAGAGATCCCATGGCACTATTCAAAGAGTGGTGTCCTAGGCAACATCCCGCCCTCAACCAAAAACAGATTATCTAGTCATTCATTTGCTGTTTGTGGGACCTTGCTGTGCACCATAACTGCTGTCTTTGCCTACATAACAGCAATGACTGCACTTCAAAAAAGTAATCTATTCATTTTGAACAGCTTTGGGATGTCCTGATACATGAACAGTGCTATATAAATGCAATTTCTTTCTCAGAGTTTTAAGCAGTAAATTATTGATTTGTATTTTTTGCTATCAACTAGAAGAACTGAAGTAATTTCTACTTTGAATTCTGTTCTTGCATAGCACTGAACTTTTCTGTATCCAGTCGAGGTAATATTTCCATTATTTATACATTGATTCTCTAGTCTCTGAGAGTTGAAACTGTGAAAAATACAAAAGCAAAATACTGCGGATGCTGGAAATCTAAAATAAAAACAGAAAATGCTGGAAATACTCAGCAGGTCAGGTAGCATCTGTGGAGAGAGAAACAGAGTTAACTTTTCAGGTTGATGATCATTCATAAGAACATAAAAAATAAGAGCAGGAGTAGGCCATATGGCTCCTCAAGCCTGCTACACCATTCAATAAGATCATGGCTGATCATCGACCTCAACTCCACTTTCCCACCCAATCTCCATAACCTTTGATTCCCCTAGAGTCCAAAAATCTATCTATCTCAGCTTTGAATATACTCAAAGACACAGCATTCACAGCCCTCTGGGGCAGAGAATTCCAAAGATTCATAACCCTTTGAGTGAAGAAATTCCTCCTCATCTCAGTCTTAAATGGCCGACCCCTTATCCTGAGACTATGCCCTCTAGTTCTAGACACTCCAGCCAGGGGAAACAACCTCTCAGCATCTACCCTGTCAATCCCCTTCAGAACCTTATATGTTTCAATGAGATGACTTCTCATTCTTCTAAACTCCAGAGAGTATAGGCCCATTCTACACAATCTCTCATCATAGGGCAGCTGTCTCATCCCAGGAATCAATCGAGTGAACCTTCATTGCACTGCCTCCAAGGCAAGTATATCCTTCCTTAGATAAGACGAAAACTGTGCACAGTATTCCAGGTGTGGACTCACCAAGGCCCTGTACAATTGTAGCAAGCCTTCCTTACATTTATACTCCAACCACCTTGCAATAAAGGCCAACATGCCATTTGCCTTCCTTAATGCTTGCTGTACCTGCATGCTAGCTTTCTGTGTTTCTTGCACAAGGACACCCAAATCTCTCTGAACACCAACATTTGAAAGTTTCTCACCATTTAAAAAATATTGGTCTAGAAATTGGGTATAGCCCCGCTTGAGGCACTAGAACTGGCGGTGTGCAAAGTTTATAGCCAGACGAAACTAATCGCTACCTGGCGAGATATTGGGTTGCATCGCCCCCAAAGGGGATTGAGGCGTTAATTCAGCCATTGCACGGTGCTCCTAAGGTGCAAAAGTTCATGCGCTACTCAATATCGACGCGGACGGGCGCAGCGCAGGTGATCTCAATTACGGGAAACCACGAGACTTCCAGGCGCCGGCCGGCTCTTAAAGGGGTGGGTCAGTCAGCCTGAGCTGCCACACCCAACGCCCTGTAGGCCTCAGAATCGGCGCTCGCCCTTCTCTGGCATTAGAAACTTGTTGAGCATGGAGAAGGTTAGACAGAGAGCAGAGCGCTTCAGCACTGAGGCTCTAGACCAGTTGGTGGCTGCAGTTGAGCGTCGTCGAGATGTCCTGTATCCGGACAATGGCAAGAGGCCGAATCAGAAGGCTTACCGACGATCTTGAAGGGAGGTTGCTGTGAGGGTCAACTCCAGCAGCATGGCGACCAGGACCCCTGTTCAGTGCAGGAAGAAATTCAACGACCTCACACGGATCGTTAGGGTGAGTGATGGTTTAGCAAACTTCTGATTCCCTCCATCTACAGCTGACTTCAGGCACCCTGTTGCCATGATGCCCCAATGGCCATCTGTCAGCAAGCACCCATGGCCCTTTCTGGCCACACACATGGATAGATGTCTCAAGGCCTCATGTAAGGGCTCTTTCACCATGGGGGGCATGCGATGATGTCTCAAGGCCTCATGGAAGGGCTCTTTCACCATGGGGGGCATGCAATGATGTCTCAAGGCCTCATGTAAGGGCTCTTTCACCATGGGGGGCATGCGATGATGTCTCAAGGCCTCATGTAAGGGCTCTTTCACCATGGGGGGCATGCGATGATGTCTCAAGGCCTCATGTAACACAACTTCCCCTTCTTTCCTCTCCAGGCCAAGCTGGCGGCCCGGCGAAGGGGCCACTTTCAAACCGGTGGCGGGCCTCCACAAGTGGTCCCTCTCACGGATCTGGAGGAGAGAGTGCACCAGGTTCTTGGAGGACGTCTGTCTGGTCCTGTGACCACTGCATCTGCCGACCCCATTTCCGACAGCGAGGGTAAGACTCTCACCTTTTTCACCTGTTGCCTTCCACTTGGTCCCCCCGCCAGCATGCATCCTCAGTGTGCAGCCATGTCAGAGCCTTGCCGCAATCTGGCATGCCTTTCCGCAAACCTGTCCTTTTGCTAAAGCCACTCTTCCACCTCCCTGCTTTCAGAAGAATCAGCACCAACTCGGGCTCAACGTACTGAAGCTGCCAGTGCCAGTGCCACCGGAGGCGAGGAGCAGGAGGAATCCGGACCAGCCGTTGCAGAATCCGGGGAGCGGACACATCTACAGACTGGGGATAGTAGTCCCCTGGAGGGGAGGGGGGTGGGCTCTGAGGATGAACCAGTTGCCGGAACAAGCGGCATGCAGCAACGCAAGGGGGATAGGCAAGTTCGGCCACCGTCTCCCCGGAGGGCAAGGCAGGTAGTTATGACTGCTGCTCAGAGTGCAGAGGAGGTGCGTCGCCTGGATGAAATGAGTAAACAGGCCCGGCTCAGACACACGGAGCTGATGGCTGCAGTGGAGAAGATGCCTCAGTCAATAGATACATTGGCTAAGAGTATGTTGGACTTCGGGGCAACAATGGAGAGGACTCTCCAGAGCTTCGGCGCAACAATGGACAAGTCTATCCAGGGCTTCGGGTCAACAATGGACAGGTCTATCCAGGGCTTCGGGCCAACAATGGAGAGGACTGTCCAGGGCTTTGAGGCTGCTATGGAAAGGACTGTTCAGGGCTTCGGACAATCCCTGGAAAGGTCTGTCCAGGGCTTGTCCGAGGCAGTGGAGCGGTCGGCACCTGCCTTGTCCGAAGCAATGGAAAGAACTGTCCAGGGCTTCTCCGAAGCACTGGCACCTGGCACACAGGTCCTCACTGTTGCCACGCAGTCACTTGCTGGGCTCGTCCACACCCAGATTGAGGCAATGCGATCTCTCATTGCAGCCACCCTCTCTGCATCAGTGAGGATCACCCCGGGCCCTTCCAGTCCCATACAAGGCCAGGAATCAGTGGAGCATGCGATTGTGGCGGATGAGCCGAGCCGGTCCCCTCAGATAGCCAGTGTGTCGTCCGACCATGGTGCAGGTGTCCTCTCTCGGCAGGAGACCATTGCACATGCCAGCGCTGGGACGTCTGCAGTGCAGCTGCCACCACCTGCAGGGCACACTGCTTCCAGCCATGGTCACATCAAGCATCCTGCGTCTGCACCCTCCAAGCCCAGAGCTCGGCCAGGCCGTCCCTCAGGGGCTTCTGTGCTTCCACACAGTCAGCAGGCGTCCCCCAGCCTTGAGCCCGCCACTGGGGTCCAATTACGTAGGAGCAGCAGGGAGGGAAGGGGCCGGCCGCGAAAGAGAAGTCGTTCTCCCTCAAGGGGCCAGTTGTAGAGGGAGGTGCTGAAACGTTTCTTTGTCCAAATTCAAGGACACCCTCACCTGTTGTTATATTTGCATAAGGTTTGTTGAGTTTTGCGGCTTTGCCGAAGAGTTCACAGTTATTTTGTTAGTTATGGTTTCTGTTGACATGACGTTGTTTTGCTGTAATGAAAGACTTTTGTGACAATAAACAGAAGTTTCAATGTGGCATGGTGCATGTGACTACTTTCAGTGATGCTGGCATTCAGAGGCCGTCAAACATCCAATGTGTGCAGGAGTTAAGACTTTCATCATTCCGCCAGAGGGGTCTCGAAACGAGTCCTGATGAGCCTCTGACGTATGGTCCTTCCACTTTCAGGAGCCCTTCCATCTTCCTCCTCCTCATCCTCCTCCTGCTCTTCCTCCTCCTCCTCCTCCTCCGCCTGTTCTTCCTCCTCCTCCTCCTCCTCATCCTCCCCCTCCGCCTGCTCTTCGTCCTCCTCCCCCTCCTCCTCCTCCTCCTCCTCCGCCTGCTCTTCCTCCTCCTCCTCCTCCTCCGCCTGCTCTGCTGGTCGTTGAGGGACAGGTGGAATTGGCTGGGTGCGTCGAATCGCCAAGTTGTGGAGCATGCAGCAGACGACGACAATGTGACCCACTTGCTCCGGCGAGTACTGCAGGGATCCCCCCCGAATGTTCCAGACATCGGAAACGCTTTTTGAGAGCACCAATAGTGTGCTGTTTACTGTGCCTGGTCGCCTGATGGCCGCTGTTGATCAGCTCTTCTGCTGGGGTGTCGGCCACACGGAGTGTTGTCATCAGCCATGGGCAGAGAGGATAGCCCTTGTCCCCAGTAAGCCAGCCTCGTGTTCGAGCCAGCCCCTCAAAAAGGTCACAAACTTAGGTCAACCGCAGGATAAAGGCATTGTGGCTGCACCCTGGGAAATGCGCGTTGACTGCCATGATGATTTGGCGGTGGTCACAGACCAGCTGCACGTTGAGGGAGTGGAACCCCTTGCGGTTGCGGAAGTCCTAAGGATGCTGGCATGGCGCCCTCAAAGCTACGTGTGTGCTGTCAATCACCCCCTGCACCATGGGGAAGTCCGCAATAATGTCAATTATTGTTTGAACTAAATCCAGACCGTGGAACCAGAAATATATTCCACCACAAGCATTTCCGTGGTATTCTGAGTCTATTTGTACAATCAAATTAAGTCACCAAATACTTTTGTGGACACTGCCTACTGAGTGGGTTTGAGTATATCGCTCTTGTAATTGTTGTGTCGTTACCTTTCTACCTAGACACAATTTAGGACTCAGAATTCAGAGATTCAAACATGAAGTGCTTTATTGGAAGGAAAGGAAGTTCTGGAAAGTTTCGAGCAAAGAGAGCTAAAACTTAACAGAGAACACCCAACCATTTATCTCCTGTGACAGCGCCACCACAGGTGGGAGGAGAACACACAATAGAACACACAATACATAACATTTCCTCCCCTCTTAAATGGAAGGTCCACATTATTCCTCAACAGGTAAGTTACTTTCAATGCACTCAACGAAACTAGGGTAGAGGTAGACTGCCTCAAACCCTGACTTTACCCTGGGGTTTATTCTGCCCCAGTGTTGTGGGTAAGTCACTAAGCCTACAGATCCAAGCGTCTTGGAGGCCGCCGCTCTCTGACAGGATACCGGCGGTCATCGCTGGCTTCCAGAGCAGTAGGTATTGACACAGGCCTGGATGGAGAAGGTGCCTGTGTCAGTTGAAAGTCAGGAGTTTGCACAGGTGGAACCGTCTCTTTGACTTCCTGTGTTGGAGAAGAGCACTGTGGCAAAGGATGCTGGTTTGCGGTATCATCCGGAAACAGTTCAGGCCAACCAGCCATTGGAGCCTCTGTGGCTGTCTCTGCTCCTAGCAACAGTTGATCTGTGTGTCTTCTCCAGACGACGTCCTCAGCAGTCTCAACCGTGTAAGACACAGGGCCCGCCTGCGCGATCACCGTAGCAGGAACCCACTTCGGTCCAGTTTTGTAGTTTTGAGCTAGGACGTGCTCTCCCGGATGAAACCGTCTCTCCTTGGCTCGTTTCTCTCTCTTTTCAACTTGAGCTTGTTGTTGACAATGGACAACCTGTTCTGCCCTTGGAGGTTTGAGTAAGTCAAAACTTGTCCACAACTGCCTCTTCATCATGAGCGAAGCGGGGGAAGTTTTGGTTGTGGCATGCGGCTCGTTCCTGTAGGACAACAGGAAGCTGTTCAGACATTGGTGGATTGAGCCCTGACCTTGTGATGCCTTCAAGGCGTGCTTCAAGGTTTGCACAAACCTTTCTGCCTGGCCGTTAGTAGAGGGATGATAGGGCGCAGACCTGATGCGTTGGACACCATTCACATGCAGGAAGGTTGCAAACTCCTGTGATACAAATTGTGGACCGTTGTCACTTACGAGTTGTTCTGGTGAGCCATAACGGCTGAACATCTCACCAAGTTTCTCAATTGTTTTCTCTGCCGTGGTAGACCTCATTACAGCGACCTCCGGCCACTTGCTACGAGCGTCCACAACCACCATAAACATCTTCCCTTCGAAAGGACCGGCGAAGTCCACATGTACTCGCTGCCACACTTCTGCAGGTCAATCCCAGGGGTGTAGGGTTGCCAGCTATGGAACATTCCGGACCCTTTGACATGGGGAACATGTTTTGGCTTTCTCCTCAATATTCCCATCGAGACCTGGCCACCAGAAGTAGCTTCTTGCCATTTCCTTCATCCGAACCATCCCACTGTGGCCTGTATGAAGTTGTTGCAGTATAGGTTCCCTCAGAGGTGGCGGAATGATGACACGGCAACCCCAAAGAAGACAACCTGCCTGGATGGAGAGCTCATTTCTTTTTGAAACGTAAGGTTTCAAACTAGGAGAACCTCCTATCGCTCTCCCTCGAATGACATCGTCCATTACCTCAGACAGGACGGGATCGTTGCGGGTGTACCTTCGCACCTGAACTGCAGTGACAGGTGCTCCCTCCACTTGTCTAAAGTAGAAGATGTCTATCTGATGAGGCTCCGGGGGAGTAACAGGCAAGGGTAGCCTCGAGAGATCGTCTGCGTTGCCGTGCAAGTCTGATTTGCGATATTTGATGTCGTATGTGTGTCCTGACAGCAGTAAAGCCCACCTTTGCATCCTGCTTGCAGCGAGAGACGGAATTCCGGTGTGGGGCCCGAAGATTGAAGTCAATGGACGGTGGTCCGTCAGGAGTGTGAACCTTCTCCCAAACAGGTACTGATGAAATTTTCGAATTCCAAAAACGATTCCCAAGGCCTCGCGCTCGATCTGCGCATAGTTACTCTCAGCCTTGTTCAAGGTGCGTGATGCAAAGGCGATAGGTTTCTCTTCACCCGAAGGCATGATGTGGGATATGACTGCTCCCACAACATATAGTGATGCATCGCATGCCAGCTGCACAGGTAGCTTTGGGTCGAAGTGTGTCAGGACCTCCGAATTCAGCAATGCTTTCTTTGCTTGGGCGAAAGCTTCGTTGCACAGTTCAGTCCATTTCCATGTTTTGCCTTGACATAGCATTTGTCTTTACGAACTCTGAGTCCGTACTCTTTCAGTCGTTGTAGTGTTGCATCCAAGTTCAGAAGATGATCCTCCTCATTTGTCCCAGTGACAAGGATGTCGTCCAGGTAGCACTGGACTCCTGGCAGTCCACTCAAAGTCTGATCCATTGCCCTTTGGAATAGAGCAGGGGCCGACGTAATTCCAAACGGAAGGCGGCAGTACCTGTATAGCCCCTTGTGTGTCACAATTGTCAGCAGCTCCTTTGATTTGTCATCGACATGCATTTGTAGATAAGCCTGGCATAAGTCTATTTTGCTGAACTTTTGCCCTCCGGCCAGGCCCGTAAAAAGATCATCAATGAGGGGAAGAGGGTACTGTTCCACAGACAGCACCGGGTTAATAGTCACTTTAAAATCCCCGCAGATTCGAACAGATCCATCCTTTTTCAGGACTGGAACAATGGGTGTGGCCCATTTGCTCACGCTCACAGGCTCCAGGACTCCATTCTCAACTAAGGCCTCCAAGTTAGACTCAACTTTTGGCCTAATTGCATAGGGTACAGGTCGGGCTTTGTGAAACTTCGGCTTGCTGTCAGGTTTAATGTCCAGTCTCACGCTAATCTTTTTCATGCTCCCAAGTTCCCCATTGAAGAGTTCTGCATGTTTGTTTAACACTGCAGTCAGACCTGACTCCCCTTTTGACATCATGCGGACTGCAGGCCAGTCCAGCATGATTTTCTCTAGCCACGCACGTCCCAGTAGCAATGGGTAATTTCCCTTTACCACATATAGTGGCAGTTTTGCAGTCTGTCCGTTCAATTTAACTGTCACCTCAATGACACCTCTCATGGCCACAGGTTCACCGGTATACGTCTTTAGCACAATGTTTGTTGGCTGAAGGGTAAGATGCTTTCGCATTTTGTTGTAGACAGTGTCTGAAACAAGGGAGACAGCCACGCCTGTGTCCACCTCCATCCGCACTGATTGTCCCTCCACCAGTGGTGACACCCAGTAGCCATTTGAACCACCTGCAACCGTCAGTATGTGCACCTCTTCCTCCTCAGAGGTGTCGCTCCCCTCTGTTTTGCTTGTTCCATCATACTGCACTGAATGAACACTCTTTTTCCTCTCTTGTCCAAATGCAGACATTTTGCTTCCATGCTTCCCAGCTCTGTCTGTTCTTTTTTTACCTCTACAGGCGCGTTCAATGTGACCCTTTTTGCCACAATTTCAGCATTCCAGCTCCGTACACCAGCAGTCATTAGCGTGATGGTCCGTTTTCCCACAACGGTAACATGTGCCGTTCCACGCACCTTTAGGCTCAGACGACACCTTGTGAACTCTCCCTGTTGAACTCAACTGGTGAGCCTCCTTTTCCGCCACCTCCATGGAGACACTAACTTCAATGGCCTTTTCAAGAGTAAGGTTGTCCTCAGTAAGAAGACGCTTCTGTGTGGCTGCATTTTGCAGACCACACACAAGTCTGTCTCTAATGGTGTCACTCAGCACCTCCTTGAACTGGCAGTGTTCCGACAACCTTTTTAAAGCAGCAATAAACATCGTCACTGATTCCCCCTCCTCTTGATTCCGTTTGTGAAATCTAAATCTCTCAGCAATAACCAAAGGTTTTGGTGAAAAATGTGCTCCAAGAATTTCCACTTGTTGCTTATATGTTTTAGTTCCTGGCTTATCTGGCTGCACGAGGCTGCGAAGTAAATTGAAAGCCTTCGGCCCGATTACACTCAAAAAGGTAGGCACGACCTTTTCATTTGCCATCGCATTTGCCAATACAAAATAGTCAAAACGTTCCGTATAAGCGCTCCATTGCTCCACATTTTCATCAAAATCACCGATGTTTCCTAATATAGTAGCCATCTCACGTTTCAAATTAAATTTTCTGTTTACTCACTGCACCCGTAACGTACGCAGATTCATCCGCTCCTCGTTGCCACTTGTTGTGTCGGTACCTTTCTACCTAGATACAATTTAGGACTCAGAACTCAGAGGTTCAAACGTGAAGTGCTTTATTGGAAGGAAAGGAAGTTCTGGAAAGTTCCGAACAAAGAGCGCTAAAACTTAACAGAGAACACCCAACCATTTATCTCCTGTGACAGCGCCACCACAGGTGGGAGGAGAACACACAATAGAATACACAATACATAACAGTAATGTTAGAGCAGTTTCCTACCTGAATATTAAATTGAGGAAGTGAAAGCATTTAAGAAATAAACCACCATTCAGGAGAACAGAAGTCCAGGTGATCGCATTATATTAAGAAGTACTGCGATTTTGACTGAAGCCAAAAACCTCTACCAGTATAAGTCATCACTGTAATCTTCGGATCAGTCTAATGCATGTTTTCTTTGAGTGACATGGGATATTTTATTATAATAATGTAATCCGATGAATCTGGACAATTCAAATCTGGCAAATCGGTAATTCAGTTTATGTCAAACTAGGATTCAAAGCTTACAAACCAAATAAACAAGCAGCAAGGGACTCAGCCTATATGAAAGCTGCACAAACTGCTGGATTTCCTTATTTATGCTTAAATGCGGACAAACATAGAAACATAGAAGATTGGAGCAGGAGCAGGCCATTCGGCCCCTTGAGCCTGCTCCGCCATTTAATGAGATCATGGCTGATCATCCTTCAGTACCCTGTCCCTGCTTTCTCCCCATATCCCTTGATCCCTTTAGCCTTAAGAAATATATCTAACTCTGTCTTGAATATATTTAATGAATTGGCCTCAACTGCCTTGTGTGGTAGAGAATTCCACAAGTTCACCACTCTCTGGGTGAAGAAATTCCTCCTCATCTCTGTCCTAAATGGCTTGCCCCTTATCTTTAGACTCTGACCCGTGGTTTTGGACTCGCCTGCCATCGGGAACATCCTTCCTGCATCTAGTCTGTCTAGTCCTGTTAGAATTTTATAAGTTTCAATGAGGTCCCCTGTCATTCTTCTAAACTCCAGTGAATATATGCCCAATCGGCCCAATTTCTCCTCATACGTCATTCCTGCCATCCCAGGTATCAGTCTGGTGAATCTTCGCTGCACTCCCTCCATGGCAAGACCATCCTTCCTCAAATAAGGCGACCAAAACTGCACACAATACTCAAGGTGTGGTCTCACCAAGGCCCTGTACAACTGCAGCAAGACATCCTTGCTCCTGTACTCGAATCCTCTCGCTATGAAGGCCAACATACCATTTGCCTTCTTAACCGCCTGCTGCACCTGCATGCTTACCTTCAGCGACTGGTGCACAATAAGACCCTGGTCTCTTTGCACTTCCCCTTCTCCCAATCTATTGCCATTCAAATAATAATCTGGCTTCCTGTTTTTGCCACCATAGTGGATAACCTCACATTTATCCACATTATAGATTGGAAGGTCGCAAATGTAACATACTGCTATTCAAGAAAGGAGGGAGAGAGAATACAGGGAACTATAGGCCAGTTAGCCTGACATCAGTCATTGGAAAAATGCTGGAATCCATTGTTAATGAAGTGGTATCAGGGCACTTAGAAAATCATAATATGATTAGGCAGAGTCAACATGGTTTTATGAAAGGGAAATCGTGTGACAAATTTATTAGAGTTTTTTTGAGGATGTAACTAGCAGGGTAGATAAAGGGGAACCAGTGGATGTAGTATATTTGGATTTCCAAAAGGCATTCGATAAGTTGTCACGTAAAAGATTATTACACAAGATAAGGGCTCATGGGCTTGGGGGTAATATAGCATGGATAGAGGATTGGTTAACAGACAGAAAACAGAGAGTATGGATAAACAGGCCTTTTTCAGGTTGGCAGGCTGTAACTAGTGGGGTGCCGCAAGGATCAGTGCTGGGCCCTCAGCAATTTACAATCTATATTAATGACCTAGATGAAGGGACCAAGTGTAATATATCCAAGTTTGCTGATGATACAAAGCTAGGTGGGACTGTAAGCAGCGAGGAGAACACAAAGGCCCCAATTTTCCCGGAGCTGTCGGGCAGGGTTTCAGGTGGGCGGGGGCTGAAAATCACATAAATAGGGGGTCGCGACCCCCCCGCCCGATTCCCCGCCCCGCCCGACTTTCACCCCTGTGTTTCAGCGCGCCCCGAATCAGTCCCGCCCGCAGCAGGTGGGAATAGTCGGCGGGAGCCTAATGATCAATACTTGGCATGTTTAATCCTATTTTCAGGGTCCCTTGGAATTTTCAGCCTTTCCCCAAGTAAAACATGCCTGATGGGAACACCGCTGATGAAACCTGGCGTGAACAATGTCGGCTTCCTTGCTTTCAGCTGCAGGTCAATCAGGACTGAAGAGATTTAATCAGCCAGCATTTGTAGGCTGCAGGACCTTGTTGCTGAAGGCTTGGGGCAACTTTTTGAATGCTTAGGCACAGTTGTGGAAGGTTGGAGCCTCACACACTTCTCCAGTGTGAGCTCCTGGGAAGCCCCTCTCAGCACCCTAATTCAGCGCCTCCTCAACGGAAGTATCTGCCAGAAGCATGGGAGGCCTTTTGTTCCTTCCCTTCTTGGCATTAGAGGATCTCCAACAGCAGAGGAGGCTGCAGCAGATCCAGCAACAACAGCAGATCCAGCAACAACTGCAGCACCAGCAACAACAGCAGCACCAGCAACAACAGCAGCACCAGCAGGAGCGACAGGCTGTGGCTCAGCCACCTGAGGCAGCACAGGCCAGAAGGGGCCAGCGCATGGAAGGCCGTCGGTGCAGGAGATACCCCCAAACAGGGTCTACAGACACAGGCTGAGCTACCTCAACATGACTGAACAGCAGTGCCAAAGGCGGCTCCGATTTTCACAAGAGGTAGTGACTGACATCTGTGCAATGCTACAGCAAGACCTGGAGCCCAGAGCACCAAGTCGATACTCCTTATCAGTGGCCATCAAAGTCACCACCGCACTCAACTTTTATGCCTCAGGCTCCTTCCAGGGATCAGCAGCAGACATCAGCGGCATCTCCCAGGTGGCTGCACACACTTGCATCAAACAGGTCACCGATGGCCTCTTTGCCCTCGCACACAATCACATCAATTTCACCCGGATCGTGCAAGTGTGAGGGCGCGAGCTCGTGAATTAGCTCAGCTGGCAGACTTTCCAAGGGTGCAGGGCGTCATTGACTGCACACATGTGGCCCTTAGGGCACCCGATCACAATCCAGGAGTTTTTGTCAACTGCAAGGGCTTCCACTCCCTTAACGTTCAGCTGGTGTGTGATCACAAGAAGGAGATTTTGCAAAATAACAACAGAAAATGCTGGAAAAAATCAGCAGGTCAGGCAACATCCGTGGAGAGAAATTTGAGTTGACATTTCAGGTCTAACCCTTCTTCAAAACTGGAAAGAAAAGAAAATAGATCGAAGGCAGGGCTGCGATCGGACAAAAGAAGTGAAAGAAACAAAAGAAGTAAAAGAGCTAGACGAGAGGGTAATAGGCTGAGATTAGGTGTAAAGTGTACTGGCAGGGCAAGAGATAGCTGCCAGGTGTGAGAGAGAAACAAAAGGAAAAGGTGGGGGGGGGGAAAGGAGTGGAAAAATTACAAGAAAAAATGTGTAATAGGGGCCGAGGTTATGATCTGAAATTGTAGAACTCGATATTGAGTCTGGAAGGCTGCAGAGTGCCTAATCGGAAGATGAGGTGCTGTTCCTCAAGTTTACGTTGAGCTTCCATGGAACAATACAAGAGGCCAAGGACGGTGAGGTTCGAGTGGGAATGGAGCGGTGAATTAAAATGACAGGCGACCGGAAGCTCGGGGTCACCCTTACGGACTGAACGGAGGTGTTCCGCAAAGCGGTCACCCAATCTGCGTTTGGTCTCCCCAATATAGAGGAGATCGCATCGTGAGCAGTGAATACAGTATACTAGATTGCGAGAAGTACAAGTAAATTGCTGTTTCACCTGGAAGGGGTGTTTGGGGCCCTGGACAGTGGGAAGGGGGGAGGTATAGGGGCAGGTGTTACATCTCCTCCGCTTGCACAGGCAGGTGCCAGGCAAAGGGGAAGGGCTGTTTGGGATGATAGAGGAGTGGACTAGGGTGTCTCAGAGGGAGCGGTCCCTACGGAATGCTGAAAGGAGAGGGGAGGGGAAGATACGTTTGGTGGTGGGATCACTTTGGAGGTAGCGGAAATGCCGGAGGATGATCCGTTGAATGTGGAGGCTGGTGGGGTGAAAGGTGAGGACAAGGGGAACACTATCGTGGTTCCGGGAGGGAGGGGCAGGGGTGAGGGCAGAAGTGCGGGAGATAGAACTGACATGGTCGAGGGCAGTGTCAACCACGGTAGAGGGGAATCCTCGGTTGCGGAAAAAGGAAGACATGTCTGAAGCACTGGTGTGGAAGGTGGCATCATCGGAGCAGATACGGCGGAGACGGAAAAACTGGGAGAATGGAATAGAGTCCTTACAGGAAGCGGGGTGGGAGGAAGTGTAGTCCAGGTAGCTGTGGGAGTCAGTGGGCTTGTAGTGAAAATTGGTCGATAACCTATCCCCAGAGATGGAGACGGAGAAGTCGAGGAAGGGAAGGGAAGATTCAGAGATGGACCATCTGAAGGTGAGGGAAGGGTGGAAATTGGAGGCAAAGTGAATGAAATTGTCAAGTTCGGGGCGAGAGCAGGAAACGGCACCAATACAGTCATCAATGTATCAGAAAAAGAGGTGAGGGAGGGGACCTGAGTAGGACTGGAACAAAGATTGTTCCACATAGCCCACGAAAAGGCAGGCATAGCTAGGACTCATGGTGGTACCCATGGCAACACCTTTGATTTGGAGGAAATGAGTGGAGTTAAAGGGGAAGTTGTTCATTTGAGAACAAGTTCAGCCAGGCGGAGGAGGGTGGTGGTGGATGGGGACTGGTCGGGCCTCTGTTCAAGGAAGAAGCGGAGCGCCCTCAGGCCATCCGGGTGGGGGATGGAGGTGTAGAGTGATTGTACGTCCATGATGAAAAGGAAGCGGTTGGGGCCAGGAAACTGGAAAATGTTAAAGTGGCGGAGAGCGTCCGAAGAGTTGCAGACGTAGGTGGGAAGAGACTGGACAAGGGGAGAAAATAGAGTCAAGATAGGAAGAGATAAGTTCCGTTGGGCAAGAACAGGCTGAAACGATGGGTCTACCAGGGCAGTCCTGTTTGTGGATCTTGGGAAGGAGGTAGAAGCGGGCTGTGCGGGGTTGGGGAACTATGAGGTTGGTGGCAGCAGGGGGAAGATCTCCAGAGGAGATGAGGTCAGTGACAGTCTTGGAAATGGTGGTTTGATGTTCGGTAGTGGGGTCATGGTCCAGGTGGAGGTAGGAGGAGGTGTCGGAGAGTTGGGGTTCAGCTTCCACTAGGTATGTTTGTGCCAAGTACCCTGGCAGCTGACATGACTCATAGAAACATAGAAGATAGGAGCAGGAGTAGGCCATTCGGCCCTTCGAGCCTGCTCCGCCATTCAATGAGATCATGGCTGATATTCCATGTTCAGTACCCGGTCCCTGCCTTCTCCCCATATCCCTTGATCCCTTTAGCCTTAAGGAATATATCCAACTCTTTCTTGAATATATTTAATGAACTGGCCTCCACCGCCCTCTGTGGCAGAGAATTCCACAGGCTCACTACTCTCTGGGTGAAGAAATTCCTCCTTATTTCAGTCCTAAATGGCTTATCCCTTATCCTTAGACTATGACCCCTGGTTCTGGACTCTCCGGCCATCAGAAACATCCTTCCTGCATCTAGTCTGTTCAGGCCTGACAGAATTTTATAGGTTTCGATGAGATCCCCTCTCAATCTTCTAAACTCCAGTGAGTATAAGCCCAATCGACACAATCTCTCCTCATACGTCATTCCTGCCATCCCAGGTATCAGACTGGTGAATCTTCGCTGCACTCCTTTCATGGGTAGAACGTCCTTCCTCAGGTAAGGCGACCAAAACTGCACACAGTACTCAAGGTGCGGTCTCACCAAGGCCCTGTAAAACTGTAGCAAGACATCCTTGTTCCTGTACTCGAACCCTCTTGCTACGAAGGCCAACATACCATTTGCCTTCTGAACCGCCTGCTGCACCTGCATGCTTACCTTCAGCGACTGGTGCACAAGAACACCCAGGTCTCTTTGCACTTCCCCTTCTCCCAATCTATTGCCATCCAAATAATAATCTGCCTTCCTGTTTTTGCCACCAACGTGGATAACCTCACATTGATCCACATTATAGTGCATTTGCCATTTTTCTGCCCAATCACCCAACCTGTCCAAATCATACTGGAGTTTCACGACATCCTCCTCAGCTTCATTGGCTGGTCTCCTCACCGGTGTCATTAGCCAACTCCGCAGGGGATATCCCTTGTCTTCAAGTAGCCATCCCTGAAGTTCGTTTGGCGGACTGAATAGCGGAGGCACAGTAGACTGGCACAGTCAAGCGTAGGTCCCTTGCAGTCAGAATCAGGGGAATTTATAATGGGAAACAAAGAAATGGCAGACCAACTAAATTCATACTTTGGTTCTGTCTTCACAAAGGAGGACACAAATAAACTCCCAGAGATGCCGGGGAACATAGGGTCTGATGAAAGGGTGGAACTGAAAGAAATCAGTATTTGTACGGAAGTGGTGTTAGGAAAATTGATGGGACTGAAGGCCGATAAATCCCCAGGGCCTGATAATCTACCTCCCAGGGTACTTAAGGAAGTGGCCCTAGAAATAGTAGATGCATTGCTGGTCATCTTCCAGAACTCGATAGACTCTGGAACAGTACCCATGGATTGGAGGGTAGCTAATGTTACCCCACTATTTAAAAAAGGTGGTAGAGAAAATGCGTGGAATTATAGACCGGTAAGCCTGACATCGGTAGTGAGGAAAATGCTAGAGTCTATTATAAAAGATGTAATAGCAGAGCACTTGGAAAGCAGTGACAGGATCGGACAAAGTCAACATGGATTTACAAAAGGTAAATCATGCTTGACTAATCTACTGGAATTTTTTGAGGATGTAACTGGTAAAATAGATAAGGGAGAACCAGTGGATGTGGTGTATTTGGACTTTCAGAAGGCTTTCGATAAGGTCCCACATAAGAGATTAGCGTGCAAAATTAAGGCACATGGGATTGGGGGCAAGGTATTGACTTGGATAAAGAACTGGTTGGTGGACAGAAAGCAAAGAGTTGGAATAAATGGGTCGTTTTCCGAGTGGCAGGCAGTGACTAGTGGGGTACCGCAAGGATCGGTCCTAGGACCCCAGCTGTTCACAATATATATTTATGATCTGGACGAGGGAATTGGATGTAATATCTCCAAATTTGCAGACGACACAAAGCTGGGTGGGAGGGTAAGTTGTGAGGAGGATGTCGTGAAACTCCAGTATGATTTGGACAGGTTGGGTGATTGGGCAGAAACATGGCAAATGCACTATAATGTGGATAAATGTGAGGTTATCCACTATGGTGGCAAAAACAGGAAGCCAGATTATTATTTGAATGGCAATAGATTGGGAGAAGGGGAAGTGCAAAGAGACTAGGGTCTTATTGAGCACCAGTCGCTGAAGGTAAGCATGCAGGTGCAGCAGGCGGTTAAGAAGGCAAATGGTATGTTGGTCTTCGTAGCGAGAGGGTTTGAGTACAGGAACAAGGATGTCTTGCTGCAGTTGTACAGGGCCTTGGTGAGACCGCACCTTGAGTATTGTGTGCAGTTTTGGTCACCTTACCTGAGGAAGGACGTTCTTGCCATGGAGGGAGTGTAGCGAAGATTCACCAGGCTGATACCTGGGATGGCAGGAAAGACGTACGAGGAGAGATTGTGTCGATTGGGCTTATACTCGCTGGAGTTTAGAAGATTGAGAGGGGATCTCATCGAAACCTATAAAATTCTGTCAGGTCTGGACAGACTAGGTGCAGAAAGGATGTTTCTGATGGCCGGGCAGTCCAGAACCAGGGGTCATAGTCTAAGGATAAGCGGTAAGCCATTTAGGACTGAAATGAGGAGCAATTTCTTCACCCAGAGAGTGGTGAACCTGTGGAATTCTCTGCCACAGAGGGCGGTGGAGGCCAGTTCATTAAATATATTCAAGAAAGAGTTGGATATATTTCTTAAGGCTAAAGGGATCAAGGGATATGGGGAGAAGGCAGGGACAGGGTACTGAATTTGGATGATCAGCCATGATCTCATTGAATGGCGGAGCAGGCTTGAAGGGCCGAATGGCCTACTCCTGCTCCTATCTTCTATGTTTCTATGTTTCTATGTAATCATCGGACAGCAAGCACACTGGGTTGTTTACACACATCCATTCACTGAAATTGACTTTAAGATCAAGTGCTTGAAACTGCCAGCATGAACAACGGGACTTTGTTTGCTAAGCACTCAAGACTGTCAATCAATTGCGGTTCCAGATGACCACAGGTCAATGCTTTGTTTACAAAGCAATTGAATGCTATTAGCATTTGTTTGTATATCAAGTGAACACATCCAAACAGAGGAGGAACCGTTTAAGTGAATGGGAGAACACATTCAAACCACTGCAGCTTTATTCGAAAGCCATCACAGACACTGGACACCTTTAAACAGCAAATTTATCCAAACCCATCCCAGACAAGTGGACAGTTTGGATCTCTTTTGTTTTAGCCCAGAAACATCAGATCTGCACTGGCCTCAAAAAAATGGGTAAAAAAGATAGCTTCCCAGAAGCACCTCTCTCTCTGGCCTTGCCTCCATGTGCCTGTACAGCGTGGGAGTCTGTCTAAAGAAGTAAAACACCAGCAGTTTACTTTTAAAACACTGGGGTGTTTTCTTTACTTCGGGGCAGTGAAGATCTAAGTTCGCAGGGCATGGAGCTGGCATTGCAGCAGTGAGCATATATTTTTCTGGCCTTCCACAAGGCAACTTAGGATAGGCATAAGGGTGGGAGTAAAGTGGGAGTTTCGTTAGAATCATGATTTTAGTCGATGTGCCTCATTGTGTCTGTTTTTCCTCCTATATTTAAGCAATTTTACCATGATTACTTTGATCGTGTGGTGTAGTTTCTTTAAATAATAAAATTTGACTTTCTTGCATCCAGATCATTTTTCCGTTTTTAATATATCATTAATTATAAGTTCCTCCAGTCAGAACTGGAAGGGGTGATTTAGCGATTCGAAACAGCTGATTGGAATTGGTCACAGTGCAGTGGCAAGGCTGCCTGACCAGGTAAATTACCTTAAACCAGGTAAAGGATGCCCCCTACAAATTGGCGACCGCGGCAGGACTGGAGGCAGTTTTTGATATGATAAGTGGTCTGGATCTGGAGAAAGCATCAGCTCTTGCTTTTCTTGCTTTCAGCCTGTGGGTAGCCCTGCAGAAGTTAGCGGCAGCATGTAAGCTGACCTATTATAGTATAGGTGGCTGGGTTAAGAAGGGTGAGATGAGGGTGCGGGAGGAGGTTACAGAGGCCAAGAATCGGGAGTCGGAGTTTGAAAAATGCCAGGCAAAGGTAGAACACCTCATAAGAGAGGTGAATGAGGCCAGAGATAGTGGGATGAGAGTGCGGGAAGAAAATGCACACCTCACACTAGAGGTCACGAAATGCCAGGCAGAGATAAAGCGCCTTGTGCAGGAAGTCACAGAGGCTAGGGACAGTGAGATGAGGCTACAGGAGGAAAACGCACACCTCACCCGAGAAGTTAGCGAGGGCAAAAGCCACGCGAGGCACAAGATAGAGTTCCTAAAGTGCCAAATTACAGAAGCAAAGAGTAACGAGATGAGACTGCGGGAAGAGAATGCCCGCCTCACCTCAGAAGTAACAGAGCAGGAGGAAATGGTTAGGGAGGTAAAGGCAGCTTATAAGCTGGCCTGTGACCAAAGGTTTAGGGGAGCAGATCATACCCCATGTAACAGAAAGATAGAGAGTTTGGGTATGGAGTTACTAAGGACTAAAGAGATGGTATGTCTCATAAGCCGGAAGCAAAGTCCGTCGGACAGTACCAGCAGCCCAAATCAAACTGCCCCACAGGCAGCACCCAGAACAGAGCTGGCTAGGGAATTAGAGATCCCAAGACCACAGCCCACAGCTCCGAGCTTTGAGGAGCTCTGGCAGCAAGAAGGAGTGGACAATGGGGTGGTAGGAGAATGCCAGCAGGTCCCGCTAGGCAGGCGGGGACCAGGACCAGTGTAGCCCCTCCAACAACGGAGGTACGGTCCGCCCGTGAACGATAATAACCCAGGGGCTGTTCAGCATACCTATCTGGTACCCTATGATACCCAACAGCTCAGAGGCCTGGTGAAACATATTCCCCTGCTTTCCAAAAAGGGAGACCCCTCAATGCACTTCCAAGGGATAGAACAGGCATCCTGTGTTAACGGCTGTGATGATGAAGAGAAAGCCAAAATGTTGCTTTTCTCTGTGGATAGTAAGCTCTATCAGACCCTTTCAGATGAGGCTAAGAGAGGGCAGAAGGGTTTTGAGGATCTAAAGGAGGAAATACTGGAAGCCATGGGTGCGAACGATGGCAGTCCATTCGATCGCATAGGGAAAACACTGCAGAAGGAAGGGGAGACCACACAGGCATTTGCAGACAGGCTGTGGCCAATCTACAACAACGCGTGTACAGGGGGACAAGATAGAGCACACCTGAACCAGCGGCAGTGGACCCAATGGTTTCATTGCCTGGTGTCCAATTGCCTGCCCTAGATAAAAGCAAAGGCTGATACAGGTAGACTATCCTTTATCCGAAAACCTCGGGACCAGCCGTGTTTCGGTTTTCGGAAAATTTTGGATTTCGGAAGGTATTTTATAAGACTGGGAAATTTGTCGGGGGTCGTCGGGGTCAGTGGTGGGGGTCGTCGGGGTCGGCGGAGGGGTCGGTGGTGGGGGTCGGCGGGGGGTCGGCGGGGGGTCGGCGGGGGTCCATGGGGGGGTCGGCGGGGGGTCGGCGGGAGTCGGGGTCGGCGGGGGGGTCCGCGGGGGGGTCGACAGGGGGGGTCGGTGGGGGTTGGGGTCGGCGGGGGGGTCCGCGGGGGTCTGCGGGGGGTCATCGGCGGGGGTCGGGGTCGTGCGCACGACTTACGCTGACCCTCTGCTCAGCGTAAGTCGTGCGCCACTCTGGTCATGTCATGCGCACGACTTACGCTGAACGAAAAAACCTTCGGTTTTTAGAGGGTTTCGGTTTTCGGAAGTTCGGATAAAAGGTAGTCTACCTGTATTTGGTTTGACCACCGAGACCCCCTAGCAACCGAAGAGACTGTAATCCGGCAGCTCACGGTAGCATATAGGAACGGTAGGAATAGTGGGACCCCCCAGCAAAAGGGTAAGGTCCACGAGGTTAAACCTGGGGCTCAATACAAGAAAGAGCGGCGCCAGGAGGGGAGCCGTCCCTCCCAGAACAAGGTCACTTGTTACAGGTGCAGGGAGGATGGCCACTGGCGCAGGGATTGTAAAAAGTCTGGGAGAGACAATAAAGCCAGGACCCCCGCAACCCCAACTCAGAAGGCAGAGACAGAAACTCCTCCCGATATAGTCGAGTCCGTCATGGAGTCGATAAAATCTTTCCTCAGGGCCAATCAGGGAAAGGTAGCCGCCATCAGTGGTGCTGCACCCCCTCGCCCACCTCTGCCTCCCCACAATGACTGGAGCCCACGCAGCCTGTCCGTCTGTGTAATCTCCGGTACGATGAATGGAAGAGACTGCTCGTACAGATGGAGGTAGAGAAGGTTACAGGGACTTATCTATTGGAAACGGGGGCATCATGCACCATGATCCATACAGATAATCCCACCACCTCACCTCTGTCTAATGGGGTTCCATACATACTATTGGGATTCACCGGTCAGGAGCAGGTGGGGGTATACTCCAGACCCCTCTCAGTCCGTCTGAGCATGCTCCAAACTAAGTGGACGTGCATCCTGGCAAAGTGGAATAAGGAGGAAGGAAAGGGGATCCTAGGGGCCGACTTCATGGTGAGCCATGGGATCCTCGTGGATCTCTGCAACCATTGCCTTTGGGGGGCTAGCACAGACAGGGAAGAAGGTGTAGTGGTCATCCCGGGCAAGGAGCGTAAGGGGACCTTGTGTACTGTGAAGCCGAAAGAAGGTTACGACCTCGGGTTCATGGTAAAAGGTGTCCCGGAGGCACTGCAGGCAGTCATGCAGGCAAACCTCACAGCATTTGCCACCCATAAACACGACTGCGGGAGGATCACAGGGTTTGAGGTTAAAATAGACTGGGGACCCCATGGCCCGACCACAGAAGCAGTACAATTTCCCCAAGGAGGCAGAACCCGACATGGAGGCAGCCATCACCTCCTTAGTTAAACAGGGAGTGTTGAGGCCCATAGCCACTCATGTTAATTCTCCACTTTGGCCGGTTAGGAAACTGGACAATTCATGGAGAGCCATGGTGGACTATCGGGTGCTTAACAGCAATATCCCCGTGTGTGCCCCCACAGTAGAAGCAGTGGCTAATCTTATTAGCAGTATTCCAGCATCCGCGAACACATTCACAGTGCTGGACATTTTGAATGGGTTCTGGTCCATCCCTTTAAAACAGGAGGACCAATATAAGTTTGCCTTCACCTTTAAGGGACAGCAGTATACCTGGAACTGTCTGCCACAGGGTTTCCACAACAGCCCCAGCATCTTCCACCAATGCATGAAGGATAGTTTAAAAGAGTTCAGTCAGCCCACTCAGTTACTGCAGTATGTGGATGACCTGCTCTTATTTACCAACTCAGTCGGGGAGCATGGCCCACTACTGGCTGAGCTGCTGGAGCTGCTGCAGAGAAAGGGGTTTAAAGTCAACCCCAAGAAGGCGCAGATCGGTCAGCAAGAGGTTAAATTCCTGGGTCTGACTGTCCGCACAGGAGAGAGGGCCATAGATAAGGCAAGGAGGGAAGCGGTCCAGGAGTTACTGATTACCAATTTAGTAAGAGGGGTGAGGTCATTCCTGGGATTGACGGGGTACTGCAGGGATTTTATAGAGGACTATGCAGCCACAACAGCCCCTCTGCTCCGTCTCCTACACAAGGGAGTGGAGTGGTCCTGGAATGAGGGATGCCAGGCGGCATTTGTTAAGTTAAAAGGAGACCTGCAGACCACACCAGCCCTAGGAGCGATAGATGGGAAAAGGGAGTTTTTTCTGGAGGTAGCAGCCAGTGGGGATAGCCTGAGTGCTGTGTTGCTCCAAGAGCGGCACGATAGGCTGAGACCCGTGGTCTATTCCTCCAGAATACTCACCGATGTAGAGAGGAGCTATTCAATATGTGAAAGGCACCTTTTAGCCACATATTGGGCTGTGAAGAAATCCCGGATCTTCGCAGGCACCTCTCCCATCACCCTCCGCACACACCACACACCCACTCAGATGCTTTTGGATGGGAGGATTAAAGATGGGACAGTCAGCAGCATCCACATTGCACGCTGGACCCTTCTCCTCTCACAGATGGATCTGAAGGTAAAGGGCCTTTGCGAGCCAAAGCTTGCAGCCAATATGGTATACCCTGGAACAGCCCATCGATGTTTCATAGATGGGGTATGGGAAGTGAACATAGGTTTACGGGCCTGGATACATCCCACGGGCCGCAAGGTCTATGTAGATGGTTCCAGCATGGTATCTGCTGGAGTACGACTCACGGGTTGTGGGATCTTTGGCCCAACGGCAGGCATTGCCTTGGCAATCAAGCTTCCTAACACCATGAGTGCCCAGCAGGCTGAACTGTCTGTGGTGATGTAAGTGGTTACACACCCCGACATCTTCCCTACCCCATATACGATTTGCTCTGACAGTATGCTCACTTGCAACTCGTGTACAGAGTACCTGGCCATTTGGTCCCGTCGTGGGTATACCTCTGCTGACGGGCAGCCCTTGACAGTAAAGCCCCTGCTGGAGAAAATCCTGGCAGCTGTGGGGGTGGAAGGTGCAGTTTTCATCCATAAGGTGAAAGCCCATTCCTCCACAGAACCCCGCAGCCAGGGCAACCAGCAAGCCAATATGCTGGCCAAGGAGGGTGCACGTGCAGGCACTTTCTGGGACCCATATGAGTCCGGGCCAGTGGCAGCGATTACAGGCAGGGATGGGACACAGGGAAAATCAGGGCAAGTGTTGGCCCCGGACCTTAAAACAGTCCAGGCACAGGACCCCATCCTAAAGGCAATAATTAGCGCAGTGATGGAGGGCAAAAGGATAGAGGGCCCCTACAGCACAGCCCCGCTCACCGTAAGGGAGGGCATGCTGTTCAAGGCAGAACAGTGGGTAGTACCCCAGCAACACTGGAGGGAGTTCCTTCAGCTAGCACAGGAGGGGCCGGGAGCAGGACACCCTGGGCCTGAGACCACCTGGCAACGGGTGGAAAAGGCGGGATGGTGGCCAGGACTCCGGGATGATGTCCGCGAGTTCTGTGCTAGCTGTCTTGTGTGTGCAGCAAATAATCCCGATCCCCACAAAAGGAAGGTGCCCATGGGACACATTAGGAGGGGCCATGGTAGTCGATCCAAATCAACTATATAGGGCCATTTCCCACCACCCAGGGAGGCTACAAATACTGCCTCGTCCTGGTGGATGTGTTTTGCAAGTGGGTGGAAGCCTTCCCTGCAGGACGGCCACAGCAATGGGGACTGCAAAAATCTTGGTGAAGGAGGTGTTCTCACGGTGGGGACTGCCCCAGTTCATGGAGTCCGACCAGGGAAGCCACTTCACTGGCCAAGTCATGCAGAACACCCTCATGCTGCTCGGTATCAAAGGGAAGTGGCACGTAGCCTACAATCCGCGGTCCTCAGGGATTGTGGAGCATATGAACTGTACCCTTAAGGAAAGATTGAGGAGGGAGGCCATGGGGTCACCCCAAAAATGGGTAGGGACCCTACCTCTGATCCTCATGGGGATCCGGGCCAGCCAGTCCAAGAGTACAGGGCATTCATCACATGAGCTCATGACCGGCAGAGTTATGAGGACCCCCACTCATGCCCTTGCCCCAGTCCTCACTGAAAGACAACTGCAGGAAATAAACCAGGATAAATTCACCCGAACCCTCCTAGAACACCTCAAACAAATTTATGGGCAGGCAGCAGACAGCATGGGGAAGCAGCATCGGAATAACCGGCTGCTGCTTGAGCCTAGCAAGAGCCACCAGTGGGAGATAGGAGACCTACTGATAGTAAAAAACTATGCCCGGGTGGGAAGTTTAGATCCACTCTACATGGGACCCTATAGTACAGTTGATAGGGCCAGCCCAATGGTCTATGCAATAAAACTACCCCGGTGCACAAAGTCGTTCCATGCCAACCAATGTCAAATGTATAAATCTGACCATACAAGTTCAAGTTCACAGGCGCTGTGGCTTGTTTCAAGGGAAAAGTTGTCCGGCCCACCAAGTGGGACACTTCCCCGCCCCAGTGGGACCTAAGTTTTGGCCAAAGTTTAAATTTGAACCAGTTATTTAGTTCAGAAACAGAGAAACTGCAGCCTGAGGGTAGAAATCTGCAGGCTGCTGTGAGTTCATTCACAGAAAATCACTTGGGGGGCTCCAGGGAGGAGCCGCCTTTTGAAGAGACTGCCCGCGCATGCGTAGTCACTGGTCTGGAGAAAGGAATTCCCCAGTCTTTTCAACTGTCTGTTCGCACAGGTGCAGTTCCCCAACCTGTGACCACAGCGGCTCCTCTTCAGTTTTCCCGCGCAGGCGCAGTTGCCTGTTCGAATACAGAGGTTTCACAGCCTCTGCCGTGGGACTCCGGGGAGGAGGTTCATGCAGGCGCAGTTGCCTGCTTAAAGGGACAAGTTTCCCAGCCCGCTTCTAGAGTGGTTCCCCCTATGTTGTGGGACTCTGGGGAGGAAGGGATAGCAATTCCTCTTGCAGGGGACATATGGAAGGTGCTGGTACCAGGTTTTGGACCTGGAGAGGAAGATTTTCAGCCACCAGCAGCGGGTGGTGAGGGGATACCTGCCCCCAGTACAGGAGTGGGTAGGGAAAAGGAGACAAACCCAGATTACTGGCAAGCTGCCAGGTATATTAAACAGTGCGGGCTGTTTGCATCAGGGGGAGAAGATTCCCAGCCAGCTAGCGCTGTGACCCAGGCTCGGGGTCCGTCAGCCAAAGTTTCCCCCACAGAGACGCCCCTCAGAAGGTCTCAGCGGTTCTGCCAGTGCAAGATAAGATGGTCACCAG
The DNA here is from genome assembly GCF_052327205.1 of Somniosus microcephalus. Classification (NCBI taxonomy): domain Eukaryota; kingdom Metazoa; phylum Chordata; class Chondrichthyes; order Squaliformes; family Somniosidae; genus Somniosus; species Somniosus microcephalus. The sequence continues at coordinate 72,908,013 of NC_140992.1, read as the reverse complement.
AGTACCCGCTGTCAGGGTTGGGGAGGCACGGGGCCGTATAAATACGAGGCCGTGCTCTCCGGGCAAGGTAGGATCTGGACCCAAGTGCAGAAACCAGACAAGAGACAAATATACAGTACTTTGTTTGAACTTTACTAGATTTACACATAACCAGATTAACACAAAGGACACAGCAATATACATAAGAACTAGAGACAAGAGAACTAGAGACAAGTTACAAGACGGCTAGTCAAGATAGGAACTCAGGACAGCTTCCATGAGGAAGCCCACTTGTCTATACTGAGCTTGCGACAAGCTACCACAAGGGGCAACCGGCTTGCCGAGGCACAACTCCAGACAAGCTACCCCAAGGGTAATCGGCTTACCAATGCAAAGCTCAAGACAAGATCCCAACGGCTCCCACATAGCAACACGCTAGTCCAAACAGCACCCTACCAAGACAAGCAGCTCAACAGAACAAGACTTAAATACATCTTAAATCCAGAGACAAGAACACAGACTTAGATACATAGCTCGAGAGAACTAGAACACAGACTCAGATACATAGCTCAAGAGAACTATGGCAGCCAGCTTGTGAAGGCAAGCTGCCATAGAGGAAAGGCTAGTCACACAGAGAACCTAGTCAAGACAAGGAACATTGTCAAGACTAACACCCTAGTGAGGACTGAGCACTGAGTGAAACAACAGAACTTATATACCAAGAAAACCAGGTGCCACCCATAAACAGCCAACAGGCTGATTAAAAACTAACAGGGTTAGGAACAATTAACACCAGAGAACGAGAAACAATTAACAAAGGAACAGTGAAGGTGCCATCTAGAGGGGGTCGTCCGACCGGATTGCCTCCCCCTCTTCCGTGGCCTTGTTCGCGCCCGGGTGGCCCTAGAGATGGAGCACGCGGTGTCCGCCGGCACGCTCGAGCTTTTGCGTGACCGGTGGGCGCCGCGGGGACTGGAGTGCATAATTAGTTCAAATAATCAAATTTTAATTTGAGGGGTTAAGGGTTATTTAAGGGGTTATTGGATTTGTTAATTTGGTTTCACATAAAGAAAGAAGGTGCCATCTAGAGGGGGTCGTCCGACCGGATTGCCTCCCCCTCTTCCGTGGCCTTGTTCGCGCCCGGGTGGCCCTAGAGATGGAGCACGCGGTGTCCGCCGGCACGCTCGAGCTTTTGCGTGACCGGTGGGCGCCGCGGGGACTGGAGTGCATAATTAGTTCAAATAATCAAATTTTAATTTGAGGGGTTAAGGGTTATTTAAGGGGTTATTGGTTTTTAGTTACAATTTATTTGTTAATTTGGTTTCACATAAAGAAAGAAGGTGCCATCTAGAGGTTACAAAAAGGAACTGACTGGCACCCTCACAACCCGCCACAAAGAGCAATCTCCCGAGCCCGGTAGGAAACAGATCACAGAGGTCCCCAACTAGCAGCCATAAGCTGCCAGGGACATGAAGCAGGAGGCAGTCCAGCTTCGCTGCTGGCAGCAGTAATCTGCAACAGTGACACCAGAGATTAGCCTGGCCATCCAGAGACAGGCGGCATTTGTATTATAGCTTTGTGTTAAGTTACCAATGTTTATAGCTTGCTTTTAAGGTGTTTAAATTTTAAGTTTAGAATGTAACTAGTAGTTTTGAGTCTAAGTTTAAAGTTTAAGTTTATAAGTGTGCCAAATGCTTGTATTTTGGTCCGAGGTCGAGGGACCCGACCATGTCTCCACCTAAGGCAGCAGGTCAGTGAGAGACCTGGCTGCATGTCCTTTTAAGTTCTTTTGCAGGAGAGTGGACAAAGGAGCAGCCCTGTTCGCCCAGCCCGAGCTGGGCATCGAATGAAGATATGGTTATACAGAATGTTGGGGATCACCTCGCCACTGGACAAATCCAGGAGGAGACCCCACAGCGGCCTTCGGGAGAAACCGGACAGGTTCCGGAGGAACCTGCCTACTCATCCTACGCGGAAGAGATGGCCCTAGCTATGGCCCCAACCCAGCACTATCCTGACCGAATTTCACTTTCTGGAGACCTCGCTATTGAGGAGTCATGGTGGGGAAGCACGGGCGCCTTGTCAGATAGGGACGCGTTCCCCGGGAGTGGGTGGTGATGGCCCGGGAAAGATTGGAAAGGGGAGGGGGAGACCCAAGAGTCGTGTGGGTGTGTTCGGGGAAGGGAGGAATTCACCTGGGGCCCACGGGCAAAGTTAGAGTGTAAGTGTGGCTGGAAAGGATGAGTGGGTGGCCGGATCTGGGATCCAAGTTTGAGTGTGGGGCCAGTGAGAGCTGCCACACAGGCACCCATCATTTTCTGCAGCCAGTCGAGGGAAGACGGGAGGGGGAGGGACTGGGAGTTGCGATCCCATACTCCCCAGTCTCGGTCTGCGAAACATGAGGGGTACCCCGCCCCCACAAAGGGACAAGGGAACGGCTCGGGGCTGGTGGATCAGACTGTTCTGTAAAATCCATTCTGTATGTTTTAAAAGTTTAAGACCATTGAAGGAGGGGTGGAAGGAACATTTACTGCCCGGGTGGGAGGAGCAATACCCACTCGAATTTCACGACCCATCATTGGCACATAATGGTCGGGGTTTATTTCAGCATTTTGTTTCAAATGTTTAATGAAGATTTTTGTATTTTGTTTTACAGTTCCAAGTGGTGCAGAGGCATAGGACCCTCTCTGTGCTTGGGATCATTTCCATTACATTGTATAACCAAGATTGCAACATTTTGTAATATGTTATAATGTAACAAGTGGTGCAGGGGTATGAGACCCCTATTGAAACATTTTGTAATTGATGTATCTGTAGGTGCCTACCATACCACGGTTTTCCTCAGATTTGAGGGGAATAGACGGGTCAGGAGATCAGTCGTAGGTAGTTATAGGTAAATACAGGGGATGATTGTTTGTGGGGGGGTCAGGAAAATTTGCTCACTTCTTCAAGAGGATACTACAAGCAAGTTGGAAGTATCCAAGGGCGCAATGTAGGGGTCACAAAATACCCTCAGCCCCCGAAGATCAGGAAATATTGATCCACATCGTGGACGAAGACTTGTGTGATTTAAATTGTCTCTGGGTTGGACAATGTTTTAAAACATACCCAGAACGTCAAAATGCTGCGTTAAAAAGCTCGTAAGCTAGGCAGCACTTGGACACTGGAATCAAAGAACTTTGTGAAAATCGCACACTTTAAGATTGTACATTTTATTAAAAGATGTACTCTTGAGTTTTGGACTGTTTAAATTGCCCAGGGCATAAAAATGGCTGAACAGACCTCATGGAAACAGAATTTTAAGTTTGAATGGAGCCCGAACTGTCAGTCACCCTGTGGTATTGGGTGGGTCCAGTAACCTACAAGCTGCTTGTTTACACTGGGGAGTAGCCCATTTGAATCAGCCAATCATCGGACAGCAAGCACACTGGGTTGTTTACACACATCCATTCACTGAAATTGACTCTAAGATCAAGTGCTTGAAACTGCCAGCATGAACAAAGGGACTTTGTTTGCTAAGCACTCAAGACTGTCAATCAATTGCAGTTCCAGATGACCACAGGACAATGCTTTGATTACAAAGCAATTGAATGCTATTAGCATTTGTTTGTATATCAAGTGGACACATCCAAACTGAGGAGGAACCATTTAAGTGAATGGGAGAACACATTCAAACCGCTGCAGCTTTATTCGAAAGCCATCACAGACAATGGACACATTTAAACTGCAACTTTATCCAAACCCATCCCAGACAAGTGGACAGTTTGAATCTCTTTTGTTTTAGCCCAGAAACATCAGATCTGGGTGGGCCCCCAAAAAAGGGGTATAAAAGATAGCTTCCCAGAAGCATCTCTCTCTCTGGCCTTGCCTCCGTGTGCCTCTACAGCGTGGGAGTCTGTCTGAAGAAGTAAAACACCAGCAGTTTACTTTTAAAACACTGGGGTGTTTTCTTTACTTTGGGGCAGTGAAGATCTAAGTTCGCAAGGCACGGAGCTGGCATTGCAGCGGTGAACATATATTTTTCTGGCCTTCCACAAGGCAACTTAGGATAGGCATAAGGGTGGGAGTAAAGTGGGAGTTTCGTTAGAATTGCGATTTTAGTCGATGTCACTCATTGTGTCCGTTTGTCCTCCCCTATTTAAGCAATTTTAGCGTGATTACTTTGATCGTGCGGTGTAGTTTCTTTAGTTAATAAAATTTGACTTTCTTGCATCCAGACCATTTGTCCGTTTTTAATATATCATTAATTATAAGTTCCTCCAGTCAGAACTGGAAGGGGTGGTTTAGCGATTCGAAACAGCTGATTGGAATTGGTCACAGTGCAGTGGCAAGGCTGCCTGACCAGGTAAATTACCGTAAACCAGGTAAAGGATGCCCCCCTACAAATTAGGAAGGCAAATGGCATGTTGGCTTTTATTGCAAGGTGGTTGGCGTATAAGAGTAAGGAAATCTTGCTACAATTGTACGGGGCATTGGTGAGACCACACCTGGAGTTTTGTGCTCAGTTTTGGTCTCCTTATCTAAGGAAGGATATACTTGCCTTGGAGGCGGTACAACGGAGGTTCACTAGACTGATTCCTGGGATGAGAGGGCTGTCCTATGATGAGAGATTGTGTAGAATGGGCCTATACGCTCTGGAGTTTAGAAGAATGAGAGGTGATCTCATTGAAACATACAAGATTCTGAAGGGGATTGACAGGGTCGATGATGAGAGGTTGTTTCCCCTGGCTGGGGTGTCTAGAACTAGGGGGCATAATCTCTGGATAAGGGGCAGGCCATTTAAGACCGAGATGAGGAGGAATTTCTTCACTCAGAGGGTTCTGCATCTTTGGAATTCTCTGCCCCAGAGGGCTGTGGATGATAAGTCTTTGAGCATATTCAAGGCTGAGATAGATAGATTTTTCGACTCTAGGGGAATCAAGGAGTATAGAGATCGGGCGGGAAAGTCGAGTTGAGGTCCATGATCAGCCATGATCTTATTGAATGGCGGAGCAGGCTCGAGGGGCCATATGGCCTAATCCTGCTTCTATTTCTTATGTTCTTATAACTTTCTAGATTTAGAGGCAAGAGTGCTACAAACTGAGCCATGGCTGAAACCAGCCCCAGTATAATTAATCTGTGGTTCACAAGGATATCAAGGGAACTGGATAGTAAAATAGATTGTCTAAAAGGTATTTGTTGAATACAATAACTGAACATTATAATTGTTCTGTTACATATTTAATTTATTTCCACAGCACTTAGCGTTCAGCAGGGGGCCCAATATCGTGGGAAGTCTGATCTGTATTTAAAAGTTCCCTGCAGAGTGAAATACTATCTGCACTTCTTAAAGGGGAGGTGCTCTGTGAAAGAAGCACCTCTTACTGAGTGGAGCTAAGGAAAGCAAAAATTACCAATGTCGCAACAGGGCAGCGAAAGGGCACCTCGGTTCTCAGACGCAGCACTGGAGGGGGGCGATCGGATGAGACAGGTCCTCTACCCACATGGGGCCAGAGGCCTTCCAGACAGACTGTATGAAGGCAGTGGGAGCAGATTGCTGAAGCAATCTGTGCCGCCAGCCTTTCCCCCAGGACCTGGATGTAGTGCCGGAAGAAGTTTAATGCCCTCACACGAGTGGTCAAGGTCAGTGAATTAATCTTCAAATGCCACATCCCACCAACTGCACCACTAGCCTCACACACTGCTCAATGCACCACAACTCCATCCGTCACCTACCAACAATCTCTAACAATCAGGACTGATACTTTACAATCATAGCTTCACCTCACCCTCACACGCTTACCACTGCTGCAAGCCTCAAACCCACATCTCACACCTAGCACACAATGCCAGCTATTCAACCATGATAGGCACATCACCCAACGCTTCACCTCACCCTCACACACTTACCACTGCTGCAAGCCTCACACCCACATCTCACACCTAGCACACAATGCCAGCTATTCAACCATGATAGGCACATCACCCAATGCATTGCACCACACTCACTGACACAGTTTCCTTTCTCTTGCAGGCCAAGGTGGCACTTAACCAGCACTAGGGGGCAAGCACAGCTGCAGAACCTGACCCAGCTGGAGGAGACAGTTCTGGATATAATTGGAGGGGCCATCACTGAGGCCATGGTGATCAGTGAGGCTGAAAGCATTGATGAAGATGGTATGCTCATACCTAATCCTTTTTCTCACATTCCCCCTCATCCCACAATCTCTTCTTACTTACAAGCTACTGATGGTGTAAACATGCACATCTTGTTTTCCCCCCTCCCCTCACAACAACCCAACCCTTGTGCCTTTCTTCTTTTGGATACCCAATAACTGCAACCAGCCCAGCAGAGACAACGTCCAGCAATCTGACACGCCCAGGCACCAACTCAGAAAATGGCACTGCACAAACTTTAGAGGGTGTTATAGAGGTGGGATCTGGACGTGATGAAGCACCAGACATGAGTGGGCTGCAGCCAGGACAGGGGGAATGGGTAGTTCGGGTGCCAACTCCCTGGAGGACAAGTTCCCACATGAGTTCTGCTGCAGAGAACTCAGATGAGGACGTCGTTGGGGCAGCCTTCAGAAGAAGGGTGATAGGCATGCACACAGAAATGCTTGTTGCATTGCCAGAGAGCCTCTTGTCACTGTCATAGAGCATGGAGGAGTCTGGATCCAACCATGCACAGGGCTTTGCGCAGAGCGTGGAGCCCATGATTTCCAGGATGGAAGTGATAGGCAACTTCAATAGAGCACTTGTGGACCCAACCATTATGCTAGGTGTGATGGGCAACGTAGCAGCTTCCATTGTAGGACAAGTGGAAGCAATTCAAAGTCTGAGTGCTGCAGTGGAAGCTCAGACTTCTGTCATGCAAGCTCAGCTAGTTGCCACACAAGCTCAGACTGCTGCCATCATCTCTGCATTTACCAGTGTGGAAAGAGTCTTGCAGGGTGTCACAACAGTCCAGCAATCTGTCCTCCAACAGATGGCTAGGAATGCTGAGGCGCCACCCCAGCGGAGTGGCAGTGGCTCTGCAGAGCTTGAACCTGCTGTCCTCTCTCAGGATGACAGCATTCATACTGCCACGTTCGCCACTCCGCCAGTGCCCTTGCAGTTGCCTGTCAGCCAACCAGCCCAGACTGCTGCTGCCCATGCCGAGGTGGTGCAGTCTACAGCTGGGCCTTCTAGGTCCAGAGCTGCTCAAGGTAATCCTGCAAGGCCATCTACAGTGTCCCCACGGAAAGTCGGCAGCCTTCTGCCAGCCATGCTGCAGCCACTGGGGTAGCACTTCGTAGGAGCACTAGGATAGGCAAAGGCACATGAAAGACAAGGAAATGCACAAGGCTGATTAGTTGACTTTGTAATGTCGTTTTGGAATTAATCATTTATAAATTATGTTTGGAATGTTTGTTTTGTGGTGGCTTTCATTTCAGCATTGCAGCCAAGAGAATGCAGTGATGTTCCGTGACAGAGGGATGGTGGGGAAGTGTTGAGCAATGAGGATCTGAGATTTCATTCATGGGAAGCGGAGTCTGATGATGCCCTCATGGACAGCCCATCCGGAAAGGGGATTTGCAGACTGTCTCCTCCTTTCTCCTCCTCCTCCTTCTCCTCCTCTTCCTCCTCATCCTCCTGAGGTGGTCACGGAACCCATGGTGGCAAGGACTGTGCCCTCATGATGGCCAAGTTGTGGAAAATGCAGCAGACAACCACGAATTGGGACACCCACTCCAGTGAGTACTGGAGGGCTCCTCCCGAGCGATGAAGGCAGCGGAACCATTGCTTGAGCACCCCGATGGTCTGCTCAATGACGTTCCTCATGGCAACATAGCTGTCATTATATGATTACTGGCCATGAGTGGTGGATTTGCAGAGGGGAGTCATCAGCCAGGTATAGAGCAGATAGCCTTTGTCACCCAGCAGCCACCCTCGGGTTCAACGTGGTGGCTGGAAGATTGCTGGCACAGCAGACTGGCACAGGATGAAGGTATCATGACTGCTGCCAGGATACCGGGCATTCACCGTCATGATGTGCTCGGTGTGGTTGCAGACCAACTGCACATCAAGTGAGTGGTAGCCTTTGCGGTTACGGTCATAGAATCATAGGGCAGGGTTTTAACTCAGGTGCGGGATGGTGTCGTGTTATTCGCATTTTGTGTTATCCACCCGAATCTAAATGGCTGTGGGAGATTGATGCAATTTTACCTTAATTGTCCAATTGATTTCCAATGTGTGGGAACCCTTGGCAAATGGGTTTTTCATGACTGAAAGTCGGCTCCGATGACATCATCATTGCTGCTGCATTTAAGATCAACAGCAAGCCTTGCTTCTTCTGCAGGCTTCCAAGCTTTCTCCATTTGGTGTAAGAGGGACCTCTGTCGGCAGCGAGTTCCAGGTTCTTACCACTCGCTGCATAAAAAAGTTTTTCCTCACTTCCCCCCTGTATCTCTTGCCCAAAACCTTAAATCTGTGTCCCCTAGTCCTTGTACCGTCAACTAGTGGGAACAGCCTTTCCCTGGCTAGCCTATCCTAACCCATCATAATCTTCTACACCTCTATGAAATCACAGAAGTCACAGAAATCACAGAAACCCCCACAGTGCAGATAGAGGCCATTTCGGCCCATCGAGCCTGCACCGACACATATCCCACCCGATCCCCGTAACCCCTACACCAACACCAACACATATCCCACCCTATCCTCGTAACCCCACGTATTTAATCCCCCTAACACTAAGGGTCAATTTATCATAGCCAATCAACCTAACCCCCACCCCATAACCTCCTTTGCTCTAATGAAAAGAAATTCAACTTCTCCAACTTGTCCTTGTAGCTAAGATCCCCCATCCCCTGAACCATTCTGGTAAATCTCCTCTGCACCCTCTCAAGTGCCTTTACATCCTTCCTAAAGTGTGGTGATCATAACTGGACGCAATACTTCAGTTGGTGCCTAACCAGTGCTTTATAAAGGTTCAGCATAACTTCTCTACTTTTGTACTCAATACTGCTATTAATGAAGCCCAAGATCCCATATGCTTTGCTAACCACTCTCTCAATATATCCTGCCACCTTCAGGGACCTATGCACATTAACTCCCAGCTCCCTCTGTCCCTGCACACTCTTTAAAACTGTGCCATTAAGCGTATATTGTCTCTCTCTTTTCCTTCTGCCAAAAGGCATCACCTCACACTTCTTTGTATTAAATTCCATCTGCCACTTGTCTGCCCATTCTGCTAGGCTTTCTGTGTCCTGTTGCAATCGATTGGAAACATCCTCACTGTTTGCCACACCCACAAGTTTGGTGCCATCAGCAAATTTAGAAATTCTACTCGGTATTCCAATATCCAGGTCATTCATATATATTTTAAAAAATAGTGGCCCTAGCACTGACCCTTGGGGAACACCACTGGCTACCATCTTCCAGTCTGAAAAACAGCCATTTACCACAACTCACTGTTTTCTATCCTTAAGCCAATTCCTTATCCAAGCTGCTACTGACCCACCTATTACATGAACCAACATTTTGTTAACCAGCCATCTATGTGGTACTTTGTCAAAATCCTTCCTAAAATCCATGTAGGCAACATCAATTGCATTCCCTTCATCAATCCTCCCTGTTACTTATAAGGTCCACAAAATTTCGGCAGCCCCCGAAGATTATTTGATTAAAGAAAACCTGGTTGGAATGTACTTTAAAAACCCAGGATATCAAAGATGGCTGTAGCTGGCCCCATGGCAAAGGAGAAAGACAGCCTGTATGAATATGAAATGGAGGATCTCCCAGCACTGGCTGATGAAAGGATTGAAAGAAAAATCAGCTTCTGAGTACTTAAGTACTTGAAGCTGTCAATCAACTGCGGTTAAGAAGTTTCAACACGGAACAAAGGACTCTGTTTACACAAGCCCTCAACAGTGTTGCCTCAAGGGCTTAAGTGGTTGCTGTCAATCAAGTTGCGGTTGGGCTGTAAACCACAGGACAAAGGATTGTTTACACGAGCACTCAAGGATTGTATACCTAGCACTTAAGAAACCAGTGGGACATTTCAAAACTGGGACAGCTCCATTCACAAACCAGTTAAACGAATGTGAAATGCATTATAGCCACATTCAAACCCATTATGGTCAATGGGGACAGATCGGTCCCTTCTGTGTAACCCAGATACGTCCAGATTTGGGCGTGAAGATAAGGGCTCCCAATGGGGTATAAAGTAGCCCCTCAGGAAGCCATTCTCTCTCTCTCTACTGCCTCGCCTCTGGTGCCCTGCCTTCAAGAGGGTCGTCACAGCCCGCCCAAAGAAGTGGAATACCCACAGTTACTTTTGAATTACTGGGGTATCTCTACTTCGGGCGGTGAAAAATCCAAGGCAGACCGCAGGGCATGGAGCAGGCATTTCAACATTGTAGACTGGTGAGCATAGACTTTCTGGCCCATTACAAGGCAACCTAGATAGGTATAAGGGGTGGGAACTCAAGGGGAATTTTGTTAAATTGTCATTTTAGTCAATTTTCCCTCGATGTGTCCGTCTTTTCTCCTCCCCATTAAGTAAAAGTGTGCTGTATTCATAATTATTTTCACTGTATAGCAATTTATTCTTTATTTCAATAAAACATTGGTTTTCTTTGCACCAAACCACTGGTCTTGTTTTGTCTATATCGCTACTGAAATAAGTCCGGCGGTCAGAACCAAAGGAGAAGCGATTCGAACCGCACGGGGCTGGAACAGCTCAGACACACGGCTGACTGACCAGGCAAAAACCCCAAACCAAAACCCCTTACAAAATGGCAACTGCGGCAGGTCCGTTGGCGACAGTATGCGATGTAGCAGACAGTGGTCTGGGTCTGGAGAGAGCAGCAGTTATTGGTTTTCTTTTTATCACACCACTGATCTGTTTGTGGTTAGATACCTGCAAGCTTAGGGAAGTTAAAGCAGAGAGTTGGGATAAGGAAATGGAGATTGAAGAATACCAGGCCAAGATAGAGCACCTGGTGGACCAGTTTAGTTAGGGCAAAAGCCACACGAGGCACGAGTTAGAGTACCTGAAGTGCCTAGTTACAGAGGCCAAGAGTAATGAGATGAGGGTGCAAAAGGAGAACGCCCACCTCATACAAGAAGTAAGAGAGCAGGAGGAAAAGGTTAGGGAGGTAAAGGCAGCGTATAAGCTGGCCTGTGACCAAGTGTTCGAGGAAGCAGATCATGGCCCCTGTAGGGAAAAGATAGAAAGCTTGAATATGGATTTAAGGAGGGCAAAGGGGATGATATGTCTTATCAGCCCAAAGATAGGCCAGTCGGACTTTACCGGCTACCCAAATAAAACCGTCCCACAGGCAACACCCAGAACAAAGTTGGTTAGGGAATCAGAGGTCCCACGACTGCCACCCATAGCTCCGAGGTTTCATGAGCTCTGGCAGCAAGGGGGGTGGAGGATGAGGTGGTAGAGGAAGCACAGCAGGCCCCGCTAGACAGGCAGGGACCAGGACCAGTGTACCCCCTCCAACAACGGAGGTACGGTCCGCCCGTTGATGATGATTACCCAGGGGCCATCCAGAATCAGTTTGTGGTGCCGTATGGCACCCAACAGCTCAGGGCCATGGTTAGCCACATCCCCAAGCTCACTAAAAAGGGAGACCCCTCTCTGCATTTCAGGGAGATAGAACAAGCAGCTTGTGTTAATGATTGCGATGACGCAGAGCAAGCTAAAATGCTGCTGTTTTCCCTGGGAGGTGATCTCCTCCAGTCCCTATCTGGTGAATGCAAAAGGGGGCAGAAAGAATATGAGGATTTGAGGAACGAGATATTGGAGGCCATGGGACTCAATGATGGTAGTCCGTTCGCCCGGGTAGAAAGAACGGTATAGCTCCCAGGGGAGTCCCCACAGGTGTTCGCAGACAGGCTGTGGCCAGTCTACCGGAGTGCATGCCCGGGAATGCCAGGGTGGGCAGCACTGAACCCAGCCCAATTGACTCACTGGCTCCGTTGTCTTATGACAAACAACCTACCCCAGATCCAAGCCCAGGCCGCGGCTTGGTTTGACCCCCGAAACCCCCAGACCACCGAAGAAGTGGTGATACGACAGCTCACAGTAGCATTTAGAAACATGAGGGATACCGAGATGCACCAACCCAACGGAAAAGTCCATGAGGTTAAACCTGGGGGCCCGAATAAGGAAGAGTGGCACCAGGAGGGGAACCGTCCCTCACAGACTAAGTTAAACTGTTACGGGTGCGGGAAGGACGGCCACTGGCGCAAGGATTGTAGAAATCCTTGGAAGGACAATAAAGCAATGAATCCCACAACCCCAGTCCAAAAGGTAGAGACTGGAATTCCTCCCGCCTCGGTCGACTCACTATTGGAGGCAATGCGATCTCTTCTGACCAGCCAGGGGACAATAGTAGCCACCACCAGTGCTTTGACCCCGTCTGCCCCATCCCACTCCCAGCAATGACTCGAGCCAGCGCAGCCTGTCGACCTGTGTCCCTGCAAAAACGCTGAGGGGAGCAGGCCCTATGTTAGGATGGGGGTGAAAACGGTGCAGGGGAGATATTCGGTGGACACTGGAGCTTCTAGCATGGTGGTCCATTCGGAAGACCTGACCAATTCACCCCGGTCTAACAAGGTCCCATTTAGCTTAATGGGACCCACAGGTATCAAGCAGGCTGGTGAATGGTCAAAACCTTTGGCCATAGGTTTAGGATCCCTCCATACCACATGGGAGGGTAACCAAAGGACCTATGAGGTGGCCATGCAGGGGGACAGGGAAGGAGAGTTCTGGGACCCCTGTAGAGCAGGCCCGGTAGCAGTAATCCGGGACAAGGGAGGCACACAGGGGATAGCTTTGGCCCCGGACCAAAAGCAGGTCCAAGCCCAAGATTCTGCCTTTAAGGCTGCCCTGGTAAGGAGAAATAATTTAGAACAGGGTTACTGGCAGGCTGCTAGTTATATTAAACGATGTAAGTTGTTCAAACCCGAAAAGAAAGAGCAGCCAGTTGGGACAAGCTCTGAGGTTAGAAATCCTCAGCCTGCAGCAGATACACTCACACAGACTGCACACGCAGGCGCAGTCGCGTGCGTGAAAGGAGAAGTTCCCCAGCACTCGGCCTGAGCAATTCCCCCTCTCTTATGGGACTCCGGGGAGGAGCCTGAACCAGGTTTTAAACCTGAAGGGGAAGACTCCCAGCCACCGGCAGCTGGTGGTGAGTGATTGCCCGTCCCCAGCCCAGGTTTGGGAAGGGAGGGACCCGAGGGAGAAGGTCCCCAGCCAGCAAGGACCCGAGCTAAGGGTCCGCTCGCCAGGGTAGCCCCACCAGCAACACTCCCTAGAAGGTCTCTTCGGCTACCCCAGCCCAGGAAAGTATGGTCACCAGCTTTCCAGTTAAAAAGGGCGGCTCCCGAGTCAGGGAGAAGCCAAAAGACAGAGGTCCCCAACCAGCAGCCATAAGCTGCAAGGGACTAGAAGTTGGGATCAGTCCAGCTTCGCTGCAGGCAGTAGCCTGCAACAGTCCTAACATAGATTAGGCTAGCCGCCCGGAGATGGGTAGCGCTTGTATATAGCTTTGTTTAAGTTTAATAATGTGTATAAGTAAGTTAGAGTGTGTTCATTTAAATTTTATATTGCAATCGGTAGTTTTAAATATTAAAGTATAAGTTTTAAGTATGGAACCGTTCCAGAGTGTTCTCTATGTGAGCCAAGGTTGCGGGACCCGATCACATTCCCCCGAGCCAGGGAACCTGGCTAGATGGTTTTTTTTAAGTCTTTTTCAGAGTTTCGAAAGGTGCGGAGGGCCATCGTGTCTTTGGATGCTCGGGGAAGGGAGAACCCCTCGCCCACGATGGGAGGGGTCTGCAGGAGGCAGATGCCCATGAGGGGAGCTGGCCAGGATGACTGGGATCCAATTCAACCCAGTATTCTAGTGAGACCGGCTTCACGTATGGGGAGGCCTCCCTCCAGTGCCCGAGGATACGAATCGTCACCCCAAGGAAAAGATGTTTCGGAAATTCTGTAAATTTGACTTTTCGGAGGTCAATAAGACCGAATTGTAACTAATCATGAGTGATGGCAGATTCGTTTGTTTTTTTTAAAAAAAGGGAAGCTCGTTTTCTTCCGTTTGTATTTTTAACAAATATGTTTTGGCTTGGTGTTAATTTCATTAAAGATGTTGGCCTAGAAATTCAGTTGGGCACGCCAGCTGTTAGCGCCTTAGGAGGAGTAGATCTCAAGCGCTAGGTGCTTTGCGCCCGGGCGCAGCGCGATCTGCGCCTCGCCCCAACTTCAGTACACATTTAGCGCCGGCGCAAAGTCTTAGCGCGCGCCCTGCTGCGCGCTAAGATCATGACGTCATTTACTAGTGCAACGCCCTTTGTGCGCCCCGAACCGGAACTTCACTCGCGCCGGGCCATTGTGCGCCGGGCGGCCCTAACGACTGTGAAGTGGAACGGTACACAGCCGATGCGGGCCGCGGGGAGCGCAAATTAAAGGGCCCTCCTGTACTAGAAATGGTACGGGAGGAGTGGTGGTGGTGGTGGTGGTGGTGGTGGTGGTGGTAACACATAACAAACTGATGGAGAGAAACCCTCCCCAAAACCACAAATACACCAGTGTCAGCCTTTCAAAATAACAAATCCACCCTCCCCCTTTAAGAGCTCACTGGAGCCAGAGTGTCTGCCGTCAATCAGCAGCTCGCCGCACCTGCCCTGCGCCCAACTTCCGGTTTAGCGCCCCGGGCCCACCGGCTTAGTGCCTAAAGAGAGGCGTGCAGCTCCAGGTTTAGCGCTCAAGCAAACTATTAGGGCGAAGCTAATGAATATCGGAGAAGTGGCCTCGATTTGGCGGCGGGCGCAAACTTTAGCGGCCGCCTGACTTTACCGCCCCAAAAGTGGCTACAATGAATTTCTAGGCCATTGTACCGTGATAAAGCTCTATGATGTCACAAGTGGTGCAGGGGTATTGGTCCACTCCGTACTTGAATTTTTGTAAATAACCATGTTTTTCTATCGATAGATGCCCACCGTGCACTGTGATTCTCTCTGAGTAAGGGGGATGGCGGTGTCGAGGGATCAGAGATAGATATAGATAAGTATAAGGGAAGGTTGTTTGTGGGGGGTCAGAAATTTTTGCTCACCTTTAAAAGGATACTGCAAGCAAGTTTTAGTATCCAAGGAGGGAATGTAAGGTTCACAAAATTTTGGCAGCCCCCGAAGATTATTTGATTAAAGAAAACCTGGTTGGAATGTACTTTATAAACCCAGGACATTAAAGATGGCTGTAGCCAGCCCCGTGGCAAAGGAGAAAGACAGCCTGTATGAATATGAAAGGAGAATCTCCCAGCACTGGCTGACGAAAGGATTGGGGAAAAAAACAGCTTCTGAGTACTTAAGTACTTGAAGCTGTCAATCAACTGCGGTTAGGAAGTTTCAACACGGAACAAAGGACTCTGTTTACACAAGCCCTCAGCAGTGTTGACTCAAGGGCTTAAGTGGTTGCTGTCAATCAAGTTGCGGTTGGGCTGTAAACCACAGGACAAAGGATTGTTTACACGAGCACTCAAGGATTGTTTACCTAGCACTTAAGAAACCAGCGGGACATTTCAAAACTGGGACAGCTCCATTCACAAACCAGTTAAACGAATGGGAAATGCATTATAGCCGCATTCAAACCCATTATGGTCAATGGGGACAGATCGGTCCCTTCTGTGTAACCCAGATACGTCCAGATTTGGGCACGAAGATAAGGGCTCCCAATGGGGTATAAAGGTAGCCCCTCAGGAAGCCATTCTCTCTCTCTACCGCCTCACCTCCGGTGCCCTGCCTTCAAGAGGGTCGTCACAGCCCGCCCAAAGAAGTGGAATACCCGCAGTTACTTTTGAATTACTGGGGTATCTCTACTTCGGGCGGTGAAAATCCAAGGCAGACCACAGGGCACGGAGCAGGCATTTCAACATCGTAGACTGGTGAGCATAGACTTTCTGGCCCATTACAAGGCAACCTAGATAGGTATAAGGGGTGGGAACTCAAGGGGAATTTTGTTAAATTGTCATTTTAGTCAATTTTCCCTCCATGTGTCTGTCTTTTCTCCTCCTCGTTAAGTAGAAGTGTGCTGTATTCATAATTATTTTCACTGTATAGCAATTTATTCTTTTTTTCAATAAAACATTGGTTTTCTTTGCACCAAACCACTGGTCTCGTTTTGTCTATATCGCTACTGAAATAAATCCAGTGGTCAGAACCAAAGGAGAAGCGATTCGAACCGCACGGGGCTGGAACAGTTCAGACACACGGCTGACGGACCAGGCAAAAACCCCAAACCAAAACCCCTTACCTACTTCATCAAAAAATTCAATTGGATTAGTGAAACATGATCTGCCTTTTACAAATCCATGTTGGCTCTCCTTAATTAGCTTAAACATCTCCAAGTGCCTGTTAATTTTTTCCTTGATTGTTTCTAAAGCTTTACCTATCACTGGTGTTAAACTGACCAGCCTATAGTTGCTAGGATTGTCCTTACATCCTTTCTTGAACAACTCAACATTGATGTGCGGCGCCCACAAAGCCACGTGTGTGCAGTCGATGGCGACCTGCACAATGTGAAAGACCGACATCCTGGCCGTGCGTGCTCCTCCTGCTACTCTCTGTTTAGAGAGAAGACAATGAAGTCTCTTCTAGAGTACAGAGCCTCTATGACGTCCCGGATGCAGTGATGGATGGCGAACTGCGAGATGTTAGCTGTGTCACCTGCTCCAGCCTGGAAGGATCCACTGGTAAAATAAATACAGGGCCACAGTGACCCTGTGGGCCACTGGCAGTGCCGTCATCACCCAGCTCTGAGGCTGCAGGTCTAGTTCCAAGAGGTGGCAGTGTTCTGTGACCACCTCCTTGGTGAAGTGGAGCCACTGAACACACTGCTACTGGCTTAAGTGCAGGTAGGAGAAGTGGTCCCTGAAGAACTTAGGTGGGTAAGGCCTCCTGCTGAGAGCCCTCCTCCCCCTCCTCCTTCTGCGAGCTGCTTGTCTTTGCTGCCTCTGCTCCATCTTCCTGTCATGCTGTAGCATGAGGGGGACTGCAAGTAGAGTCCTCATGCCTGGGAGCAAGTGGTGCAGTCAGAGGCCTTCCAGTAGGAGTCAACACCTTCCCAACGTCCCTGCACACTTTAACAATTTTATAAATGTCTTCCAGCAAGCCAGTATTGATATAAACTCTGCAAGAGCCAGTACAAGAGAAATAATCAAATTAACTGCAAGTTGGCTGTATCCCATTAAATAGCGTTGGTGGGCAGGTGACTCAACCGTGGCTAACAAGGGAAATTAGGGATAGCATAAGAGCCAAGGAGAGGACATATAAATTGGCCAGAAAAAGCAATAATCCTGAGGATTGGGAGCAGTTTATGATTCAACAAAGGAGGACAAGGGGATTATTTAAGAACGGGAAAATAGATTATGAGAACATAAAAACTGACTGCAAAAGCTTTTATAGATATGTGAAGAGAAAAAGATTGGTGAAGTCAAGCGTAGGCCCCTTGCAGTCAGAATCAGGGGAATTTATAATGGGGAACAAAGAAATGGCGGACCAACTAAATACATATTTTGGTTCTGTCTTCACAAAGGAGGACACAAATAACCTCCCAGAGATGCTGGGGAACATAGGGTCTGATGAAAGGGTGGAACTGAAAGAAATCAGTATTTGTACGGAAATGGTGTTAGGAAAATTGATGGGACTGAAGGCCAATAAATCCCCAGGGCTTGATAATCTACACCCTAGGGTACTTAAGGAAGTGGCCCTAGAAATAGTAGATGCATTGCTGGTCACCTTCCAGAACTCGATAGACTCTGGAACAGTACCCATGGATTGGAGGGCAGCTAATGTTACCCCACTATTCAAAAAAGGTGGTAGAGAAAAAGCCTGACATTGGTAGTGGGGAAAATGCTAGAGTCCATTATAAAAGATGTAATAGCAGAGCACTTGGAAAGCAGAGACAGGATTGGACAAAGTTAACATGGATTTACAAAAGGTAAATCATGCTTGACTAATCTACTGGAATTTTTGAGGGTGTAACTGGTAAAATAGATAAGGGAGAACCAGTGGATGTGGTGTCTTTGGACTTTCAGAAGGCTTTCGATAAGGTCCCGCATAAGAGGTTAGCGTGCAAAATTAAGGCACATGGGATTGGGGGCAAGGTATTGATTTGGATAGAGAACTGGTTGGCGGACAGAAAGCAAAGAGTTGGAATAAATGGGTCGTTTTCCGAGTGGCAGGCAGTGAGTAGTGGGGTACCGCAAGGATCGGTCCTAGGACACCAGCTGTTCACAATATATATTAATGATCTAGACGAGGGAATTGGAGGTAATATCTCCAAATTTGCAGATGACACAAAGCTGGGTGGGAGGGTATGCTGTGAGGAGGATGTCGTGAAACTCCAGTATGATTTGGACAGGTTGGGTGATTGGGCAGAAACATGGCAAATGCACTATAATGTGGATAAATGTGAGGTTATCCACTTTGGTGGCAAAAACAGGAAGGCAGATTATTTTTTGAATGGCAACAGATTGGGAGAAGGGGAAGTGCAAAGAGACCTGGGTGTTCTTGTGCACCAGTCGCTGAAGGTAAGCATGCAGGTGCAGCAGGCGGTTCAGAAGGCAAATGGTATGTTGGCCTTCGTAGCAAGATGGTTCGAGTACAGAACAAGGATGTCTTGCTGCAGTTGTACAGGGCCTTGGTGAGACCGCACCTTGAGTATTGTGTGCAGTTTTGGTCGCCTTATCTGAGGAAGGATGTTGTCTTGCCATGGAAGGAGTGCAGCGAAGATTCACCAGGCTGATACCTGGGATGGCATGAATGACGTATGAGGAGAGTTTGTGTCGATTGGGCTTATACTCACTGGAGTTTAGAAGATTGAGAGGGGATCTCATCGAAACCTATAAAATTCTGTCAGGCCTGGACAGACTAGTTGCAGGAAGGATGTTTCTGATGGCCGGGGAGTCCAGAACCAGGGGTCATAGTCTAAGGATAAGGGGTAAGCCATTTAGGACTGAAATGAGGATGAATTTCTTCACCCAGAGAGTGGTGAACCTGTGGAATTCTCTGCCACAGAGGGCGGTGGAGGCCAGTTCATTAAATATATTCAAGAAGGAGTTGAATATATTTCTTAAGGCCAAAGGGATCAAGGGATATGGGGAGAAGGCAGGGACAGGGTACTGAATTTGGATGATCAGCCATGATCTCATTGAATGGCGGAGCCGGCTCGAAGGTCCGAATGGCCTACTCCTGCTCCTATCTTCTATGTTTCTATGTTTCTATGTTTCCTCTTGCAGCTGAATTCACATTCAGCTGTGCGTGTTAAGGAGAGGGCATTGATTCGAACGGCGATGTCCAAAATGGCAGATCGTGCATGAAATCAGCATTACACGCTGACTGACGTCATGATTTGCCTACTCTGCATACTGCCAGAGCATGCATGAACCGCCCACGCTATCAACCTCACCAAGATGGCGAACAGCTTGATCTGCGCCAGAAGTGGGAGGAAATGAGGCTGCCGCCATTTTTTCCTCCAAACAGGCCTTAACTGCCTGCATTAAGTTGCCGAATTTCACGGCCTATTATTTCGATGTTCTTTTGGTATAAAAGAGTTAGCACATATCAAATCTATGGATGCTTCATCAAAACTAAATTCCTACAGAGAACAGAGAACACAGTACCATTACATCATGTTAAGGGCATTTTTACTGGTTAATAAAATGCAGCCTAGTATTGTTTGGTTATAGCACCCCCACCATCCACCCCAGAAAAAAAGTATATATAACTGAATTTCTATTAACTTTATTCTCAAAGCAAATTAGATTTGAAAAATATTAGTACAAAAAACAAGATATTTGTAAGGGAAACACAGTTTTCCTAGTGTAACTCTAGTTAAGGATTTAGTTGCTTATCAAGTGTAAGGGTAGGAAATCTCAGGGAAAGAAATTGGTGTGCGCCAAGAGAATTGCCGGTGTAACCTGCAACTCGAGTTAATGGCCACTGAAAATGGACATGGCGCTACCGTTGAAAAATTCATGCTGGGGGTCAGCGATGTGGAGCACAGCGCTAACTTACCATTCAACACCATCCTCGTGGTGTTAATTGAGGCCTCCGACCCAAAGTTCCCGTCCACAGTCGGTGTTGCAGCTTTTTACAGCCTGCGAGGCTGTGGATTTCGCAAGGAATTGTGGGCAATTAAAGGGGCAATTTTTCAGAAGGAATAAAAATTACAATGCAGTGACAAAATGCAGCTTCCAACCCTTACTGCCTTTCAATAAAAACATTACCATTAAAAAGAAGTCCTAAATGGGATTCTTCCGCACTTAAAGCTGAATTCCCTACTGAACCTCAAAAAATGGGAAAAGCGCTTCACCACTAACACAAGTGGCTCAGCAAGCCAGGGAAGGGGCACGCAGGGTTCCGCATGCAGCTTTGTGCAGGGGGTCAACCCTGCTAGAGAGGTCCTGTACACACAGGGGCCAGGAGGCCCTCCAGAAAGAATAATGTGGGACCACATCACTGAGGCCATCACTGCCAGCAGTGTCACCCCCATGATCTAGCTCCTGTGCCCAAAGAAGCTTCATGAGCTCAGACCAGTGGTCAAGGACAGTGAATGCATCTTCAGGAGCTGTCTCCTGACAGCTGCACCACTAGCCTCACACACTGCTCAATGGACAAGCCCCCCACCCCCCCACCCCTCCCCCCGCCACAATCACTCACCTACCAACAATCTGTATCAATCACGAGGCACATCTCCCATTCCTAGCCTCACCTCTCCCCCTTGGAGGAGACAGTGCAGGCCATTCTTGGCAGCGGCATGGCTGAGCCCTTGGCCAAAGGCGGGGCTGATAGGATACAAGATGCTGGTATCCTCTTATGTTATGCTCCTTCTGGCATGCACCTCTTGCTTTCCCACCCTCCCCTCACTACAACTCCACCCTTGTGCCTTCCTCATTTCACACACCCAAGAAATGAAGCCTGCCCATCCAGTGGTTCACCAATAAAAGGGAGAGGAGAACAAAGAAGTAGAAGAACCTTGATTTGACACTCCCAGCCAACAGCTCCTCAAGGTCGACCAGCAACCCCATTTGCAGTGTCCCCCACTGAAAGTCAGCAGCCTCCCACCAGCCATGCTGCAGTTACTGGGGTAGCACTTATGACATCAGTAGGATAGGCAAAGGCACACACAAGAGAATCACTAAGAGAATGCATAAAGGTCATGTGTTGATTTTTTGATGTCATATTGGATGGATAGATGTATAAAGTTGGATTGGAATGTTTGCTTTGTGGTGGCTTTTATTTCAGCACTGTGGCCAAGAGGACGCTGTGATGGTCAGTAACAGAGGGAAGGTAAGGTATGGGACTAATGTTGAAAGGGGAATTGGGGTTGTGGTCACTGGGACCACAGGTGGATGATTCCATCCCGGATATCCTGGCCAAAAAGGGGCTGTCTAGGTTGCATTCTTCCTGCTGCTTCCTCCTCTTCTGTTTCCTCCTCTTCTGCTTCATCCTCTTTGGCTTCCTCCTCTTCTGTTTCCTCCTTCTCAGCTTCTTCCTCTTCTGTGTCTTCCTCTTCCGTCTGCGAGTGGATGGTGTAAATCTGAAATTACAACATAAAATGCAGGAAATACTCAATTGTTCAGGTAGCATCTCGACCAGAGATGTGAACTCCGTTTCTCTCTCCATTGATGTTACCTGACCTGCTGAGTATTTGCAGCAGTTCCTGCCTTCCCAGAGGCCTTCCTTTACCATCCAAGGCCTTGCAAGTGTTCAACAGCACTCCCATCACACTTAAAAACTTTTAACATCTATTGCAGCAAGCAATAAAATCAACAAAAAAAAGTCCAAAAGTTTAAATGCAAACTTAGTTGCAAGATATGTGTGTCCCTTTAATAGTTGCTGACAGCGCCTCTGTCAATCTGCTTGCATGCTGGGTTTATCTGGTGTGCTTAGGACCCAGCGCTAAACTCTGCACTAGGGTCAAAGTTCACAATGGTGACATTAAGTCGGCGTTGCATGACAACTGACGTTACCACTCCGCCATTTATTTTGCAGGGCGCTACCTAAGAACGCCAGCGCTACTGGGACATCCAAAATGGAGGACGCCTTGGGACCCGCCATCAGTTGGCGGAAGAGCAGCGGAGGCTGCTTTCTTCACTTAACGCCGTGCTAACTGGTGGTGCTAAGGGAGGGAATTTCTTCCCCTCAATCCCTTCCTTTGAGGTACATGGATGACTGAGAATGCATAAGCTTTGATGCCCTAGTCCCTATTATAACAATTACTCTCTCTCACCCTGGCCATTCCCCCTGGTATGTGTTAAGTCTGTGTGTTATATTGCGAATTACTACACAGACCACAAGAGTAAACTTTAACAGGACTTTACTGGTTGAAGGTCAGGGCGGAACTGCCCAATAAATCATTACACAGCACTTATATACCGGTGTGGTCACCGCCGGTATTACAGTATACAGCAGCCAAGATAAAGTAGTGCAACTCTTAAAATAGTTCTCTTAAAGGTGGAACGGTTACATATAATAGTTCTCTTAAAGGTGGAACGGTTACATACACTACAATCCTCCCTTTTTAGCTTACAATATATATATTCCCCATTAAACATAACATCATAACATAGATACACAACTTCATGTAAACAGTTCACAGATGTAGTCTCTGTGGAAAACAATTCACAGATTCAGTCTCTGCGGAAAAACAGTTCACAGATTCAGTCTCTGTGGTGGCGCCTCCTGCGCTTCCTGATTCGGTCCGGATAACGCCTCGGTGGTGTAGTAGTTTTCGATGGTGTAGTAGGTTCTTGTTGCTGGGGTGACTCATCTAATAGTCCTTCACTGGACTTAACAGCTTGAACTTCCATAGCTTCAGAACCAGCTTGAACTTCCGTAACTTCAGAACCAGCATTGCTGACTTCTAAAAGCTCGAGTACCTTGGGAAGTTTTTCTACTTCCAAACTGATTTGACTCAGTTCGGAGGGACCACGTGCGTGACCTGGTAGAGGTGATAATGGTTCAGATGGGTCATCATCTTCTGCTTCGTCTTTTCCTTTTCTGCTTCTTGGAGACTCTCTGGGCTCCACTCCCAGCTGCATGCACAGTTCCTCCTCCTCTTCCTCCTGTTGCCATAGTAGCGCCACCATCTCCTGGTGTTTCTTAGATTTTTCGTGATTCTTCATGGTTTTTGCACTTTGGAAGATTTCCCCACAAGCTGGGCAGAACAGGTCGTGGTAATATTCGGTGTCGTCCTGAGCTAGGCCAGCGAGAGGGTCTTCTATTTCCTCCATGCCCAGCTGGACGTTAGCCAGCTTTTGTTCCAAATCCAGACATCTCTCCTGAAGAGACTTCTTCATGTGTTCAGCTTCATCCAGCTTTTTCTGGGCTTCCTGCAAGTCTTTTACTAATGACATCATTTGTGATTTCAATACTTCAACTTCATTCGGAGATTGATTGATCAGACTATTCAATCTCTCTACTGGAGCAGCTGTTTCAGCATTCTGTTGTTCTACATTGACATGAGTCAGCGTACTCTTGGCATCCAAGGGCTGCTCTGCTGCAATCTTCTCAGTCTGTGTTGCAACCTCAGTTATTTCAATAACTTTTGAGAGCTCCGAACCCCTTTCCTTTGAAGATTGAAGCTCGTGTTCAAGTTTTTCCCATTTCAGAGTCTTGTCCCTCAGCATATGAAGAAGTTGTCTGACCGTTAACTCTTCTGACATCAGACGTTTCCCAGTATCGTCGTCATGTGTTTTTGACGTATAGGCTGCAGGGCTGTTTGTAACCTTGCACTGGGGCTCCTTTGCTGCTTTTAATTCGCCATCATCCGCAGCCTCCACCATTCGAATTTCAACAAATGAATCGTCCGGTGATGCTGCACCCAACTTCAGTAGGAGCTCGGAATTCATGGCAACCAAATCAGCCTTTTCTGCCTGCAACCTGCTAACAAGCGCCTTCAGTTGCTGAACATCTTGCTCCACCAGATTAGAGCACGCACCTTCAGAAACCGAATCAGCTTTGATTCGTTTGGCCTCCTCGCGTAGACGGTTTGTGTGTTCCTGCTCCATTTTCTCCATCAGCTGCTTCTGCTGTCTTTCCAGATTCTCCCACTCTGTGTCAAAGAACTTTTTCATTGCATTCATCTCTTGCTCAAAACGGTGAATCATTTGTTACATACACTACAGTACGGCCCTCCTCTTTGCTCCCTTAAGTCCAAGGGATGCAGACTTGAACGGATATGGCGGACAACTGTAAAGTCTGTGGGTTGTATTGCAAATAATACACAGACTCCAAGATTAACAAATAAAACAGGTCTTTACTATTCAGAGGTTCGGGCGAATCCTGCCCTAGTTAACATACCCCAGCCCTTATATACTGGTGTGGTCACTATCGGTATTACAGTATACATGAGCCAACAAATAGTGCCACACCTAAAATAGTGCTCTTAAAGGCGAACGGTTACATTCAATAGTTCCCTTAAAGGTAAACGGGTACATACACTACAATCCTCCCTTTTTAGCTTTTTACTTACAGAATCCCGTTAAATATACAATCTTCAACTTTATATAAACAGTTTGCAGATATACTCTCGATGGAGTCAACGTCATATAACTTCATGTTTAACATAACATAATAACATATATAACTTCATGTCAAAACAGATCACAGATTCAGTCTCTGCGGAAAACAGTTCACAGATTCAGTCTCTGTGGTGTAGTCGGTTCACATTGCTGGAGTGACTCATTCAATAGTCCTTCCATGGATTTAACAGTTTGAACTTCCGAACTGATTTGGCTCCGTTCGGAGGGACCACGTGTGTGATCTGGTAGAGTTGATAATGGTTCAGATGGGTCATCTTCTGTTTCGACGTTTCCTTTTCTGCTTCTTGGAGACTCTCTGGGCTCCACTGTCAGCTGCCAGCTGCATGCGCAGTTCCTCCTTCTCTTCCTCCTTTTTCCGTAGTAGAGCCACCTTCTCCCGATGTTCCGTAGACTTTTGGTGCTCCTCCATGATTTCTGCACTTTGGGAGTCGAAGTTACAAGCTGGGCAGGACAGGACATCGTAATATTCGGTGTAGTCCACCAGGTCATGGTAATATTCGGTGTCATCCTGAGCTAGGCCAGCGAGAGGGTCGTCTATTTCCTCCATACCCAGCTGGACGTTAGCCAGCTCTTGTTCCAAATCCAGACATCTTTCCTGAAGAGACTTCTTCATGTGTACCTCTTCATCCAGCTTTTTCTGGGCTTTCAGCAAGTCGTTTACTAATGACCTCATTTGTGATTTTAATACTTCAACTTCCTTTGGAGATTGATTGATCGGACTATTCAATCCCTCTACCGGAGCAGCTGTTTCAGCGGTCTGTTGTTCTACATTGACGTGAGTCAGCGTACTTTTGGTATCCAAGGGTTGCTCTGCTGCCATCTTCTCAGTTTGTGTTGCAACCTCAGCTATTTCAATAACTTTTGAGAGCTCCAAACCCCTCTCCTCTTCCATCACTAATGTTTCATCTATGGATGGAATCTTTACCGATGAGGCAGCCTTGGCCTGGAGCTCATCAAACATTTCCTGCAGCCTTTGGACTTCTTGCTCATGTTCAACCTTTAGTTGTTCATATGCTTCTACTGAAACTAGCTTTTCGGGGGTTGCCAAGTTAATCCCCTCCAGAATTGTAGCCTGGGCCTGTCCATACTGTTCTTTCAACTTCTCACACTCTGCTTGTAAGGAGTCGTAGAGAAGGACTGGAATAAAATCCTGGCTTCCTGAAGATTCCTCTGCAATTGGTTTTTTTGCAATTTCCTGTTGGAGTTCAGCCAAGGCTGCTATGCTATCTGCCTCTCGAAGTCTCACTGCCATCAATTCTTCTTTATTCTTGCAGTCTATCTCAGCCATTTCCCGTTTACTCTCATTTAACTGAGTGAGTAGCCCCTTATTCTGGGCTGAGAGATATTGCACCTTCTCATGTAGACCATAGCACTCCTTCTCTGCTCGACATAGCTGATTTCTGCTGATTTGGTTCTGTGTTTCAAGTTCCAACATCCTTTGCTTAGCTTCTTTCAGTTTCGCCTCAATAATCCCCTCTCGCAACATGTCCACATTATTCACATCAGGTAAAGAAGCGTTTCTCTTTTCCATGTCCAAGATTTGTTTCTGCATCTCCTTAAGAGCACACTGCGATTCAACTTCTCTTAACCTTGCCTGCACTAGCTCCATCTCCAATTGCAGAACAAAATCCTCAGTGTAGCGTGGTTTGCCCTTCTGCTGTATCTCTAGATCATGCAAATATTCTAACTCCTGAACATCATAAGGGAGATGTGATCGGTAATTGGTCACGATGGCTCTATGGTCGCTCTCTGCTTGAGCCAGTAGGTTCTGTTGTCTTTCCAGACTCTCCCATTCGGTGTCATAGAACTTTTTCATTGTTTTCATCTCTTGTACGAGGCGGTAACTTAATTGTTCTAATTGTTGTCGTACTTTGAAATAACGTTGAGTTCGAGCCCGGTGTTCCTCCGTAATGCATATGTCTGTAACTTGAACAGACTCAGAATTCTCTGTCTTTATGCACGCCATCGATTTTCCAACCTTAGTCCGTGAGTTCATGTTAACCTTGTTTTTCATACGTAAGCTGGACTTATCGTCTTCCGGCTCGGAGTCTGAGCTGCTTGTCTGCACCGAGTCCTCACTCGTCATTGCTTGTAGGTAGTGCCATTCCATGTCTATTTTCCTGATCCACTCCCATCCTAGAAGTGGTGGTCCTCCCTCAGGTAGTACGTACAAATTCATTCTTGGGTGTACTTTACCCCTATCTCTCACCTTGACTCTTATTTTCCCCATGGGGTATACGTTATGCTCCGTGTATGTCTGTAATACGAACTTGGTATTTCTTAAGGGTATGTGAGAGAATAGCCGGTGGTAGTCCTTTTGGTTGATGACTGATACAGCTGATCCCGTGTCCAGCTCCATTCGTACTTGGACTCCAGCTATTTTTAGTGTGACCCAGATCGTCTGTAGATCAGTTACTTTACCCACATTGTGGATTCTCAGACTATCCAGCTCCTGGCTGTTTGGGTCTGAGTCTGAATTTTGTTCGTCTGAACTCTTTTCAGCCACCTGATGCACCTTGTTGTACTTTTCTTGTGGTGGTGGCTTCCTTTGCTTGTTGGTCTTCTTTCCGGACCTGCATACCTTCGCGATGTGACCCAGTTTGCCACATTTCCTGCACTCTTGGTTCTTAAACCAGCACTGATTCTGGTCGTGCGTTGTCTTTCCACAACGGTAGCATTTGGAAGTGCTTGCAGTAATTTGGTCCACCCCGAGTGCCGCCGCCTTTAGCTGCATTTCCGCCGTTCCTTTCGCTGCGGCTTCGTGCGATGAAGCTATGAGGACAGCCCTGTCCAGTGTGAGGTTGTTTTCTTCCAGAAGTCGCTTCTGCGTTCCTTCTTTGGCCAAGCCACATACGAACTTGTCCCGCAGCGCCTCTGTCAAATTCCCTCCAAACTGGCAGTATTTCGCTAGCTTACGCAGTTCGACTAAGTATTCCGCATTGCTTTCATCTTTCCTCTGGGTTCTTGCGTAAAATTTAAATCATTCAGCCAGCATCAACGGTGTGGGGTTCAAGTGATCCTTCAGCACTGCTACAATCTCTTCGAAGGTCTGGTCCACTGGTTTAAGTGGTGCTATTAGATGTTTCAAGAGCCCGTATGTTTTTGCTCCCATCGAATTTAACAAAGTTATTGCCTTGTCGTCATCCTCAATTTCGTTGGCTACGCAATATATTTCTATGCGTTCCACATACGTGGCCCAGTCTTCTATTTCAGCATTAAAATCATTAATATTTCCTCGCTTAGGCATCTTCTTCTCTTCTTGAGAACAACACAAGTATTGCTTTACTTATTCTTATTTTTCCTCTCTTCTTGAGAACACACCAGCATTTCTGAAAATTCTTATTAATTTTCTAAGATGGCGGTTTCCCGCTTCTGTCTTCTTCCCCAGCGGTTTCCCCGCGAAAAATGGCGGCTTTCCCGCGCTTCTCGCTCTCCCCGCCCACTTCAATGGCGGTTTTCCCGCGCTTGGCGGTCTTCACCCGACCCCCGACGCTGTCTTTCAGCCCGAGTGCGGCCCTTATCTCCGCCGCGATCGATGGCCCGCGCTGTTCACCGCGGCTCTCGCGCCTTCAGTGTCTGCCGACTCTGCCCTACCAGCCCGAGTGCGGCCCTTATCAGGGATTGCGATCGATGGCCCGGCTGCGCCCCTCACTTCAAAGCGGCCCGGCCCTTATCAGTGGATGCGATCGATGGCCCGCGCTGCGCCTCTCGCCCGAAGCAGCTCTCGGCCCTTATCGCTGGTGCGATCGCTGGCTCGCGAAGCGCCTCCCGCTCGAAGCGGCTCTTGCTCGCTCCCTCTCGGGCTCTGGCTCACCCGCTCGCGCGGCTCTTGCTCGCTCCCTCTCGGGCTCTCGCTCAGCGGATTCAAATGCCTCTCCCCGACCTCCTGCAGTCCGGCCCTTTCCTCCCCGGCTGCGGCTGATTCTTCGCGGGTTATTTAGTTATTTATTTATTTATCGCGGTCGCTGTCCGGCCTTTTTCACCCCCTCGACCGTGGTGGTCACTGCCCTTATCCTCCGGATATTTTCCACACTTTCCCCTACTCACAGTCGTTGTGGTCGCTGGTTGCTTTCTTTTGTTAGTTGATCGACGCACTCCGCACCGTGGTAAAAGGGTAGCTGTGCCTGTTGCTGATGAACTTTCGTTGCTAGTCTGCTTCCTGTCTGTTGCTGCAGCCTCGTGTGTTCTTCCAGCAGCACGACGAAGGCGGTTGCCTCACTTCGACGCTCCTTAGTAGCTTAGGAAGTACTGTTGCCGCAGGGTACGATCGTCCTCGTCGCCATTGTAAAGTCTGTGGGTTGTATTGCAAATAATACACAGACTCCAAGATTAACAAATAAAACAGGTCTTTACTATTCAGAGGTTCGGGCGAATCCTGCCCTAGTTAACATATCCCAGCCCTTATATACTGGTGTGGTCACTATCGGTATTACAGTATACATGAGCCAACAAATAGTGCCACACCTAAAATAGTGCTCTTAAAGGCGAACGGTTACATTCAATAGTTCCCTTAAAGGTAAACGGGTACATACACTACAACAACTGGTTTTGACATTCACCGCCAGATCTGGCTGGACCACATAAATCATTATCGGGTCCTGCTCTCGTCTGCCAAAATTGCTCACTAGTCCAGAAACATTCTGGAATGCAAAGATAAACCCCAGCTCCTATTCTCTACAGCTAACCATCTTCTTAAACTCTTCTCTCCTGTCTCCTCCACCCTCACCTCCGACAACAAGTGTGAGGAGCTCATGGACTTCTTTGTCTCTAAGATTGAGACTATCCATTCAGCTGCCTCTGCCACTTCCCTTCCTTCCCCTAGCCCACCGGGCCAAGCTTCCTCTAAAGTTCCCCCCTGCCCTGGCCCTGAACTCACATCTTTCTCCAGTTTCTCTTCGATCTCCCCTCATGACCTCTCTGCACTCATCTTGTCCATGAAACCCACTTCCTGCTCCCTCGACCCGATTCCCACCAAACTGCTGACCACCCAACTTCCTTTTCTGGCTCCCATGTTAGCTGACACTGTTAACGGTTTGCTCTCCTCAGGTACTGTCCCCCTCTCCCTCAAATCTGCCGTCATCACCCCCTCCTCAAAAAACCAACCCTGACTCCTCTGTTTTTGCAAACTACCACCCCATCTGCAACCTCCCTTTCCTCTCCAAAGTCCTTGAACATATTGTCATCTCCCAAATCCGTGCCCATCTTTCCTGCAACTCCATGTTTGAATCCCTCTGATCAGGTTTCCACCCCGCCACAGTACTGAAATGGCTCTCATCAAAGTCACAAATGACATCCTTTGTGATTGTGACAAAGGTAAACTGTCCCTCCTCATTCTTCTTGACTTGTCTGCAGCCTTTGACATGGTTGACCACTCCATCCTCCTCCAATGCCTCTCCACCATCATCCAGCTGGGTTGGACTGCACTTGCCTGGCTCCATTCTTATCTATCTAATCGTAGGCACAGAATCACCTGCAATGGCTTCTCTTCCCGTTCCCACATCGTTACCTCTGGTTTCCCTCAAGGATCTATCCTTGGCCCCCTCCTATTTCTCATCTACATGCTACGCCTTGGCGACATCATCTGAAAACAAAGCATCAGTTTCCACACGTACACTGACAACACCCAGCTGTACCTCACCACCACTTCTCTCGACCCCTCTATGGTCTCTAAATTGTCAGACTGTTTGTCCGACATCTGGTTCTGGATGAGCAGAACGTTTCTCCAATTAAATATTAGGAAGACTGAAGCCATTCTTTTCATTCCCCATCACAAACTCTGTTCCCTAGCCACTGACTCCATCCCTCTCCCTAACATCTGCCTGAGGCTGAACCACACTCTTCTCAACCTTGGTGTCATATTTGACCCTGAAATGAGTTTGCGACCACATATCTGCGCCATAACAAAGACCGCCTATTTCCATCTCCGTAACATCGCCCGTTTCCGCCCCTGCCTAAGCGCATAGAGTCATAGAGTCATAACGGCACAGAAGAAGGCCATTCGGCCCATCAAGTCCATGTTGGCTCTCTGTAGAGCAATTCAGTCAGTCCCATTCCCCCACTCTATCCCCGTAGACCGGGCAAGTTTATTTCCCTCAAGTGCCTATCCAATCGCCCCTTGAAAACATTGAGTGTCTCCATTTCCAACACTTCCATCGGCAGCATATTCCTGGTCATCACCACTCGCTGTGTAAAAAAGTTTTTCCTCACGTCCCCCCTGTATCTCTTGCCCAAAACCTTAAATCTGTGTCCCCTAGTTCTTGTACCATCAACTAGTGGGAACAGCCTTTCCCCGTCTAGCCTATCCAAACCTATCATAATCTTGTACACCTCTATCAAATCACCCCTCAATCTCCTTTGCTCTAATGAAAACAAATCCAACTTCTCCAACCTGTCCTTGTACCTAAGATCCCCCATCCCCGGAACCATTCTGGTAAATCTCCGCTATACCCTCGCAAGGGCCTTCACACCTTTCCTAAAGTGTGGTGACCAGAACTGGACGCAATACACCAGTTGTGGCTTAACCAGCGCTTTATAAAGGTTCAGAATAACTTCTCTACTTTTGTACTCAATGGCCCAGATATTCCGATCACAGGCCTCCCGCGGGTGGAGGACTGCGATCTGGATAAATCTGTGCCCTTACCTGAGGGCTCCTGGGACGCACACAGTTCCGATGCTGGGCCTCTCCAAACTGCAAGTACGCAGGGCCCACATATCTCAGAGGCGCAGGTAGTTTGCAGCGTCCCTGGGATCACGTGGGCCATGGGAAGCCAGTCACAGAAGGGAATCTCCCATCATACACTTGACAGGAAGACTTATGCCTGCTTTTACCAGGTGCAAGAATTGTAAGGGTTTTCTGAGGGCGGAGGCTCTCCAAAAGTGGAACTATCCGCCCGCAGAGGCCCTTCTCCAGGGCAGCTGGAGGATCTGTCAAGTGCTTTCTTGACAGATCATAAATGCCGGTTTCCAGCATGTACCCACCCGTAGGGATCGGAATATCCGGCCCCTTACCTCAATAATGAAGCCCAAGATCCCATATGCTTTGCTAACCACTCTCTCAATATGTCCTGCCACCTTCAGGGTCCTATGCACATTAACTCCCAGGTCTCCCTGTCCCTGCACACTCTTTAAAACCGTGCCATTTTAAGTATATATTGCCTCTCCCTCTTCCTTCTGCCAAAATGCATCACCTCACACTTCTCTGTATTAAATTCCATCTGCCACTTGTCTGCCCATTCTGTGAGCCTTTTTATGTCGTGTTGCAGTCGATTGATATCCTCATCACTGTTTGCCACACCCCCAAGTTTGGTGTCATCGGCAAATTTAGAAATTCTACACTGTATTCCAATATCCAGGTTTTTTCCTTGATTATTGTTTCTAAAAGTTTACCCACCACTGATGTTAAACTGACCAGCCTGTAGTTACTAGGATTGTCCTTACACGCTTTCTTGAACAATGGTTTCACATTTGCCACTTTCCAATCCTCAGGCATCACCCCCGCATCTAGGGAAGATTGGAAATTATGGCAAGTCCTTTCGCTATCTCCTCCCCCAATTCCCTTAGCAACCTGGGATGCAAGCCATCTGGACCAGGCGACTTGTCCACTCTCAGCATACCCAGCCTTTCTAGTACATCCTGTCTATCAATTTTCACCCCTTCCATTGATTCTACCTTTTCCACTTCTACCGATATTTTGTCAGCATCTACCTCCTTAGTAAACACCGATACAAAGTACTCATTGAATATTCTAGCCTTGTCCTGCACCTCTAAGCATATATGAACTTCTTTGTCTCTAATAGGCTCCACCTCACCTCTTACTACCCGCTTACTATTTACATGAAGATGTTTGAGTTCCCTTTTATGTTGACCGCCATTCTACTCTCATATTCTCTCTTTGCCAATATTATTTTCATCTTCACATCCCCTCTCAACTTATTGCATTTGGTCTGGTTCTCCATTGAAGAATTCACCTGACATGCATCATACACCCTCTTTTTTTGTTTCATCATCTTCTCTATCTCCCTTGTCATCCAAGAAGCCCTTGCTTTGGTTCCCTTACCATTCCCTGTTGTTGCAATGTACCTAGCCTGTACTTGGAACATCTCCTCCTTAAAGATCACCCATTGTTCCGTTACAGTTTTTCCTGTCAGTCTTTGGTTCCATTTTACCCTGGCTAGATCCTTTCGCATCCCATTGAAGTTAGCCCTATTCCAGGTTAGAAGTTCCACTCTAGAATGCTCCTTGTTCCTCTCCATTGCTAATTTAATCTTATGATACGATGATCATTCGTACCCAAGTGTTCTCCCACAGACACTTGGTCGACCTGGTCCACCTCATTCCCCAGCACCAGATCCAGCAATGCCTCCTTCCTAGTTGGGCCAAGAACATACTGGTCAAGGAAATTCTCCTGAACACATTTCAGAAATCCCCCCCACTCCTTTCCCTTTACCCTAGCATTATCCCAATTGATATTGGGTAATTAAAGTCCCCTAACATCACCACTCTATAGCTCTTGCATATCTCTGCGATTTCCCTGCAGATTTGCTCCTCTACCTCCCTCTCACTATTTGGAGGCCTATAGAATACCCCCAATAGCTTGATCATACCCTTTTTGCTCCTCAACTCTAACCAAATGGATTCTGTCCTTGTGCCCTCAAGAACATCCTCCCTTTCCAACACTACAATATCTTCCTTAATCAGCACTGCCACCCCACCTCCCTTTTCTCCTTCCCTATCTTTTCTGAACACCTTGTACCCTTGAATATTAAGTGCCCAGTCCTCACCGTTTTTAAGCCAAGTTTCGTTATTGCCACAACATCATATTGCCACACAACTAATTGTGCTTGTAGCTCACCAACCTTATTCACCACACTTTGTGCATTTACGTACATACATTCTAAACCCATTTTTGAATTTTTCGTAGTCTTTCTTAGTCTGCTCCTATCTAATATGGTATTACTACCGCCTCTAGTACTATCTTCTCTAGTACTATCCAACACACTCACTCTTTTATGCACCTTATTCCTCTTTTCTACTCCTATATGCCGGTGTCCATCCCCCTGCCAAGTTAGTTTAAACCCTCCCCAACAGCACTAAAAAACCTCCCCACGAGAATATTGATCCCGGCTCTGTTGAGGTGTAATCCGTCCAGCGTGTCTGCTCCCCTAACTATCATCCGCTGCTAAAACCCTCATCCATGCCTTTGTTACCTCTAGACTTGACTAATTCAATGCACTCCTGGCTGGCCTCCTATGTTCTACCCTATGTAAACTTGTGGTCATCCAAAACTTTGCTGCCTGTGTCCTAACTCACACCATATCCCATTCACCTATCACCCCTGTGCTCACTGACCTTGCTTAGCTTCTGCTTGCTCCTGGTGAAGAGACTCGAGGTGTTCAGCGCCTTCTCGGATGTTTCTCCTCCACTTTGTGCGGTCTGGGGCAGGGATTCCCAGGTGTCAGTGGGGATGTTGCACTTTTTCAAGGAAGCTTTGAGGATGTCCTTGAAGCATTTCCTCTCCCCACCTGGGGCTCTCTTGCTGTGTCGGAGCTCCGAGTAGAGCGTTTGTTTTGGGAGTCTCGTATTGGGCATGTGGACGATGTGGCCCGTCGATCATAGCTGATCGAGTGTGGTCAAAGCTTCGATGCTGGGGATGTTGGCCTGAGTGAGAACACTGACGTTGGTGCGCCTACCCTGCCAATGGATTTGCAGGACTTGTGGAGGCAACGTTGGTGTTAACTCTCCAGTGCTTTGATGTGCCTGCTGTACATGGTCCATGTCTCTGAAGCATACAGGAGGGCTGGTATCACTACTGCTCTGTAGACCTTGAGCTTGATGCTGGGTTTGAGGTCTTGATCTTCAAACACTCTCTTCCTCAGGCGACCGAAGGCTGCACTGGCACACTGAAGGCTGTGTTGGACTTTGTCATCGATGTCTGCCCTTGTTGACAGTAGGTTCCCGAGCTATGGCAAGTGGTCCATGTTGTCCAAGGCTTCGTCATGGATTTTGATTATCGGGGAGCAGTACTGTGTGGCGGGGGCAGGTTGGTAGAGGACCTTTGTCTTACGGATGTTTAGTGTAAGGCCCATGCTCTTGTATGCTTCGCTGAAGGTGTTGATGATGGTTTGGAGTTCGACCTCAGAGTGAGTGCAGACGCAAGCATCGTCAGCATACTGTAATTCGATGACAGAGGATGGAATGACCCTGGATCTGGACTGGAGGTGATGAGATTGAACAGTTTCCCATTTGTTCTGTAGGTTAGCTCCACTTCAGCGGGGAGCTTACTGAGGGTAAGATGGAGCATTGTAGCCAGGAAGATCCAGAAGAGCATTGGTGCAATGACAAAGCCTTGCTTGACCCCGGTCCGTACGTGAATTGGGTCTGTGGCGGATTCGTTGGTCAGGATCACAGCTTGCATGTCGTCGTGAAGCAGGCAGAGGATGGTGACAAACTTTTGAGGGCAACCGAATTTGAGGAGGACACTCCATAATCCCTCATGGCCATGTACAGCGGTTGGTGCTGTTCCTTGCATTTCTCTTGTAGTTGACGCATGGTGAAGATCATGTCCATTGTGCCCCTTAGTGGGCGGAATCTGCATTGCGACTCTGGGAGGAGCTCTTCAGCCACTGGGAGAAGGTGATTGAGGAGGATTCTTGCGATGACTTTCCCTGTGGCAGACAACAAGGTGACTCCTCTGTAATTACCGCAATTGGACTTGTCACTTTTCTTGAAGATGGTCACGATTATGGCATCTCTGAGATCCCCTGGCATGCTCTCCTCCTTT
This sequence comes from Somniosus microcephalus, assembly GCF_052327205.1. Lineage (NCBI taxonomy): Eukaryota > Metazoa > Chordata > Chondrichthyes > Squaliformes > Somniosidae > Somniosus > Somniosus microcephalus. The sequence goes on along the minus strand of NC_140992.1, from coordinate 72,872,664 downwards.
CAAATAAGAGAAATGAGTTCATGTATTCACGCCAATAGTGCTTCTCCGCCATGTTTTAGTGCCTCGGCGGGAATTCCATCTGCTCCTGAGGCCTTGTTGTTCTTCAGTTGTCAGATGGCCTTTTCAACCTCATGCCGGGCTGGGGTTGTGCTGAGGTGGTGGCTGGTAGCATGCTGCGGGATGGAGTTGAGGACACTCGCGTTGAAGACAGAGTCTCGGTTAAGGAGATCTTCAAAGTGGTCCTTCCAGCAGGCACTGACTGCCTCTATGTCCTTGATGATTACCTCTCTGTTCTTGGCCCGCAGTGGGGTAGGGCCTTGGGTGCTTGGGCCGCAGGTGGTCTTGACTGTGCTAAAGAATCCACGCACGTCGTGGTTGTCGGCTAGCCGCTGGATCCCCTGCGCTTTCTCCACCCACCATTTGTTCTTTAGGTCGCGAGTTTTTCGTTGGACCTCAGCCTTCAGTTGTCTGTAGAGCTGTTTTCTTGCTCTCGAGTTCTGTTGCTGTTTGCAGATCAGGAATGCCTTGCGCTTGTGGCTTATTAGCTCCTGGATCTCCTGGTCATTCTCGTCGAACCAGTCATGGTGTTTCCTGGCTGAGTGACCGAGCATCTCTTCACAGGTGCTGATTATGGAGGCCTTGAGTGCAGACTAGGCGCTGTGGACACTCTGTGCCTCTGAATCACTGGGAGTTGTCAGGTTGGTTGTGAGGTGCAGGCTGAATAGGGCTTTCTTAGCAGGGTCTTTGAGTGCTCCAGCGTTGATTTTCCTGCGGCATTGCTTCTGTTACCGCAGCTGTTTTGGGGCTACGTTGATGGAGATGACAGAGCGGAGTAGGCAGTGGTCTGTCCAGCTGTTGTCAGCTCCTGTCATGGCGCGGGTGATCCTGATGTCCTTGCGGTCCCTCGCTCGGACGATGAAGTAGTCCTGCAGATGCCAGTGCTTTGAGCGAGGGTGTTGCCATGAAGGCTTGTACTTGCCTCTCTGACGGAACAAGGTGTTGGTTATGAGAAGGCCATGTCCTAAGCATTTTGACAGGAGGAGGGTACCGCTGGAGTTGACTTTCTCTACACCCTCTCTGCTGATCACGCCTCCCCAGAGGTTTGTGTCCTTTCCAACTCTGGCTTTAAAGTCGCCAAGGAGGATCAGCTTGTTGCCCGTTGGGACTCGGGACAGGGATTGTTAGAGGCTGGAGTAGAATTCCTCTTTGGTCTCGTCTGTGGCTTCCAGTGTTGGGGCATATGCACTGATGACCACTGATTTACTACATTAAAGGCGCTATGTAAATACATGTTGTTGTTATCAGTCTACTCTCAATCAGCAGCAAAGTGATGGAAGGTTTCGTCAGAAGTGTTATCTAACGGCACTTTCTCACTGTTATAAATCTCATCATCAAGAAACTACTTATGAAATAATGCTGGACGGCCAGCTGGTGGCGCTGTCCAAGGAGTATAAATACTCGGGCGTGGCCCCAGCTTGACAGGGACATTTTGTAAGACAAGGAGCTAGTGAAATACAACTAGACTTCCATGTTCTGAAACAAGTTGATTAAAGCCTTGCTTTATGCTCAAACCAAGTGCGTAGTGAGTTTTTTTACATCACTCACCAATAACCTGCTAACCAATGCCCAGTTTGGATTCTGCCAGGAACATCTGGCTCCAGACCTCACTACTGCCCTGGTCCAAATATGAACAAAAGAGCTGAATTCCAGAAGTTAGGTGAGAGTGACTGCCCTTAACATCAAGGCAGCATTTGATTGAGTGAGGCATTAAGGAGCCCTAGTAAAATTGAAGTCAATGGGAATCGGGGGGGGGGAAACTTTCCATTGGCTGGAGTCATACCCAGCACAAAGGAAGATGGTTGTGGTGATTGGAGGCCAAACATCTCAGGCCCAGGACATCACTGCAGGAGTTCCTCAGGGCAGTGTTCTTGATGCCCAACCATCTTCATCAATGACCTTCCCTCCACCATAAGTTCAGCAGTGAGGATGTCCGTTGATGATTACAGTGTTCAGTTCCAGTCATAACTCCTCAGATAGTGAAGCAGTCCATGCCTGCATGCAGCAAGACCTGGATGACATTCAGGCTTGGTATTATAAGTGGCGAGTAACATTCACGACACACAAGTGCCAGGCAACGACCATCTCCAACAAGAGACAATCTAACCACCTCCCCTTGACATTCAATGGCATTACCATCGTTGAAACCTCACCATCAACATTCTGGGGGTCACTATTGACCAGCAACTTAACTGGACCAGCCACATCAATACTGTGCCTACAAGAGCAGGTCAGAGGTTGGGTATTCTGTGGTGAGTGTCTCACCTCCTGTCTTCCCAAAGCCTTTCCAGCATCTGCAAGGCATAAGTCAGGAGTGTGATGGAATACTCTCCACTTACCTGGATGGGTTCAACTCCAACAACACTCAAGAAGCTTGACACCATCCAGGACAAAGCAGCCTCCTTGATTGGCCTAAACTTTCACTACCTCCACCACTGGTGCATTGTGCCTGCAGCGTATACCATCTACAAGATGCACTGCAGCAACTTGCCAAGGCTTCTTCGACAGCACCTCAAAACCGGCATCCTCTACCACTTAGAAGGACAAGGGCAGCAGCCGCATGAGAACACCACTACCTCCAAATTCCCCTCTAAGTCACACACCATCCTAACTTGGAAGTACATCGCCATTCCTTCATCGTCGCTGGGTCAAAATCCTGGAATGCCCTCCCTAACAGTACTGTGGGAGTACCTTCACCACTCGGACCACAGCAGTTCAAGAAGGCGGCTCACCACCACCTTCTCAAGGGCATTGAGGGATGTCAATAAATGCTGGCCTTGCCAGCGATGCCCACATCCCGTGAATTAATTCAAAAAATAATTACTGCAAGTTAACTGTCGAGACAATGCAGGCTACTGCATCTCTGGCCCAGCTGGATGTGTGGTATTAACAAAGGCACTGGCAGAGTGGGTGGCGGGAGATTCATTTTGTGAAAGGATAGTAGGTGTCTCTCCCATGGAGCCAAGGCCATTCTCCTGAGATTGCTCCTCAGTACTCCTACCGCGCTTCATGAGAACAGAATGCCGGAATGATGTGACACTCTGGAAGCCTCCAGAGATGGCAGCCATCTAAGCTTTCAAGACAGTGGTGTTAGTTGTAATGGAAGCTGTCAGAACTAGCAGCAGAGGCTCCATCAAGGTGGGCCTGTTGTGTTCCTGGAGCTGACCACTTGGTCCATGTTGGAAAGACTGTTCTCCATGCTCTGCCCGAAGCCCCGACACAAGTTGGAGTAGGACTCCTCCATGCTTTGTGCCATTGTGTGCAAGATCACTGGCAGACTTTCAAGTACACCTAGCATTTTCTGGTATATGCCTATCAGCCTTCTTCGGTAGTCTGGGCCCTCGAAGTCAACATCTGTGTCATCTGCAGCAGAGATAGTAGGCAATCTCACCTTCTGGAAAGCTGGCATCTTTGGCATCTTACCCCCTTGCCCTCGTTCCCGCACACTTGTAGCCCATGATTCACCACATGAAGTCCCCTGCTCTAGCCTAGCCTCCAAAGTATATATGGCTCAAGACTCTGAGCTGGTGCTTGTTAGGGTCAGATCGAGTGACACTGGATCTTCAGGAATGCCTGCCTCCTCTTCCTGAAGTGGCAAAGGTATCTCCACATTTTCAGCACCTGAAATGAAGAGAAGGACAATGGTTAGCTTTTAGTGCGCAAGCCAATCAGAGGAAGAACTGGCTTATTATGCAGAGTGTGTAGGGTGAGTTAGACGTAAGAAGGGAAAAAGAGGATAAGATGTGAAGAAACCCTGCGTGACTTCTCCAGGGTTGCCACTCACCATGGTCATGACTCTGCTCCTGGTGTGGTGTGGTGCTGAGATTGTAGGAGGGTGAAGGGAAGTAGAGAAAAGGAGTATTATGAGTAGTAAGGCTGGAGGTGATGGATGTGTGAGCAGAGAGTAAGCGAGCAGTATTCTTACCTTGACAACTCTGCTGAGGTCATTGAATTTCTTTTGGCACTACATTCATAACCTGGGAGGTACGAGTTCCTGGCATGGTCCTCCTCTTCAACTTCTTCCCACTGCTGGTGGAGGAGTTTCCTGGAGGGCTTTCTGCCCCTGGGGGGAACAGAATCTCCCTCCTTCTGTCCACCACCTAGACCAAAGCCTCCAACGTGGCATTGGAGAACCTGGGCGCCCTATCAGGACCTCTTCTAGCCATCTTCTTCAATCTGAGAATCTGTCAGCAGCTAGAGCGCACCTCCCCTTTAAGAGGTGCTTGCTGCCTTTAAGTGGCATCAGAGGCGTCCAATTTCCCAACCCCCAAACTGGTGGTAGCCCTAGCTGCGTGCCTGAATCATTTTAATGAGATCCCAGCCTGAGTTTAAGGTACTGCCTGGGACCACGTGAACAGTTGCATGCAGCGCACAAGTCAACCTCTGCACCCCCCCGTTTTTGATCAGCGCAATCGAATATCTAGGCCAGTATGTTTAAGAATCCAACTCAAGTAAGCATAGATGCTGCAAGAGAGAAAAAATTGTTGAGCTGAAATTATAACACATTCACAGAAATCCCTTAAAATAAAAATAAGATCGCCATTCTTCGCCTCCCACAACTTGTCTGAGAAAATGCACCAAATAATGCAGAAGGCATATGCAGCAAATTTCACTTGGTGAAAATAATAAGTCAGATAACAAATATATTCATGTTTTGGCACAATTGCTAATGTTAGTCTGAGGATTTATGAGATTTACATAAGTAAATAGATTCACATTGGCACCACCTGTCCCATCTGTTTCTTTGCTGATTGTATCATTTGATAAGCTTGATATTATAGGTTCTTCATGTAGTTTGAGCTCCATTGACTGAAATTACCGAATATGGCACAGAGGATCCCAACACCATTGGTATTACAAGAAAATCCTATTGGTGAATATATAATTTTTAAAGTAACAAGGAAAACTGCATACTAGTAGTAACATTCATAGAATAAAGCAGCTAATTTTCTCTACATTTCAGGGACAGTCCCTACCAATTAGTCTATCATTTCTTAGCTGTGAATGAAACCAAATAGCATTTCCTTCATACAGCATGGCTAGTTTGGGAAAGACTGTCATAGTTAATTAGTTGTGTTTTATATATGCTTTTAATTTTATTTCACGACAAGATAAACAAAAATTCCAATTAAATTTATCTTCTTGCTTCAAACTAAGACTATTAAAAGCTATTTAATAATTAGAGGTAAAGGATGGCAGTTTTCCTGAAAATGGTCCTGAGCCCTCCATGTCTCACAGTCAACACTTTTGACAGGAAACCGGGCTTTGATCACATCAGAGCACAATATCTGAAAGCACTCCTCCAGCCTTATTAGAATGGAAGGCCTCTTCGACTAACAGTAAATATCACTGAAGCATTATTGGGTAGGAACCTCTGAGAATTATGACTTATATAATTTGGTAACATTCTGAATTTTAAACATTTCATCTATGTGCTGTCAGATTTTGATGCTTATTAAATTTAATGAAAGTAAAGCAGCTCATCAATGATTCACCTAAGTGTTGCTGGGTTCATTGGTGGCTAGTAGAAATGTAAATGTTGAACACTATTTTTTATGATGAACATTTTTGTCCCTGTCTCAAAACGTGTTTCTGTTTAAGAATGGATATTGGTATTAAATATGGTTCCACATAAGAGACTGTTAACAAGAGTGAAAGAGCATGGAATTGGAGGTAAACTATTGAGATGGGTAGGGAATTGGTTAGGAGCTAGGAGACAGAGAGTAGGGATACTGAGTATGTACTCAAATTGGCAGGCTGTGACCAGTAGTGCCCCCCAAGTATCTGTACCGGAGCCTCACAGTAAATAGTGTAGATGGGAGCATAAAGTTGCAAACGGACACTGATAAATTAAGTGGCTGGAATTTTTAGCTGTGAGTGGGTTTGGGTGCGATGGAGCTGCGTAGTGGGTTGCCATCACGAACGTTTCATCAGCGTGGTCTCCACTGTGCGTTTAACTGAATGAGATCAATTGAATGAGTCATGCAGGTTTCCTGTCCAATTAACTGCAGGGGGTCTGATGATGTCACCAATAACTCACCTTCAGCTCAGATATTTAAAGGAGCCTTGCACACATCACGGTCGAAGGTTGTTGTAGGAGGCTCAGAGGTGGTTGGGAGAGGTTCCTATGCTTATCCATCCAAGACTTTGACTGTGAGGGTGCAAGGAAGGATGCAGTCTCAGCGCCCGTAGGCTGCACCCAAGTTTTCGGATTCCTCCCTGGAAGTCTTGGTCCAGGGAGTCAGAGCACGCAGGGAGGTCCTATTCCCTGGTAACGGCAGCAAGAGATTAGCCAGTGATACCAAGAGGGCACAGCTGGAGATTGCCCAAGAAGTCAGCAGCAGGGGTGTAGGGAGCCGCTCCTGGATACAGTGTCGGAAGAAATTTAATGATCTCATGAAGTCAGGAAAAGTGAGTACAATGCCACATTCAACTACAGTGTCACCCCATACCATCACTCTGCCATCCCAAGCCTACTCCTGCACATCACTCCTCACATCAACCAACCTGGCAGGTCCACCCATCCCTCACTGTCTATGCACCTACTCACATCCCCATCTGACTATCCACCACTGACACTCACCCTCAGCCTAATGCAATCATAGAAAGTAACGCCACAGAGGAGACCATTTGGCAATGTCACACATAGTCACCCTCTGCAAATGTAGCCCATCCATCACTTACACTCATTCCAGCACTCTCACTCAACATTCTCTTCTTTCCCTCTTTGTAGGAGAAGAGAGTGCAGAACAATGGAGAGAGAGACAAAGAACCTGAGGTGGCCCTTCAATATATATGACTTTGATGGCAGCAAAGGAGGAGACGCTGGAATTAAGCGAAGTGGCAGAGCTGCTGGTGATGGGTGATGGAGAGAGGAGGAACTCCCAGCAACCTGGTGACAGAATTAAATATCTCACATGGGAAACAACAGTCACTCATAGTGACTGATGTCAGCAACCAGTGAAATATCATCATGTATATTATGGTAACATTACACATTCTTATCACAAGAGTTCTAATTCATATCTTTACTCTCCCTCAGGTCCATTTAGTGCCCTCCCTACTGTCCAGCCAGAGGAGGAAGGTGACTCCTCAGAGGAAGCTGCAATCTCTGAGGGTACACTGTTAGCAGACCCATGCGCACCCAGCACCAGCAGAGATATGTGCACGTCGGTGGGTCCTACGAGACATAGAGTGATGTTGTTACCTGGTGTCTCACAGATCACAAGTGAGCAAGTGCAGATGGTGGAGCAGTGGAGAGTCCTCACTGGAGGGCGCAGGACGCTCCAAGCTCTGCTCAGCTGGATCCAGATGCTGAACCTTGGGGGCTGTCGACAAAGTGGTTGATCTTGGAGGAGCAGCAACAAATCTGCGAGGCTCTGGCAACTTTTCCAGCTGCAATGTGCATGATTGTACAGAGAATGGAGGAGTCCATCTCCAACATGAGCAGCATCATATGGCAGGCGATGGCGACGGTGTGCTCCTCCATGGAAAGGGTGGTCACCTGCATGGAGCAGCGAATGCGCCAGTCAAATGAAAACATGCTTGCTGTGAACAACAGCTTGCAACTCTTAAATAACAACAGAAAATGCTGGAAAAACTCAGCAGGTCAGGCAACATCCGTGGAGAGAAATTTGAGTTGACGTTTCGGGTCGAACCCTTCTTCAAAACTGGAAAGAAAAGAAACTAGATCGAAGGCAGGGCTGCGATCGGACAAAAGAATAAAAGAAACAAAGAAACAAAAGACCCACCGACGTGCACATATCTCTGCTGGTGCTGGGTGCGCATGGGTCTGCTAACAGTGTACCCTCAGAGATTGCAATCGGACAAAAGAATAAAAGAAACAAGAGCTTGCAACTCTTATTGAACTCATCTCTAGAAGGGATACCAATGTAGACTTGGGTGTTCATCGCCCCACTGCTGTGCAGCTCCTTGCTAGCAGGGAAGTGCGGGTGGACCATGAGAGGGATGATGGTGAGAAGGGACATGGAAGTGGGGGCTTCTCTCAAAGTGCTCCCACTTCTCCTCCATTGCCTCCCCCTCAGTCAGAGCCCCACATGCTGCCTCTGATCCCAATAGTCAAGTCTGCCTCTGCACAGTTGCAGAAGGAGCAGTCTTTGGCGGGGCCCTGACAGGCTCCAAAACCCAGAGGACGTCCGCCAAAAGCGTCTATCCAGTCAGTGCAGAGATATGAGCAGCGTGCCTCTACCGCTGCTGAAGCCACAGGGGGTGCAGCTCATAGAAGCACTCGGAAAAGAAAAATGACACAATCGTAGATGCACAAGGGTATGTATATGGGTGAGTGCCAAAATATTGGCCTGTAATTTCCGATGCCTACGGGTGTGTACGAGCTCTGTACACGCCCATAGGGACCTAGCATGTGCCGGTTTCAGGCATGCGAAGCGCATGCACTGAAAACCAGCACTTCCAATCTGTCAAGAATCTTCTTGACAGAGCCTCCGCTTGCCCTGGAGAAGGGCCTCTGTGGGTGGAGAGTTCCACTTTCTGCAGAACCTCCGCCTGCTGAAATCCTTAAAAAATCTTACAGAAGAGTTTAAAAAAGTAAAAAAAACAAAAAAAATTTCACTCATTTATAATTTAAAAATACTTTTAAAAAAGGTAAGTTTATTTTTAGCCTCGTAAAACTTTAATTATTTTTTTCAAAAAATTAAATTTTTGTTTAAAATATTTAATTTAATGTAATTTTAACTTATTTTAAAAACGTGATTAAAAAAATGTATTTAATGTTTCAGAGTCTTTTTTCAGTGATCCCCATTCATACTTTTGACAGGTCAAAAGTATGATGGGGGATTCCCTTCTCCCATTGGCTGGCCTGGCCCAAGTGATCCCAGGGACACTTGCAAACTGCCTGCGCCCCTGGGATACCTGGGCCCCTGCACGCACGCGCCAGGAGAGGCCCAGGAGCGGAAGAGTCCGGACTCGGGAGCCCTCAGGTAAGGGCATAGATTTTTTCCCAATAGGAGGCATCTGCATGCAGGAAGCCTCCGATCGGAAAATATGGGCCATTATAGTTATGTTTCAGTTCTATTTATGACGCACATAAATTTATTTCTTTGCACCACTTTCCCGTCTTGCCCATTTCTGCCTGCTACCTGGGAAGTGGCCTTGTCAGTTAAAGTGAATGGTGAGAAATTATTTAACCTCGAGCAATGGGTGTGTGTGTGACAGGAATGGTTTGGTCATTTTACGACGGCTTTGTGGTGTTGGTGGGGGGCGGGGGGAAGTTGGTACAGCATCTGGAAGCCAGATGGATGCACAGGTGCACCTTAACTAAATTGTACCATTATGAGGCCCTTCCGGGCCTCCCGGGTAGCAATGTGCACCGCTGCTGGTGCCATCTTCATCTCAGATTCCTCCTCCTCCTCCTTGTGTTCCAGCAGTTCCTCCTGTTCCTCCTCCTCCGAAGAGGCTGTGCACAATGCCTTGCTCCTCCTACAGTTCCAATCCTCGCTGCAGTGCTATGTTGTGCAGTGCGCAGCATATGACGATAATACTGGAGACCCTGGCTGGTGCATACTGAAGGGCTCCTCCAGATCTATCAAGGCATCTGAAGCGCATTTTCAGCATACCGATTGCTTGCTCTGTGACACATCTGGTCATCATGTAGCTTTCATTATAGCGCTCGTAGGCCTCATTGCTTGGCCTCCTCAAGGGTGTCATCAGCCATGTCTGCAGTGGATAGCCCTTGTCTGCAAGCAGCCAGCCGATAAGTCTGTTTGGAGGTGTGAAGAGCTGAGGGAGGGTGGACTGGTGCACATGAAAGAGTCATGACAGCTCCCTGGGAATCTGGCACACACATGCATAATGATCTTTTTGTGGTTGCAGACGAGCTGCACATTGACTTGCAATGTAATGAGAGTGGCTTCTGGGTTTGCAGAAATCACCTGCAAGTGGAAGCCCTTCTGGTTCACGAACACTCCTGGGTGTTCCACGGGTGCCTTGACGGCTGCATGTGTGCTGTCAATGACATCTTGCACCTGTGGGAAGCCAGCCAGAGCCGCAAAGCTGAGCGCCCGCTTAGTCACACTGGCTTCATCGGTGGCAAAGTGGCTGACTTGTGAAACATGGCATTGGTCACCTGGATGATGCATTTGTGTGCAGCCAACTGCTAGATCCTGCAAATGTCTGCTGCAGATCCCTGAAAGGAGCCTGAGGCAAAGAAGTTGAGGGCAGTGGTGACTTTGAAAGCCACTGCTAAGATGTGTCCACCAGGTCCACTTGGCAGCAGGTCTTGTTCCAGCAAGCTACAAAAATATCTGCAACAACCTGTCGTGATAGCCTGAGCCTCCTGAAGCACTGCTCTTCAGTCATGTCCAGGAAGCTCATCCTCTGCCTGTATAACCTGTGTTGGGGATATCGCCTCCAGCGTGGTGCATCCCTGTGCTAATCCCCTCTCTTCTGTGGAGCATCAGGTCGTTGAGGAGAAGGCTGCTGGTGGTGGTGCTGCTGCTGCTGGTGTTATTGCTGCTGCTGCTGGTGTGGCTGGTGTTTTTGGTGCTGAGGCGCATCTTGATCTGAATCTGAAGTCCAAGGTGAGACAGCATAAGCAGCGCCCATGCTGATCTGATAGATGCCAGGTAACATGGAGATTAGAGGCACAATTCTCCAATGTAGTGACAGTGGCTTCTGAGGTTGTAGAAATCACCTGCAAACTCCTGAAAGCAAAATCTCTGCACAAAATGGTGTCAGCAAGAGCCTTTCCCTTAGGCAAAGGAGCAGGGGTAAGGTGTGAGTATTGATGTGCTTTTTCCAGCTGTCACTTAATTCACTATCACATTGGCCACTGAGTTCTCGCCTTGCCTTCACAGGCGAGCTTCAGAAAGTCCGTGAATCCCGTGCACAAGCAGTAAAAGCTGAAACCTCACGTTAAAAAGCCTCTTAAGGGTCACTTAATGAGCTGTTAACTACTTTAATGTGGTTGCCTGCCTCTCCTGAGCAGGTCCATGGCGCGCTTCGAAACGCGCCCCAGTTAAATGTGGAAGTCGGTGGGATGAAGGCGGGTTCCCAATGTGCTGTTAATTTCAGTGCTTTTAACTGCCGACGCACTCCCAAACCCGCACTCTCTGCAATGTGAAAATTTCGGCCAGTGAGTGGGTAAAACTGTGGCAGATGGAGGTACAAAAATTAATGTAAAAGGCTCATGGAATGTTGGGCTTTATCTCAAGGAGGCTAGAATACAAAGACATGGATGTTATGTTACCGTTATATAAAGCTCTGGTTAGACCCGATGTAGAGTACTGCATTCAATTCTGGGCACCATACCTCAGGAAAAATATAGGCCTTGGAGGGGGTGCAGTGCAGATTCACCAGAACTATACTAAAAGGGTTAAATTATGTGAACAGATTCCATTGTTTCCACTGGCTTGTATTCCCTTGAGCTTAGAAGATTAAGGGGTGATCTAATTGAGGTGATTAAGATGATTAAAGGAGTTGATAGGGCAGCTAGAGAGAAACGGTTTCCTCTGGTGGGTGAGTCCAGAACAAAGGGTCATAAACTTAAAATTAGAGCTAGGCCGTTCGGGGTGATGTCAGGAACACCTCTTCACACAAAGGGTGGTGGTAATCTGGAACTCACTCCCCCAAAATTGGATAGCTCTTTCAAAGAATCGGCACAGACTTGCTGGGCTGAATGGCTTCCTTCTGTGCTGTACAATTCTATGATTATATACAGCATTTGTTTCCAACCTTTCCCCTCCCAAAAAATAACTAATTCCTAGATTAGAGCTGAGATATTGATTGTTGGAAAGTTATTTATCATCTTTATGTATTCATTTTGTGATATACTACACTATTGAAAGCCTCTTTATAATTGCAATTTACTAGAATGTTTTTTTCATATCAATAAAGTGTTTTGAAAATAACTAAATTTAATAGCTTGTTAAGACTGCTACAAACAAAAATAAAACCACTGTTCAAGTAGCTTCGCTTAATTTTTTCAATTATACTGAAACAATGGAGCAATATCCAGACTATCTCGTGAGATAAGGCTCTCCCTTAGGTATAGTATATACCAAGACACTTACAAATGTGTCATTTGTTATAACTGTAATGAATTGCTAACAATGCGGTCAGAACTGCCAATCTATTTTTAAGCAGGTACTGTATTTGTAATAACAAATGTATCCAATTAGAGATAGAACTGCATAGACTTCAGTCGATTTTGGCCAGAAGCAGAGAGAGGTTTGGTATCATGGGAGGATTGTAATAAAACTGTTTTTTGATAATGAAGTTTGACTGTAGCTCTTATTTGCACATCTAAAGATTATTCATCCCTGCAAGTTATATAAAAATTTTACAGGTTTGTAACTAGAGCAAAAGAGTAGAGATCTTCTATTATTCAAGTTCAATATCTGACTCATTAATATGTTATGCATAATTGGCGAACCAGTGAAATATTTTTCCACTTGGTAACAAAAGAATTGAAAACTTAAAAGCCATGGAGGAAGATGAGTGTACACAAAGAGTAGTGGAAATATGGAACTCTCGCCCCCAAAAAGCTGTTGAGGCTAGGTTAATTGTAATTGTCAAAACTGAGATTGATAAAGTTTTGTTAGGCAAGGGTATTAAGGGTTACGGAACCAAGGCGGGTAGATGGAGTTAAGATACAAATCAGTCATGATCTAATTGAATGACGGAACAGACTCAAGGGGCTGAATGAACTCCTGTTCCCATGTTTCATATTTATCCACTGTATTTGGCATTTGTTAATAATTGGAATATCCTTTCATCTTTTCTACTGCAAGCACACTAAAATGATTGTAAAATCTAGTATTAATGAAGTAGAGTATTGAGTATGAGGAGGGTTTAACTGGAGCAATGGGTTGATTTGAAGAGTTCCCACTGGGCAGGAAACGGGCTGCAGTGGATCAGCCACCCATTTTACAACACACCCGATTTTCCTTTCTGTTGATTTCAATTATAACCAAATGCCTGTTTTAAACTCCGCCCGATGCTCCTTTCCATTGTCTTCCTGACGGGAACAGTTAAAATTAACCCCAGTGCCTAAGTTATGTACACAACCAACATTACAGCTATTAGTGCAGGAAGAATAAAAATGATGAACAAAAGAGGAAGGAATGACAATTAATGTTCAAGTATAAGTGCCTGTACAACCTAATTTACTTAACCTTCTGCTGAAAAAGTTTCAGACATTTTTATGAAGCCAAGGGAATAAAAATATACTTGATTGCGTTACATTTTTTCAATCAATATCTTTTGACGTTAGTAAAATCATTTGAATTCATTTTCAGTGTAACATTCATGTGAAGTCTATTTTGCTCAATAATATTTTAAATACAATGGTGACAATGTTCTTAGTCCGAAGTAATGGCAACTTCAGTCAATACCATGGATAGAGCAATGCTGGGAATACAGTTGGATGGTGCATGAATTTTTGAAGGTCCAAAAGCAAATAGAGTGTTTTATTATTTGTTCATGGGATTTGGGCATCACTGGCAAGGCCAGCATTTATTGACCATCCCTAATTGCCCTTGAGAAGCTGATGGTGAGCCGCCTTCTTGAACCGCTGCAGTCCGTGTGGTGAAGATACTCCCACAGTGATTTTAGGGAGGGAGTTCCAGGATTTTGACCTAGCGCCGATGAAGGAACGGCGATATACTTCCAGGTCAGGATGATGTGTGACTTGGAGGGGAACTTGGAGGTAGTGGTGTTCCCATGTGCCTGCTGCCGTGATCCTTCTCGGTGGTAGAGGTCGCGGGTTTGGGAGGTGCTGCCGAAGAAGCCTTGGCGAGTTGCTGCAATGCATCTTGTAGATGGTACACACTGCAGCCACGTTACGCCAGTGGTGGAGAGAGTGAATGTTTAAGGTGGTGGATGGGGTGCCAATCAAGTGGGCTGCTTTGTCCTGGATGATGTTGAGCTTCTTGAGTGTTGTTGGAGCTGCACTCATCCAGGCAAGTGGAGAGTATTCCTGACTAGTGCCTTGTAGATGGTGGAAAGGCTTTGGGGAGTAAGGAGGTGAGACACTCGCTGCAGAATACCCAGCCTCTGACCTGCTGTTGTTGCCACAGTATTTATGTGGCTGGTCCAGTTAAGTTTCTGGTCAATGGTGACCCCCAGGATGTTGATGGTGGGGGATTTGGCGATGGTAATGCTGTTGAATGTCAAGGGGTGGTGGTTATGAAGGGATAATTACTAGTCCTAGCCCTTTTTGGGCTACCCCAGATCAGGCGTATTCCCCAGACGTTCACCTTCAACTAAAGTTAGAGACAGCCAAATTCTATAAGATGCTTAATTGGGTCTAAAGGTCCAGGCTATCTCTCTCTAAAGGAAAGGAATGACTGAAGATGTTACTGTCCTCCAGATAGCACTTTTAATAAGCTTAACTAGACTATAACCTTCCGGATATTATGAGGGTCCGGAAACCCCCCCCCCCAGAATTCTGCAACTCCTCACAAAAGAGTATACAGAGATTGAGTTTGCGAGTTTGATACAGAAATACTAATTGAGACAATTCTAAAAATATATAAATGTATTAAAAAACCGACATTCAGTTAACAGCTTGTGAGTCAATCGCGACTTTAACAGTTCAAAATACAAATTGCTTACATTTCTTATTCTCAGAGATCCCTATTCTCAAATCTTAACTTCATACATTTTTACATTTCTTATTATTTCTTAATCCAGAATATCCACCAAAATCAAATTAAAAGTATCTTTTTGATCCCCAAAACTCACAGAATTTAAAACTTATAAAGACTGCCTCTGAAGTTGAGAAACACTTGCCCTTTCTAGCGACTTCTGACTTTCCATCTGAAAAGCTCTATTTTTATACCTTTTTTTAGTGGTTTATCCTTTGAAGTTTTCTGCTGATGTAAACTAATTATCTCTAGTCATTCTTTCTGTTGACTTCTTTTCTATTCTTACTGTCAATTTAACTGTTAGCTTGCAGACTTCTGTCTGTTGTTTAGGTGTTTCAAAATGTATCATAAAATGGCTACAACAGATTTATCTCTTTGATGTCATTTTGATCGAAGGTCTTCCATTCAATTCTTAATATTGGCTTAACTGGTTATTATCAGACGTGCGACTCCTATGTGCTCCAAGTTCAACACAAACACAGTGTAATTGCTTGCTGTATCTATTGAAGTTATATTTTCAAAGTGTTCTGTAGGTATCTTTTACAACATGTAAATCAAAAACACTTCAACTAGGGTGTTTGTTTTCCTAGCCATCTTAGTTGGTTATATTACTGACTTATGTTTCCTGTCTTTCATTTGATGTTACTTTTATCAAAGGCACATGTTTTTTTAATATTCTGTGTTCCTGTTCGAAGTGTCAGTTTTTAACACTTTACTTGGGCATTGCTATTGTGTTGGTTCCAAGCTGCAGACTTTTCAGAAGCAATCCTTTGCTTCTTCAATAGGGTCTTTGTCTCAGTATTAACAATCAATTCCCATTTCAAAAGCTTGTGTGGTGTTTACAGCTTGTGTTAACACTTCATTTTATCTCAGAAGCCTGCATTGACACAGTTTGTGTCACCGTGGCTTTCCAGACTTTTAAACCCAGTATGTCATGTATTAATATCAGAAATCTGTTCATAGGATGGTGTATTTCTTGGAATATGGCTTTTTCCTTTACAGTTAGACTCTCGCTTGTTGGAGATAGTCATTGCCTGGCACTTGTGTGGTGCAATTGGATGTATTGCCAGGGCAATTAAACAGAAAATAAGATTTTTATATTGTTTCTGTACAAAACACTGTTAATGCTAAGCTTAGAATCATAGAATGATACAGAACGGAAAGAGGCCTTCAGCCTCTAGTGCATGCACCGACTCATTGAAAAAGCTATCCAATTAGTTTCATTCTCTTGCTCTTTCCCCATAGCCTTGCAAATGTTTCCCCTTCAAGATTTTATCCAATTCCCTTTTGCAAGTTATTATTGAATCTGCTTCCACCATCCTTTCAGGCAGTGCATTCCAGATCATAACAACTTGCATTAAAAAAAATTCTGCTCATCCCATTGCTTCATTCAGAATACAGTGGGGCACAATTTCATGAAACAGTATAATTGGGAAGTTTACACAGATATTTATGTCAATCTTCCCGGTCTGCTGAAATTTTCTGAGAATCGTGTTCATTTATGCTGGAATGTAAAAACCAAAATAATGCAAATGGAATTCCACATAAACAGTCGGACCCCAGGAAAGAGCCGAATGTACACCAGAATCCTTCTTCAAATCTCTCTTCATGTATGATAATTAAAGTTTGAAGCCATCAAGTCATCTTTTAAGAACCAAATGCTTAAAAAAAATAAACGTGGAACTTTTCCAGTTTTTAATGTAAATCATTCTAGTGTCATAATGATGCATTTAAAGATACAGATGATACAATGTAGCTCTCAGTAAGGAAAAAAATCACCATTAAACATCAGAAATATGACTTTGAGTCCTGTTATGCCTAAAATTGTAGGCATAAATTTACAGCTCGTTCAAAATGTGAGTGAATTGCATGGGGGCAGGGCTATGTTAATGAGCAGCAGTGGGTTCTGGGGGAGAGTTTGCAGCATCAGCATAAAAGATTGAGGAAATTTGAGTGTATCCTAAAAGTGTCCGAATTTGCTCAATTTTTCATGGTAAAAATCAGCATTATCTTATACTTACATAATTCAGTTGCCACAAGTTTTGCAGGAAATTGTGGGCCACCGTTGATTTGGTCCCCTCCTATGATAATTGATAAAGATGCCCTGCATATAAGCTTTGGAGGAGAGCTACTAAATTGATACATAGTTTAAAGCAAGATTTTGAGGAGATTTAATTGAGGCCATTAAAATACTGAAACAATTAGAATTGGTCGATTTGGATAGGTTATTTGAGATAGATAGTTCAGTAAGGATCGGGAATATGAGTATAAGGTACATAAGTATAGAACTAGGATAGATATTAGGAGGGACTTCTTTTCACAGGTTGACCTCTCTGACAAGTTACTGGCATGTGCAATGAAAGGAGATTTGCTGCAAGCATCCAAAAGAGAGTTAGAAACATAGAAACATAGAAGATAGGAGGCGGAGTAAGCCATTCGGCCCCTCGAGCCTGTTCCGCCATGTAATGAGATCATTGCTGATCATCCAAATTCAGTACCCTGTGCCTGCTTTCTCCCCATATCCCTTGATCCCTTTAGCCTTAAGAAATATATCTAACTCATTCTTGAATATATTTAATGAATTGGCCTCAACTGCCTTGTATGGTAGAGAATTCCACAGGTTCACCACTCTCTGGGTGAAGAAATTCCTCCTCATCTCAGTCCTAAATGGCTTATCCCTTATCCTTAGACTGTGACCCCTGGTTCTGGACTCCCCCGCCATCGGGGACATCCTTCCTGCATCTAGTCTGTCTAGTCCTGTTAGACTTTTATAAGTTTCAATGAGATCCCCTGTCATTCTTCTAATCTCTAGCGAATATAAGCCTAATCGTCCCAATCTCTCCTCATACGTCATTCCTGCCATCCCAGGTATCAGTCTGGTGAATCTTCGCAGCACTCTCTCCATGGCAAGAACATCCTTCCTCAGATAAGGTGACCAAAACTGCACACAGTACTCAAGGTGTGGTCTCACCAAGGCCCTGTACAACTGCAGCAAGACACCCTTGCTCCTGTACTCGAATCCTCTCGCTATGAAGGCCAATATACCATTTGCCTTCTTAACCACCTGCTGCACCTGCATGCTTACCTTCAGCGACTGGTGCACAAGGATACCCAGGTCTCATTGCACTTCCTCTTTTCCCAATCTATTGCCGTTCAGATAATAATCTGTCTTCCTGTTTTTGCCATCAAAGTGGATAACCTTGCATTTATTCACATTATACTGCATTTGCCATGCATCTGCCCAATCACCCAACCTGTCCAAATCATACTGGAGTTTCTCTGCATCCTCCTCACAGCACACACGCCCACTCAGCTTTGTGTCGTCTGCAAACTTGGAGATATTACATCTAGTTCCCTCGTCTAGATCATTTATATATATTGTGAATAGCTGGGGTCCTAGCACCGATCCTTGCGGTGCCCTACTAGTCACTGCCTGCCACTCGGAAAAAGACCCATTTATTCCAACTCTTGGCTTCCTGTCTGCCAATCAGCTCTCTATCCAAGACAGTACCTTACCCCCAATCCCATGTGCTTTAACTTTGCACACTTATCTCTTATGCGGGACCTTATCAAAAGCCTTCTGAAAGTCCAAACACACCACATCCACTGGTTCCCCCTTATCTATTCTACCAGTTACATCCTCAAAAAATTCCAGTAGATTTACCTTTTTTAAATCCATGTTGACTTTGTCCGATCCTGTCATTGTTTTCGAAGTGCTCTGCTATTACATCTAGTGCTCTGCTATTACATCTTGTTGAGTGAGTTCCTGAAGGTGGCCAACAGAAATATGTCTAGAAAATTGGTGGGTATTGTGAATTGCCTCCCAGGAACTTGGTTTACATAAGAACATAAGAAATACGAGCAGGAGTAGGCCAATCGGCCCCTCGAGCCTGCTCCACCATTCAATAAGATCATGGCTGATCTGATCCTAACCTCAAATCTACTTTCACTCTCCATCCCACCTAAACCCATGTGATCTCCCGGGAGAGATGAAAAACCAGATAAAAAACCCAATGTGCCAATTTGGGAGAAAAAATCTGGGAAATTCCTCTCCGACCCATCTAGGCGATCGAAACTCGTCCAGGAGATCACTCTGTCACTGTATTTCCTACAGTACTTACCTTCTGTAAGAGGTGATCTCCACCCCAGCCAGGAACAGGCCCAATTTACTCTTGAAGGACTCCTAGCTGGCAGCCTGTTCCCGAGGTCTCCACTAATCCCTGTGAATAGAACCATCTCCTGAAAACTTACACAGAATTAGAACACAAGAAGTAGGAGCAGGACCAGGCTACACAGCCCCTGGGCCCGCTCCACCACCCACAGGGCCATGACCGATCCGAACCTAGCCTCATGTCCGATTTCCTGCCCGCTCCCCGTAATCCCTAATTCCCCTTACTTCGAGGAAACTGTCTATTTCTATTTTAAATTTATTTAATGATGTAGCTTCCACAGCTCTCTGGGGCAGCAAATTCCACAGACCTACCACCCTCTGAGTGAAGAAGTTTCTCCTCATCTCAGTTTTGAAAGAGCAGCCCCTTATTCTAAGGTTATGCCCCCTAGTTCAAGTTTCACCCATCCACCCGATCAAGCCCCTTCACAATCTTATATGTTTCAATAAGATCGCCTCTCATTCTTCTGAACTCCAATGAGTAGAGTCTCAATCTACTCAACCTCTCCTCATATGTCAACTCCCTCATCCCCGGGATTAACCGAGTGAACCTTCTTTGTACTGCCTTGAGAGCAAGTATGTCTTTTCTTAAGTATGGACACCAAAACTGTATGCAGTATTCCAGGTGTGGTCTCACCAATACCTTGTACAACTGCAGCAATACCTCCCTGTTTTTATATTCCATCCCACTAGCAAAAAATGCCAACATTCCATTGGCCTTCTTGATCACCTGCTGCACCTGCATACTAACTTTTTGTGTTTCGTGCACCAGGACCACCAGATCCCTTTGTACTGCAGTACTTTCCAGTTTCTTGCCATTAAGATAATAACTTGTTCTATGATTTTTCCTGCCAAAGTGCATAACCTCACACTTTCCAGTATTGTATTCCATCTGCCAAATCTCTGCCCACTTACTTAGCCTATCTATGTCCCTTTGCAGGTTTTTTATGTCCTCCTCACTCACTACTTTCCCTCCCATCTTTGTATCATCTGCAAACTTTGATATGTTACACTCGGTCCCTTCCTCCAAATCGTTAATATAGATTGTAAAGAGTTGGGGTCCCAGCACTGACCCCTGTGGAACACCACTAGTTACTGATTGCCAGTCTGAGAGAGCCTTTGAGAGTCACAGAGAAAATTCTCATAGTTTTGTTTCTCTGTTTTTATTCCTTTCTCAGAAGATTGCATGACTGGGCAGATGAAGATTACAGTGTAGAGAAGTTCCACCATGACAGTATGGGACAGACTCGAGGGACCGGTTGGTCATTTCCTGTCCTTTGTTTTCATATGTTGATTTCAGAAGCTATTTTAAAAAACACCAACGTAAAACATCAAAACTGTGAGAACAATTTACAATTATGTACATTTTGTCCTTAAGACTTCATCCAAAGCACAATTGACATAAATGTTGTAATGCATGCACATGAAATCCGAACCTATTTTCACATATATATATAATGCAGGATATTAGTGTACTCAGCATATTCATCTTAATTTTGTCTACATTGGTTTAACAGAGTTGAGAACACATTTAGAAAGCAAAGGAAGAAATTTGAGACATTTGGATGCTAGTCTCCCACAATATAGTTTTAGGACCATTATGTGCTCTACAATTATGATAGAATGTTACTAAAAGGTAGTTTTAGATGGAATCACCAAACCATGAATGTACAAAATAATTATTTATGAGGATTCAGTTAAATATAACAAAACTAAAAATCTCTTCCACACTTATTTATTATCAACCAAGCAACCTGGGAAAATTAATGCTTCATGAAATAATGAAAAGCTTGTGACACAAATGCTTACCTAAACAAACAAAAACTTTGGAATACTTTGGAACATGTAGGTACCAAAAATCAAGACCTGCTCCCAAGGAGCAGGAAACATATTTTCAAATTTTCAATCTGCCATTGTCTTGCCCTGCATCAAGCTAATACCATATTGAATCTCTCTCCTATTCCCTCTCTATCCATTGGATGTAGTGCCCAGCTTATAGATATGCAGTGTAAACACCATTTTTCCCCTTTATCTACAATGCCTTTGTGGCCTGTTCACAAGCTGTCTGCTTGTTTCATATTCACAATGAAGTGCTGTGGCAGAGGGGATGCTATTTTAGGATCCTGAAGATGCCAGTGAAGAAAACAGATCACTTTCACTGTAGGTCAGATTGCCAGCATAGCTCTCTGGCAGTTTTGTGTTCTGCCACATTGTATGGGTCACATTGTTATTAGAAGGGCTGACAATGAAAGGAAAGGTCCAAAAATAGTAGGATTTCAAGGTAACATTGGGTGGACAAGAAGAGATAATTCAAGTTTGAGACAAAACGGGGATGAAATTGGTCTTTGGGGGTAGCACAAAATGGGTGATAGCGAATCGGTAGTCTCATTTACACCCTGCTTGGATTTGTAGTGGTTCACAAAAATCCCCTAAATCCCTGAAGATCAGAGAATATTGGTCCACATCGTGGACGAAGAATTGTGTAATTTGAATTGTCTCTGGGTAGGACAATGTTTTAAAATGTGCCCAGAACCGCAAAGGGCTGCGTTGCAGCACGTGGACAACACCAGAATCGAGGAGCTCATGGAAAAATTCGCACACTTTAAGACAGTACATTTTAATAAAATTGTTCCCTGGAGTTTGGTGAATCAAAAGGGGTTTTAAAATGGCCATCAGGAAAGTGCATGGCCAGGACAAAAGCAGCTTGGAGTATGTCTGTGAAAAAGTGGGAGGATCAAGCAGTGGCAGTCAGACCTGTCAATCAAACCAGAGAGTTTCCCTTCTACAGAGGCAAGGTTTGTTTACCCAAAACTGCAGGATATTGACATAAGGGATTACAACCACTTGAGACTAACCTCAGAACAATCAGTTTCCAAGCCCATTCAAAGCCCTTACACACATTGAGACACAACGAAACTCCGGAAAAAGGACTTTTGAAAGAACAGTTGGGAATGAATGGGTTTTTGAATCACCCATTATTCCCTTTTGTTTTAGCCCAGGTGAACTCCAGATGTGGGCGGGTACACTTCGGCCCCAGAAGGTAGACACATCCACACCACTCCAACTACTTTGAATCAGCCAATCACAGCCTTTCTCTTGTGTATTCGGACTTTTGGGCGTGAATTTTGCACACAGACCCTTTTCAGCGCCAAACAGCAGGAGTTGGCAGGATATAAAAGATAGCTCCTGAGAAGCTATCTCTCTCTTACTTTGCTGGACCACAGGTGAGCAGGTTTTCTGACTCCTCAGCAAGGCAACCTAGTCAGGAGTTAGGGGGTGGTAATTTAGGGGAAATTGCTAAGATTGTTTAATCAACATTGTAGCCATTAATCCCTCATTTTTGCCGTCTGCCTTCCCCCATTTAAGCAATTTTACTGTAATTACTGTGTTTGTGTGGTATAGTTTAAAATTTGATTATAGTTTCTTTAGTTTAATAAAGTTTGACTTTCTCACACCCAGACCAGTTGTCCGTTTTCATATATCATTAATTATAAGCCCTCCAGTCAGAACTGGAAGGGTGGGGTAGCGATTCGAAACCGCTGTTTGGAAATTGGTCTACAGTGTAGCAGCAAAAGGCTGCCTGACCAGGTGAATTACCGTAAACCAGGTAAAAGGTTGGAATTGGTCAGAATGCAGGCAAAGGCTGCTGACAAGGTAAATTACTGTACAGCATGGAAAAGATGCCCCCTACAGATTTCTTTTCCATTGGCTTCTTTTCTATTGACTTCACCACTAACAAGTCAGAAATGGGGATGTTCGCTGATGACTGCACTGTGTTCAGTGCCATTCACAACTCCTCAGATAATGAAGCAGTCCATGCCCGCATGCAACAAGACCTGGACGAAATTCAGGCTTGGGCTGATAAGTAGCAGGTAACATTTGCGCCACACAAGTGCCAGGCAATGACTATCTCCAACAAGAGACAGTCTAACCACCGCCCCTTGACATTTAATGGCATTACCATCACCGAATCCCCCACCATCAACATTATGGGTGTCACCATTGACCAGAAACTTAACTGGACCAGCCACATAAATACTGTGGCAACAAGAGCAGGTCAGAGGCTAGGTATTTGCGGTGAGTGTCTCACCTCCTGACTCCCCAAAGCCTTTCCACCATATACAAGGCACAAGTAAGGAGTGCGATGGAATACTCTCCACTTGCCTGGGTGAGTGCAGCTCCAACAACACTCAAGAAGCTCAACACCATCCAGGACAAAGCAGCCCACTTGATTGGCACCCCATCCACCACCTTAAACATTCACTCCCTCCACCACCGAAGTACCGTGGCTGCAGTGTGTACCACCTACAAGATGCATTGCAGCAACTAACCAAGGCTTCTTCGGCAGCACCTCCCAAACCGGTGAGCTCTACCACCTAGAAGGAGAAGGGCAGCAGGTGCATGGGAACACCACCACCTCCAAGTTCCCCTCCAAGTCACACACCATCCTGACTTGGAAGTATATCGCCTTTCCTTCATCGTCGCTGGGTCAAAATCCTGGAACTCCCTCCCTAACAGCACTGTGGGAGAACCTTCACCACACGGACTGCAGCGGTTCAAGAAGGCGGCTCACTACCACCTTCTCAAGGGCAATTAGGGATGGGCAAGAAATAGCAAGTGAATAGAAAAGGAAGGTAGATCTCAGGGATGCATATCAGTTGAAGAGTGTGAGAATCTATTGGACAAGTAGAGGACAGGGACATGAAAACAGTGAAGCTGATCTCAGTGACATTGATATGACAGGGTACCTTTGACATATAGAGATGGTGGGAGGAGCTCAGAAACATGGTGGATAAAATTGGTCTTTGACAATAGCAGACAATCTAACTTGCAGGGTTATGGGGAGAAAGCTGGGGTGTGGGACTAAATTGGACAGCTCTTTCAAAGAGCCAGCACAGGCAAGACGGGCCGCATGGCCTCCCTCTGTGCTGTGAGATTCTATGATTCAATAGCGAACCAGCAGCCTCTTTTATACTGCATCCAATGTTCTTTTCCATGGCGAAGAAAATCAGGAGTTGTGTAAAACAGGCTGGCGATTCACTATGAGCCTGTTTTGTGCTCACCGCCATCTATCAATTTCACCCCCATGGAGAGGGCAGAGGAGTCTCTGAGATTTGGAAATATTAAGATGATGTCAAAGTAGGAGTGAAAATGTATCAGTGACCTGGAAGCTGCTGGGTAATGGATCATCATTGGGTGACCAAAAAAAGGGAACATCAGCAGTCTGAGGCAGATGATCAAACACATGGAGGAAAGGGAAGAAAAATGAACACTGAATCCAAAATTGTTTAAAAGTTCATACTTCTACAATGGAAATATCTGCCTAGAAAAGGTAATAAGAAATAAAGAACACCTGTAACCTTATGAAATTCTTCAATCATCTCTTGTTCTTGTGTATGAGAGAGATGGCATGTATGGGAGAGAGAGAGAGAGAGAGAGAGAGATTGAAAGGTTGTGTGGGAAAGTTTGAGTAGGAGCGAGGATAGAGATATGGAGGAAAATATTGGACTAAGGTCAGCTGTTCGTTTCAAGTTTAATTGGGATCTAGTGATTATTTTCAAAGTTACAGATGATTGCAATCATATTACTGAACTTCAAAGCTACTCTTGATGTTTTGCCATGGAATGGTTTCCGTTCAATTTCATGGTTTTGTGCTCCAAACAGTGGCATCTCCAGGGTCATTCTAAAAGAACACCAGTGATCGCAACAGGAGCAGAGGTTATAAGCCTCTATTATAATATAATACTAGTTCTATTTATACAGAAATCATTGAATGTGACAATACAAATTTTAGCTGTCAGTTTAAAGCACACTTTAAAACCTATCACCTGCCCTTTTAAATGTGATTTATTCACCATCAGTGCCAGAGGAGTCAATGACAATTGTTCCCATTGTAAATCTAATAACAAACTGTAAGCTATCACACAAATTATTTACTTTTTTGCAGTATTTCTTTGAAGTTTGGTTCACTGCTATACTTTGCATTGTAAATATTCTTTTCAAGTGCATTTTTACCAGAGTACTAGCGAGGAATATGTCATGATCAGTAACATTGCAGAGCTGCACTGATTGCATTCGCTTAGGCCAAACAAAATACTTTTCCCAAACCAACCTACAATTAGGTAAATAGGTCAACAAATACTGCAGAGCTGAAACAATAAGGTTATGAATTTAAGATTAACTGCTCATATTTGTGTTTTGATCCTCATAGCCCCTAAATGTCTGAACTGTCTTTGTCTGTATTTTGTCTGGAATGCTTAATACCTATCTTAAGGCGCCTTAAAACTAATTCCAGAAATTACACAGCACTTACACAGGTTTCATCCAAATTCTGTGCATCAGACTGGGTAACAATTAAATGACAATTGTCATGAATAGTTTCCTACATTACAACAATTCAAAAGTACTTTGTTGGTTGTAAAGCACTTTGGGGTGCCCTGAGGTCGTGAGAAGCTCTATATAAATGCAAGTCTTTCTTTATTTTCTTTCTTCAATAATTTGGCCCAGGTCGGGGGCTTCCCGCGAGTGCAAGCCCCCAACCTACACTTACATATCGCGCTGACATTTGAAGACTGGGCCTGCGTGGATTTCCGGTCTGTGGCCCGGTTCAGCTCCCGGCGCGCTGTGCGTGCGTGATCCAGCGGCGTACTTAGTGCGATGAGCCGGCTGGGATCACGTGAGCACTGGGCAACCAATGTGAGTTCACAAATGTCCATTCATGAGTTAGAAATAAGACCTGTCAAACTCATGAAAACTCTGGGCGCCCAAAACAGTACTTAAACTTTAAATAAAAGTTTTTAAAAATCCCACTAATTAAATTAACTGTTAATAACTTTAAAAAACTATTTTAAACAATTATTCAAATTTCTGCCAAAATTTTTTTTTCAAGAAATCGGTTCCAAAAATACACTTAACTTACTGTAAATTCTTTAAAAATAATAAACCTGTGGAAAAAAATTTCTAACTTTAATTATTAGACCACTTACCTTTTAAAACTAAGTCCTTACGTCTGCTTTTTACATTCGTAAAAAGTAGAGGCCTTCACGCACGGACAAACCTGTCAAAAAAAACAAAGTTCAACACGTACGCACTGCCTGAAACGCCGCACGGGAACCTCCTCTTAACCCCTTGGTTCAGAGGAGAGGAAATGCCGGTTTTCCGCACATGCGCTGTGCATGCTGAAATCCAGCACTTCCAACGGGCCCACGCGTGAGTACCCCGTCCGTACTCACGCGTTGGGACCGGAATTACTGGGCCAATATAAAATCTAGTTATCTGTGTGTCTGGGATAGCATCCAACAAATGTGCTTTTTTTTCTTTGACCAATTGATGACTCCATAAAAACGTTCTATTATAAGGCAGTATAGAACCATTTTGATTAAAATTCCCAGGATTAGTATTGATAATCAGCTGAGAAAATAGACCTTTTTGAGTACCAACTGCAAGCTAAGTGAGTCTAAGGTTAGAGCAGCTTCCAGAAAATAAAATTAGCATTAATTCATTGTATAACATTGGCTTTAGAGGACATAGATCCAATATTCACCACAACATTAGCATTTAACATGGTTTACAAATGTTTAGTTCAAAGCAAAACCAGGTGCTTTGGCTTTAGTGCAGTGAAATTTGAAATTTGATCTGTTAAAATCTCAGTACTATATAAGTGTCATGTGCAGAAAGATAAGCTGTTGGAGAAAGTCAGCTACAATCTGGATGAAGTACGGTTGCTCCAAGACCTGTCCTTTTTTGGACAAGGGTTGAAAGTGGGGTCCATGAGGGGGTTACAGTTGAATCAGAGCAATATAACTGTTATGATCCAGATATATTAATGAGGCACAGTTTAAACAGCTTTCTTGTTCCTTTGAATGTCTTTTTTTTTTAACTGGAACTTCGGCCATTTAAAAAAAAAACACTTCTGTATTGGCACAAGCAAGGAACGTTAAAGTGAAATTCCTCTTTTAAAGGAATATGGGAAATTGTTTGATTTTGTTTGCAATTTAGTGTCTCAATATTGAAAGAGAGCATGTGGCTTTGGAACATAGAATTCACAGAAAACACAATTCAGTTAGTGAACCACAAATTATGGCAAGAAAGAGAAACATTAAATTGCATTTTCAGAAATGTCACGTTCCAAAGCCACACATTCTCATAGTTTTGTTTGCAGGTTGTTAATTACAGAGAAAAATCCAACTAGTTCTTCATATTTTTGTTAAAGTAATTTTTGGGCCCCACATTGGAAGCCTCCAGCGGTCCCTTTAAGCACTACTGGTTTGGATGCTTTAGGTTGGGAAAATTAGCTGCTGCATGTATGGTGCATGCTGCAGTGAGTCACAATCCAATTTCCCGAAGGGGCCAGAAGCTTGCATTTGGCCTTCCATTTGCAAAGGCAATGAGCCTGAGGGTAGTTTCATACGGGTGCCCTGGACCACTTGCCCTAACCAATTTGACTAGGCGTGGACTGAATACGCGCACACTGCATATCATATTGGTCCCTTCAGTGCCTATTTTTCACCTGAAAATATACAGAGCATGATCCAATTCCTAGGCCATTTACTTTTTGCATTTCTGAGGAATCTGCAGAGTTCCTGACCAAATGACAAGTGATGCGAGGTCAATTGTTAATTTTAAATCTGAGATTAACATATTTTTGTTAACCAAAGGTAATAAGGGATATGGGGCAAAGGCACATATATGGAGTTAGGTCATAGATCAACCATGGTCTAATTGAATGGCGGAACAGGCTTGCGGGGCTAAATGGCCTGCTTCTGTTTCTATGTTCCTATCCCCACTCAATCAAGCAGTCCCTTTGTTTGAAGATGTAACATGAAAGAAAAAAGAAAAGAATGACTTGTATTTATATAACACCTTTTACAACTTCAGGACGTCCCAAAGCACTTTACAGCCAATGAAATACTTTTGAAGTGTTGTCACTATTATAATGTGGGAAATGTGGCAGCCAATTTGCACACAATGACCAGATAATTTATTTTAGATGTTGATTGAGAGATAAATATTGGCCAGGATACCAGGGGTAACTCCCCTGCTATTCTTTGAAATAGTGTCATGGGATCCTTTTACATCCACCTGAGAGAGCAGACAAGGCCTCAGCTTAACATCTCATCTGAAAGACACCACCATCCAACAGTGCAGCACTCCCTCAGTACTGCACTGGAGTGTCAGCCTAGATTTCTGTGCTAAAGTCTCCAGAGTGGGACTTGAGCCAACAACCTTTTGACCCAGAGACAAGACTGCTACCAGCTGAGCCATAGTTGACACTCATGCTAAGATAACTCAGTCTCCAAGTCATTGAAACATTGTGAGCATACTGTTTTCATTCTTTTTTAAATAATGTGTTCAATTTGAAAAGGAACATATAAAGGGGGATGTTAGATCCGTGATTCTGAGAGTATGATGTTTTTCAATAACCACACGGATGCTGTAACTTAACAATCAACAGGTATTTACTGGAGTAGGGTAGTCTCAAGACTGGGGGTACAGAGGCATGCGCAAGGCTTATATACAGGTGTGGTCACTGCCGGTACTACAGTATACAGGAGCTGTAAAAGTAGTTCTCTCTTAAAGGTACATACACTACAATTCCTCCCCTTTTAGATTAGTAGTACCCATAATATTCAAATAACAATTAACATTTTAACAGGTACATTAAACAACAATAGTCCATTTATAGATTCAGTCTTTGGGGCGGCTTCCTGATCCTTTCGGTATAGCACCTTTCCTGAGGTTCTTGTTCTTGGTGCGGAGGCGATTCTGGCCCCTTTTCATCGGTTAGTTCATCGGTTTCCACTGCTACTGGTTCTGAGGTAGATGCTACCGGTATGTCAGGTTCATCCCCAGGTACTCGAGACATGGGGTTGACTCGTTCCTGTGACGCTAAGATCTGTTCGACGTGGCGTCTCACAATGTTCTCCCCGGCATCCACTGTGTACATTAATGGCCCCTGCCTTGTGCATACCATTCCGGGTTGCCATTTCTCTGTTCGGTAGTCACGGGCCAAAACTGGTTGTCCTACATTGAAGCTCCTTGTTGGCTTCTCATTGATGTGCTGGAATTGTTTATCCTCTACATTTCTTCGCACATTTGGTCTGAGCAAGTCCAGACGAGATCTCAACCTTCGGTTAAAGAACATCATGGCCGGCGTCTGGTTGGTAACTGCATCTGTCGCGTTTCGGTAGGCTAATAAGAAATTGTCCACCTTATGCTGTAGTGGAATTTCATCGTCGCACATGGCCTTTATCGCCTTCTTAAAGGTTTGTACGAACCTCTCAGCCAATCCATTTGTGGCTGGATGATACGGGGCGGATGTGTAATGCCTTACCCCGTTCCTTCTCATAAATTTTCGAAACTCTTCTGACACAAACTGTGGTCCATTATCAGAGCAAATCTGCTCTGGCAAGCTGTTTCTGGCAAATATGGTCCGTAGGACTGCAATCGTTTTCTCTGTAGTGGTTGAGGACATTTTTATCACCTCAGGCCACTTCGAATGAGCATCCACTGCTATTAAGAACATTGAGTCCATGAATGGACCAGCGAAATCAATATGCACCTGTTGCCATGGAGAGGAGGGCCACTCCCATGTGCGTAGAGGGGCATGTGGTGGTGCATTTTGGAACTTCTGGCATCCTGAGCAGCTCTTGTTTAGGTCCTCGATTTGTTGATCGATTCCCGGCCACCACACATAAGCCCTAGCAAGGCTTTTCATTTTCACTCCCCCCAGATGACCTTCATGTAACTCATTTAGCACTCTCTCCCTTAACTTGGGTGGAATCACCACTCTGGATCCACACATCACTGTCCCCTGGCATACTGACAGCTGTTCTCTTCTGGATGAGAATGCTGGCAACAGTGAGTCGCCATGTGTTGGCCATCCCCTCACCGTCAAATCATATCCCCGAGACAGCGTTGGATTCTCTATATCCGCATTCGTTACTGGCAATCGTTCAATTATTGACGAATAAAATATCTCGATAGGGTCCACTGCTGGTGCTTCCTCCACAGTAGGCAGTGGCAGGCGCGATAGTCCATCAGCGTTTCCATGCTGTTTCGTGCCTTTATATTCTATTTCATATTGATTCGCCCCTAGAAACAGGGACCATCTTTGTAACCGTTGTGCAATCATCACTGGAATGCCCTTCTTAGGATTAAAGATGGAGACAAGTGGTTGGTGGTCAGTCAGCAAGGTGAACTTCTGCCCATGCAGATAGTGCTTGAATTTTTTTACTCCCCATTCTAGGCTGAGGGCCTCCCTGTCAATCTGAGCGTAGTTGCGCTCGGCTGAGGTTAGTGACCGAGATGCAAAGGCTACTGGCCTCTCCAACCCGTCTAGGAATCTGTGCGACAGCACCACTCCAATACCATAGGGTGATGCATCACATGCCAAACGAATTGGTAGTGCTGGGTTGAAATGGGCCAACACCTCGTTAGATGTGATCAATTCTTTACACTTCTGGAAAGCTCGTCTACGTTCGTCATTCCACTTCCATGGTACCCCTGTTTGCAGTAGGGTGTTCAGTGGGTGTAATACCGTGGACAAATTTGGTAAGAACTTATGTTAGTAGTTTACCAGCCCGAGGAACAACCTCAGTTGTGACACATTTTCCGGTGCTGGAGCCTTGACTGCTGCCTCAATCTTTTCAGGGGACTTATGTAACCCCTCTTCATCGATGACGTGGCCACAATACGAGATCTGTTTCTGGAAAAACTCGCACTTGTGGCGATTAGCTCGTAGCCCATACTCCTTTAATCTGGTGAGCACCTTCTCCAAGTTGGCGAGGTGATCACTGTCATTTTCGCCCGTGACCAGGATGTCGTCCAAATAACACTGGGTCCCTGGAATCCCTTGCAGGACTTGATCCATTGCCCTTTGCCAAATAGCCGGAGCCGATGCTACCCCGAACACCAGCCGATTGTATTGATAGAGACCTTTATGAGTGTTAATCGTAAGGTATTGTTTTGAGGCTTCTTCTACCTCCATTTGCAAGTACGCCTGGGCTAGATCAATTTTGGTGAAGCGTTTACCTCCAGATAGCGAGGCGAAAATATCCTCAATTCGTGGAAGCGGATATTGTACCGTGTGAAGGATTGGGTTCACTGTCACCTTAAAATCCCCACAGATGCGGACCTTCTTGGTTCCCCAGGCGTATTACTCAACGACCTCTTCATTACAGGAACGATGGGTGTAGCCCACTCGCTCCAGTCCGCTTTGGACAGTACTCCTGAAAGTTCCAACCCTTCCAGCTCTGCTTCAACCGCTGGTCTGATCGCATAAGGCACTGGCCTGGCCTTCAGAAATTTTGGGCTTGCATTATCCTCTATTTTAATTGTTGCTGTTATTCCTTTTAGTGTTCCTAGTCCCTCCTGGAACACTTCTTTTGCTTCAGTTAGCATTTTTGACAGTCGTCCAGGTGTGACGTCGTCATCCTTTTTGGCCTCCACCTTCAGTGCCTGTATGGAATGCCAATCTAAATGTATCTTCCGGATCCACTCACGTCCTAGCAGTGGTGGTCCTCCATTTGGCAATACATATATATCCAGTTTAGGTATTTCCTGACCTTTATATGTCACTTTCACCCTTATTTTTCCTTTGGGGTAGACTATTTGCCCCGTATACGTCTTCAAGACAATCTCTGTAGCTTTCAAGGGTATATGTGAAAATAGCCGCTTGTAGTCCCTTTGGTTTATGACTGTTAGGGCTGATCCTGTGTCCAATTCCATTTTCACTTGGACTCCGTCTATTTTGAGTGTAACCCAGATAGTCTGGTGATCCTCCATTTTGGTTACCTTATGTGGTTTCAGACAACCCAGCTCCTTGCTTCCGAAGTCTGTGTCACTTTTCTGTTCATCTGAAGTACTGTCCATCACCTTGTGTACCTTTTTGTACTTCTCCTGTGGAGATTTCTCACTGTTGGTTTTCTTCCCAGACCTGCAGACTCTTGCTATGTGTCCTGCTTTTCCACACTGTCTGCACACTTGGTCCTTGAACCAACAATCCTTCTGGTCATGTGTTGTTCTGCCGCAGCGATAGCACTTCCCTGTTCCATAGGACATTTCATTGGTGCCATATTCTTGCGGTCTCCGTTGTATCTCTGCAGCACCCCTTGCAGCTGCTTCGTGTGATACTGCCATACTGAAAGCCTTGTCCAGCGTAAGATCCTTTTCTGATAGAAGCCGTTTCTGGGTTCCTTCACTTTGCAGCCCACACACAAACTTGTCCCTTAACGTATCTGCTAGTCCCGCTCCAAACTAGCAGTGTTCCGATAGCTTGCGCAGTTCCGTTAGATACTCAGCATTGCTTTCGTCTTTCTGTTGGTTCCTTTTTTGGAACTTAATTCGTTCTGCTATCAGCAGCGGTGTGGGGTTTAAGTGGTCCTGTAGGATTTCTACTATGCTTTCGAAATTCTTGTTCACAGGCTTCTCTGGGGTTATTCGTTTTCGCAGTAACCCATAAGTTTTTGCACCCATGGAATTTAGCAAAACCAGTGCTTTCCTAGCATCTGGCACTTCATTCGCCCTGCAGTACACCTCAATACATTCCACATATGTCGCCCAATCTTCGACTTCATTGTCGAACGTAGAGATACTGCCACTCTTCAGCATCCCTGGGTGTGATTTAACTGTCAAAAATGGCATCTCCCGTGCTTCCCCTTCTTCTCCGCTGGCACAAAATGGCGTCTCCCGCGCTTTCCTTCCTTCCCGCGCTCGCCTTCTTCTCCGCTGCGGCTTCTAAAAATTGCATCTCCCGCGCTCTTCCTTCTTCTCCGCGGCTCAATGGCATCTCCCGCGCTCTCCCTTCTTCTCCCCGCGGACACTGTTCAGCCCTTGAGCCCTGGCTGTGCTCTGCACGTTCTTTTTTTTTTGTGCGCCTTTCCCGTTTCCGCCGCTCGGTCCTGAACCCGGCTGTTGCTTTACCCTCTCTCTCTCCGTTTTGTTTTTCCTCGACGCCGCTCGGTTTTCAACCCCCGGCTGCGCCCTGTGCGCTTCACCCTCTGTCTTACCCCGTCGACGCTGCTCGGCTTTCTCTCCGCCGTCGGTCGGCTCCAGCCGCTGCTGTCCGGGAAGGGTCTGCGCTGTACCTGTCGTCAGTCTATTGCTGATCGTCGTGGCTGGGGAACCAAGCCCAGCTCTCTGCAGCCTCCCCTGCGATGTTCACTCTCTGCCAGACGACTGGGCGGTTGCTCGTGATCGACGCCCATGTTTCTGCCTCGACTTTCTTCCTCCCGGAGCGAATCCTCGAAGGGAAATGCAGATTTGCAGGTAGATTCGAATGGACACTCGTCGCCACTGTTAGATCCGTGATTCTGAGATAATGATGTTTTTCAATAACCACACGGATGCTGTAACTTAACAATCAACAGGTATTTACTGGAGTAGGGTAGCCTCAAGACTGGGGGTACAGAGGCATGCGCAAGGCTTATATACAGGTGTGGTCACTGCTGGTACTACAGTATACAGGAGCTGTAAAAGTAGTTCTCTCTTAAAGGTACATACACTACAGGGGAAAAATTTGGTATCACCTATTTTGGGACGCTAGTATCGGCCAGGAGAAAAGTTTAGTGCCCAGCGCTAATTATCGCCTCCGTTTGCAAAATTTGCCTCTATCGCACCTGGAGGTGATTTGAGCGCTAAATCAGGCGCTACACACCTCTCTTAATGCGCAAATGTCAGGGAGCGAGGCGCTACCTCAGAATGCTACCGAAGCTCGGGTGATGTCAGTTACCATGGAAGCCAGTCACACTGGTGCAGTCAAGTTCTTAAAGGGGAGGGGCCAGCCACACCCTACTCATTGCAACCTTGAATCTCAACCTGGAGAGACCTCTAAAGAAATTGTGTTGGAAGCACTAATGGATAGGCCCAGGGAAAGAGTTTGGCGCTTTGGAACCTCAAAAGTGCCAAAATTCCTTAGGACAGCGTTAAATCTCTCCAGACGCCTCCCTCCCTCTCAACCTTCGTGTACCAAAAATTTTACTGACAAGAAAAGGCATGAAGTGCCCGCCTTTAAATAACGCTCCCCCAGCCCCTTTCCAACTTGAAAACGTTCCCCTCTACTTGTCGTTCCTAGCGGCAGGCACTAAGGCAGGGGACGCGACTCAATATTCGGTCCGGGGCGCTACCGGGGCATTGCACGCTCGACTGATGTCACGATCTGTGGGTGCAGGAGATCGTGGCGGTAGTGTTTAGTGCCACCGCAAAACAACTGATCAATTTTGTGAGCGCCGCTAAAATCGCTGCGCTTAGGCGCAAAGTTCCTAGCGCCCTGTTAGCACCCCCTGGAGGCACTAACGGGAGGCGTTAACTAACTGAATTTTTCCCCCAATATGTTTAATCAGATGCCATGTTGGACTTCAAACCTTTGCCGCAGATGGTGTCTCTGGAGTATTCCATTACATGTCTGTCTCAAGAGTGCCTCTCATTTCAGATATTTATAATTATTCCCTTAATTTCCCACAGAATATAAAATGGTTTTGAAAATATGCCATCTAGATTGAAGTTATGTTTCCTGATGCACCCAAATACCAATAGGCTCCTATTAAATTTGGAGTACTTGTAAATTGCTCAATGAAGGCGCAGACTAATGAGACTTTTCTGAGTTGGTCAGAGTGCCTGGTGCTACTATGCTTTCTGCTTACGATAGGAAAATTATCAAATGCTATTTTTGCCTATGACATGCCTGTATGGTCAACAATACATTACTTTGCTAAGATCCCTTAATAAACAGATTCCAAAGATATCCTAATTCTATTCCTTAAGATTGTAAAAAGAAAATGAACTAAATCCATTAATTTTAAGTATGTCATACAAGAATCTTGGCTAAAGTGCTGCCAAGACCAGTTTAACGGTGCTGAGGTTGGGCAGGAGCAAGGAGGGCTTGCCTTGCTGGATCTTGCAAAGTCAGCCTCCACACTCATTTCAGTAGGCTGCCTGTGTTTGTTAAAAGAGTGCAGGATGCACACAGAGCCTTGCAATTGGCAGAGGACGAGAGTCTTTTAAAATGTATTTTTTTAGGCACATGAAAACCTTCACTGGCAAAAGAAAGGGATGCAAGGAGAAATGTGAGAGAACCCCCCTTTTGATGATTATGCCTTGGAGTTTCTGTTGCAAGCAGATAAGGTGGTTAAGAAAGCATACGGAATGCTTGCCTTTAATAGCCGTGGCATAGAATACAAGAGCAGGGGGGGTTATGCTTCAACTGTATAAAACACTAGTTAGGCCTCAGCTAGAGTACTGCGTGCAGTTCTGGTCATCACATTACAGGAAAGGTGTGATTGCACTAGAGAGGATACAGAGGAGATTTACAAGGGTGTTGCCGGGAGTAGAGAATCTTAGCTATGAGGAAAGACTGGATAGGCTGGGTCTGTTTTCCTTGGAACAGATTATTGAGGTGTATAAAATTATGAGGGGCATAGATAAAGTGGATAGAAATTACCTATTTCCCGGAGCAGGGGGGACAAAAACCAGGGGACACAGATTTAAAGTAATTGGAGGAAGGTTTCGAGAGTATTTGAGGGGAAATGTCTTCACCCAGAGGGTTGTGGGGGTCTGGAACTCACTGCCTGAAAGGGCGGTAGATGCAGGAACCCTAATCACATTTAAAAAGTACTTGGTTGTGCACTTGGGATGCTCTAACCTGCAGGGCTACGGACCAAGAGCTGGGAAGTGGGATTAGGCTGGATAGCTCTTTGTTGGCTGGCGCGGATACGATGGGCCGAAATGGCCTCCTTCCGTGCTGTAACTTTCTATGATTCTATGATTCTAAGAGGTGCAGAAATAGAAAGTGTCTAATTTGGTACTAAAATGGCATCTTCCTTTTAAAGCCAAAGTATAAAATGTCTGCTTGGAGGTCACAGATAGAGTAAATGCATTTGGACCAGGGAGCAAATGCACAAAAAGTTTTCAGGTATTGGGAGTAGCGCAAAGTGTAAGCCTACATTAGCACCGACTATTACTTTAGTGCAATACATGCATGACACAAACAGAACACCCTCAGGAAAACAGCTTGCAAAGCATGAATGCAATTTTTCACCTTATTTGCATACACTTTGTGTGGGACTGAAGCAGCTTTCACTGTCACACATAAGTTTGCATGCTGCAGTGTAATCGACTCACACAGGAGCCATGCAGGCTGGACATGTGAGCACAGAAGTGCCTGTCTCCCTACTCTTCCAAAGTCCAACATCTGAATTTGTTTTCTATGTTTTCATGACAAGGCAGCAGATAACTGAAGAAGAAATGGACTGGAGGGGGACCTCCAAGTCAAATATCTGTTCTGCTTTGATGAGAGTTCCCTTGAATTATCCACCTTGAATCCCAAAAGAATGGGGACGGGAAGGTTGGCAACATGATGTAATCACACAGCAAGTATCAGGCTTTTCATTAGTAACATTAGTGGGAATTTTAATTCACTCCGCCCAGTGGAAATCGGGTGGAACTGGAGTTAAAATTCAAGTGACGCACAAACCGCTCTTTTACCGCCCCATGCCCATTTAATGCAGCTGGTTTGTAGGAACGGTTGAGCAGCCCACCTGACTCGGGCGGGAGCCTCATGAATACATGTTAATTGGGGTCTTGTGAGCTGCATTGGATCTCAAAACCACTTTAACGACCTACTGGGTGTGGCATCCACCGCAGATACAAAGCTGAGTAAAGCCTGGCGGGCAAAAAGGCCTTTACAGGTCAGTGTAAGTATTACTTTTATGGGCCAAAAGGAGCCGAAGTGCTTCTGCAGTCCCCACAAAGAACATTTGGGCTGCTGTCACCCCTTCCTTCCGCTTTCACAAAAGCCTTCCAAACACTCTCCCCGCCACCACCCCACCCCCCGCCACCACCACCACCCCCCCGATGATGCACCTGCCCTTCAAAAATAAAATGCTGAAATCTTCTTCTGCAATGCTCTTCAGTGTAAGAAAAGCAACACGCTCTCATCATTCTCATAGTATCACTATAAACTTTTACATAGATAATAGTGTGGCGGTACCACCGGTTGTCCCTTACATTGAGATACATAATTCCCTTTAACTTACCTTACTGTATGTGTCTGTTACTATACTCAGGCTTCTCTCCTGTACTCTGCGTCATGACATTAGAGCTCAGAACCTTCCAACAGTTGAGCTTGGAACCTGCTGGCAGTTGAGCTCGGAACCTGCTGGCAGTTGAGCTGGGAAACTTCTAGTTAGTCCTCGTGGAGTCCCCGCTGGGACAAGACCTATACCACGGTGCTCCTACAGTCAGCCATCTTACCTGCCATCTTACCTGATGTAATTAGTCTGTTCCTGTAAATAAACAACTCGTTAATAGTTCGTCGAAGTCAAACTCTCTTATTTAGTGGCGATCCACACGAACAGCTACATTGGTGACCCAACGACGTGAGTGCGGGAGCTCATCAATTCCTACACTACAATTGGTAACCCCGTATCCGTGAATGATTTTCATGGAAGCAACGCGCAGCCTGACCCTCGTCTTCACAGAAGACGACCGACGAACACCAATCGCTACATTGGTGACCCAACGACGTGAGTACGGGAGCTCATCAATTCCAACGCTACAATTGGTGAACCCGTATCCGTGAACGATTTTCACAGTAGCAATGCGCACCTGAACCTCGTCTTCCCACAAGACGACCAACGCACAACCGACGAACAACCACAGAACAGCAACCGCCTCACTCCGCCAAAGGCGACCCCGTCTTTGCGAACATATTCGCAAGGTAAGCGCAGCCTGGAGCAGATCCCGTTTGACACGGACAAACCTCAACCGGACCCCGTTCGGTTTTTTTTTGTGAGCAATTTTCACAAAAGAAGCACGCCATGGAAGCACCAGCCGTTTTGCTGTCGCTACCGCAATCCAGGGAGCCACAGTCTCCCTCGTGCTTTATACCGGTAGAAGCCCCATTCGACGAGAACATCGATGCGGCGCCGACCACGCGCTTGCTCATGGTCCCCGTACTCGTCTTTCCTACCACCACACGGATCGTCCGCCTCTACGTCCACAGCGACAGCAAGTATAAATCTCTCCAAGCGCGGGGTGCAGCATGTTCGGGCCCACAAAATCGGAGCGCACCCTGCGGGGATACCATGAGGACTCACCCCCACGAAACACGAGGATGCACTCCTCGCGCACGAGGACCCATCCCTCGCGAACCACGAGGACCTATCCCTCGTGAAAAACGACGACTCCTTCTCCGCCGACGACGCACCAGCCCTTCAGCCTGCTGGTTGTGTTACCTACTATACGATTCGGCGTGAACAAAAAGCGTGCCACCCTCCCGGCTGTGTTCTCCTAAATCTACAACAGTTACAAGTGTTGCCGTCCTCCAGGCAGAGTTGATCCCTCCTGAAAGCAACAACAACCTGGAACATTGCCGCCCTTTCTCCAGTTTTCCCTTTAACAAACGCAAACCTCTACTGATGCTGCACACATCGAGGACGGGTCCAACGGGCATCCTGCGGCCGCGATCAGCCACGTGAAAGTTGCTGGCCTCACCGATCACTGATCAACGCAGCAACTCTTCACCCTCTGTTGTGTTCACGTCGTAGCACGATGGCATGTACCGTTCTGTGGGTTCCAGCCTCCCGAAGAGTTTGCTCACCTGTCGGCGAGTTCATCGACCTCGCCTGTCAAGTCCTTCTGGATCGCTCATTTGGCTTTCTGGCAGGGTTCATCAGAACAAGGACTTGTTCCAACATCAACAGAGTCATCGCCCGCGTCCGCCCGACCTGCCCGTTACTCTAACAAGGCCTGCTGTTTCGCACGTCTCCACGGTCCTTCGCCTGACGGATACACTTTATTCGCCACGACGTGCGTAAGGATCCGCTCACGAGCAGCATCTTCGGAACTCGCTCGCCAAGCCGAGACAGCACGACCGCCGAGACCACCAGCTCGTCACACCATCTCATCCTTGGACTTTCGTTAAACCGAATTCTGGGGGGGCCTATGTGGCGGTACCACCGGTTGTCCCTTACATTGAGATACATAATTCCCTTTAACTTACCTTACTGTATGTGTCTGTTACTATACTCAGGCTTCTCTCCTGTACTCTGCGTCATGACATTAGAGCTCAGAACCTTCCAACAGTTGAGCTTGGAACCTGCTGGCAGTTGAGCTCGGAACCTGCTGGCAGTTGAGCTGGGAAACTTCTAGTTAGTCCTCGTGGAGTCCCCGCTGGGACAAGACCTATACCACGGTGCTCCTACAGTCAGCCATCTTACCTGCCATCTTACCTGATGTAATTAGTCTGTTCCTGTAAATAAACAACTTGTTAATAGTTCGTCGAAGTCAAACTCTCTTATTTAATGGTGATCCACACGAACCGCTACAATAGGCCTATTTAAAATACTTGCAGATACTTGCAGATAACATATCCGGGTAAATTGATCTGTCTTAACTAGCTTGAGATTTTTTTTGCAGTGTAGGTAGCTTAAGGTGGAATTGAATAGTTCTAAATGAAGGAGGTTTTCAACTCAAAAGTGGCACTTTATTTGAGATTCATTGTTATCACAAATGCTTGCATATAAAATAGTGTTGCTCATGAAAATATAGCACTAATACAATTGGCGGCATTACTTATTCTCACAAGGATAATTTCAGGATAATTCATTCTGCAATGCAGCATTGTAATTGGAATTGATGGAGTGTCTCCTGCTGGCAGTGACGTGACTCTTCCAAATTTTCCTGCCAGCCAACTATTGTATCAGCATCAGTGTCACAATTGTGAAAAATATCCATTATTTTCTTATCTGTTATTCGACAGCAAAGTCTAGGTTATGCTTATGGATCCAAATAGGAAACCATTGTCGTATTTTTAGCTCTAGTGTTTTACTATGAATCAGTACAAAGTGGGAAGAATACAGAAAGTACGTGAATATATTGTGTCATTAGCTAACATACAGTTCACTTCCCAGGCGTCACTTAAATTGTGGGATTCCTAACAATAACCTCTGTAATTTAGCAATGTAAGCAAGATTGCAGGAAATGTTTTTAGTGCTGTCCAACACAGACCAACAGAAGCCCCAGACAATATAAAGACACAGAGGATATCTTTGAGGTTTATCAACGTGTCATTTAAAAAGAAGTAAAAACATTTTTTTTGTCAGTAGCTTTGTTGTGGAACAGACTAATCTAACACACGATTACAATCAGGAATCGTGGTTTTCTTCATTAGGAATCCTAGGTGAAAGGGCATAGCCCATAGTGCCTCTGTCGAAGTTGGATTTCACCCCGCTGTGTTATAATGACAAGAAATTAGACCGTGTAACACACAATTTATTATTTTCTATAAGTAAGGCAGTGTTCATGTCTTGATAACCCTTTCCTAATAGATGTAAAGAGACTGCATGAGGAAACCTGTCTACTGCTGGGGTGAAACTGTGCTCAATCTGGCCTTTTTTATTAAAGGCACTAGAACAGAAATCTAATCTTGTAGCTACTCAACTGCTCCCTTTGGGGATTGCTGTAAATAGGCACATCTTGTGTATTATGGTTCTGGGCTTTCTCATAACACTTTTGCCTTGTGGCAATGGCAGAGAGACAGTTTTCATAAATAGACTCATTCTCCTATAAACCAAAACTTGCACTCTTTTTACATGTTGTGAGTGGCATAGGATGTTATAGGACTAATAATTACACCGTAGCTGCAGTGTATGTTAGTTTCACTGTCTGCTCCCAACGATGGTAAATACAACATGGTAAGACCATTACACTCAGGCTAAAACTAAGTGGGTGATTTCCCTGGCCATTTCTGGCACATTAGCAATGCTGGAACGAAGTAGGAAATTAACTTAGCGAGGAAACTTGTGGGGTAGCAATTTACGGCAATTGCACACATTTAAACAACTCCTCCCGAGTTTTCTCGCATTTCTGATGCAGTTCCATGATGCGCCCACCAAGTCACTACTGGTCACACTTACATAGAATCATACAATCATAGAATGATACAGCACAGAAGGAGACCATTCGGCCCATTGTGCCTGTGGCAGCTCCTTGAAAGAGCTATCCAATTAGTCCCACTCCCCTACTCTTGCCCTGTAGCCCAGCAAATGTTTTCTTTACAAGTATTTATCCAATTCCTTTTTGAAAGTCATTATTGAATCTTCTCAGACCACACTTTCAGGCAGTGCATTTCAGATCATAACAACTCGTTGCGTGAGTACTTTTTTCATCATGTCGCCTCTGGTTCTTTTGCTAATTACCTTATTACCTTATTACCTTATTGCTAATTACCTGTGTCCTCTGGTTACTGACCTTTCTGCCACTGGAAACAGTTTCTTCTTATTTACTCCATCAAAACCCTTCAAGATTTTGAGCACCTCTATCAAATCTTCCCTTAACCTTCTCTGCTCTAAGGAGAACAATCCCAGCTTCTCCAATCTCGCCACATAAGTGAACTCCCTCATCCCTGGTAAACCGCCTCTGTACTCTCTCCAGGGCCTTCACATCCTTCCTAAAGAATGGCACCCAGAATTGTACACAGTATTTCAGCTGAGGCCTAAACAGTGATTTGTGGAGGTTTAGCATGAATTCGTTGTTTTTGTATTCAATGCCCCTATTTACAAAGCCAAGTATCTCATACACTTTTTTAACTGACTTATCAACTTGCCCTGCCACCTTCAAGGATGTGTGAATATGCAGGACCCTCTGCTCCTGCATCTCCCACAACATAGTAACCATTTAGATTATACTGCCTCTCCATGTTGTTTCTTCCAAAGTGCATCACTTCACACTTATTTGCATTAAGTTGCATCTGCCATGTGTCTGTCCATTTCACCAGTATGTCTGTGTCCTCCTGAAGTCTGTTACTATTCTTGTACTGGTCTCGCTAGACGTGCTCCTATCTAGTTATCCAGCAAGTTAAACACGTATTCAAAATAATTCCTTGTGAAGCCGTTTCGTTGTTTGAAGCCTTTACTTGAACAATTTTGTGAAACTGTAAACAAAGACAAAGTATGTTTTGTACATAAACTGAGTACTATACATTCGATATTACATAAGATATAACATATTTACAACAGTAGAATAGACTAATTGTATAACTTACTAACATTTGGACTCACTTCTGTAACTATCAAATATTAACCTTTTATAAACATAGTGTTATCAAAATACTACTCTGACAACATTGCTATTATGCTGACAAACAAAGATACTCACAGATATTGCGCTTGGCCTAACATAGAACATCAGATTACATTGGCTTGTGAATCCCTTATGGAATCCTCCATCACTGCCAGGTTCTTCCTGGAATTCTACTTCCTGGGATTCTACTTCCTGGATCACACAGGAAGAAAGGTACGAAGGTCAAATGACATCTCACAGGAAGAAAGGAACAAAGGTCGAATGACCTTTGCTGCATACAAACTGCTAACACAATAACCACCACCAGAGGGTGCTATCTGCATGTAAAATGTCCAGAATGTCACTGATATACGATAGCTACCACCAGAGGGTCCAGAACAATTCTGTTCACTATTTATTATGTTACCAAGTTTTACATCATCCACAAACTTCAAAATTGTGTTCCCTATACCCAAGTCCAGGTCATTTATATATAACAAGAAAAGCAAAAGTCCTAATACCTGGGGCACCCCACTACATACTTCTCTCTAGTCAGAAAAACATTTGTTCTCCATTAATCTCTGCTTCCTATCCCTTAGCCAATTATGTATCCAAGTTACCACCATCCCTTTAATACCATATGCTTCTATTTTCCCAATAAGTCTGTTATGTGGTGCTTTATTAACTGCCTTATGAAAGTCCATATATACAACATCTATTGTACTACCTTCATCAACCCTTTCTGTTACTGCATCAAATAACTCAATCAGTTTAGTCAGACACTATTTGCCTTTAACAAATGTGCTGGCTATCCCTTATTAACCCATGCTTTTTCAAATGAGAATTAATCTTATCCACAACAATGGTCTCTAGTAGTTTCCCCACCACTGACGTTAGACTGATTGACCTGTAGTTACCAGGTTTATCCCACTCCCCTTTTTTTTAACAGGGGTGGGTGTAACATTTGCAATCCTCCAGTCCTCTGGCACCATTCCCATATCTCCCATTAATGTGGAGAAATATGAGGTTATTCAATTTGGTAGGAACAGAAAAAACAGGATATTTTTTAACTGGTGAGAAACTATTAAATGTTGGTGTTCAGAGAGATTTAGGTGTTCTCGTACAGGAAACACAGAAAGTTAGTATGCAGTTACAGCAAGCAATTAAGAAGGCAAATGGCATGTTGGCCTTTATTGCAAGGGGGGTTGAAGTACAGGAGTAAGGAAGTCTTACTACAATTGTACAGGGCTCTGGTGAGACCACACCTGGAGTACTGTGCACAGTTTTGGTCTCCTTATTTAAGGAAGAATATACTGGCCTTAGGAGCGGTGCAACAAAGGTTCACTAGATTGATTCCTGGGATGAGAGGGTTGTCCTATGAGGAGAGATTGAGCCTATACTCTCTGGAGTTTAGAAGAAACATATAAGATACTGAGCAGGATTGTCAGGGTAGATGCTGAGAGGTTGTTTCCCCTGGCTGGAGTGTCTAGAACTAGGGGGCATAGTCTCAGGATAAGGGGTAGGCAATTTAAGACTGAGATGAGGAGGAATTTCTTCACTCAGAGGGTTGTGAATCTTTGGAATTCTCTGCCCCAGAGGGCTGTGAATGCTGAGTCTTTGGGTATATTCAAGGCTGAGATAGATAGATTTTTGGACTCTAGGGGAATCAAGGAATATGGGGATCGGGTGGGAAAATGGAGTTACGGTTGAAGATCAAACATGATTTTATTGAATGGCAGAGCAGGCTTGAGGGGCCATATTGCCTACTCCTGCTCCTAATTCTTATGTTCTTATGATCTTATGTTACAACACTCCTCAATGTTTACTGCAGTTCTGAGTTCTGTGTCATCTGCAAACTTTGAAATTATGCCCTGTACACCCAAGTCCAGGTCATTAATATATCTCAAAAATAGCAGTGGTCCAAACAGTGACCCTTGGGGGACACCACTGCACACTTCCTCCTTTCTGAAAAACAACCATTCACCACTACTCTCTGCTTTCTGTCCCCTAGCCAATTTTGTATTCCTGCAGCTACTGCCTCTTTAATCCCATAGGCTTCCTATCAGCCAGTGGTGCTGTGGAGGAGAGTTTCCTGGACTTTCCTTGCTAGTGCAATCGGAGTCAGTTACACCTTAGTAGGTGCAATAGGTGTCAGGATCAAGTTCCTAACAGAGAAGAGCCTGCAGATCTTTTACTGAAGATTTTCTAAGGTATGAAACATTTTTTTTAAATTTGCATTCTACCTACAGACTCCTCCATTCATACCTGACTGCTTCTCAGAAGACAAGAGAGTCAGCAGATGTTTGCGCCACACACGAAGTTGACCAGACATTTTGTGGCGGCACTAAACACTGCCGCCACGATCTCCTGCGCCCGCAGATCGTGACGTCAGTCTAGCGTGCAACGCCCCGGTAGCACCCCGGACCAGATATTGAGTCACGCCTCCTGCCTTTCTGCCTGCCGCTAGCAACGACAGGTAGAGGGGAATGTTTTGCAGTCGGGAAGGGGCTGGGGGGGGGCGCTATTTAAAGGCGGCCGCTACCTGCCTTTTTTTGTCGCCGACATTTTTGCAACACGCATTCTGAGAGTGAGAGGGAGATTCTGAGAGAGAGAGAGACTTCTGGAGAGATTCAACGCTGTGTGAAGGAGTTTTGGGTACTGAACAGCACCTTGCAGGTTAATTTTGATTTGACCTTCCTTGCATCGATTGAGAAGAGACTGTGGGGGCTGCACTCTGAGCTCTTTCCCTGGGCCTCTCCATTGTTCTTTCCAGCAGAATTGATGTACAGGTC
Source organism: Somniosus microcephalus (assembly GCF_052327205.1). Taxonomy (NCBI): domain Eukaryota; kingdom Metazoa; phylum Chordata; class Chondrichthyes; order Squaliformes; family Somniosidae; genus Somniosus; species Somniosus microcephalus. Next base: position 72,827,968 of record NC_140992.1, on the reverse strand, counting down.
TCTCCAGGCCGAGATTCAATGCTGCAATAAGTAGAGTGTAGCTGGAGAGCAAGATTGCCCCTTCCCTTTAAGAACTGGCTGGCGCCAGTGTTCCATTGCTAACTGACAACACATGAGCTTCGCCAGCGCTCTGAGGTAGCGCCTCGCTCCTTGGCATTAGCGCCTTAAGAGAGGTGTGTAGCGCCTGATTTAGCGCTCCAATCACCTCCAGGGGTGATAGAAGCCAAGTTTGCAGCTGGAGGCAATAATTTGCGCCTGGCCGATAATTGCGCCCCAAACGGGGCGATGCCGAATTTCTCCCCCTTGGACTTTTATTTTCCCAAGGATTAGCAATGGGTGTTCAGAATTACATTTGCAAAATGTCAGTTTTTTTAACTTTTCTTCATTTACTTTGAATGCCATAATAGTTACTGCAGCCCCAGTGTCTAATATAAATTCACATTTTACACCTTCTAAACAGACAAGGACCAAAATTTTGCATTGACCCTCTCCTTTTATGAAATACACAAGAAAATGTGCTTCTTGTTCATCCATCTTACCTTGTGGTATGGTTTCTTCTTCAGGTTCCTCATTGGAATTGACGTAATGGACATTAGATTTTTACCTTTTCGACTGTTGATTCCTCACAATACTACATTATGATTTGGGGCCTTCTTTTCTTCTCCCTGCCTCCAATCTAGCAGCACCTATTGGCTTCTGGCAATACTTGGCTAAATGGCTGAATTCCTTGCATTTATGACATTTGACCTTCCTAAAAAAACATTTGCCTGGATGATGATTATTTTTACCACAGCTCCAATAGGGTTGAGTGACTGTTCACTCTGCAGAGGTTGGACTCTATCGCATATAGGAACATAGAATATCTCTTGTTGGCATGGCTGGCAGCAGTCTCCATCCCAAGTGCTATTTTGAGAATTCTAGCTGATGTGAATTTGTCTTCTACCAATAGTTTCCTCTGTATTGACCTTTCTTTCAAACTGTAAACAAAGCAATCTCTTACTGCATCATTGAGAAACCACCACATGTTTTAAACAGTTTCCGGGCGCTTTGGGGGCAAAAGTTAAAGGGGAGGTTGCCGAGGTAAGTATATAAATTTCTGAAATATTTTTGTTCATTTTTCTTTACTTCTCCTGGGCTGCGATCGATCAGCCCAGAACTCTGCTGGAGTGCATGGGGCTGATCGAGCCGGGTCGCGGCCGCCGTTGGGGACCAGCTAACTGGTCCCAACGTAGAGCCTGCAGCGATGGGCCTTCCCTTTAAGGGAGGGAAGGAGCCTTGGAACGTGGCAGCGCTGCATAAATACTGCCCCGCCTGCGTCCTTTAGTGCTTCAGGAAGGTAGTGGAGCACTTCACTCCATTTCCTTCTTGGAGCGCTAAACCCAATATCGTGAAAGATGGGAATCATTAGCGCCTGGCACTAAGTTTCCCAGCTTTCAAAAGTTACCGCCCCCCAAATGGGGTGATAATGAATTTCTCCCCCATAGTCTCTTATTTCATCCTGTCTTGTCTTACCTGGTCTGGAGTCAGCAACTCCACATTCCAGGCTCGGCCCTTCAACTCCTTCAGTCAGAGGCCCCATTGTTGGAACTGCTTGTTATCAATTATTTATGTTCATGCAGCTGGCCATGCAAACTTACTATTTCATTTTATTATCAGACTATTGTTACATGAAATGAATCATTAAATTCCCAAAGATATCCTCTATTCTATGCCCTTATACTAATTAACTTCTACATATCTTTGCAAGCAGTTCTGTTAAACAAACTCCAATTCCTACCTTATTTGGGCTAGAAATTCGGTATTGCCCCGGCTGGGGCGCTAAATTAAAAAAAGTTGGAGGATTAGTGCCAGACGCTAATCCTTCTGACCTCCCGCTAAATTGATTGTTAGCACTCCAACAGAGAACCAGAGCGCTAAATCAAGTGCTAATCGCCTCACTTAGAGCGCTACACACACACAGGGCGGGGCGCTACCCACAGAGCTATAACGAATTTCAGGCGCAGTTCAATCGGGACTCATCATTCTCACTGGCTCCTTCCAGCTCTTAAAGGGGAAGTTGAAGATTCCGCACAACCTCATTCTCAACATTGCTGGCTCTGAAGGTGACCTCCAAGCAACTCAACAGCTACACCGCTTATCCCCATGGCTGATCCCAGTCCCAGGGAGAGAGCTCGCCATTTCAGCGACCAGGCATTGGAGGCATTGGTTGCGGCATTCGAAAGAAGGAGGGCAGTGTTGTTCCCGGCCACTGGCAGGAGGCCACTGCCCCATGTCTTCAGGGCATTGTGGATGGAAGTGGCCCAGGATGTCTCAGTCAGCAGTGTGGTCCTCAGGGCCCTCACACAGTGCCGTAAAAAATTCAACGACCTCACTTGGGTGGTCAGGGTGAGTACATGCTTCAACAAGTCCTGCATACCAGTATCTGAACCTCAGTCTGTACACACTGCACAAACCACCACACCCCCACCACTCACCCACCAAGCATCTCCACCTACTCAAACTCACATCCACATCTCACGCCTTGCATACAATCACAGCTATTCAACTATAGCAGGCACATCCCCCAAACATGTAGCTGCACACTCACTCACCCACTTTCCTTTCTCTTGCAGGCCAAGCTGGCCCACAATAGGAGGGAACAGCAATGAACAGACTTGGGGAGGGGGTGAAGCGGACATGCAACAGCTTACAGATCTGGAGGAACGAGTGTTGAGAGTCATTGGGTGAAGTCGACCCCCTTGGGGGCAACAACGGTATGTTCATCCCCTCCCCTTCTCTCATCCCCCTTATAACACAAGCCTTTCCCACTTTCCAGCTCATTATACTGTCTGCATTCCTTGCTCCTTTCCTGCCATCCTACCCTCACCTTAACGCGGCTCTTGGGCCTTTATACTATCAGGTAATCAGCAACCAGATGACCAGCCTGTCCCTGAGCCTCCCAGTGAAGGTGAGGCGGGAGAAGAGGAGGAGGAAGAAAGCACCGCGTCACTGCATGCCTCACCCACAGGCACCACCTTGGATACTGTGACTACGCATTCTTTAGAGGAAAGATTAGTAGAGGGGTCTGCACTGGGTGACGCACCGGGAATGAGCAGGCTGCAGCAAGGCCAGGGGGAAAGGGTAGCTCGGGAGCCAGCTCCCCATAGGGTGAGTTCACACGCGAGTTCTGCTACATAGGACTCAGATGAGGACCTCGATGGGGAGGCGTTCACAAGAAGGGCGATCAGCTTGCACATGGAGATCATAAGTACAATGGCAAGGGTGCCCGAGAGCCTGTCGACAATGGTCACCTCCATGTTCACCTCCAACATTGCACAGAGGTCTGCGCACACCATGGAGCCCATCCTTGACAGTCTGCAAAGGATGGTGGACTCCCTGAGAGACTGTGGGGACCCAGATCTCATGCCGTGTGTCATGGGTGATGTGGCAGCATCCATTGCAGCACAGGCAGAAGCCATGCAACATCTTAGTGCTGTAATGCAGTCAATGGTTGCTGCCATCAAGTCTCAGACTGCTCTCATGCAGTCTCAGCTTGATGCCACACAAACTCTGACTGCTGCCATCATTGCTGGTTCCACCACAGTCCACCGAGGATCTCACGGTATCGCAGCAGGTCAGCAATCCGTGCTCCAGTAGATTGGTAGGGATGCTGAGGTGCTGCTCCGGGGGAGTGGCAGTGTACCAGTCAAGCAGGAGCCTGTTGTCCTCACTCAGGATGACAGCATTCCTGCTCCCACCACAGCCACTCCACCATTGCCCTTGTTGCTGTCTGTCATCCAGCCAGTCCAGACTGCCGCCGCTCAAGCTGAGGTGGTGCAGCTTACAGCCGGGTCTTCCAGGCTCAGAGCTGGTCGAGGGCGTTCTGCAAGACCGTCTGTAGTCTCTGGCACCAACACTCAACAGCCTTCCACCAGCCCTGCTGCAGCCACTGGGGACAGACTATGTAGGAGCAGTTGATTAGGAAAGGGCACTGTAAAGAGGGGAAGTAAGGGTTTGCACAAGGGTGATTAGTTAATATTATTGTTGTATATATGTGTTTATTGAATGCTGATAAATTTATTAATGGAATGTTGCTGATTTTGTGATGTCTCTCATTTCAGCTTTGCGCTGTGATATGGCAAGTGAAATGCATGGAATAATGGGAATGTGGTCAGCAACCGGGATGTGGGGTAGAATTTATTGGAACCGCAGTCTGATGAGGCGGTCACGGACTGCCCTTCCAGAAGGCCGATTGAGTGGCTGCCTCCTCCCTCGCTGCTGTTCCTCCTCCTCGTTCTCCTCCTCGTCCTCCTCCTCATTCTCCTCCTCATCCTCCTCCTCTCCCTCTTCCTCCTCCTGAGGTGGTGCTGCTATGCCTGGTGGCAACGGCTGGGCTCTCATGATGGCGAAGTTGTGCAGCATGCAGCAGACCACGACAAAAAGGTGCACCAGCTCAACTGAGTACTGGAGCTCTCCTCCCAAGCGGTCAAGGCAGTGGAACAATTGCTTGAGCACACCGATGGTCTGCTCGATGATGTTCCTGGTGGCAGCACGGCTCTCATTATATGAGTGCTGAGCAGCAGTGTTGGGGTTGTGGAGAGGAGTCATGAGCCAGGTGGAGAGTGGATAGCCCTTGTCTCCGACCAGCCAGCCACGAGCTTGATGTGGTGGCTGGAAGAGTGATGGATGCAGGCATCGTGGCTGCTGCCAGGATAGCGACATTGACGGTGAGGATTCGCTGTCTGTGGGTGCTCACCAACTGCACATTAAGTGAGTGGTATCCTTCACGGTTATGAAATACCTCAGGATTGTTACGGGGTGCCTGCAGAGTAATGTGGGTGCAGTCAATGGCGCCCTGCACCATGGGGAAGCCCGCTATCCTGGCAAAGCCACATGCACGCTCGTCCTGCTTCTCTCTGGTCATGGGAAAGGAAATGTAGTCCCTTCTCCTTCTGTAGAGAGCCTCTGTGACTTCCCAGATGCAGCAATGGACAGTGAACTGTGAAATGTTAGATATGTCTCCTGTTGCAGACTGGAAGGATCCACTGGCGTAGAAATTGAGGGCGACGGTGACCTTAACTGCCACTGAGAGAGCCGTGGTGGTCCTGATCTGAGGCTTGAGGTCTGGCTGCAGGAAGTGGCAGAGCTCTGTGACCACCATGTTATTGAAGCGAAGCCTTCTAAGATATTGCTCCTCAGTTAAACTTATGTAGAAGAAGAGCTTCGGGAATACCCTGGGAGGGTAAGGCCTCCTGTTGAGAGCACAATTGGCTGTCCTCCCTCTGGCCACATTTTGCAATCTCTGTCTCTGCCTCCGCTGCCTCTGACGTTAATGCTGGAGGGCGAGGTCGAGTGCCAGTAGAGCCCCCATTAACGTATACAAGTGTAGGAGTTCTAAATCTCAGCACAATGAAAGTGACAAATTTTTAGCAGGCAGAACACTCCTGAAAGTAATAAGTGTTTACCTCAGTGAAAATGGCTTTTTCCCGATGTGTAGGGTTCTCAAAATTCCCACATTCCCCAAAAGTTATGGATAAAGGTACCCTGCATGAACAAGTTATTAAAAAGGGTACCCAAAATGGCTTTTGAGACCTCGTGACCAAGGCTTGCAGGATTTTAAAAGCAAGGCCCTGCAGAAGGCAGGTCCATTCAAATCCTGAAACGAAACCTAACATGCATGGATCTGTGAAAGACTTTGTAAAGCCAGACAGCTAGGTAAACACAGAATATGCATTCTTCACTTTGGAACAGGTCAAGTCACGACGGCCCTAATCTGAAGGCCATTAACTCTTCGCATAAATAATCGGTAACAGCTCACAGGTAGCTGCCAAGCCAGGAAAGATGATTAAGTTTCATAAATAACTAACAGCCAAGATATTGAAGCCACTATACAAGGAGACAACTGCCCCAGAAGTCGTTAAAGTAAATGGCTGTAATCATTTTAGACGAGCCCGCCAAAAGTTAGGCAAAGAACTGACCTGATTTGGCGCGCAGAGAAGGGGTGAAGAACCGGGTATAATTGTAGGCCCACCGGTAGTGCTCGGTCTCTTGTCGCTTGCCTCTTGCTCTTACCTCCTGCCTCTCGCTCTCATTTCATGCCTCGTTGTGGGCCCTCCTCTCCCTCCCCACGCCGCTCGACACCAAGGATGCCCATCACTACACCGGGGGCCAAACGCTGGAGAAGAACGAGACCCAAATCAAAAACGCACAGGAGACACAGGCCGCAAGTGGGCAGATGAGACGAGATGAGATGAGAAAAATGGTAAAAAACAGTAAAGGCAGAGAAGGGCAGCGGAAAGGCGCGTTGGGGGACAAACGGCCTAGTTGTAAGCTGGCATTTGATGAATAAGTTGGCGTTTGAAGCATGGATAGTGAAAACAAGACAAATGGCCTAGTTATAAGCTGGCGTTTGATGCTTGGACAGTAAAACCCAATTAAGAATAAGCTGGCGTTTGAAGCTTGGGTAGAAAAATCAGGTTAACGGTAAAGACCGCCAACCGAGCCTCAACCGCAGCAAAGCCGTCGGCGACTGAACCGCCCGAAGAAGAAGACCCATCGCGACAAAGTACTCAACGAAGATGTTAACGGAGGAAAAGGAGGGTGCTTCACACAAACAACTCCATTGCCGCGCCCTGTGACCACGTGACAACGACAAACCCCAAAAGACAACAAGAGTGAATCTCAAAAACCCACAACCAGTTAAATCAACAGGTTTTGAACTGGTGTGCATGAATTCCTGGCCCCAATAGTTAGGTTTTGGGGTGGGATAAAGATAAGGGGATTTTTAATGTATTTGTTTCCCTCGATGTGCCATGTGTTCCCCATTCCCATATAAGGGTAATTTTATATGCTTGTAATTATTTCAGTAATTCTCAGTAAGATTGTGTTTTATTGTGCCTTTAATAAAGTTTGCGGTTTTCTTGCACCAAACCACTTGTCTACTCGATTTTCTGTATCGCCGCCTGTACCTAAATCCAGTGTCTAGAACCCAGGGGTGTGGGAGCGATTCGAACTGTTCAGAGACAGTCAGGGGCAGAGCTGACTGGGCACACGCCAACCCCTACAGAAATGGCAACCACGGCAGGACACCGGCAACAGGGGTGCGATACAGTAGACAATGGTTCGGATGAGCAAACCATGATGGAGGAAAGGATTTCTGATTATGTGTTTAGTAAGGTGAATATCACAAAGAAGTGGATCACCAATCTGTTAAAGGCTGGGCGTCCGGTAGATGCTGCAGCTAAGTGGACAGAAGGGAAGGAGCACAAGAAATCCCTAGAGAAGGCAGTCTGGCAGATGTGCTTCAAGAAGCAGGTCCAGCTTTTGGACAGGCTCGTCGCAGCACAGGCAGCCGAGATAAAGGAGCCAGCCCTGGATATCCAGAACAGGACTCTAGCAGGGGAGAAGTTACTGGTAGCATTGCAGGCCGTGAATCAGGAAAGGGTACAATTAATGGGAGAACGTAAGGCCAGGTTGGAATACCTGCAGGCCAGGACACCGAAGCCAAGGGTAACGAGTTGAGGTTACGGGAAAAGAACGCCCGCCACCGAGACAAGTAAGAGAGCAGGAGGAGAAAGTAAAGGAAGTAAAGGCAGCTTACAAGTTAGCGAGCGAACAGGGGTTTGAAGATGCAGATCATGGCCCCTGCAAGGAACAGATAGAAAATCTGAGCCTGGCCCTAAGGAAGGCAAAGGGCATGGTGTGCCTCATAATCCTGAAGGCAGGCCAGGCGGATTTTACAGGGAACGAGGGGAGAACGGTTCAGACATCACTGGTAGTGCCAAGGGACGACCCGGATGAGGAAGAGGAGGTCACACGACCACCACCTGTAGCACCAGGTTTTAGCGAGGTCTGGTGGCAAGGGGGGGTGAGTGGAGTCAGGGGTAGAGGCGGAGTTGGAACAACCCCCGCAAGAGAGGCAGGAACCAGGACCGATGTGACCAGCCCGGCATTGGAGGTTCGGCCCACCCGTTAATGGCGAGGATGAGGGTCCCCTCCAAAACCAGTTCGTATTACCCTACGGCACCCAAGAATCCCCAGACCACCAAACTTACGGTAATCAGACAGTTGACCCCAGCCTATAAGAACGGTAGGGGATCCGATGCACACCCACCTAAGGGGAAGGTGCCTGAGGTAAAACCCGGACAGGGTAGGAAGGAGTGGCATCAGGAAGGGAATAACCCCCCCAACACAAAGCTTAATTGCTACGGGTGTGGGAAGGACGGATACTGGAGGAAGGAGTGCAAAAACCCTTGGGCCTAGAAATTGAGTTGACGCCGCGCCAGGGCTTTAGCGCCGGAAATTTAGCGCCGGCGCTAATTCCCTTGCGCGTGCCAAAAATTCAGTAGCGCCGCGCCCAGACGGCTGCCGGCGCTACTGGCGGGCGTGAGTGCCTCCCAATGGGCGCTGAGTGCCACATTGCGGCGCTAATCCGGCGCTGCGGCACCCGATGCGGTGCGGCAGGCTGGGGAAGTGCAGGCCTCCTCCTCCCGTTAAGGGGGCGCTGCCTTCACCCGATCGCTGGCCGTTTGATTTTTTCAAAAATGAGCCCGGCACCTCGGACAAGTGCCGGGCTTGCAGGCCAGACGCATCTGTTCCGCGGGGGGGGGTGGAGGAGTCCGGGGAGGGAGGTGCGGGCAGGCGGCCGGCGGGAAAGCGGCCGGCCGCCGCGCGGCCTTAATGCGCCGGCGCTAACTTGTGTAAGACTCGGTTGCCAGAGTCTTAGTTGCGGCTGCCACGGGCGAGGCGGCCGCAACTGAATTTTGGCGTTCGGGCGCGTTGCCACGGCAACCGGGACGCTGCGCACACCGATGACGTCATCGGTGCTGGCGCAGCGCAACCGGCTAACGTCGATGGCAGCGCCAAAGTGAATTTCAGAAACGGCTATCATTGCGGCGCTAGGCCCTCTAGCGCCGCAAAATGGGCGCTAACCCTACTGAATTTTCAGCCCTTGGAAAGATAACAATGGAAAGAATTCCACAGCCCCAGCCCAAAAGGCAGAGGCAGGAATCCCTCCCGCCGTGGTCGAGTCATTTTTGGACACCATGAGGTCCTTATTGACTGGCCACAGGAGAGTAGCAGCCGTTACCGGTGCTCTGACCCCGTCAGCCCCATCCAACCCACAGCCCTGATGAGAGCCTGTGTTTCCTTCGGTACAATGAATGGAAGAGACACCTCGTGGAGATGGAGGTAGAAAAGGTGAAGGGGACCTATCTGTTGGACATGGGTCCATTCAGCTAACCCCGCCACCTCACCTCTATCTAGAAACATAGAAACATAGAAGATAGGAGCAGGAGTAGGCCATTCGGCCCTTCGCACCTGCTCCGCCATTCAATGAAACCATGGCTGATCATCCAAATTCAGTACCCTGTCCCTGCCTTCTCCCCATATCCCTTGATCCCTTTAGCCTTAAGAAATATATCCAACTCTTTCTTGAATATATTTAATGAACTGGCCTCCACCGCCCTCTGTGGCAGAGAATTCCACAGGTTCACCACTCTCTGGGTGAAGAAATTCCTCCTCATTTCAGTCCTAAATGTTCTACCCCTTGTTTTGTATGTACCTTTAAGAGAGAACTGATTTTATACTGTAGTACTGGCAGTGACCACACCTGTATATAAAGCCGTAGCAGGCTTCTGTACTTTCAGTTTCAGTTTCAGTGTTAAGTAAACACCTGTTATTATTGTTCTCCTGCAGTCCGTGTGTTATTGATACGCGGATACTACACTGGCGACGAGCAGGTTCGAACTCACCTGCAATACTGCATCACCTCACGGGGATCCTTCCCTGAAAAGAAGCTTCTTGGAGGTCGAAGTCAGATCAACGGGCGTCGACCGCGGGCAACCGCCCAGTGATCCATCGGAGTTCAGAGAATCGCAGGGGAGGCTGTGGAGAGCTGGGCTTGGCTCCCCAGTCAAGGTGTTCCAGCAAATCGTGCTGGTAGCAGGCAGTGTGCTGACACTTCCGGACTGCGGTGGGCTCGAGCTCGATCGAGCAGCTCTGCAAAGCGGCCGTGCAGCGTCGTCAGGAGGAAAAGAGAGAGAGAGAGAGGGTGGAGCGCACAGGGCGCGGTCGGTGCTCAAGAACCGGGCAGCGTAGAGAACACAAAACGAGGGGAAGGAAAGAGGGACGCGCCGAAACCGCGGGGCGCCGCCATTACCCTCTAGAATGCTAGGAGCAGCGTTGGCAGCAAGGGGAAGAAGGAAAAGCATGGGAGGCGCCATTTTATTCCATTGGGGAAGAAGGAAAAGCACGGGAGGCGCCATTTTAATCCATTGGGGAAGATGGAAAAGCGCGGGAGGTGCTTTTTAATCCACCCAAGATGCCGAAGAGTGGAAGTATCACTGCTTTCGACAATGAAATAGAAGACTGGACCACGTATGTGGAAAGAATTGAAGTGTACTGCAAGGCAAATGAGGTGGCTGATGGAAAGAAGGCGTCGGTATTATTAAATTTGATGGGCGCGAGAACGTACGGCCTATTGCGGAATTTAATTACCCCAGCTAAACCAATGGATAAACGTTTTGAAGAGATTGTTAATATCTTACAGGAACATCTAAACCCTACACTGCTGCTGATAGCAGAAAGATTCAAGTTCCATAAAAGAAACCAACACAAAGATGAGAGCAATGCTGACTATCTTATGGAACTACGCAAGTTATCGAAGCACTGCCAGTTCGGAGCAGGACTGGCAGATACCTTAAGGGATAAGTTTGTCTGTGGGCTCCAGAGTGAAGGAACCCAGAAACGACTACTTTCGGAAAAGGACCTGACGCTAGAACAGGCTTTTAGCGTGGCAGTATCCTACGAAGCAGCAGCACGGGGAGCTGCGGAAATACAACAGAAACCACAAGAATATAGCACTAACGAAATGGCATATGGAGCAGAAATGTGCTATCGCTGTGGCAGAACAACCCATGATCAGAAGGACTGCTGGTTTAAGGACAAAGTATGCAGGCAATGTGGGAAAGTGGGACACATAGCAAGAGTCTGCAGATTGGGAAAGAAAACCAACACTAAAAGAACTACTAAGGAAAAGCACAAGAAAGTAAAAAAAGTGACAGACAGTAGTTCAGAAGATCAGGAGAGTGATAATGACTCCGGGAGCAGGAGACTAAGTTGTCTAAAGTTACACAACGTGATCGCAAAGGAGGATCACTGAACCATTTGGGTCACCCTCATGATAGCAGGGTCCCAAGTAAAGATGGAATTGGGCACAGGATCAGCCCTAACTGTCATGAATCGACGAGACTATGAGCGGCTATTCTCACACATACCCTTGAAGGACACGTCCATTGTATTGAAGACATACACGGGGCAAAAGGTCTACCCCAGAGGAAAAATAAGGGTGCCAGTTAAATACAACGGCAAGGAAACACAGAAACTGTATCTATATATACTACAAGATGGAGGACCACCATTATTGGGATGTGAATGGATCCAAAAAATACAATTGGATTGGCATTCCATTCAGGCGCTAACTGTGGCTGACAAAAAGGATGACGACGTCACACCTGGACGACTGTCAAAAATTCTAACTGACGCGAAAGAGGTGTTCCAACAAGGACTTGGGACTCTAAAAGGAGTAACGGCAACGATAAAAATCGAAGATAACGCAAACCCAAAATTTTAAAGGCCAGACCGGTACCGTACGCGATCTGCCCAGCCATTGAAGCAGAGCTGGAGAGACTGGAGTGTTCGGGTGTGCTGTCCAAGGTGGACTGGAGCGAGTGGGCCACACCCATCGTTCCTGTAATGAAGAAATCATTGAGCAGCACGCCTGGGGTGCCGAAGAAGGTTCGCATCTGTGGGGACTTTAAGGTAACTGTGAACCCAGTCCTGCACACAGTACAATATCCACTTCCACGGATAGAAGATATTTTCACCTCACTATCTGGAGGGAAACGCTTTACGAAGATTGATCTGGCCCAAGCGTATCTACAAATGGAGGTGGAAGAAGCATCTAGGAAATACCTCACGATAAACACTCTCAAAGGCCTTTACCAGTACAACCGACTGGTATTCGGGGTAGCATCAGCCCCGGCTATTTGGCAGAGGGCGATGGAACAAGTCCTGCAAGGGATCCCAGGGACCCAGTGTTATTTGGACGACATCCTGGTTACGGGCGAAAATGACAGTAAACACCTTGCCAACCTGGAACAGGTGCTCACTAGATTACAAAAATATGGGCTACGAGCCAATCACCCCAAATGTGAGTTTTTCAGGAGACAAATCTCGTATTGTGGCCACATGATTGATGAGGAGGGGTATCATAAGTCCCCAGACAAGATTGAGGCAGTAGTCAAGGCTCCAGCATCGGAAAATGTTTCGCAACTGAGGTCGTTCTTCGGGTTGGTGAACTATTACCATAAGTTCTTGCCGAATTTATCTACAATTCTGCACCCACTGAATGCCCTGCTGCAAACTGGAGTAACATGGAAATGGAGTGATGAGTGTAAGCGTGCCTTTCAGAAATGTAAATGCCTAATCACTTCAAAAGAAGTATTGGCCCACTACGATCCAACACTACCGATTCGGTTGGCATGTGATGCGTCTCCCTACGGCATTGGAGCGGTGCTGTCACACAAATTCCTTGACGGTTCAGAGAGGCCAATAGCCTTGGCGTCGCACTCGGTAACCTCAGCCGAGCGTAACTACGCCCAGATTGACAGGGAGGCCCTCAGCCTGGTGTGGGGGTGAAGAAGTTCAATCATTATCTGCACGGGCAGAAATTCACCCTACTGACTGATCATCAGCTTCTGGTCTCCATTTTTAACCCAAAGAAGGGCGTTCCTGTGATGACGGCGCAACGGCTGCAAAGATGGTCACTTTTTCTAGGGGCACATCAATATGACATAGAGTACAACGGTACGAAACAGCATGGAAACGCTGATGGGCTGTCGCGCCTACTGTTACCTATGGTGGAGGAAGCACCTGCAGTGGACCCTGTTGAGATATTCCATTCGACCATAGTCGAATGTCTACCTGTTACAAACTCAAGTATAGAGAAGGAAACCCGAAATGACCACTCTCTCGGGTCTATGATTTGACGGTGAAGGGATGGCCAGCACATGGCGACTCACTGTTGCCAGCATTCTCGCCAAGGAGAGAACAGCTGTCAGTGTGCCAGGGGACCTTGATGTGTGGATCCCGAGTGGTAATTCCACCCAAGTTGGGAGATAGAGTGCTCAATGAGCTTCATGAGGTTCATCTGGGAGGGGTAAAAATGAAGAGCCTAGCCAGGGCGTTCGTGTGGTGGCCGGGAATCGATAAAGAAATCGAGGATATGACCAAGAGATGCACAGGATGCCAGAAGGTCCAAAATGCTCCACCACAGGCCCCGCTACACCAATGGGAGTGGCCCTCATCTCCATGGCAACAGGTACACATTGATTTTGCTGGTCCATTTATGGACTCAATGTTTTTAATCGCCGTGGATGCACATTCAAAATGGCCAGAGGTCATCAAAATGTCCTCCACCACCACGGAGAAAACTATTGCAGACCTACGGACCATCTTCGCCAGGAATGGCTTGCCAGAATAGATTTGCTCCGACAATGGACCACAGTTTGTGTCCGAGGATTTCCGGAGGTTTCTGAGGAATAATAGGGTAAAACATTACACATCTGCCCCATATCATCCAGCCACAAATGGATTGGCTGAGAGGTTTGTTCAGACCTTTAAAAAAGCAATAAAGGCGATGTATAACAACGACATACCACTACAACACAAGGTGGATAATTTCTTGTTTGCTTACCGGAATGCGACGCATGCAGACACCAACCAAGCTCCAGCCATAATGTTCTTCAACCGAAGGCTAAGATGTCGCCTGGATTTGCTCAAACCAAACATAAGACGAGATGTTGAGAATAAGCAGTTCCAGCACTTCAATGAGAAGCCAACCAGGAGCTTCAAGATAGGGCAACCAGTCTTGGCCCGCGACTACCGAACAGAAAAATGGCAGCCAGGAACGATATGCACACAGCAGGGACCACTCATGTACACAGTGGACATTGGAGAGAGCATCATGAGACGCCATGCTGACCAGATTCTAGAGTCACAGGAACAAGTCAAACCCATACCACGAGCATGTGCACCTGGTAATGAACCCGAAGTACAGATTGCGTCCACCTCAGAATCAGTGGTATTGGAAGCTGACGAACCAACCAATGACAATGAGCCAGAATCGACTCCGCCGCAAGAACAGGATAGTTGAGAAAGGCGCTATCCCAGACAGGATCAGGAAGCCTCCACAAAGACGGAATTTATAAATGATTACTTCATGTGATGTATATAGTGCAGAGAAAATTGTAATTGTAATTCGTTATTATTTAATTGTTAAATGAATGTTATGTACTGTTTATCTAAAAGGGAAGGAATTGTTGTGTATGTACCTTTGAGATAGAACTGATTTTATACTGTAGTACCGGCAGTGACCACACCTGTATATAAAGCCGTAGCAGGCTTCTGTACTTTCAGTTTCAGCATACCCTCTGTTCAGTAAACACCTGTTATTATTGTTCTCCTGCAGTCCATGTGTTATTGATACGCGGACACTACACCCCTTATCCTTAGACTATGACCCCTAGTTCTGGACTCCCCGACCATCGGGAACATCCTTCCCGCATCTAGTCTGTCCAGGCCTGACAGAATTTTATAGGTTTCGATGAGATCCCCTCTCAATCTTCTAAACTCCAGTGAGTATAAGCCCAATCGACACAATCTCTCCTCATATGTCATTCCTGACATCCCAGGTATCAGCCTGGTGAATCTTCGCTGCACTCCTTCCATGGCAAGCACGTCCTTCCTCAGATAAGGCAACCAAAACTGCACACAATACTCAAGGTGCGGTCTCACCAAGACCCTGTACAACTGTAGCAAGACATCCTTATTCCTGTACTCAAACCCTCTCGCTATGATGGCCAACATACCATTTGCCTTCTTAACCGCCTGCTGCACCTGCATGCTTACCTTCAGTGACTGGTGCACAAGAACACCCAGGTCCCTTTGCACTTCCCTTTCTCCCAATCTATTGCCATTCAAATAATAATCTGCCTTCCTGTTTTTGCCACCAAAGTGGATAACCTCACATTTATCCTCATTATAGTGCATTTGCCATACATCTGCCCAATCACCTAACCTGTCCAAATCGTACTGGAGTTTAACGACATCCTCCTCACAGCATACCCTCCCGCCCAGCTTTGTGTCGTCTGCAAATTTGGAGATATTACATCCAATTCCCTCGTCCAGATCATTAATATATATTGTTAACAGCTGGTGTCCTAGGACCGATCCTTGCGGTACCCCACTAGTCGCTGCCTGCCACTCGGAAAACGACCCGTTTATTTCAACTCTTTGCTTTCTGTCCGCCAACCAGTTCTCTATCCAAGTCAATACCTTCCCCCAATCCCATGTACCTTAATTTTGCACGCTAATCTCTTATGCGGGACCTTATCGAAAGCCTTCTGAAAGTCTAAATACACCACATCAACTGGTTCTCCCTTATCTATTTTACCAGTTACATCCTCAAAAAATTCCAGTAGATTAGTCAAGCATGATTTACCTTTTGTAAATACATGTTGAGTTTGTCCGATCCTGTCACTGCTTTCCAAGTGCTCTGCTATTACATCTTTTATAATGGACTCCAGCATTTTCCCCACTACCGATGTCAGGCTTACCGGTCTATAATTCCCTGCTTTTTCTCTGCCACCTTTTTTGAATAGTGGGGTAACATTAGCTACCCTCCAATCCATGGGTACTGTTCCAGAGTCTATTGAGTTCTGGAAGATGACCAGCAATGCATCTACTATTTCTAGGGCCACTTCCTTAAGTACCCTGGGATGTAGATTATCAGGCCCTGGGGATTTATCGGCCTTCAGTCCCATCAATTTTCCTAACACCATTTCCGTACAAATACTGATTTCTTTCAGTTCCACCCTTTCATCAGACCCTATGTTCGGCGGTATTTCTGGGAGGTTATTTGTGTCCTCCTTTGTGAAGACAGAACCAAAGTATGTATTTAGTTGGCCTGCAATTTCTTTGTTCCCCATTATAAATTCCCCTGATTCTGACTGCAAGGGACCTATGCTTGACTTCACCAATCGTTTTCTCTTCACATATCTATAAAAGCTTTTACAGTCAGTTTTTATATTCCTTGCAAGCTTACTCTCATATTCTATTTTCCCTTTCTTAATTAATCCCTTTGTCCTCCTTTATTGAATCCTAAACTGCTCCCAATCCTCAGGATTATTGCTTTTTCTGGCCAATTTGTATGTCCTCTCTTTGGATCTTATGCTATCCCTAATTTCCCTTGTTAGCCACGGTTGAGTCACCTTTTTTGTTTTATTTTTATGCCAAACTGGGATGAACAACTTCTCTAGTTCATCCATTCGATCTTTGAATTTTTGCCATTGCCTATCCACCGTCAACCCTTTGAGTGCCATTCCCCAATCAATTCTACCCAACTCGCTCCTCAGACCATCGGGGTCCCATACAGTCTGTCGGGTTTCACAGGCAGAGAACAGGCCGGCTCGTTTTCCATCCCGCTCTCCATTCGTTTGAGTACACTCCGCTCTAAGTGGACCTGTGTCCTAATGAAGTGGGAAGTGAAGGGTGGAAGAGGGGTCCTGGGAGCCGACTTTATTGTAGGCCACGGGATCCTGGTGGATTTAAGAAACCATTGCCTATGGGGGGCAAGTACAGGAAAGAACAGCGAGGTAGTAGTCATCACAGGGAAAGAAGGGAAGTGGACCCTATGCACCATGAAGGCCAAAGAGGGTTATAACCTCGAGCTCATGGTCAGTAATACCCCAAAGGAGTTCCAGGCATTTGTGCAAGCCTACCTAGCCACATTTGCCACACACAAACACGACTGCGGGAGGGTCAACGTGTTTGAGGTCAGCGTAGACGGGGACCCCATGGCCCGACCACAGAAACAGTATAACTTCCCCAGGGAAGCGGAGCCAGACATGGAAGCAGCCATGTCCTCCTTAGTACAGCAGGGAGTCCTGAGACCAATAGCCACCCATGTAAACTCTCCACTGTGGCCGGTTAGAAAGCCGGACAATTCCTGGAGGGCCACAGTGGACTATTGGGTGCTCAACAGCAACATCCCAGCCTGTGCACCCACGGTAGCAGCAGTTGCCGACCTGATAGGAAGTATCCCAGCATCCGCGACCACTTTCACGGTGCTGGATATTTCCAACGGGTTTTGGTCCATCCCTTTGAGGAGGGAGGACCAGTCCAAGTTTGCCTTTACGTTTAAAGGGCAACAGTACACCTGGAACTGTTTGCCTCAGGGCTTCCACAACAGCCCCAGCATTTTCCATCAGTGCATGGCAAACAGTTTAAAGGATTTCAGCCAGCCTAGACAGTTGGTACAGTATGCGGATGACCTGCTCCTGTTCACAGATTCGAGAGAGGAGCATGGCCCACTATTGGCCGAACTGCTGGAGCTGCTCAGGCAAAAGGGTTTTAAAGTAAACCCAAAGAAAGCGCAGATCGGCCAGCAGGAGATGAAATTCTTGGGCCTGACTGTACGCGCTCAGGAAAGGGTCATAGATAAGGCTAGGAGGGAAGCGGTACAGGAGTTACCAGTCCCCAACACAGTCACGGGTGTGAGGTCGTTCCTAGGGCTAACCGGGTACTGCAGAGACTTTATTGAGGACTATGCAGCCACAGAAGCCCCTCTGCTCCGACTCCTACACAAGGCAGTGGAGTGGGCTTGGGATGAGGGTTGCTAGGCAGCATTTGTCAGCCTCAAAAAGACCTGCAGACCAGCTCTAGGAGCCATAGAAACATAGAAGATAGGAGCAGGAGTAGGCCATTCGGCCCTTCGAGCCTGCTCCGCCATTCAATGAGATCATGGCTGATCATCCAAATTCAGTACCCTGTCCCTGCCTTCTCCCCATATCCCTTGATCCCTTTAGCCTTAAGAAATATATCCAACTCTTTCTTGAATATATTTAATGAACTGGCCTACACTGCCATCTGTGGCAGAGAATTCCACAGGTTCACCACTCTCTGGGTGAAGAAATTCCTCCTCATTTCAGTCCTAAATGGCTTACCCCTTATCCTTCGACTATGACCCCTGGTTCTGGACTCCCCGGCCATTAGAAACATCCTTCCTGCATCTAGTCTGTCCAGGCTTGACAGAATTTTATAGGTTTCGATGAGATCCCCTCTCAATCTTCTAAACTCCAGTGAGTATAAGCCCAATCGACACAATCTCTCCTCATACATCATTCCTGCCATCCCAGGCATCAGCCTTGTGAATCTTCACTGCACTCCTTCCACGGCAAGAACGTCCTTCTTCAGGTAAGGCAACCAAAAATAGATGGGGGAAAAGAGTTTTTCCTGGAGGTACATAAGAAGTAGGAGCAGAAGTAGGCCATACGGCCCCTCGGCCTGCTCCGCCATTCAATAGGATCATGGCTGATCCGAACCTAGACTCACGTCCACTTCCCTGCCCGCTCCCCGTAACCCCTAATTCCCTTATCAGTTAGGAAACCAGTTAGCAACCAGCGGGGACAGCCTGAGTGCTGTGCTGCTCCAAGAGCGGCATGGCAGGCTGAGGCCGGTGGTCTACTCCTCCAGGATACTCACGGATGTGGAGAAGAGCTACTCCGATTGTGAGAGGCACCTCTTGGCCACACATTGGGCTGTGAAAAGATCGCTGATCTTCACAGGCACCTCTCCCATCACCCTCCTCACCCATCACACACCCACCCAGATGCCCCTGGATGGGAGGATCAAGGATGGGACAGTGAGCAGTGCCCGCATTGATCGCTGGATCCTGCTCCTCTCACAGATGGACTTAAAGGTGAAGGGTTTCTGCGAGCCAAAGCTCGCAGCCAACCTGGTATATCCTGGAACAGCCCATCGTTGTTCCATAGAAGGGGTTTGGGAAGTGGACATAGGTTTACGGGCCGGGATACACCGCACAGGCCGCAAAATCTATGTGGACGTCTCCAGCACGGTATCTGCTGGTGAGCGACTCACGGGGTGTGGAGTTTATGACCCAGCGGCAAACATCGCCCTGGCATTTAAGCTCCCCAGCACCATGAGCACCCAGCAGGCTGAACTGTCCATGGTAATGTACGTCGTTACACACCCCGAAATCTTCCCCACCCCATACACAATTTGCTCGGACAGCGTGTACGTGTATGGAGTAGCTGGCCATCTGGTCCCGTCGCGAATACACCTCTGCCGATGGGAGACCCCTCACAGTGAAACCCCTGATGGAGTAAATCTTAGCAGCAGTGGGGGAGGAAGGGCAGGTTTTCATTCATAAGGTGAAAGCCCATTCCTCCACAGAATCCTGTATTCAGGGCAACCAGCAGGCTGACATGCTAGCTAAGCAAGGTGCTTTCTGGGATCCATGTGGGTCCAGTCCTGTAGCAGCAGTCAGGGGTAGGAATGGGACACCAGGGAGTGCAGGGGTAGCTTTAGCCCCGGACCTTAAGACGGTCCAAACCCAAGACCGCGTCCTCAAGGCAGTCCTCAGTGCAGTGACTGAGGGAAAAATGGTAGAGGGCCCTTACGGCACAGCAGGCCTCTCTGTGAAAGAAGGCATGCTGTTTAGGGGAGAACAATGGTTAGTACCACAGCAGCACCGGAGGGAATTCCTTCAACTGGCACATGAGGGTCCAGGAGCAGGGCATCCCGGGCCTGAGACCACCTGGCAGCAGGTGGAACAGGCGGGATGGTGGCCAGGACTCAGGGAAGAGGTCCGCGAGTTCTGCGCCGGCTGTCTGATGTGTGCTGCTAACAACCCTGACCCCCCACAAAAGGAAGGTACCTATGGGACACATCAGGAGGGTAGAGGGACCATGGCAGTCGATACAGGTCGACTACATCGGGCCCCTGCCCACTGCCCAGGGGGGCTATAAGTACTGCCTAGTCCTGGTAGATGTGTTCACGAAATGGGTAGAAGCCTTCCCCTGCAGAACAGCCACAGCTCTGGGTACAGCCAGGATCCTGGTCCAGGAAGTGTTCTCGCGATGGGGGCTACCACAGTATGTGGAGTCCGACCAAGGGAGTCACTTTACCGGGCAGGTAATGCAGAATACCCTTATGCTGCTCGGCATCAAGGGGAAGTGGCACGTGGCCCACAACCCACAGTCATCAGGGATTGTGGAGAGGATGAACAGGACTTTAAAGGAAAGGCTGAGGAAAGAGACGGTGGACTCTCCTAGAAAATGGGCCGAGGTTCTACCGTTGGTCCTGATGGGGATCCGGGCCTGCCTGTCAAAAAGCACGGGGTACTCCCCGCAGGAGCTGATGACTGGCCGAGTTATGCGGACCCCCACCCATGTACTAGCCCCGGTGCTCACGGAAGGTCAGCTCAGAGAGGTAAACTGGGACAGGTTTGCCCGAAACCTCTTCGAGCACCTTAAACAGGTCCACGGGCAGAAGGCTGGGAACATGGGAAAGCAGCATCGGAGTAACCGATTGCTGTTGGAACCTCGAAAACACCACGAGTGGGAGATAGGGGATCAAGTCATGGTGAGGAATTTTGCTCGGATAGGAAGTCTGGAGCCATTATACATGGGGCCCTACAGCATTGTAGACAAGGCAAGCCCCATGGTATACGCCATTAAGATGCCTCGATGCACCAAATGGTTCCATATTAATCAGTGTAAACTGTTTAAGCCCGAGAAGAGAGAGCAGCCAGTTGGGGCAAGGTCTGAGGATAGAAATCCTCAGCCTGCAGCGGGAGCAAGTTCACAGACTGCACAGGCAGGTGCTGTGGGCTGTCTAAGAGGAGGGGCCATCCCGCCCACTGCTTGGGACACTCCCCCACTCTTCTGGGATATAGATGAGGAGGGACCTGAGGGCGAAGACCCCGCCCCTGACCCAAGTTTAGAGGAGGAGGGACCCGAGGGTGAAAACCCCGCCCCGGACCCAGATTTGGGACCTGAGGGCGAGGATCCCCAGCCTGCAGCATCAGGCTGCGAAGAGTTACCTGCCCCTAGCACAGGTTTAGGAGAGGTAAAGCCTGAGGATGAAGATCCCCAGCCTGCGGCAGTGGTAAGCCCACAGACCGCACCGGAGGGGGCAGTGGTTCGGGTTAAAGGCCTACCAGCCAAGAAAACCACACCCGCCAAAGTCCCTAGAAGGTCCCCACGGACGCCCCAGCCAAGGAAACCGTGGTCACCGGCTCCCCATTTTAAAGGGGCAGCCTCCCGAGTTAGAGGTATGTCCAAGGACAGAGGTCCCCAGCCAGCACTCACAGGCTGCGAGGGACCAAAAGTACAGGACAGTGCGGCCACACCGAAGGGAGTGGTGTGCCGCAGCCCGAACAGGGATTAGCCTGGCCGCCCGGAGACGGGCGGCAGATGTACATAGTTTATGTAAGTTATATTGTTAAGTTTGGGTGTTTAGTTTAATTTTAAATAAGGTGATTGGTAGTTTAAATAGTAATAGTTTTGTTTTAAGAATGTTTGTATGAAGTCGAGGTCGCAAGACTCGACTATGCTTCACCCAAGCCAGAGAATCTCCTGGGGACATAGCTATATGTTCTTGTGTCTCTTTGCAGAGAGGATTTCAGGATGAAGGGGGGGCGTACTCCTACTTGCCCTGATAGGAATGAGCATTGGAAAGCGAGGTGACGTGGAGGACTCCCACATCTATAGGTGCTCGAGAGAGAGAGCACCTATAGTTACCGATGGAAGTGGCGAACGGGATGCGGAGGAGCTCGCCGTTTACTTCCATGAGGGAAGGTGGCCAGGGTGACTGGGGTCCAATTCGACTCAGTACTCCAGCCAGACCGGGTTCACGTACGGGGAGGCCTCCCTCCTGTGCCCTAGGGTAGAGGTCATTGCCACAAGGGTCAGCGTCACCGTAGGGAAACATGTATGTTTAACATGCAAGGAACAGATTCCTTTGGATAGGTGGTGATGGCTCAGGAAACTGAGCAAAAATATGGGAAACCCGGCAGTCAGGTGGGAACGATTGGGGAACAATACCCATCGGACGATTACAGGGACTCACGGGGGATTGAGTGTGTGCTGGGACAAGTGGTGGGAACCGGATCAGGGGATTTATGTCTGTATGTGGGGTTCAGAGAAAGCCTGCCCCACAGGCATAGCCATCATTTTCCACCGGCAATGGCAAGATGCCGGGGAGGGGGTGGAGTGGGATTCCATCCTGAAGGCGTGCACGGTCCCATACTCCCCGATCCCAGTGAATGCCACTGAACTTGTGACCCACCCCAGAAAGCCCCTGCCCACGACCCAGGCAGCAAGGACACATGGTGCCCCGCCGCCACCAAGGGACCAGGGAATGGGCTGGTACTAGTGCCTATGGATCAGGTGCTATACCAGGGGGTACACTACGCGGTAGCCTCCGTGATTTTGAACCTCACTGAGGTACACTTACCGGAGTGGTGCCCCAAAGAGACAGAACAGCTATACCAGGCCCTGTTAAAAGAGATGTTTAGGAAATTTTACGAGTTGGATTTTGCTAATGTAGACAAAACCGAAGTGTACACCACACACCATGAGTACTTTGGTAATACGGAGAGACAAAGAAGGGGAGCATGGAATGATGTTTTTACAACATTTAACACAAGGTCCTCTGTCATCAACAGTCTGGATGACATAGAGTTGCAGACACAGATAAATGGTTTAAAAACACAGTTGAGGAAAATATTGATGGATGAAAATAAGGTAGTAGGCTCAGAGTTACATGAGAACCAGGCCATGATGGTCCATTTAAAAGAAATAATAGCGGACCTGGAAAGACATGCCAAGACTGTAAATGCCCTCATAAGAGAGGACAGAAATGGTTCAGATCAGGCTGCACAGAACGAGGTGTGCATACTGTACGGGGCATGGTTGCTGGGCGAGGGCCGCAGTAACCTGGAGGATTTAAAACAGGGTTTAGTCCCCTCCTGGATCAGCAACAAACACCTCACAGCCCTCCACCTGTTTGAGAATGCATTAAGCCCGTGTCAATTCCGGCTAGCTTCTGAGGCCTACCCAGTCCCAGTAGATTGTGGGCGCACTAACCACATTATCATGGGAATGGTAGTGAGGATGCTGGTCATGGGTGGGACAGCCCGACCCGCACCGGTATACAGGGTAGAGAACATTGGAGTCATTCAAGGGGGTGCACACATCCGTTTCGCAGTGGTCCCACTTTATGTCATAAAGTGGGAGCACGCTATGACAGGTACTGACCTCTCGGGGTGCCGGCACCGGGGAGCACACATAATACTGTGTCTCCAGCACTTGAATGCCTATTCAAAACCACAGTGCAGGTTTAAAGCTGTTGGCGCAAAACCTATAAATTGTACCATGGATGTAATGGCACAAGACCATGTTCCCCCACAGGTAGCATATATAGGAGGTGCGACATATTGTGTCACCACAGGTGCACCCCACTACCAGCATGGACAGCATAGCTGGTATCTGGTAAGTGACAGCAGTTTCTGCTTTAAACCCGAGGCAGAAGTTCAAGTGTCCCCATTCCTGAACCCTCCACTGTTCACCTCACTGTAAAAGAGAATTTCACCAACCTGCAAAAGTATGTAGCGCATTTCGGCTATGAAATTCCCCCTCTCCCAGAACACCTTACCAAAATACTCAAAGCAGTAATAGTCTCACAGAAACATTTCTACGCGTTAGAGCAGAAGACGGTAGAGATAGGGGCTGAGATATTGGACATTGTAGATCCACCCTGGTGGGACATTTTTGAAAACATAGAGGTCCCTTCATGGATTAGACTGGCTTCCCACATCCTCGTGGCTTGCCAGCTGGGAATAGTATTGTACCTAGTATGCACTCAGTGCAAGGGAAAAGGTCAAATACTAGAATTCCGAAACCAAAGGACCTGGAAGGAACATTATGTGAAGGTGGAGGGAGATACATCCGTTTGAATTTTTTGTGTGTGTTTCTGAACAAAGATTGTTTTTTTGTGGTTTTTTGTTTTCAATAAAGATTTTCGACGTGTTGTTATAATAAAGATGTATGTGTACCAAGTGGTGCAGGGATGTTGGACCCTCCAAGCTTGGATGTGTGTAAACGACTGTAATAATTCTATGTATGCTTATGTACACTACATTTTTACAGAATGGGAAATGCATGTGTCGTGGGATCATAGATCGGTAATTACAGGGGAAGGTTGACTAT
Organism: Somniosus microcephalus; assembly: GCF_052327205.1. Lineage (NCBI taxonomy): Eukaryota > Metazoa > Chordata > Chondrichthyes > Squaliformes > Somniosidae > Somniosus > Somniosus microcephalus. The sequence goes on along the minus strand of NC_140992.1, from coordinate 72,803,855 downwards.
GGAGGGTTGGAAATTTTGCTCACCTTGTCAGGATGATACTTAAAGTGAATTTCGTATCAACAGGGGGGAGTGTAGGATTCTCAAAATTCCCACATTCCCCAAAAGTTATGGATAAAGGGACCCTGTATGGACAAGTTATTAAAAAGGGTACCCAAAATGGCTTCCGAGACCTCGTGACCAAGGCTTGCTGGATTTTAAATGCAAGGCCCTGCAGAAGGCAGGCCCATTCAAATCCTGAAATGAAACCTAACATGCATGGATCTGTGAAAGACTTTGTAAAGCCAGACAGCTAGGTAAACACAGAATATGCATTCTTCACCTTGGAACAGATCAAGTTAGGGTGACCCTAATCTGAAGGCCATTAACTCTTCGCATAAATAATCAGTAACAGCTCACAGGTAGCTGCCAAGCCAGGAAAGACGATTAAGTTTCATAAGTAACTAACAGCCAGGATATCCAAGCCGCTATACAAGGAGACAACTGTCCCAGAAGTCGTTAAAGTAAATGGCTGTAATCATTTTAGACCAGCCCGCCAAAAGTTAGACAAAGAACTGACCTGATTTGGCACGCAGATAAGGGGTGAAGAACCGGGTATAATTGTAAGCCCACCGGTAGTGCTCGGTCTCTTGTCGCTTGCCTCTTGCTCTTGCCTCCTGCCTCTCGCTCTCATTTCATACCTCGTTGCGGGCCCTCTTCTCCCTCCCCGCGCTGCTCGACACCAAGGACGCCCATTACTGCACCGGGGGCCAAACGCGGGAGGAGAACGAGACCCGAATCGAAAACGCACAGGACACACAGGCCGCAAGCGGGCAGATGAGACGAGACGAGATGAGATGAGAAAAATGGTAAAAACCGGTAAAGGCAGAGAAGGGCAGCGGAATGACACGTTGGGGGACAAACGGCCTAATTATAAGTTGGCATTTGATGAATAAGTTGGCGTTTGAAGCATGGATAGTGAAATCAAGACAAACGGCCTAGTTATAAGCTGGCGTTTGATGCTTGGACAATGAAACCCAATTAAGAATAAGCTGGCGCTGAAGCTTGGGTAGAAAAATCAGGTTAACAGTAAAGACCGCCAACCGAGCCTCAACCGCAGCAAAACAGTCGGCGACCGAACCGCCCGAAGAAGAAGACCCATCGCGACAAAGTACTCAATGAAGACGTTAACGGAGGAAAAGGAGGGTGCTTCACACAAACAGCTCCATCGCCGCGCCCTGTGACCACGTGACAACGACGAACCCCAAAGGATAACAAGAGTGAACCTCAAAAACCCACAACCAGTTAAATCAACAGGTTTCGAACTGGTGAGCATGAATTCCTGGCCCCAATAGTTAGGTATTGGGGGTGGGATAAGGATAAGGGGATTTATAATGTATTTGTTTCCCCCGATGTGCCGTGTGTTCCCCTTCCCATATAAGTGTCATTTTATATGCCTGTAATTATTTCAGTAATTCTCAGTAAGATTGTGTTTTATTGTGCCTTTAATAAAGTTTGCGGTTTCCTTGCAGCAAACCACTTGTCTACACGATTTTCTGTATCACCACCTGTACCTAAATCCAATGTCTAGAACCAGGGGTGTGGGAGCAATTCGAACCGCTCAGAGACAGTCAGGGGCAGAGCTGACTGGGCACATGCCACCCCCTACATATGTCAAACTGAGAAGGCAGCATTGAGTGGTGACTAAAATCAAACCGGATATTGATGCCTTTAAATATCACTCCTACAGCAGTCATCTGACTGCATGATGCTTCCTCTTCCTGCCGTTGTTGACGCCAAACGCTAAGGCAGGGGGCAGCAGTCAATTTTGCATCTGGGCCGTTAACGGGGTGTTCCACACACATTGGCATCACGATCTGGCAGCCGCTAAAGGCGTAGTGGTAAACATTATTGGCAGCGCTAAATCGCAGGTGAATGTCGCATGCGCCGTTGGATTTGGCGCGCCCTGCCGCTAACCCCTTAGCAACCAGTTAGTGCCCCCCCAGGCACTAACAGGAGGCACTAACATGCCGAATTTCTCCCCCTTTGTCTCAAACTCTAATACAAGTTTCCAGGAAACCAAAACTTAAGTAGTTCCAGTAAAACACAACTTATACATCAACCCCTTACTTGTCTCGAACTCTAATACAATAATTTAACACAGTATTATTCATGCCTCCTCTGGTTTTAATTGCAATAATGAGTGGCTTCAGAATCGTTGACCCCTTGGACTAAATCTCCTAAATGTTGGCCCAGAAATTCGTGTCGGGGGCTTCCCGCGGGTGCAAGCCCCCGACCTACACTTACCTAGCGCGCCGGCAGTTGAGGCCTGGGCCTGCGTGGATTTCCTCTCTGTGGCCCGGTCCAGCTCCCGGCGCGCTGTGCTTGCGTGATCCAGCGGCGTAGTTAGTGCGATGCGTCCACTGGGATCACGTGAGCCATGGGCAACCAATCGGAGGAAGGAAAAGCCCATTCATGAGATTGACAGAAAGAACTGTCAATCTAATGAAAACTCCGGCCCCCAAAACAGTACTTAACCTTCAAATAAATATTTAAAAAATCACACTTTTTAAATAAACTATAAATAACATTAAATAACTATTTTAAACAATAATTTAAATTTTTGAAAAAAATAATTTTATAAAAAAACGGGGCTAAAAATACACTTACCTTACTTTAAAGTATTTAAAAATAATAAACCTGTGGAAAAAATGTTCTAATTTTAATTAATTGACCACTTACCTTTTAAAATGAAGTCCTTACGCCTGGTTTTTAAATGTGTAAAATGTAGAGGCCTTCACGCACGGAAAAACCTGTAAAAAAAGAGGAAGTTCAACGTGCACACGCAGACTCCCGTGCGCACGCGTTTGACCTCTGAACCCCTTCTTTCAGAGGATCGGAAATGCCGGTTTCCCGCATGCAAGAAACCGGCACTTCCATCGGGTCCACGCGTGAGTACTCCAGGCGTACTCACGCTTTGGGACCCGAATTTCTGGGCCCTTGTCTTTATGCTGGCCAGGATCAATCAGATTCTGAATCAATGTATACCTTGTAGGATTGCAACTAGAAAGCAAAACTGCGCTCTTTTTAGATATTGTTGTAAGTTCATTTGCCTCAAAATAAAAGTTAAGTCTTTCTACATACTCACTCCAGCTAGGCCCCCATTCAGTACCCTTTCATTTTTTGGACCATTACTGACAATTTAAAAAAATAATTCAGTGACAAGGTTGACCACTACTTAAGTAACAAAGATGCCTAATATTCCACTCCAAGGCCTAGGGGCATAGCACAGAAGAGTACAAATCCTTAAGGTATGCAAAAGGTATTCAAGTACAGTTTAATGTGAAGGTTGCGGAAGCCTAAATTTTGGAATCCCTATAAAGGAAAGGATATCAGCGGAATTAGGTCACATGAAGTCTGAAGGCATAAGCGAGAAAATCATACCTGTAGTAAAACCTGGGTCAGTGTACGGATTTGCGGTGACTATTTACACCTCCTGTGGACCGTCCTTTTGCTTCTATACTTATCTCATTATCACCTCATTTTTCCTTCTATCATCATCACTTTTGTAATTTAATCGTTCCTGCTTTCCACCCTATATATATTCCACCTGCTGGGCGGGCTCAACAAGGTCAATCAAGGGAAAATCGCGCGGATTGGCCGGACATCGATGTAGGCGGGTCTAAAACCCGAAAGTTGTAGTCCCGCCTTCTTCCCGACAGCTTCAGGTAAATCGACCCCATAGAGTATAGAGTTATACAGCACAGAAAGAGGCCCTTCGGCCCATCGTGCCTGTGCCGGCCATCAAGCCCTGTCTATTCTAATACCACTTTCCAGCACTTGGTCTGTAGCCTTGTATGCTATGGTGTTTCAAATGCTCATCTAAATGCTTCTTGAATGTTGTGAGGGTTCCTGCCTCCACCACCCTTTCAGGCAGTGAGTTCCAGATTCCAACCACCCTCTGAGTGAAAAAGTTTTTCCTCAAATCCCCTCTAAACCTCCTGCCCCTTACCTTGAAACTATGTTCCCTGGTTATTGACCCCTCTACTAAGGGGAAAAGTTCCTTTCCATCTACCCTATCTATGCCCCTCATAATTTTGCACACCTCAATCAGATCCCCCCTCAGCCTTCTCTGCTCTAAGGAAAACAACCCCAGCCTGTCCAGTCTCTCTTCATAGCTGAAACGCGCCAGCCCAGGTAACATCCTGGTAAATCTCCACTGCACCCTCTCTAATGCAATCACATCCTTCCTATAGTGTGGCGGCCAGGACTGCACACAATATTCCAGCTATGGCCTAACTAAGGTTTTGTACAGCTCCATCATAACCTCCCTACTCTTATCTTCTATCTATCTATATATATAAATTGGTCGATCTGTCTGTCTGTCATTCTGTCATTCTGTCTGTCATTCTGTCTGTCATCGCCTGTGCGTCTGTCGGGCTATGCGCTCGAAAGTTACAGGGCGTACCTACGCACGCGTTACCTCCAAAGAAAGCTTACGCTTCCGAGACGGTTTTAAGCATATTTACGTTTCGGCCGGGCTAAAATCCCGCCCGCAGTATCCAAAAACCTTCAACGTTCCGCTCATTAGCATCTCATTATCCGCTCATTAGCGACAGAGTGACCTCGAGCTCGACCAATCGTACGCCGGGTTGCTGGCGTGTGCCGCCGGGCCAATCGGTGCATGTGTGGCCGGGCCTTATCATTCTGAACCGAGGTGAGTCGCCGCCATCTTGATTCCAAACTTTTCCTTTCTTTTTCCCGCTTTCTGCGTCTTAAAAAAAAACGTTGCTTTTAAAACACATATTGTTTTTTAAAAAAATGATTCAGAAAGTAATTAACTTATCTAATCTAATTAATTTTCCCTACCTTTCCCCATTTTTCCAGGTAGGCCTAGAAGCCTCGGCGTCTCCTCCGCACCCATGCCCGAGCTAGGCACCTCCCGGCCCCACTCGAAGACTGGAGGGCCGAGCCTCAGCCCAGCGCCGCTAGGTTGCGCGCGCAGCAGGAGCTGAGACGCGTTGTCACTCTCTGGCTCGGCCGGAGGGCGGGGCTTGCAGAGAGTCAAGCGTTACCCTGGCAACCCCGGCCGGCCGTCTCGCACAGCCGCAATCGCCGGCCATCACCTCGGGGGGGGGGGGGCCGCGACCCTCGGGGGGGGGGCCGTGACCCTCGGGGGGGGCTGCGACCCTCGGGGGGGGCGGGTGGCCGCGCGCGCAGCAGGAGCAGCTGAGACGCGGCGTCTCTCTCTCTCTGGCTCGGGCCCGGGGGCGGGGCTTGGTCAGCGTCACGGTTACCCTGGCAACCGGGCCCGCCAGCCGAGCCAGAGACACCGCGTCTCAGCTCCTGCTGCGCGCGCAATCGGCGGTCTTCACCTCAGGGGGGGGCGCGACCCTCGGGCGGGGGTGGGGGGGGGCGCGACCCTCGTGGGGGGGCACGACCCTCGGGGGGGGCGCGACCCTCGAGGGGGGGTGGGGCGCGACCCTCGGGGGGGGCGTGACCCTCGGGGGGGCGACCCTCGGGGGGGGGCGCGACCCTCGGGGGGGCCGCAACCCTCGGGGGGGGCCCCCCGCCCTCCCTTCTCCCCCCCCGCCCTCCCTTTCACCCCTTCCCCCCCCACGCCCTCCCCCCTTTCCACCCTCCCTTCCCCCCTGCCCTCCCTCCCCTCCCCTCCCCCCCGCCCTCCCTTCCCCGCCCTCCCCTCCCCTCCTCCCCCTCCCCCCCTCCCCCCCTCCCCCTCCCCTCCCCCCCTCCCCTCCCCTCCCCCCACCACTCCCCCCCCTCCCCTCCCCCTCCCCTCCTTCCCCTCCCCCTCCCCCCTCCCCTCCCCCCCTCCCCTCCCCTCCCTCTCTTCCCCCAGTCGCTGTCTCTCTTCCCCCAGTCGCTCTCTCTCTCTCTTCCAACAACAACATTCCCTTGAAAAAGCCTCGGCACCACCGGGCACTTCAGCTAGTCTATATATATAAATCGGTCGATCTGTCTGTCTGTCTGTCATTCTGTCATTCTGTCTGTCATTCTGTCTGTCATCGCCTGTGCGTCCTGTCGGGCTATGGCGCTCAGAAAGTTACAGGGCGTACCTACGCGCGCGTTACCTCCAAAGAAAGCTTACGCTTCCGAGACGGTTTTAAGCGTATTTACGTTTCGGCTGGGCTAGAATCGCGCCTGCGGTATCTGGAAAACTTCAACGTTCCGCTCATTAGCATCTCATTATCCACTCATTAGCGACAGAGTGACGTCGAGGTCGACCAATCGTACGGCGGCTTGCTGCCGCGTGCGGCCGGGCCCTCCTACGGTCGAGTGACGGGACGATTGACCAATCCTTCGCTTTGGTCACCTGATGGTCGACCAATCGGTGCGTGTGTGGGCGGGCCTTATCGTTCTGAGCCGAGGTGAGTAGCCGCCATCTTGCTTCCATTCTTTTTCCTGCTTTCTGCGTCTTTCTTTTCAAATATACTTTTCCAGCAAAATAAAATTCAATTTATTAAATTCTTTTAAAATAAATCACTCATTTGTAAATATTTTATCTCACGTGAACATTCTTTTTCCTACCTTTGCCCGTTTTTTTTCTTAGGCCTGAAAGCCTGGGCCTTTCTTGCCCAGCCAGGCCCGAGCTAGGTAACTGGACTGCTGCTAAGCTCCTCACCACCCTCCCCCCCCGCCCCGTGTCACGTACCCGGGGCAACGGCGTCAGCCACGAGGGTCAGGGTGCGCGCGCGCAGCAGGATTAGGTGAGACTCTGTTCCACACTCGGCTCGGGCGGGGCTCTCGAGAGTGCGGATCGGGTTACCCCGGCAACGGGAGTGCGGGCCGGCTGGGGCTTGGAGATCGCGACTCTCGGCCGGGGGGGGGGGGCTTGGAGAGCGCGGCTCTCGGCCGGGGGGGCGGGGCTTGGAGAGCGCGGCTCTCAGCCGGGGGGGCGGGGCTTGGAGAGCGCGGCTCTCGGCCGGGGGGGGCGGGCTTGGAGAGCGCGGCTCTCGGCCGGGGGGGCGGGGCTTGGAGAGCGCGGCTCTCGGCTGGTGGGGCGGGGCTTGGAAGAGCGCGGCTCTCGGCCGGGGGGGCGGGGCTTGGAGAGCGCGGCTCTCGGCCGGGGGGGGCGGGGCTCGGAGAGCGCGGCTCTCGGCTGGGGGGGGCGGGGCTCGGAGAGCGTGGCTCTTGGCCGGGGGGGGCGGGGCTCAGAGAGCTGGGCTCTCGGCAGTGCGGGGCGGCGCGGCAGGGTTACCACGGCAACCGGGCGTGGCCGTGCCTGTCTCTCAGCCTCAAGCCCTCCCTT